>NC_142028.1:77190840-77861198 GCF_982192425.1 Myodes glareolus | reverse complement strand
CCAGCAACTAATAGGCAAGCGGCCGCAGGAACCCCAGCATTGGCGCTTGCAGACACCCCCTCTGGCTGCCTGGTAATGGCATGGCAGGGCTGCAAACTCGTCAGCCTGGACGTCTGGCCCACGCAATAGCAGGAACAGGACTCCAGGGGCCACCGCGGGGAGACTGGAACTGCCCTGCTTTCCTGTGACACCACTCCCACTCCACCCCCCACCATGGGGGATCTGGACTCAGCTGACTAAAAAGACTTAGTGAGCTGTAGGTGTGTGGACCAAGGCCGGGAGGCTCTGGCGTCAGGCTGACTTCAAAACTTGATGCCGTCACGCTCCAATTCCAGCCTCTCTTGGAATAACGTCATCTGCAAATGGACTTAGAAATGTCCAGTCACTGTAAGAAGAGCAATAACCCAAGGCTGGGTGCTTGGCACCTTGAAAGCGTCAGTGAGTGGCAACTATTCTTGCTCCTGGGCAGGGTTGCCCCTGTTTAGGAAGGATGAGAACTACATAGCATTCTGCACGCATGCTCTATAAGAAACCTAAGACTCAGAAGCTAGAGGCCTGGCTACAGTCACACCCTGGAAAAGAAAGGCTATTTGTTGCCAAGCCTAGGACTCCTCCTGCCCCAGCATAAGTCTGTGGGAAGGTTCTGAGGGCTCCCTATCCAAGCTTGCTGAGGACTTCTAGGATTTTAGAGACCGTGAAGCGCTTAGGGCAAAGTCACTGGCGGTGATGGCCGCCCTTATGCTTGAGGCCCCAGGTCTCCTGACACCTGTCCCCCTCATCCCTGCTCCCTCTCCACAGAAAGGGCTGGCCTGTCCTCACCCCAGCAGGACACGAGCCCGAAGCCTTTCATCTGAAAGCACAGACCCGTTTGGGGTCTATGCATTCCGCTATCCTGGTCACAGGCCAAAGTCCCCTCTGGCGACTTCATTCCTTTCTTCCTGCCCGCGGCAGGCAAGTTTTCCTGAGCTCCCTTGGCAAACAGAATATTGGGCAAGATAGATAAGGCCCTGCCCCGATGGTGCCCATTGCCTGCTAGAGAAGTCAGGTGGAGATTAAGGAACAGGGTGGGGTGTGTGCTACAGCTGGGGAGGTACAGGAGAATGAATAGCAGGCAGGCAGAAAAGCATTTCCGGAGGAGGGTACCTGGAGTGAGTGAGGAGGTCAAGGAACGCCCTGAGCACAGTAGGCTTGGTTTGGCTATTTCTGGGCCACTGCAGATGGGCAGAACAGACACCACCTCCACTTCAGACTCCACCAACGCAGGGTCCCTGTTCCTTTCCGGGGTCACTCCTCCCTGGACAGTGCTGCAGCCTGCTCCCCACTTAACTACAAGGATGGAATGGCCTCTCCCCTCACCCTATCCCGGCCTGATCATCAGAACTGCCTCCAAGACCCTAGTCTAGGGATCACCCTTCCCAGGACTGGGTCCTGAAACAGATAGTCCCCAGGACCCTCCTTCAAACCCATTGCTTTGGAGAAAGTAGGGATCTGGGCTACTTTTCTCCTTTCCCCACCCTTATTCCTTACTCCTTATGGTTCCTCTGTCCATCTCTCTCTCCCTGTATAGTAGCTCTCTCCCCACTCCTGTCTCTGGACTTCTCTCCCGTCCTGCTCCCCCTCAGTTTCGGGCTCGGTGTCTTCAAACCCCCCTCCCAACCCAGGCTTCCTCCCTAGCCGGGCGGGGGAAATCGCTCCGTAAATAGGCGGATGGCCCGGGGCGCTCCGGGCGCAGACACTCGTTTTTAGAGCCGGTAATTGACTCCTTTCAGTTGATAATTCATGGCTTGCATATGCGCTTTAATGCGGGCGCCCGGGGAGGCGCGGCAGGCGGGGCGGCTCTGCGCCGGGCGAGCTGCAGCGCCGCGGGAGCGAGGCGGCCGGCCTGGCTGCGTCCTCACCACCCGACCCTCGGGTCCAGGTTCCCCGGAGGTGCGGACGCCCGCTCTGCCTGCCTGTCTGAGGAGCAGGCACTGGGTAACCGGAAAAGGTTGTAGGGGTGAGGCGGGACTGCACCGGTGGAATGCAAGGACAGAGCACACGGGCACCTTTTCCTCACGCAGTCAAAAGGGAAACTGAGGCTGGAACTGGAGCAATAGTTGTTAGCAGCATTCCACCGAACAGACAGAAAACCTGAACCTAACGTACTTCTCAAAGGGTGTGGGTAGGAGGCCCTGGACCCAGCGGCTGTAGACATCCCTTCACCCCAGGAACTTTTCTTGTTTCCGAATTAAAGTCTTCTCCGGTAATGGCCCGTCCTGTTGCTCTCTCACAGACTGTCACCGAGGGGTGAGCTCTTCCCCGAGAATCTGAAATCAGACACCTAGACAGGAGGCCTCCCACCGCACAGACTCTGAGCTGGGGGTGCCCAAGTTCCTCCCACCTGCCCCTCACCTTTTATGGTTTTGCAGCCTCCTGATTCCGTGGCACATGTGATCTTTAATGCCCTCTTAAAGATGTTTGAAGGAGCTGGGCTACCTGCCCAGTGTCACAGAGCAGAGTTAAACCTGTGCTTAGATCAAGCCCTCAATGAGTGCCGGAGTAGGAGTGGGAAGGGAGTAGATGTTCCAGAGGGTCCCTGTGCACCCCACACTGACTTCGGGGAAGGCCCTCACAGAGGATCTGGGGAAAACTGAAGAACCTGCCCATAGTCACACAGATCAGGGGTGATTTCAGATAAAAGCGGAGCTGCTATACAGTGGGTCAGAGATTAAAGTCAGGGATGAAGCTGGACTGGGAATAAGCCACAAGAGGCATTAGCTCAAAAGAGAAAGCCAATCCTGAAGATAGGTCGGTTCCCAGGACAGGACATCCTGTTTACTACGTCTCTCAAGCTGTATTTCCCGCTCACTTTCCTGTAACTAATTTCACCCCCAAAGAGAATTCTACTCCCTCTGTCTTAAAATCCAAGAATGTCAAACCGCCTAATTACTCCTGCGTCCCTCTCACCGTTCTTCCAAAGACCAATTCCCCCATCTGTACAACGGAGCTGGAGGATCAGAGGGGGAAGTTCGATTTCCAGTAGTTCTGCTAGCAGAAGGCTCCGGCTCGGCTGTGTGAAGCTCAATGCTGCCCTCTGCTGTCCACACTCTGTAACCAGCCTTGGAAGGCAGAGGCTGTAGACACTTGTCTGGAGAATCCCTCAGTCTTCTTACTAAACCTGTCTGAGTAAAAACCGCAAGACTATTTCTGTGCCAGGCTTTTTCTTTAAAGTCACCAAGCAGCTCCCAAATAATGACACAGAGGCTTATTATTAGTTTTGAGTGCTAGGCCTAGCTTAGGCACGTTTCTGGCTAGCTCTTTTAACTTAAATTAACCTTTTCTCTTTAGCTGCCTTTTGCCTTACTTCTGTATGTCTCACTTTCACTGCTTCTCTGTATCTGTCTGTCTGGCATCTGTCTGGCTTCTTGCCCCGGATGTGTCCCTCATTCTCTCCTCCTCGTTCTTCTCTTGTTCTTCTTCCTCTTCTCGTTCCTCTGGAGCCTAGATTTTTCCTCCTATTTAGTCTCTCTGCCTGCCACCTGTCCCCGTCCTGCCTAGACAGTGACCATTCAGCTCTTTATTAGACCAATCAGGTGCCTGCCTTAGGTAGGCAAGGTGAAGCGGATGCAACATATCTTTTCATAATTAATCATATATCTTGACATCATTAAACAAATGCAGCATAAACAAAAGTGACACATCTTTACACAGTTAAAGTATTATTCTGCAGCATAAACAAATGTAATCCATTTAAAATAATATATTTCTTCATCAGAGAGCTTGGACTCAAGTAGAGCTGAAGAGATGGGAATGTCTTAATGAGGTTAGCAATATCTCTGTCCAGCCTGCACCTGGACATCCTAAATGGTTCCCTTAGAACTGGTGTGATGCCTGGGGTCTTCATCTCTGCCAAAAGTCTTATTTGTTTGTTTGCATGACTGCTTTTGCCTGCATGTATGTATGTGCACCATATAAGTGCCTGGTGACATCAAAGGTCAGAAAGAAGGTACTAGATCCCCTGGGACTAGGGTTGCTATAGCCCTACTCAGGACAAAGACCACAAGGCCAACTGGCAAAAAAAAAAAAAAAAAAAAAAAAATGTACTGAGCCCCTCATCCTGTTGTCCATTTTGAACCAAGGTGGGGAGTCCATGAACAAAAGACCACACACAAAAAAAGCAACCTGGTGAAGTTGAGGGGAAAGGAGACAAGAGCCACTGTGGTATTCGTGAGAAGAAAGGGCATGGGACAGACCGAGTGGGAATGTAGGACTGTTTCCAGGAGAGGGGCTGCTACACAAATGCTCTGCCACTGAGTTCCATCCCTAGCCCTCATCCCCGCTCTTGACCAAGGTCTCCACCTCCTTCACGATCCAGAGACATAGCTCGTTTCCCTCAGCAAGGCGATGTAATGCACCACAAGTCTCACAGATGTTCATGACCTTCAGAGAGAAGATTCTCGAACACAGATCCTGCCTCCATGCTCACAGTCCCCTGGTTAGGTTGTCATTATTCCTGTGCTAATTGGTCTCTCTCTGTACCAGTTCCTAGCCTAAGTTTGACCTTTGTCTAAATGTCTTGTCCCCAGCAAGGTGGGATGTCCAAACTCTAGAATCCTAGTTTTCTCAGATCTCAGTGATTCATCTATAGTTTCCAGGGTTATCATGTAAAACGTAGTCCCTGTACAAATACTGACCATAATAACGACATATAAACATGAGAATCCCCCGGACAGCAAGGGAAACCCAGCCAACGGCAAATTCTTGGTCCAGATCCCGAGTCCTTTCCACAGAGAAAGGATTGTCTTGATACCAAACATAGATCCAGGAACATAAGGGCTGCGTCTCTCTGCCATGAAATTCGTACATTCATGTAGGAATTCAAACATGTTCTGTTGCTTTATAGATCAATAGTCCCTGGAGCCAGGTCATCTAGCTTCAGACCCTGGCTCCTCCACGTAAGCTGGATGTCTCACTTTGGTTCGGTCTCTGGATGGAGGCATGCTGTCTGTGCCTCAGTTTCCTCACTTGCAAAACCTCATAGGATGGCTATGGGATTTAATGAAGACACACACACACACACACAGAGAGAGAGAGAGAGACAGAGAGACAGAGAGACAGAGAGACAGAGAGACAGAGAGAGAGAGAGAGAGAGAGAGAGAGATCACATTTGAGCAGCCCCTTAGGAAAGAGAAGACTCAGCACACATCAGTGTCACTGTTGCTGTTGTCTCTGAATTCAAGTCTGCAGTTTTATGGTTGTAAAATAGTTATTGTTACTGTTATTAACCTGTGCTAAAATCAATTTCCAGAAAAAAGTAACTTCTGACCCAGAAACGTACCCATTCTTCCTCCCCACCTCTCTTTCTCTTTCTCTGGGTTATTTTAGACCCCGCACCTGAACCAGCTGGTGCTGTTTCCTCTTGCGAACAGCTCTGAATCAGTCCTAGAACTCATCGATCGTTTCCCACACAAGGACCCTGCTACTGCCTCAACCTTTTCCGTTTAACTTTCAGTACAACCCTTCAAGGTATATATTTTGAATCTCATTTTCCTGGTGAAGAAACTGAGATCCATAGATGTGTCCACAGATAGCAATGTCTGGTTCAGGTTCCCGGCAAACCCCTGACCAGCGACATTCACCTGGATCCACCCTCCTGCCTCTGTGATCTACTTTCCCTCCAAGTTCTGTTGTTTTCTCTCAGTTTTTAGTTAACTAATTGTGTGTGTGTGTGTGTTTGCATCCACAACATGTGTAGGAGTCAGAGGACAACTTACTTCTTTCAACCATGTGGGTGCCGGGGATCACACTTGAGCCATCAGGACTGGCACAAGCCTCTTTGCCAGTTTAGCCATCTTCTCAGACCTGGTTTTGTGGTTTCCTCCTGACAAGGGCAGGGCTGAGGCACAAATCAAATGGTATGTCTTCAGGGATGGAGTAAAGCTTTACCAGAAGAGATAAAGAGGAAGTAGTGGGAATGATCTCACACACACCACATACACACGCACGCACACACACACACACACACACACACACCACACACACCACACACGCACACACGCGCACACACACGCATATATGCACACACACACACACCACACACGCACACACGCGCACACACATGCATATATGCACACACACACACACACCCTGCCCCCTCCCACAGGCTCTAGCCAGGATTGAAGCAACCTTGGAGAGGTGTGGAGAAAACTGACCTCCTGGGAACTTTTGACAGTATCGTCCCAGTAACAGCCCTTGTAGAAGGGCAATTGCTCCTCACCTTTATCTATGGGAAAGTTTGGGATGTCCTGCAGGCTCAGGTAGGAGAAACTTTCTGCTCAAAGACACAGGAATACTCAGGAAATCAGAACAGAGAAGACTCAGGGACTGTGAGTGCCCCCTGCCGGTACTTTTCGGAATACAGGCCTTCCAGGTTTGGAACAGATGGCCCCAGATGTTTAGACCTGCCTAACCTCGGCTTTCTTTTGGTCTTCCAGGCGGGGTGGAGTTCAAATAAAGAATCGGGGGTGGGGTGGGGTGGCAGACAGGTGAAGTGAAGTTACACCTAAGGGTAGCAGAGGGTTTAGCCAGCGTCCTCCTGTGTACTGGAATCCAGGTGTGTGGGAGGGGGCAGGGGAGCTGCTGTGCAATCCTGCCTCAAAAAAATTTCCCTACATCAGTCCATCCCATGAAGGGAGAACCAGGGATGGACAGGCTGGAGACCATGGAGAGAGCTCCAGGATGTGTTCTTAAGGTCAGGGGATAAGTCCAGCCTGGGGTTAGAGTCGGGTTTCATCCTGCAAAGAGCAATATCTTTGACATCAGCATCATTGGATGTGGGGGCTCATGAATGCCCCAGGCACCGGCCTATCCAGACCTGTGCTTCAAGTTGTCTATGCAAAAGACAGCTTTTTGTTTTGTTTTGTTTTGTTTTGCTACAGGGCTTTTTTATGCAGCCTTGGCTGTACTGGAACTCACTGTGTAGACTGGGCTAACCTCGAATTCACAGAGATCCGACTGCCTCTGCCTCCCATGTGCTGGGATCAAAGGTGTGTGCCACCCCGTCAGAGGCCTGGCCTTGAGGTTTACCCTGCCCCCCTTTCCTGGTCTCTCTGCTGCCAGTGGTCATCTCAGAAGAGCAGTAGGTGGCAACTGACTTTGGGAGATCAGCCCACCAGAATGCAAGACATTGGTGGGTGACTCTCAGATAGGCAAGATCCTCAGCTCCAGAATGTCACTTTCTACTGCTGTGTCTTTGCATGTCTGCCTCTGCCATTTTTCTCTGCTATCTGGCATGGTGTGAATGAGTGTGGGGGAATCTCCACTGTCTTTATTGTAGTGTGATTATCTCATGGAAATATCCAGTTCTACCGGGCACTTTTACCTGTAGATTATCATGAAGATATTTCCTCTTAAGCCATACTGGGCTAACTGAAGCAAGGATTCTATACAATAATAGTGTTAGCTTAGATAGAATTTTGATGATTGAGGGTTTTTAATAAGTATAGTAAGGGATTGTGATAGAGGTTAGTTTAGTGGTAAAATTGATATAGGTAAAGGCAGGATATTGTGTTGCCCCTGCCCTTGATAAAGCAGGGGCGGCTGCAGAGGACAGAAAGCAAGAATAAGGAAGTGTCACGCAGCTGGGACTTAGGAGTTTCTCTTGAGGAGCCATATAGACTGCTGCTTAGGTGAATGATTAGGACAAACAATTGAGTCCCAGAAGCTAGCCTAACTCAAGTTCTCTTGATCTTAATGTGAGATGTGTGCATGGGTTTCAGTGTGCATCATCGTCAGAACAAAGCTTTAAATAATGACTTAATGTTCTTGTTAATGGCTTTGAGGTAGAAAATCTTGGGAAACAATTTAAAGTTTAGAAAGGCACAGAGTTGAGTGAGAGACTTGTTGAGGTCTAGAAACAAGAACAGAGACAGCCCGGTTATTATCAGCTGACGTGCCTTTCTTGCATGTCATGATTAATTCCTTGTACCATGTCTGCCCTCAGATTCCTGATAAGAGAAACTGTTGATGAGTGGGTGTGCACACAGGATTAAAATAGAGCCAACTGCTCTTCAGAAATAGAAGTTTAGATTTGTGATTCTTTTAAGATTTTTTTATAAGTTTGCCTTTTGAGATAAATAATGAAGCAATTGATCCTTTCTTTGTAACCATAAACTGCAGCCTGCCAGTAAAAGAACTGGCTGAGTCAAATACCTTGCCTGCTTATACTCTGTTCATCTATAACACGTTGCTTGGACATGAATGTATGTAAGTTCTTGAAGATAATTTTTCACCTGTAATATGTAAAACACTCAATCATGTTAGGGATATGGAAAACATGTTGTTTTTACTTGTTGTTGTTTTTCTTGGTTTTTCGAGACAAGGTTTCTCAGTAGCTATCGAGCCTGTCCTGGAACTTGCTCTGTACACCAGGCTGACCTCGAACTCACAGAGATCCTCCTGCCTCTGTCTCCCAAGTGCTGGGATTAAAGACATGCACCACCACCGCCCATTTTGTACTTATATTCATTGTAATCATTCACTTAAAAAAATAGAATGTAACCACAATGTGATTTTTAAATTGCTTGAAATATTCTGCTGGGGTCTATAAGCCATGAGGGAAAAAAATAAAGACATGGTGGAAGGAAAACACCAGGAAGGATGGAGACGGAAGACATCAGGAAGTAGTTAGAAGGAAGACATCAAGAGTTATACATCTGGATAGAGGTAAGAAATGAACAGAGAAGATGATAGAGAGACACTAAAGGTGTGTGTGTGTGTGTGTGTGTGTGTGTGTGTGTGTGTGTGTTCCCTTTTCTCTCCAGTCCTAGAGAGTTAAGTTTACGCCCTCAGATAGAAAAGTCAAACTAGTGATTAGCTTGACTCTGTGGATCCCCCATCCCTGAGCTGCTGAAGACTACTGCTCCAGGTAGCACGGCGCTGCTTTTGGACAGCTAATCAACACGAACAGACCGCCCTCTCCTCCTGCTGGGCCTTCCCACATGACATAGTGTGTTCCTTTGACTGTAAGCCAAGAGAACCCTTCTTTCCTGAAGTTGCTTTGGTCAAGTATTTGTCCTGAGGAGAAAAGTCACTAGCATATGATGGAAATACATATTCCATATATTCTAAAGATTTATCTTACATTTTTTTATCATGGAGCCAATAATCCAGTCAAAGTTAGTCAAGTTACTTTCAAATAGTGAACTTTGTTATATTTTCCTTTTTTATTTTTTTTTAAATAAATACTCCTCAGAGCAGGTAAGGCTTCCCTTTGGGAGTCAACAGAATCTGGCATTCCAAGTTGAGGCAGGACCAAACCCCTCTCCTCTGCATCAAGGCTGAGTAAGGTATCCTACCATAGGGATCAGGCTCCAAAGAGCCAGTTCATGTACCCTGGATAAACCTGGTCCCACTGACAGCCCCTGTCCCCCGAACAGATCAAGCCACATAACTGTTACACTCAGAAGGCCTAGTTTGGTCCCATGCAGGTTCCCCAGCTGTCAGTCCAGAGTCCGTGAGGCTCCCATTAGCTTGGGTCAGCTGTCTCTCTGGTTTTCCCCATCATGATCTTGACCCCTTCCCTTGCTCATGTGGTCCCTCCTCCCTCTCTTCAGCTGAAGTCCAGGAACTTGGCCCAGGGCTTGGCTGTGAATGACTTTTGCTATTTAGAAATTATAATTTCAAGTTAGGTGTGGTGGGGCATACTTTTAAGTCAAGTACTTGGCAGGTAGAGGCAGAAGGATCTCTATGAATGTTGACACCTACCTGGTCTACATAGCAAGGTCTAAGATAGCCAGTGCTACACAGAAAACCCTATGGGGCGGGAGAATATCTGTAGCACGAATTCTAATTGGTCTTAATAAATAAAAACCCAGAGTCAGATATTAGGGGGTAAAAGTTGAGAGATCAGAAAAACAGTACAGCCAGCCACTAGAGAGACCTTTTACCTCTGATTACTCCTCAGGTTGAAGGAGTAATCCTGTCTCTACGAATGCTCAGACTGCATGCTTTGACTGTATGCTCAGACTGCAAGCTCAGATTACAAGTTCAGACTGCATCCTCCTGTAAAGATTTGTCACTCATATTGGTTTAATAAAATGCTGATTGGCCAATAGCTAGACAGGAAGTATAGGCAGGGCAACTAGACTAAGAGAATTTTGGGAAGAGGAAAGTCAGAGATGTAATCAACACCCAGACATAGAGAAAGCAAGATGAGAATGCCTCACTGAGAAAAAGTACCAAGCCACATAGCTAAACAAAGACAAGAATTATGGGTTAATTTAAGTTGTAAGAGCTAGTTAATAACAAGCCTGAGCTAATAGGACAAACAGTTTACAATTAATATAAGCCTCTGTGTGTTTTCCTAGGACTGGACTACAGACAGAAACTTTCGTTTACAAACTGCAGCCAAGGACCATGTCTGGGTCCATGGCCCTAAAGTAGCCAGGGTCTGTGTTGATGTCCATGGCTTCAGTAACTGCTGAAGGCTGTGTGGATGCCCAGGGTCTGGTCAGCCACCTGAGTCCATGTTGGTATCTGAGAGCCATGCTGCTGCTGGGGCCATGCTGATCTGAGTGACCTGTGCGCTGCTACTTGGGGCCATGGTGATGTCTAGGCCTGAGTTACTACCTAGGGCCATGTCTAGGTCTATGACCCTATAGTAGCCAGGGTCTAAGTTGATATCTATGGCTCCTGTTACCACCAAGGGCTATGAAGATGCCTGGGGTCTAGTGAGCCACCTGAGACCATGTTGGTGTTCATGGCCTTGCTTCCACCAGGGCCATACTAATCTGGATGGTCTGCACTGCCCCTGGGGCCATGGTAACATCTGAGCCAAGCTGTTGCCAAGGGCCATGTCTGGGTCTGTGATCCTGCTGCAACTGAGGTCTGTGTTGATTATCCATGGCCTGTGTTACATGTGTCCAATGGGGCCATTGGAACCATGCATATTGAGGGCTGTGCTGAGACAGCCTCACCCTTCCCTGGTCCTGGGATAGCCTAGGCCTGTCCCTCCCTAAACACTGAGATGGCAAGGACATAGAAGAGTTGGCTTTGCCCCTTGCCTAAGGGGGTGGGGTTCCAGCAGTCCAGATTGACCAACCCAGGCCTTGGGCTGGCCCACCCTAACATCTACCCAATCTATGACCTGCTGGAGCTCATGAAGGAACTGATCCTATGACTCAGGGTAATGGCAGGTTATCTGCAAGAAGTTTTGGTGAGTGTCCAGTGATGATGGTGTGCCAGAGGCCAAAGACTGTGAACCAGACCAATGATTCATTGCAATGAACATGTGTGGGTCTTGCTGATTGAACAAGAGGGTATAGTGCATGAGACACCGCAGCTTCCGGTATCACCAAGACAAATAAAGAGGTAGGTGTTGGAGAGGCAGGAAAGATGGAGGGAGTGAAGTGGTTTTTTGTTTGTTTTGTTTTGTCTTGTTCTTAATTAATTGGGGGGGGGGTTGTAGAGTAAAATGACCATCTAAATAAACACACCCTGACCTTGCAACCAGAACAATTCACTGGCCCTGAAACCAGAGCCAAAATGTTAAAAGGGGCCATTGAAAGAAACACACCCTGGCCCTAAAAACAAATCCAAAGAAACACACTTTGGCTCTGAAACTAGAGTCAAAGAAACACCGTCTATCCCTGATCAACCAATCCCTGAGCACAAAATCAGCCAATCCCTGAATATGAGGTCAACCAATCCCTAAATATGAAATCCAGCTAATCTCTGAGCTTGTTCATGCTCAGGGATCAAAATCCAGCCAATTCCCACCTGAAAATCTTTGCCCTGGAAAAACTCTGCCCCTAAAAGTTCAGAGTACCTGTTCAGTTAGATGCTGCCCTTTTCTGCCCTGGCAGAGGCAGCCACTCTCCTGATTCCTCTCTCCCAATAAATCTCTTGAGTGAGGTTTGGGTGAGGACTTTCTTTCACGGGAGGGGAGTAAGGCAGAGAAGTAACAACTTTCTCCAGAGCAGAGAGGAACCGCATCTCTGCAGGGGTGTGGGAGCCCATATGTGACTCGGTTTCCATCTGGAATCAATTCTGACTTAAAGAAGTCATTTGGGTTCAAGTTTGCCTACTCTGCCTGCATCCTTTGCATCCTCGAGGGCTGTGAGAAAGTTCTGATCAAGCCCATGGGAAAGAACGTTTTGCACATAAGAACACATCATCTGTTAAGAACAGGCTAGTGGATGCCAGCCGAAGGCACATCAGATAGAAAAAAGAAGCTGCTTGCTGCTAGCAGAATTCACAGGAGCGATATGAACCTGCTTCTGCTTTCTCCCACGAACAGCGCAGGGAGGCAGTTAGCTGACTGTACTGCTCTTTGGTCTGCCTTCTACCATTGATCTGTATAAAAGCAAGTTCTGAAATAAACTCTGGGCTGTCTGCATGTTTTGACAGGACCAAACAGAATCTCCTGAATCTACCCTGTGTTTTCTGTCTCATTTTCTTTCATTTGACATTTCCTTATTTCATCTTAAAGTTCCCCCAATCCAGGAACCCTGGATGACTTTGCTGGGGGGGGGGGGGGACTTAGGGGAGGACTCCCTCAGCAGAGCAGAGCTGTAACATTACAGATATTGCCTGGTTTCTCATGGCCAGGATCCCTTTTCCTCCAGAGCTGTAACTATATTTAGCTTTTTTGTTTGTTTTGGTTTGTTTTGTTTTATTCTTTAAGGGTCTGTCACCCAGCTCCCAAATAAATACATGGAGACTTATTCTTACTTATGAATGCCCGGCCATAGCTTGGCTTGTTTCTAGCCAGCTTTTCTAACTTAAATTGTCCAGTTTCTTTTTAACTACATTTTGCCTCTGGGCCTTTTACCTTTCCTGTTTCTATATGTCTTTCTTTCCTTCTTACTCCATGGCTGACTGTGTGGTTAGGTGGCTGGCCCCTGGCATCCTCCTCTCTTTTTCTCAGTCCTAGCTTTTCTCTCAAGCCTAGATTTCTTCTCCTATTTATTCTCTCTGCCTGGCAGCCCTGACTATCCCTCTCCTTCCTTGCTATTGGACATTCAGCTCTTTATTAGACCAATCAGGTGTTTTAGACAGGCAAAGTAACACAGCTTTACAGAGTTAAACAAGTGCAACACAAAAGAGTGAACACATCTTTGCATCACTAAACAAATATTCCACAGCATAAACAAATGTAACACATCTTAAACTAATATTCTACAACATGTAACACAGGTATTTCCTGGCTTCCAATGGCAAGGATACCATCCCTCCAGAGCTGTAACACTTACAGGGAGAGATGCTGCAGGTGTGAGGGGCAGATATGGAGAGTTGGGAGGTGAGTGGGATTGGGTACATGATGTGAAATTCTTCAAAGAATCAATAAAGAATGAAGTTATAAAGTTCTTATTACACTTATTTATTTCTGTGGGTGGGAATACACATGCCACCAACACTTGTGGAAGCCTTGTTAGAATCAGTTGTCTCTACCATGTCAGGATCAAACCCAGTTTGTTTGGCTTAATAGTAAGTTCTTTACCTACTTAGCAATAATAGAGGTTAAAATAAAGCCACATAAAGATGGAAAATGCACAGAGAATCTTCATACTGTATGCTATTATGCTCTCTTTAAATTGTTTGATTGTTGAGGAAGGAGCAACAACTGCTAAAAGACTTTTGTTTATAAATGCTGCTGAACTAACCCAAGATAGAAATTTTGAAAATACCTTGGCTTCAAAACTGAAGTCAAAAGGTATGTTACTTTGGAGAAGAGATTTTGCTTTTGTTTCCACAGAAAACGAGAGTCTCTGGATTTATTCAGAGTTAAGAATAATCACCTTTGACCAAGGGAGGCCACCTGAAAAATCTCTGATAGGAACAGATGGCCCAGATGACAGAGGTCTACATCCAGAACTGATCCAAGACTGCTGCCTGAGATGATCGAGACTCACAGGATACTCCAGTCATGACTTGATTATAACTCTAAATTTTCTTTAGGTCCCCTTAAGACTATCAGCGCCCCCAACCAGCAGGAAGTAGCCTGAAATACTACGCCCACATTCCCAACAAATGGATTATGGGTATTTTCCTTTGTTTAAAAAAAAAAAGAGAGGGAAATGGTGCGGGAGAATTATCTGTATTCTGTCAATCATATTTTAATAAAACGCTGATTGGCCAGGCAGGCAGTATAGGCAGGAAAGCCAGACAGGAAGTAGAGGTGGAGCAAAGAGACTGGGAGTATTCTGGAAGCAGAAGCTCTCTCTCAGCCATTCCTGTACAGACCACCGAAGAGGCAGCATGTAACTTGCCCAGCAGAGAAAGGTACAGAGCCATTATGGCTAACATAGATGAGAATAATGGGTTAATATAAGTTATAAGAGTTAACAAGAAGCCTGACCTAATGAGCCAATTAGTTTATAACCTTATGGAGTCTTGTGTGTGATTTCTCTTTGGGGCATGCCGGCTGAGGGGTACCGGGCGGGACAGATACCCCAACAAGCCAGCCCCCATGTTACAAGCAATCTTGTCAGCAATCATGTAGATTTTCATAACAAAGGTAGAATGTAGACAAGAACTTTGCCAGAATGTAAAATAATTTCTAGTCCAAGCCTCAGTAAAATGCTGTTTCCTTCTGAAGCCACATATTATTCTCCACATTTCTACCAGAAATACGGCCTTCAACATTCCAACCAGGAATGTCCCACAGGACTCTCCTCTCCACTTATAGCATCCTCAGGGCTTGCCTAGCCTATAGCCCCAGATTCTTCTACATCCTGCAAACCAATCCCAAAAGCTTAGAACCAAATGGTCGCACCAACAACCCTACTTCACAGCACCAACTTCCTTTATGGATTTTCTTTCCCTGTGATAAAATATACCTGAAAGAAACATAAAGACTTTTGAAAGATGATAGAAGGATTTATTTGGATCGTGGTTTCTGAGGGTCTGGTACATCATGGCAAGAAGACATGGTATCAGGGGCAGCTCGGGGCAGCTGCAGTGGAGTGGCTGGTTACACTGCACCAGAAGTCAGACAGCAGAGTGAAAATTCAGGCCAGGACCAGGGATGGGTTAAACCATACAGCTGCTCTCCATTCACCCAACTCCAGCAGCAAATCCCTACCTCATGAAAGTTCTACAACCTCCCCAAACAGGCACCTCTAGCTGGGAACCAAGTTGTTCAAATAGAGGAGCCTATGGGAGGCTTTTCAAACCCAAACCAGCACACTTGGTGCACCCCCTACAGTGGTTCCCCCTCTCACATTTCCTACCTCTCCTTCCCTTGCTCTCGTCTGCAATGTCCGTCTCTGGTTCTGCTAACCTCCTCCCTGACTGCGCCAATGGCTAAACTACTTTTGAGTCATTTGGCTCTTCCTAGACCCCACCACCACTCCACCTAGCCTAGGCCCTCTTCTAGGACTCCACCCTCTCCTCCTTGGGCAATTCTCCTGCTTCAGTTCCTCCAGGGTGCTGGGATTACAGGTGGACATTGCCACCTATTCTCTGGCTTCTCGGGGCTTCAGCTGTAGGCCCCTCATTCTTGGGTTTGGAGCTTTAAGTGTCTATTCTGTCTTGGGCACTTAAGAAGGAGCTTCTCTTTGCCTACTCACAGGGGTTGATTCTCCTGTCCAAGGAGGGTCACAAAGATGTAGAAGCCCAGGGCATTTGTGCCTTAACTGCTACCCTCTACAGTTCTTGGGGAAGCCTTTTTTTGGTGAAGCCCTTGCTAGATGCCAGTCACTGCAATGGGCTCTTCTCCACCCTGGCCATCTATCTCTGGGAATTTTTCCTTTAAAAGGCTCTCTGTTCACCTGCTCATTGCTCTACTTGCCAATCCTCTGCTTAGAGATCCACAACCTATGTTTTCCAAGAATCTCATCAGACCCAGATAAGGATCCCTGTGAGCCATCCCTATAAGCCAGGCTACCATTCCACTAGAATATACCTCCAGAGTTGTGCCAATGGCTAAAATATGGCTCCTCATAGTTCATTGGGTAAAGAGCTAAACCCAGAATGGTTTACATATTCTAGAAACCCTCTAGGCACAGCCCTTGAATCCTTAAGGGACTGTCAAGGGCTAGTCTGTACCCATCCCCACCATGCTCCCCAGGCTATGAGGCCCTAGCAAGCTCTAGTTCACAGCTTCACCACCAACACCAACACCATTGCCCCTCATGCTTACTAGTTCCTGTTCCCACAGAAGTACCAAGGTCAAGTACCCACTGTTGTGGGACGTTTGATCACATTGTGTGATGATATGTGTCTGTTTTACGTTACCTGCCTAAGGCACATTCTGATTGGTTTAATAAAGAGTTGAGCAGCCAATAGCTAGGCAGGATAAGATAGGTGGGACTGCCAGGGAAAGAGAGGAACTGGGGGGAGGGTGCGGGAATCTGAGAGGCAGAGATTTGCCAGATGTGTAGGAAGTCAGATGTACGGTACTGAGGAGAGGCAATGGCCACCTGGCAGAACATAAATTAATATAAACAGGTTAATTTAAGTTTTACAAGCTGGTTGGGAACAAGCACAAGCTAAGGCCAAGCTTTCATAATTAATACAAAGTCTCTGGGTCATTGCTTGGGAGCTGGCAGTCCAAAGTAAGGCCCGTTTTATATATATATATAAATATATATGTATATATATTTATATATATATATGGTGTGTGTGTGTGTGTGTGTGTGTGTGTGTGTGTGCGTGTGTGTGTGTTGGTCTGGATCCCTTGTACAAGGCTCCCCTAGAGTCCTTGTATGGTAGCCTCTGAGGCCACGGGCTCTAAGGGAGCAATGGTAAGGTAGAAGGAGTCTCATGGGGCTACTACAGGAGCCTGGTGAAACTGCGCGTCAGCTAAGCAGGGCAGACGTTCCAGTAAAAGGGAGGCCAACAAAGCTTTGTCGACAAGATTCCTGAATAAAGCTGTGAGGCTCATTCCAGATCTAGGTATGGGGGCATATGCCTATGATCTTAGCACTTGGGATGGGGAGGAGGATTTGGAGTTCAGAGTTGTCTTTACCTACTTAGTGAGATCAAGTACAGCCTGGGCTACATGAGATTCTCTCAAAACAAAACAAAATAACCACAATGAAATCCCTCACCACTTATACCCACTGGTCATGGACATTGGCTTTCTGTTTAAAATGAGAATTATCACTCTGCAGGAATTGGGTACACTGTTAACATCTGTAAATTTATGTAAATACTGTAACGAGGGGCTCCAGGGGTTAAGAGAACTTGTTGCTCTTACAGAGGACCCAGTTTGATTCCCAGCACCATCATGGTGGTTCATAACTGTCCAGTTCCAGGAGAGCTGATGCCCTCTTGTGACCTCTGCAGGCACCAGGCACACATGTGGTGCATAGATATACACGCAAGCAAAACACTCATACACATAAAATAAAATTCAGAATGCTGTAACGAACACCTCACCCCAATCTAGAGATGAGCAAATCAAAGTACAGAGGAATTCTTGAAACTGTTAGTGTCTAAATCAGGATTCTGGTGCAGGGAGACAGAGTTATAGAGGCCACATTGCCACTTTATACAATGCTGTTTCTTATCACTTGCTACCAAAGCTGTTTAGACTTAGCTGGCAACAGAGATGTCTGATTGTACAAGTGCTAAGTGCACAGAAAGGGCTAGAAACCTGTGAGTATAATAGCTACTGGCCCGGCGAAAGCAAAGACGATTCATGCCCAGGGAAAAGATCACTGATGTCAAGGAGAAAGATTCAAGCCAGACATGACGGTGTGTCGCTGAGGTCCCAGTAAGGGACTTGAGAAGGCAAAAGAATTGTTTGAACCAAGACAAAAGGGTTTGAGGCCAGCCTGGTGGAGAGAGCAGGTTTCCCACTGCTGGCCTAGGAAGAACTCTAGTTCTTCATCTGGCCACCCAAGTCTCCCTTAATCTGGTCTCATCTGCATCTCCGCTTCTCCAGTGCACACTCAACACACCCGCCAATGCCAAACTCACCCTGGCCTTTGGGCACAATGCCCCTTCTCCCTGGAATGTTCTCATTTCTTTCTTTTTTAAAAATAATTTGTTTGTATTTTATGATTCTGGAACTCTCCTGTCTCTCCCTCTTCCACTTTGCCACAGGAGCATCGGGATTATATAATAAACTATCACATGCAGCTTTACATGGGTTCTGGGGATTCAAGCTCAGGTCTCTATACTTGCGTGGCCAGTGTTTCGCCCTCTTTCATCTTTATAATGAGAATGGGGTCCAGAACAAAGAAAGACCCGAGAGGTTTCCCACGTAGATGGATCAGAATCCTGTGAAAGTTTGTAACAGTGAGCTGGACTGAGTTTGTTTGAGGTTTTGACCTTCCTCCTCTCCTGGGACATAAAGTTGCATGCCTAAGATCTTAAGGGCATTCCTGATAGAGAGTGACAAGACTGGGAAGCCATCAGGGTAGGCCTGGATGGTTTTGTTGTGGCAAGAACAAGGTGCTGAGAGTCAAGAAGCTTGCAGCAGCCAGGCAGTGGTGGCGCATGTCTTTAATCCCAGCATTCAGGAAGCAGAGGCAGGCAGATTGCTGTGAGTTTGAGGCCAGCCTGGTCTACAAGAGCTAGTTCAGGACAGACTTCAAAACTACAGAGAAACCCTGTCTCGAAAAACTAAACAAACAAGCAAACAAACAAGAGGAAGAGGAAGAGGAAGAAGAAGAGGAGGAGGAGGAGGAGGAGGAGGAGGAGGAGGAGGAGGAGGAGGAGGAGGAGGAGGAGAAGAAGAAGAAGAAGAAGAAGAAGAAGAAGAAGAAGAAGAAGAAGAAGAAGAAGAAGAAGAAGAAGAAGAAGAAGCTTTCAGCCATAAGACTACGGATAGATGATCTCTCCCAAACCCCTCCCAGTGGGTGCCCAGCTGGTAGCTGCATACCCCAATGCCTACATGCACATCAACCAGGTGTCAAATCTCACATGGAATCAGCTGTTCTCAATTATCAGACATTTTACATGTTTGGCAAACATTCAGACCAACCTCAGTTATATATGTCAGCCATACATGTACAAACTTCAGACAATAACACAGAACATACTGTTGTGTTATGAGACTTTTCCTGGCTAGATACAACTCATACACATCTGCTCACCCCAAAAGAGAACACACAGAAAACTCGAGTAACAATTTCACTGGAGTCCAACTTTGTGAACCAAGGGGCTTTTATTGGGGTTACTACAGGAGTGTAGGTGAAGGGTCACTTAAAAAGTAGGGATGACTCAAAGGCAGCTGCGTCCCCGAGCAGCCCACTCCAATACGTGTGACGACCCACAAAAGCTTTACTGGTCTGAGAGGACTCTGGGCAGCACATGGCTCAGTTCCCTCTCCTGTAACTCTGGAGAGGGGCCTTCATGAATCTTCCAAGTCACAGCTTGTCCTGATGTGAATGTCGTTCACCTCCCAAGTTTCATGAGCCCCTTTTCTCCCTTCTGAAGGGAGCATTTCACTCGGAGGAAACTGCTATACAGTACATTGACAGGTGCTGGGTACACACACAAGCAGCATGCAGTCACACACACACACACACACACACACACACACACACACACACACACACACACACTCCCAACCACAGCCCAGAAACTCCAGCAGGAGACATGGGCGGCATTCACAGTCATGGTTCCTAGGCCACCACTGCCCACAGATGGGGCCTCGGCAGCCCAGGAATCCTCTCCATCATGCAGATTTGCCACAGCGACCCCATTAGCCCAGACTTCTTCCTCATCAGTCGGGGAGGGATTGCTGCTCTCTGGGGGTGGATTGATTTATCCAACTAATTAGTCTCAATTAATATTAATACACATTCTCAGCAACTGCGGCAGCTCAGGCAGAGAAGCTGCCCACTGGGACCATCAATCACCAAGCAGGGGACAGCAGAGGACACTCGAATCTTCAGCACACAGGACCCCACAACTCTGACACCATCCCCAACTCTACATCTCAGGCTTCCTTCCAGAGGGAGTGTGCTACCAAAATCGGGAACTCCAAATCGGGGAACCCAAAGTCCAGAGAGGGGCTGTCACATGCTCCAGGCCACACAGCAGACCCAAGGCTATGCCTCTATGCTTCTTTCCCTACGCTTCTCTCCACCCTCTGAGGGTCTGTGATACACCCAGTGCCCAAGTACTTCATCTGCCAATCCCAACCAGCCAGATGCAATGGCTGTCTGAAGGCTTCGGGGTTTCTAGCAGGTGCTCAGCAAACATTTTTGGAATGGAACGAGGTGGAAACAGTCAGATTTGTTGGCTAGGTTCTTGTCTCAGTGGAGATGGAAGACAGGATCGCCTAGAAGAGGGACAGATTCCTCAAGTCTATTCCACAACTCCCTAGGAGAGATGGCCCAAGAAAGTGAGGACTGAGGCAGGAAGCTAGGATCCTGGGGATAGGTCTCCCTATCTGCTGGGTCTCCCATGGGTGAGGATGGGAAGAGAGAAGCAGGGAAGGCTATCAGAGTTGGAAGCAGGACAGAGGGGGCTTGCGTTAGGAACCCTACTGTTCTTGATACTTCAATACAGTCTGTTCCAGGGAGAGGCATGGCCATCCATAAGCTGGTCAGTGAGGCCACTGGTCACTATGGCCAAGGGAATGGTGACCACTCTCAACACCAGAAGTCAGGAGAAGCAGCAGTCAAGTTTATGGATGACACCATTATGTCGGAGCCCTCAAGTCACCCCAAAACAGATGCCAAATCATCTTCAAGGCACCTCCAGAGCTCTGTGCTCCATTCTTCTGCCTTTTTATCTTAACCCTTTTCCACTTTAAGTGCCATCTGCTGATGCCCTCAGGTCCCTCTTCAAGACCATTTGACAGCCGCATCATACCCCAGGACGCCTGGGCCTGTTACTTCATCTTTCCTTGGGCTGAGAGCCCCGTGACCGTGCCAAACTTTATTTATTCACACTTACCAACAGAAATTGTTTTATTTATGTACTTATTAGCATGTACCCTCCCTAGAAAATGGCTTCCTTAGAAGTCAGGACCTTGTCAGCCTTTTGCAAAGTATCTGACACACAGTAGGCACTCAACAATAATTCAGTGATGGCGGGTGGAGTTCGCCATCCCTACCCTTGCCTGTCCTCATCCTGTCACATCAGCGGCATCTAAGTTGACTCCACCATTTCTCAAACACGCATTCCCTGGCTCCCATGACAGTGCACTTTTCAGCTTAGATGTCAATTCACACAGGAAGTACTCCCTGGAACACCTACTCACACACACGTCACAGGCCAGGTAGCTAGAGCTTTATGTCATCATACCCAGAACTGCTCTACTGGGGACACACTGTGTAGTTACACAGTTGCTGGTGGCATGAAAACACCATTCAAGCAGGGGCTGCTTCCGTTTGATTACCCTGTGGGAGGAACCAAATGTGTTTATGGTATGAACAGGAGTGCAGGGACTGAGGGTTGGGGGAAGTTCATACATGCAGCTCTCTAGACCAAAAGAAAGCTCTAGGTTGAACATGGACAAGGAAGTATTTGTCCTTGTGGTCATGAATCAAAGTGAAGAAAGTACGCAAGACAAAGGTGAAAGGTCAGGGACAAACTGGGAAATTCCCTATTATGAATGAGAGAAGTAACCAAGATTCCCTCGTAACAAGTGTGCCATTCCTCCAACTGACCATTCACTGAGCTCCAGGCACCATGGCGAGGGCTGAGCAAACAAGGATAAACCTTACAAAGCTCTCACCAAAAGTGGTCCCATTCACCTAAGGTATTCTACATCACCAGTCCAACCTATGTGTAGGAGACTTCAGAAACCTGGCCAAGACTGGCAAGCTAACAAAACACAGACTGGAGACAGATCTGGCTGAGATGCTCATGGCTTGACTACATGGCTATCTCTAGAGGGGTTCCCTGGCAGATATCCAGAGTGACATGCCCCTCCCTCCCTTGGTCTGGTGTTCAGATTTGTGGATGTTATGGGAATTGTGTTTAAGTTGTGGTCTGTTGTTTAATCGGATAGAGCATTTGGTTTGAGAAGTGGCCCCCGGAGAAGAGGTTGTGCAGCCCTTCTGGAGCCGGGAGGCAAACAGTGGCAGGTGTGTTGCGGCCATGGTGACTGTCTCATGTTGTTATATTTGTCCCCGAGTTTTATAACAGCAACAAAAATTGCATCATGTAGATGCACAGCAGAAGATGGTTTGCAGAGGGAAATGTCACAGATGACCCTAAAAGATGACCCATTTGTATGTAAAGATGTGTTGCTGTTTTACCTTGCCTGCCTAAGGCACCTGATTGGTCTAATAAAAAGCTGAACAGTCAATAATGAGGGAGAAGGTATAGGTGGGACTTCTGGGCAGGGAGAGTAAGGAGGAGGAAGAGGAATTTAGGGACAGGGGAAGAAGAAAAGAAACATCATGGAGACACTGGGAGGGTGAGTGGGGGAGGGTGAGTGGGGGAGGGTGTAGCCAGCCAGCCACAGAGGAAGCAGGAAAGTAGGACATACAGAATGAAAGAAAGGTTAAAAAGTCCAGAGGCAAAAACGTAGATGAACAGCAACAGTTTAAATGAAGTTACGAAAACCAGTAGGTCAAGCCTAAGCAAAGGCCAAGGAGTCATAATAAGTTTCTGTGTCTCTACTTGGGAGCTAGTTGGCATCCCAAAGAAAATTCCAGCTGCATCCATTAGGCCCAGCGGTGGTGCACACTTTCAATCTCAGCACTAGGGAGGCTGGGGCAGTGGCTCTGTGAGTCGAAAGTCAGCAGAATGAGATCCTGGACAGCCAGGACTACATAGAGAGATTCTGTTTCCAGGACAAACAATGTCCCCTTACTGGGACACATGGAAGGCCCTCTAGTTGTATCCTGAGCTCCATATCACAAACCTGCAGGATAGAGAATGGAGGTGGGAGGGGGTCAAAGGAAATGATCAAAGCTCCTGTAGACAGACAGCAACAGAGAAGCAAATATTTGGATGATGCTTCTGTCTTCAGAGATTGTGTCACGGAACACAGAGGCTGGTACCCAGAGCAGTTTAATGCTTGTAATTGTGGTCGCAAAACGAGGAAAGCACATGAGGTTTAGAGTGGGGCATGTGGGTCTCAGGTCTCCTCTGGACTTCCCGCTCGGCCCTGGATGAATCTGTAACCTTCTCTACACTTCAGTTTCTGCGTATGAGATACGGGCTCTCGCCTCCAGAGCCTAATAGATTATATTGTCAGATGTAACTTCTGCTTCGGGGAATATACGGAAACACAATCAGCCTTTTTCCCCAGTCTGGTAAAGCTGAGTGAGGGACAATCACCTCCCCCAAGATGGGAAGGTACTCTTTGGGTAGAGAGCAGAGGAGGAACATTCCAGGCACAGCAAAATCAGTGAGCCAAGGGCACGAAGGTGGAACACACAAAGTGTGCTCAGAACTGTCCACAGGCCAAGTCTCCAGGACATGACATTTGAGAAGTGGAAGAGGCTGAAGGAGCCAAGACTATCACCCACTTCTGGCTTGGGGGGACCCAGAGCAAGGTACATACACTATCTTTCTGCAGAATGAGGGCCAAGACGAATGATAAGGTGAAGAGGGGAATTAAATGGCATGAGTCTGAACGTCCAGAAGGAGGCAGCTCACAGGAGCTGCTCAGGTTCCATACACAGGATCAAGAGTCACCTGCTTACTCCACACAGTAAACATTCGGGGATCTGCATCCGCCTACCTGCCTGCCTCCCTGTCTATAACCTAAGTTCTGTGAGGCCGGGAGCCGGGACTCCAGCACCTGTTACTATAGCCTCAGCACAGCACGGTGTCTGCCCCGCAACACTGCTGACCTTCACCACTCCAACCATCACACACAAGCAGCGTGGTTGCTTCAGCAGGGAAGACAAAGGCCTGGGTTTCACATGGTGAACTCTGATAGCAACAAGTCGCAGCGACCAGGACACGAAGGAGTGCTTCCAGCAGAAGGGACTGATAACGTACAAGGTCCCAGATAAGTCACATCCTTCTCTTTGTCTAGGCTTTGACCCTCAATCTGCCCTCCTTCATGAACCTTTATAACCTCCAAAGACCCCTGCACCTCTGAGAAAGAACCCAAGTTCCTCACCTGGCCATCCAAGACTACCTTAATCTGGTTTCATCTGCATCTCTGCTTCTCCTGTACACACTCAACACACCCACCATTGCCAAACTCACCCTGGCCTTTGGGCATCCTACCCCTTCTCCCTGGGATGCTCTTATTTCTTTGTTTTTTTAAAAAATAATATATTTATTTGTATTTTATGTGTGTTGGTGTTTCGCCTGCATGTATGCCTGTGTAAGGGTGTCAGATCCCCTGGAGATGGTGTTATAAACAGTTGTGAGCTGGCACATGGGTTTTGGGAATTGAACCGGGGTCCTCTGGAAGAACAGCCAGTGCTCTTAACCACTGAGCCATCTCTCCAGTCTCCATGTTCTCATCTCTTAACTCAGCCTCTGAGAACTTTCTAGGCGCAGTACACCTCCTCCTCCTTCAGCAAGACTTCCTTCCAGGCCTTAGTCAGCAGTGGCAGCAACTCCGGCAGGCTGCCTTGTTTTATTCCTTCCAGGCAGGTGGCTCTTCTTCCCAACAATGCCAGCTCAGGGCCAGGTGTGCCCACCTGGCTCCCTGCAGCCCAACCCAGCTGCTTTCTCTGTTGCCCTGTTCTGTCTCTAATAGGAGAAATGGAGTCCCCACCGTTGAGGAGAGCTAGTATCCTTAGGGAAGACTACCCACCACAGATGTCCGCTCCACCAACAGGACAGACTGGGAAGAAAGATCCCGCACCCTCTGTGGCCCAGAGGAAGGACAGGTTTCCTGGGACAAAAAAGGGGACATGTGTGCTGGGCTTCAAAGTACCGAGGGGAGAGGTAAAAACGGCGGCACATCGGCAGAGATGGAGGGAGCGGAGGAAGACCTGGGGCAGTGTCAATCAAAGCTGGGCCGAATCCAAACAAAAAAGGAAGGGACAGAGTCAAGTGCCGAGAACATGCCTGTTTGCCCATCTTGTGGGTGATGACATCAGGGAGGTTTGGAAGCAGGAGAATGACAAGATCGCAGCTGGCTCTAGAGGTTCAGGCCAGACCTCTCACCAGGCTCTGGTTCCCAGAACCCTAACAGAAACACCCAGAAAATACATAATGCATTGCTTCTTCACTGTTGGTGACCCTTGGCTCAGGCCATTCCTGCTGGCTGCCACATGAAGTAGGGGATCAGGATGGAAAGAGGACCAGAGAAGGGAGCAAGGTCCAAATTTGATTTGGGGGGAGAGATTCCTGTGCTTCTGCAGGGGTCCAGGGGAGGGCAGGTGAATGCTTCTTCCCTGTGCCCGGCATTTCCTCACAGGTGGTAGTATCCTGAATAGCTAGGGCTACAAAGTTCGTAGGCCTCAGGTCCTCCAGAGCTGGGCAGGTCAAGGACCCTCAGGACGGCCGCTTTCCAGGGGTCATCAGCTGTTCTACCTCCCTCATGAAGCGCAGGCACATCTCTTCCTGCCAGGGCAGGGCCACACATTGCACGGCCACCGGCAGGCCTACACTCTTCTTCATGCCCTACAGGGGATACAGACATCAGAATAGGAGAAATGGGATCACGCCCCAGGTCCAGGAAACACGTACTCTGCAGGGAGGGCAAGTGGCAGGCATGGGGGCTTATTCTGAGGAAGGCTGGCCAAGCCTGCAAGTGCTAGGCCTCTGTCCTCTACAGCAGGGAGTCTGGGCAGCAGTGAGCTAGGGGCTGGGCAAGCTTTACCTTCTTCAGTGTAGTGTCCCAGATATCCCCAAAGTAGCCTCTGTAGTGTTCCATCTGGGCATCATCCTCAGCGGTCACAGTGGTGACAGGCACCACCCCCGCAGGGAAGTCTAGGCAGTTGTAGAGCATAGTGTAGCTGATAGCCCCTAGAACACAAGATGCTGGCTGTAGCAGTCCCTGCCACCTGTAGGGCCAAGTGTCCTCTCTGGGCCTAAGTGACCCATCCTCATCCTGCACATAAAATGGTACTATGATTCTACAGTTACACAAAACCCCCTCTCCCAGGCCTGAGGTCTGTGGCAAAGCACAGAAGCCAGCAAGACTCCCTGACACTTGCCCTGCGCCTTTTCCCATGCAGCCTCCTTGATTCCCTGACCTGGAACGCTGGTCCTATATTCTTGGTTTAAAAAACCCCTAGATTCAAACACCACCTCCTCAAACTGCAGGCTCTTCAAGGAGACCTCCTACACGAATAGTGTTCAGAACAGACAACTCGTCCACTCCCAGCATTCTCTCTCTCTCTCTCTCTCTCTCTCTCTCTCTCTCTCTCTCTCTCTCCCCCTCCCTCCCTCCCTCTCCCTCCCTCCCCCACCCTCTCTCTGGCTTTTCAAGACAGGGTTTCTCTGTAGCTTTGGAGCCTGTCCTGGAACTAGCTCTTATAGACCAGGCTGGCCTCGAACTCCCAGAGATCCACCTGCCTCTGCCTCCCGAGTGCTGGGATTAAAGGCGTGTGCTACCACTGCTCAGCCATCTTCCATCTTTTTAGCCACCAAGCTAGTGAGGTCCAAGTGAGGAGAAAGATGCTCTTCCATGGAAGGGGTGTTCCCCCAGAACTCTTCCTTTTCTACCCACAGCACCACAGCACACAGGGCTGACCTCAGAGGGGAGGGAGAAATGAGAGTATTGAGGGAAGGGCAGTAGGGCCTCACCTGTGGCTCTGCCTGGTGCATTCAAATCCAAAGCAGGGCCCAGCATTGGGGTCAGCAGCACATCCAAGTTCATAGCTTTCCACTGAGCAATCACAGAATTCCGGTACATCTGAAGGGATATGAACACGCTGAGGGAGGCACTCAGAGACATCCAAGGTACCCCAGGATGTCTGATGGACACTGGGATGGCTCTGGCCCTAACATCTGGATCTGAACTGAACCACCATGAGACCAGAAGAGCTACCCCTTGGTGGTATAAACAATACCACGGGCAAAATCCTTTCTGCCAAAGTATTTTGGCACTTACCAACATGGATAGTCTGAGAAGAACAAAGAGGGGCTCAGGACAGTGACCCTATGACCCAGACTCCTGGGCAGGCAATGGGCAAATGAACATCACAGAAGGGCCCAAGCCACAGTCTCTTGAGAGGAAGGAGTGGCAGGCCACCCCGGGGCCCCAGTGACAATAGCTGCTGGAGATGCCCGCTGGTAGATGCTCTGAGCAATTACACCCTCCTACTCCCCAGGACTCAGACCTTACCTCAATCTCATGCTGCAGTTCCCACAGCTTTTCAGCCGACCTGGACAGACAGAGTAAGGTCACCAGCCAACACAGTCACAGCCATCAGCATCAACATCATATCAGCATCAGCATCAGCATCACATCATATCAGCATCAGCATCAACATCATATCAGCATCAACATCATATCAGCATCAGCACCAACATCATATCAGCATCAACATCATATCAGCATCAACATATCAGCATCAGCATCACATCATATCAGCATCATATCAGCATCAGCATCATATCAGCATCAGCATCAACATCATATCAGCATCAACATCATATCAGCATCAGCACCAACATCACATCATATCAGCAGCAGCATCAACATCATATCAGCATCACATTATATTAGCAGCAGCATCAACATCATATCAGCATCAGCACCAACATCATATCAGATTCAGCACCAACATCATATCAGCATCAGCATCAACATCATATCAGCATCGGCATCAACATCATATCAGCATCAGCACCAACATCATATCAGCATCGGCATCAACATCATATCAGCATCGGCATCAACATCATATCAGCATCGGCATCAACATCATATCAGCATCGGCATCAACATCATATCAGCAGCAGCATCAACATCATATCAGCATCAGCATCATATCAGCATCAATATCATATCAGCATCAACATCATATATCAGCAGCAGCATCAACATCATATATCAGCAGCAGCATCAACATCATATCAGCAGCAGCATCAATATCATATCAGCATCAGCATCATATCAGCATCAGCATCAATATCATACGCCCTGCTCTCGCCCCTTCTAGATCTCACTCAACCCCAGGGGATCTCTGAGAGGGGAAATCAAGGCCCTGCTGTCTAGAAAGAAAAATCCAGGATCTCAAGGGCTACAGCTGGATGGTTTAATGACTTCACAGCCAAGCTAGCACTAGACCAGACCTGATTCCTCATGACCCTTGGCCTACAAGAGAGGGTAGGGCTGCCAAAGGTCCTCAATACCTAGAGGTGAGAGGAGTAAGTCCACGGATGTCATACTGGAAACGAGCTGGCTCATGTCCTGATTTTGAAGACCCAGCAACCAAGGAGCGGGCAGGACCAGGTCCAGGCCAGTTCAGTTCAGATTCCTAAAAGCCTTTCCCCTTTTCTCCTGGTACCCACAATCCCCAGACCACCCCAGCTCAGGCTAACTCCTTTCTGGTCTGTTTCCCTATACCTCCTTCTATCTAGCCTGTCCTGCTCTGTACACAGGCCCTTGTCCTCCAGGGGATCCAGGACCCTCCTAAGACAGGATCAGACCCCCCGCCCCGATGGTCCCAAGTTGAGCTCTCTGCCTGGACACCTCAACATTAGGACTTATTTCCCCCAGAGACTTTTCCATCAAAACCACCTGGATGCAGACAAGACCAACTGGGGAAACATAGGGACAGGCATCAGGGTAAAGGAAAAGTTCTCACCGAGGCTGCATGCTCTTGAGAAAGGTTGCCAGTCGAGGAAACTGTACCAGAACAGACACAGGGTCAGTGACTGGTCCCTATGCCATCTCTTCCATGTAGGCCCACCTCCCAGGTCCAGGTCACACCCCTTTTGATAAACAAGTTTGCTAAAGACTGAGGGATCGACCAGGGAAGAGAACAGTCAAGGGAGAGATGAGGAGGCCATGCCTGTCCACACCTAGAGGCCAGGGGAGGAAGGCAGAGCTAGAGACCACGAACGATCATAGGATAGGGGCCCAGAGGCTGCGTCCTTGTATGCCTGGAGCTCTCACCAGAGGCTTCAGCAGGAAGCTCAGCAGTGTTTTCAACCACTGGGGTATCTTCAGAATTAGGATCAGGTCCCCCAAGCAGGGATCCACAAAGTCGCTTTTGCTGGAAGACAAAAGGCCTAGGTGAGGTGCTCCGCTCTCCCCCTCCCCTCCCTGATGACTGCAGTCCTGTGGACTCAGTGGCCCTGCCCACCTCCTTCCTCACCCAGCTCCTGTGGTATCTAGTTGCTTACTTGGCCTCTCTCCAATGCACACTGTTTCTGTTGCTCACTGGGATACCCACCCCTAGTAGAGACCGGGAGGCAGTCCTAGGGTCAGCAAGGACTGAAGGAAATATCTCCCTAGGCATTTTCCGTTTAGCACCGATGCCAGCCTACATTTAGAAATGGTGCTACATGACAGGCTGCCCAGGAAGCTTGTTCCTCATCTGGTTCAAAAGCTTGGAGAAGCCTTCTAGGAACGTCTCGTTCTCAGGGCTGGATGGAGAGGTAGTACCTTCTACTGGTGCCTAGGCAATACTCAGCTGCTAGGAAATTGCTGGGGGGAAGGTGAGCTGGCATCGTAACATATGACAGGCTGAGCAGTTGACTTAGAAAAGCTGCAGAGTCCAAGCTGAGCTACAGTGAGACCAAGGAGCAGGTTTGTTTCCTGGGCCAGCTCAGTAATAATGTCTCCAGGAGGCACCTTCTCAGGCCTCTGCAAACAGCTGGGAGGAACCGCTCCTTGGCAAGCCTCTTAAGTGAGTCTGTTCCACACACCCAACTCAGAAAAAGGGAAATTGAGGGTTGAAAAGAAAGAATTGGCTCAGGAAAGGTTGGTGCCCATACTCAACCCCTTTCTTAACAAACGGCAGGGAAGTCCCCGCCCACCTCACCGGGAGCTTGGCTCAGAGGGGCTATGGCATCACCATCCAGCCTCCCATTATTTACACTGTTACCTTTCCATAGTCTCTAGTGAGTTATCTCCAGGCTCAACTTGCACAGCTGGAAGGACAGCAAGGTCCCTGCCCAGCCCAGGTCTTCCACCTGTGCAGCAAAGGCCTGTCCTGGGGATGGTCAACAGGGCCCAGCCGCTTGCCCTGGTCTACACGTCTTTAATTTATTGTATTATTTTATGCGCCTAAGTGTTTGCTTGCACGTGTATCTATACACTGTGTGTGTCTGGTGCCTGCAGAGGCCAGGAAAGGGCACCAGATGCCCTGGAACTGGAGTTACAGACAGTAGTGAGACGCCATGTGAGTGCAGGGAACTGAATCTGGATCATCTGGAAGAACGGCCCGTGCTCCTAACCACTGAGCCCAGACCCTCTGCACATTTTTCTGATTCCACCCTACATCCTGAAGCCCAACAGCACTCACAAGTTCTGGAGGAAAGTGTGGCCACCGTCACTGAACAGCCCACCTGCGGACAGGACCTCCAGAGCGTAGGGTATGTTGTTTGGCAAGAAGGGAACCAGCTGCAGGGATTGAAGGGTACATTACAGCCTTCGGTTCCCGTAACTCATATGCTGCCCCAGGGGCCATGTGGGTGATCTGTACCACATGGTCACAAAGTCAGCCTTACTGACCCATGACATCAGGAGAGGTCTGGAGCCACACATGAAGCTGTCTCAGTATAATCAACCAAAACCCACTGGCCACAGTCCCAGGTCCCTGGGACTCTTTAGGGAGCGGTACGTCATGGCTCAGACATGGCCCAGCACAGGCTAAGTCCTCCATCCACTACTCGCCCCGGTCCCCCCACCTCGGTCATCTCTGCACTGGTCTCAGAGAGCCAAAACTTTCATCCCAGAGGGCTAAGCAGGGAATGAAGGGGCCTGGGAGGTCCATGGGTATTAGGAAGACTCCCCTGAAGGGGAGGAGATGCCATACCGTGTGGCCCGCAGCCTCGAGACTCCGCTTGGTCTCCAGCACGGCCCTCCTCATGGCTGGGCTAGGCATGGTATAGTTGTCAGTTTCATAGTAGCCCACCCGCAGGGGTCTAGAGCTTGTGTAGATCTAGAAGCAAACATTAGAGACAGGGCTGAGTGAAGAGAATGGTCCACGCAAGATGCTTAGAGACAGAGGCCCTCTCAGTCAACCACAGTTATGACGTTACAAGCTGAATCCTTCTAACATGTTTTCCCCTTCAGTACCACCAAACCCCTTCACCTCTAACCCTTTCACAAAATGCCTTCATGGTGATTCAGAGAGAGCAGGAATGAGGGTTCCCAGAGTCCTAAGAGGGAACTAGGGCTACCCAAAGACTGAAGCCCATGCATCTTGTCTTCTGAGCTGAAGTTCTGTTAGCTGCCCTCGCTCCTGTGAGAACTAGTCCAGACCTCCAGACAGGGGCCTCCCACCTCTCCCCTCTCAGAAGGAGTTCAGGCACTGCCCTTCCCACCGTCCTAACTCCTAAAAGTACCGACAGCACTCTTCTGCCTGGGGACCCCAGCCTCTTCAAGGCAGCTTCACAGAGACAGTGGAGAGGCCAGCATGGGAGAAAGAAAGGCCGGACTGCTGGGAAGTGGAGCTTGCGTCCCATAGTAGACATGACACACTGCTTGCGTCTGCATGCCTCCACTGTGACTACCCCCCAAAAGCTCTGTACATAAATACAGACAACCTCCATGGTTCTCCTGCTTCCCTGCCTCTCCCCAGCTCACCAAGACTCTGGGTCCTCCTCCCCCGGGCCCCATCTCTAACCGTTACATCTAGCCCAACTCCAGATTGAAAGATCCACCTAGGCAGGCCCCATCCTTCCCATCCCTCTCAGGCACTAAGAAGCGGGCTCCCCAGCTTCAGGGAGTAAAGCTGTTCAGTCCCTTCCGACCAATGGCCTATATTGGCCATATTTGGGAAGACGACACTTCACGGCTCTCAGCTCATTCAGCCTACTTGCCACAGAGCAATTTTCACTGTTTACTGGGGATATGGGCAGGAATACTGTAAGAAACGTTGCTATTTCCTAAGAGCAAATCCAACCCAGGTTCAGTTTCTTTCTGAGGAGTCTCTGAACCCAACTAATGGTCCTCAGCCACACAGGCTAAAATCCCAGAGGTTCCAAACGCAGGCACGGGCACCACCTGGTGGTCAACTGTGGAGTATCACCTGCCTCAGGCCTACCCTTGCCACAGAAGAGGGTTTTCCAGTCAAACCTTCGTGCACCACCTGGGTTCTAGAGTTCACTTCTCTTGCCCATCTCCCACCTCCACCCTCCTGCCCGCCCCCACTCACCTCCTCTCTGAAGGGCAAGGGGGGAACGGTGGGGTCCAAGCGGAACAGGTCCTCACACAGTAGGGCTCTCAGGCATAATGCCAGGCTCTCCACATCCCGGGCCATGGGGCCAACAGAAAGTTGCACTGTAGGGAAGGGAAGGGAAGGGAAGGAAGAGGCGTCACTTGGCCCCTAATGAGCTCTGAGTCTGAGTAAGGACTGGCCTATGGCTCCAGAGTAAAGAGCAAGAAGGGGTAGTGGGAATTAGCCTGACAATCAGATATTGCCCACAGGCAAAACAGGGGTGAAGGCAGATCAAGATGAGCCCCCACCCTCCAGGGCACCAAGAGTGTCCCAGGCCCCACTCACCTGCTGTCTGTCCATAGACACAGCCCTTCAGGCCGCTCTTGCTGGTCAGAAACACAAAATGTTGGAAACAGGCAGCAGCCACTCTATCCTCACCCAAGCCCATGCCCCAGCTCTGAAGCCCCAGCACTGGCAGAGAAACCATGCACAGCCGGTGATATTTACCCCCTCCCGCGCCCTTACAAATACTGGCTACTAAATCACTCCTGGGCCATGCATGCATCAGGGAGTTGGAAAGGTCCCTGTGCCCACCCTACCTGAGGCGATTCCCGGTAGGCTTGAGGCCACAGATGCCACAGAAGGAAGAAGGGAAACGGATGCTGCCACCGATATCAGTGCCTAAGCCCAGAGGGGAGCCCCCAGATCCGATGAGAGCCCCCTCGCCCCCCGAGGAACCACCTGGGCTCTTGGAGGACTTCCATGGGTTCAGTGTCTGGCCAAAGAGCGGGTTACTGCAGTCAAAGCTGGAAGAAGCAGAAAAGAGTTAGCTCAGTCGACAACCGTCCTCCGCCTGCTCCCACCCCACCCAGCTCCTCAGGACCAACCTTAACATGGACTGGGGGACGTTGGTGTGCACGAAGGGCACAGCGCCCTGCAGCTTCAGCACCTGCACCACCACGCTGTCACATTCCGATGGCACCCCCTCATTCAAACTCAAGCCCAGCGTGGAGTCTTGGCCCTTCGGGGAGAGATGGGTATAAAGAAGACACCATGGTCGAGACAGGATCCTTCAGCAGCTCAGGGACGCTCCCACCATCAGCACACTGGCCAGCCCAAGCCTCCGAGGTCTCTGGACCTGAGGCATCCTTTAAGCCCCCAGAGCGGGATACAGAGCAGAGGAAGTATGGAAGGCTGACCCCAGGGAGGGCGTACCTTATAGCTGAAGCATTCCTTGAGGCTCACAGGGATGCCATAGAGCAGGCCCTGTCGTGGGGCCTGGGATAGCTGAGTCTCACAGTCAGTCAGATAGGAGGTCACGCAGTTGGTCCCCTTGTTCACTTCCCAGGCCTAGGGAAAGGGAAATGGACACAAAGCAGAGGGAAGGCAGTTCCTCTCTTTAACATTTCCCCCTTTCTACACTTCCTACAAGCGAAAGGGTAACCAGAAACACGGCTCAGAGGCAGCAGCACAGAGGATGACCTCCGGCCCAGAACCCATCCTGCTTCACCCAGGCTCTCTTAGAGAACAAGACTCGGGGCCAGGCCAGGCTAGGGAGCCGGATGCTGTCCTCAGAGGCACTCAGCAGAGGATGAGCTAGAAGACCAGTGGCCGCTGCTCCCACAATTCCAAGTTCTATCTCTGCCCAGGGAGACAGACAGGAGGCAGACAGGAGCAGGCCTCCACATCAGGTCATGCTGGGAGTCAGCCAAGCTAGACTAGACCCTGGCACTCCATCCTCTGCCCTGTGACAGGCTCACACTGAGCCAAGTCGAGCTTCCCTTTTCCCCTGGGACTCTTGAGTCCCACAGATGACTGACCTCAGTAAAGAAATAAGGGTTAGACCCAAAATAATGATAAATTGACAGTAGACATCTAGACCTTCAAATTACAGGCCTAGGGTCCCAGAGGTACAGAAGGGGACACAGAAGCTGAACCTAGTGACACACTCAAAACCACAGCAGACATCAGTCACCGGGCCACACAAGGCAGGAAGGGAGGAGCCTACGCGCAACTAAAATGTTCAGTTGTAAACTGGAAGTGCGAGGGTCTAAGAGGGCTTGGTAAGGCAGAGTGACCGCCTTGGCTGAGGCCTCTGTCAGTGACACTGGCCTACTTTCTCCCGCCCACTTGGATGCCGTCCCTTCAAACACTATCATCACACACCTCAGCCCTGACACTGATACTCACCTACTCAGGGTCACGCTCACAGACACAACACACTCAGAATGCATCACGATGTATAGTCTGTCTTCCTCTTTTTCTCTTACATATATTCCCTGAGCACTTCTTACGGGAAAGAGAATGCATGTGGCACTAAGGCTTTACCAGCAAATAAAACACTTTCTGTCAGGGCTGGAGAGGTGGCTTCGTGGAAGAGAACTTGCTCTTCTTCCAGAGGACTCTAGCTTAGGTTCCAGCACTCACGCCAGAAGGCTCACAGCCTGTAATTCACATTCCATGCCACCCGATGCCCTCTTTGGCCTCCAAGAGCATCTGTACACATGCACATACCCCCTCCTCACACACAAGAATACACATACTTTAAAGTTTTTAAAGAATTAAAGAACAATTCCTATCCACAGGGATTACCCATGGAGAGCCTGGGGAGGGGAAAGTCAAGCCCTGCCTGTGAGTAGACAGGGAGAGGGAGCACCCAGCAGGGCAAGGGCCTGGGAGGGCTTGCTGGGCAGCATGGAATCAATGACCTGGGAGGTGCAAACCGAGAGGGGAAATCCCAAGAAAAGGGAACGGGTGCAAAACGAGGCAGACCCTGAGCTCATTGTCTCCAGCCTCCCATGGCCTGTGCTGTTGGGAATGGAGGTCTGGACCCCAAGGCTGCTGCTGCTGCTGCTGCTGCTGCTGCTGCTGCTGCTATTGCTGCTGCTCACAAAGGGAAGGAGAGCAGTCAACAGCAAGGTGGCTAAGGGGGAGGGTGGAGAGAGACAGAAAGGAACAGAACAGACTTGGTAGCCAATGAGGTGGAGGCGGGAGAGAGGGAAATCTGGGCTGGAAGCCAGGTTTCAAGCTAAGACAACATGCTCAGTGTCCACACACACACACACACACACACACACACACACACACACACACGCTAGCTCCTTCCCTCCCTGGTAGCTCCTGGCACTGAGATTCTACCATGATCCAGAGCAGGACAACCCAGGCCAGGTTTTTCTCACAGCCTGTGCAAAGAAGGCAGGGGCTAGCCTAGGGCTTACCTTTCCCAGGTAGGTGAAGAGCACAGCCTCCGGAGACAGCTCCCCACTGCGTAACTTCTGTCCTAGTTGGGGCAGGGGCAAGGCCAGCAGTGCCTCTGAGTCCAAGTCAGGGTTCTGTGGGGAACATATTCCATCAGTCTTGCACAGGTGACCTTTGCCACTCAGTCCTCAGGAAACAAGCTGATACTGTCCCTTGCTAATATCCCTATAGAAGGTACCACCTGCAGCTCTGACACCAGAAACCAACCTAGGTGGGCTCTTGGTGTCCCAGACCAGTGCAAATGCAAGCTCCAGAAGTCTGCTGGATAGGAAATGATGAGGGACAGGTTATGGCGCCATTAAGACTAGCATCCCACACACCTGCCTATGCCTGCCATGCACAGCGCTGAGTGTTTTATTTGCTTGGTTCCTCACCCCCACTCACGAGGTTATTTATTTTTTATTTTATTTTCTTCTATTTCTGACAGTTTCTTACTATTATACAATGCATCGTGATCATATCCCATTACCTTCTCTTATTCACCCCCACACACACCTGTTGACCTTTCCAACTAGGCCTGTCCCCACTTTCTTCATGGTGTTTCTGTTTGTTGTTGTTGTGTGTGTCCAAATCATGTCCTCATTGTAACAGCCATGTCATACATATCCAGAAGATAATGTTCTATAGTGTCCCTCCCCATCCTTTGGGTATACTTTGTTTTGTCTGAGATAGGTTCTCACTATGTAGACCAGGATAGCCTCAAATTCAGAGATCTGCCTGCCCCTCTCAAGTGCTAGGATTAAAGATTTACTCCACCACACCTGGTTGTATTTGTTTTTTAAGAGGTCTCTGTTATTCTGACCAGGTTAGCCTTGAACTTTCAAGATCTTCCTCCCCTGGCTGCAGCCCCAAGGAGATGGGATCACAAGCTTTTGTTTGGTTTTGGCTTTTGACTTTCAAGACAGGGTTTCTCTATGTAGCCCTGGCTGTCTTAGAACTTGCTTTGTAGACCAGGCTGGCCTAGAATGCAGCGATCCACCTGCCTCTGCCTCTTGAGTGCTGAGATTAAAGGCGTGTGCCACCACCACCACTGGCTAGATTATAGGCTTTTCCACACCAAGCCTATGACCCTCCATGCCTTCATTAACTCTGACTACCATTTCCAATGTTCAGATTTAGAGACTAAAGCTAAGGGAAAAGAAGCGCTTTGTTTAGAATCACAAAGGTAAGGAGTGGGCCTGGAGAGATGGCTCACTGGTGAAGAGTATTTGCCTTTGTGGAGGACCTGGGATTGGCTTACTTGATGGCTCACAACCATCTGTAACTCTAGTTCTAGGAGATCTGATGCCCTCTTTTGACCTCTGTAGGTACCAGGTATGCATGTGGTGCACATACACACCTGTAAGCAAAAACACTCATAGACACAAAATGAAATAAGTCTGGAAGGAAGGAAGGAAGGGAGGGAGGGAGGGAGGGAGGGAGGGAGGGAGGGAGGGAGGAAGAAAGAGAGTGAGGGAGTGAGTGAGGGAGGGAGGGAAGGAGGAAGGAAGGAAGGAAGAAAGGCAGGAAGGCAGGAAGGCAGGAAGGAAGGAATACTCTACCAGCCCCTTCTCCCAGCACAGCCATCCACAGCACACAAGCCCTGGCAGGGAAGTGAAGTGAATCAACAAAAGTCACATTAAAATGCTACATTAGTGGCTGAAGACCACATCCAAAGGGGAATGACTGACACATTTACTTTCAGACAGGTATGAAGTGCCTGCTCTGAACCTGGCCCCACAAGCTCATGAGACGAGGATGAAGCAAGAACGAATAGGTAACTGTGTGGCTTAGCTCTCTGTCAAGCTGCCACAAGCTGAAGCCACCTAAGAAGAGGGGGCCTCAGCGGAGGAATTACCTCCATCGGATTAGCCTGTGGGCATGCCTGTGGGGCATTTTGTTAATTAATGATTGTAGGCAGTGCCACCCCTGGACCGTGGCCCTCAGAAAGCCAGCTGAGCAAGCCATGGAACGCAAACTATAACACCGTGTCCCCCATGGTCTCTGCTTCAGTTCTTGCCTGGAACTCCTGCCTTGGTTTCCCTCAATGACGGACTATCACCTGGAAGGCAGAATAAAACCTCCAACTTACTTTTGGTCGCACCGCTTATCACCGCAACAGAAAGCAAGCTATTACATCACCAGATATGAACTGTAGATAGTGAGGGACTGAAAGAATAAAACAGGGCGTGGTAGAGAGTGGCACCTGGGCCGAGCGGGAAAGAATGGCTCTCTGAGGGAGGAGGGCTCGAAGGCACACCCACCTGCCAGACCTCCAAGGCTTCAGGTCCCTGGGGTCAGCTCTGCCTGCAAACACCCTCCTGGGCCCTCCTCAGAATCAGACCAATTAGTGAACACTGAACCACCACCCACCCCACTGCTCAACACATCCTCTATTCCCGCTAAGGTCACCAGAGAATCGCTTGTTACCAGATCCAAATACTTTACTGCATCTTCCTTCATGCCTCACGAGGGTCTTCAGAGGTATCAGGCCACATGCCACTCTCTTCAGAGTCTCTTGGATAGAAACACCAGACCCAAGGGTCCCCCCCCCGCCCCAGCTACCATCATCTGCTGTTCCCAGTGCTATTCAGTCAGTCAGCCAGCAAACGGGTGCAAAGGACCACGTGAGAGGCCATGCATACGGAAATAAACAAGAACGCAAGGTTCCTGCATTCAAGAAATCAACATCTAGACAAGCAAACAAGACATTGATAGACAGCTTGTGGTAAGGCAAGATGGCAGAGATACAGTCTTGGTGGAAATGAGGATGCTGCTGTAGATAGATGGACAGTCTACCTGTTGAGGTGACCTTTTAGCCATGACCTGAAGGGTGATTCCTCCAGGTTCCTCTGGTAGTTGTCTTCAACCTTCTGGCTTACACTCTCTGAGCTCCCATGCCTCCTGATCCTCCACCAAGCTCCACCTAAGGCAACTGCACAGCTGAGCACGCAGTGAGTCCTGTCCTTCCTCCCGCGATCACTGTCTCCCCCACGTTTGATATGGCTCCACCTCAGTGTGCCCCAGGACCCTCAGACAGGCAAGTCCTTTCCAGCTTCATCCTTTCCTCCCCAGACTACTAAGCTCTTGCCCCTGTGACCCGTCCTTCCTGCTAGATCTATACAAGGGCAAAGTCCAACCTGGCCTTTCCTTTATTTTTTTTTAATATTTATTTATTTATTATGTATACAATATTCTGTCTATGCGTATGCCTGGAGGCCAGCAGAGGGCACCAGACCTCATTACAGATGTGGTTGCCGGGAATTGAACTCAGGTCCTCTGGAAGAGCAAGCAATACTCTTAACCACTGAGCCATCTCTCCAGCCCTGGCCTTTCCTTTAAAATGTCTCCCGAGCAGCATTTCAGAGTCAGCATGAGCTCCTGAAGGTGCTTCCAGCCACGATCTTATCAGACAACCTTTGGATCAACACTACCTCACACTTCCTGGTTCACCCACACACAGCTCCGCCCAACACCTGCCCTAACCTGGAAACCTTACATTCTTAATGCCAAGGAGCACTTCCCCAAATCTGTTAAATAATGTAACACTTACTTGAGGTTTCTATTCTTTTAATATAACAAGCTACAGAAGAAAAACACAGATTCATGATCTCTTCCCAATACATAACCCTAGTTGAATATATATATATGTATATATGTATATATGTATGTATGTATATATATTAAAACATCTTGAAAATATCTAGGAGGGTGAAGAGGTAACTCAGAGGTTAAGAACATATACTGCTCTTACAGAGGACCTGAGTTTGACTCCCAGCATCCATTGGCCTCTGTGGGTACTGCACTCATATGCATATACACACACATAATTAAAAATAGTGGTAGGAAGGTGGAGACAGGAAGATCCCTGAATCTCACTAGCCAGCTAATCTTGCTGAATTGGTGATCTCTAGGTTCAAGAAGAGACTCTGTCTCAAAAAATAATGTGGAGAGGAGAAAAAATATCTGACATCCGGCCTCCACACATAGGAACACACATGTATACCACACAGATACACCAATGTATATAAAAAAAATGAGCGTTCACCCACTCTTCCCAGACCCTGTTCTGAAAAGGGGAAGGAAAAGCCCGCACTACACTATCCATGGTCATTCTCTTCTTTCCCACAAAGCAGTGACGCTGTATGAAGCCCTGCTCTTGCCTCTTCCTTCCCACAATGAACACAAACTGCTTCATATTTTTTCCAAGCATGGAGGCTTATGCTTGTAATCCCAGCACTTGGGAGATGGAGGCAGGAGGACTGCCATGAATCTGAGTCCAGCCTGGTCTACATAGTGAGCTACAGGCCAGCCAGAACTATAAAACAATTCTGTCTCAAAGACACAAAACAAGGGGCCGGAGTGATGGCTCAGCAGTTAAGAGCCCTGACTGTCCTTCCAGAGGACCTGGATTTAATTCCTAGCACCCACATGCAGCTCACAGTTGTCTGTGACTCCAGTTCCAGGGGATCTGGCACCCTCACACAGACACACATGCATGCAAAACACCAATGCACATAGAAAGTAAATAAATCTTTTTTTAAAAAAAACTGTAAAATAAGGGCCTAAGAATATAGCTGTGTTGGTAAAATGTTTTTCTAATGTTCACAAAGTACTGAGTTTGATACCCAGCATAACATAAAAACAGGTATGGTGTGGTGGCACATGCCTTTAATCCCAACACTTAAGAGACAGAGGGATCTTTGAGTTTGAGGCAAACCTCAAACTCAAACAAAACCTTGAACAAAGCAAGTTCAAGGACGGGCGGGGCTACACAAAGAAACGCTCCCCCCTCCCAAAACAAAAGCAAAAACAAAAACAAAAAAACAAAAAACCCGGACATGGTGGAGGTCAGAAGATCAGAAGTTTAAGGTCATCTTTAATATATATAGCAAGTTCAAAGTCAGCCTGGAACACAAGACCCTGTAATACAGTATGTATTCACTGTTTTGTTTGAGGCAATTATTTCCGGCAGCTAGGCCACCATCTCCTCCCTCCTTGCTAAAGAAGCCTGCAAAAAATCCCTGCAAATGTCATCTAGAACAATCTTTATGGTGGTCTGAATAGGAATGGCTCCCATAGATTCATAGATTTGAATCCTTGGTTGCCAGGAAGTGGCACTTGTTAGGTGTGGCCTTGTTAGGACAGGTGTGGCTTTGTTGGAGGAAATAGGTCACTGCGGGTGGGCTTTGAGGTTTCAGGTGCTCAAGCCAGGCCCAGTGTCTTTCTCTTCCTGCTGCCTGCCGGCCCAGATATAGAACTCTCTGCTCCTTCTCTAGCACCACTGTATTCCTACGCGCCATGCTTCCCACCATGCTGACAATGAACTAAACCTCTGAACCTGCAAGCCAGGCCCAATTAAATGTTTCCTTTATAAGAGTTGCTGTGGCCATAGCGTCTCCTTACAGAAACAGAACATTGACTAAGACAACCCCCATTCTCACGCACATTTCAATTCTTCCCAATGTCTCCACTGTTGACAGTTGATGACACAGTTGCTAACAACTATGTTTAAGTCTTCAGCTAGCGTTAGGCAGTTGAGACATCCTCCTTCCCCCAAATCACTAAAGTCTGCACCCCAAAGCGGCCAGAGGGCCAGGAAATAATCTCAAGATAGCTATATGGCCACCCAGTGTAGAGACATTTTTCTTTTTCTTTTTTCTTTTTTTTTTCTTTTCAGTTTTTGGAGACAGGGTTTCTCTGTGTAGCCCTGGATGTCCTGAAACTTGCTCTGTAAATCACGCTGGCTTCGAACTCACAGAGATCCACCTGAAAGGCGTGCACCGCTACTGCCAAGTGAGACGTTTTTCAAGAGGGAGCTACTGTGCCTCCTGTAAGCACCACTCCTCTTCTGGCTGCTTCTTTCTCTCCTGAACCATCTATCGTCTTAATTTCCGACTCTTGGGCTGTCTCCTTTTCGCTCATAGATTTTTATCTCTGTTCTATTTCAAGCTCTCTCCTCTATTGGCTCACAAAGACGGCCAAGACATTCTCAATGGTCTAACTGTGCTTTCAATTTATCAGTGGAATCATTTCAAAGAAGAGTGCAAAGGAGGCTTGGAAAGGACGGGAGACACGATCACAATGGATCCGACTGAAGGGCGAGCATCTGTAGGACCAATGAGCTTTACCAAGAGCACGCATGAGACAGTACATCCAAACACACATGCAAAGACCCTAAGGCAGGAATCACGCCCTTTGAGAATGCATCCAGCCTCAACAGTCTACTGGGGCTGGTTCCTGTCTGCAGCATAGAAACAGTGCAGGAGAGGGGCTGGAGACATGGCTCAACAGCTGTCTTCTCTTCCAGAGAACCTGCATTCAGGTCCCAGTGCCCCACATGGTGTCTTACGACCATCTATAATTATATTTCCAGGGGGGTCTAATACCCTCTCTGGCCTCTGTAGGCACAAGACAAGCATATGGTGCACAAACATACATGTAGGCAAAACATTCATACACATAAAACTTTTATTTTTGAGACAAGGTTTCTCTTTGTAACAGTCCTGACTGTCCTGGAACTTGCTTTGTAGACCAGGGTGGCCTCAAATTCACAGAGATCCACCTGTCTCTGCTCCCCAACTGCTGGAGATTAAAGGTGTGCACTACCACTACCTGGCATAATTTCTTTTTTTAAAGTTTTTAAAAACTTACTCAGGGGCAGTTGAGAGAAATAGGGGAAACACTGATGCTGATAAGCTTCCATCAATCAACAGTAACCAGACATACACCTCTCCCTAGAGTTGCTCCAGAGTCTGGAAAAGTGAACCATTGTGTGAACCTCGGTGACTCAGAGGTGCTCATGCCCTCCTTGCCATCTTGTGTCTACCTTGGCACAAAGTTAACTTTGTGTAGTATCTACCAGAGGGGCTGAACTACTTTGGCCCTTCCAGTACACTTGGTCCTACCTTCCCAGGTGCCCCTTGCTACTCTACCTTCCCAGGTGCCCCTTACTATTCAAGGTCAGGCTGAGAAAACACTAGAAGGTGTCACCTCTCATTACTCAAGAAAGCCAGCGCCCAGTAGGAGGGTTCTGTGGGGTGAAGAAGGGAAAGGGTGGATCCCAGGGCTGGGCTGATTTTACAACAAGCTCCTACCTCCTAACCACTCCATGAGGTCAAGAAAATCTATTGTCATCAAGAACCCTTAGGTAAGTATGGCAGCCCACACCCGAAGCCCCCGATTTTCGAATGGCTGAAATGGGAGAGTCTCTTGAGCTGGTCTCTAACTCAACTAGGACAGCGAGACAGAAAGAGAGGTATGGGGGACACGGACGATGTTAGGAATATGAACGTCTTTTCTGTCTGCTAAAAAAGCACATGGGAACAAGAGTGTAGTGGTACGGCCTGTACTTGCCAGCACTTGGGAGGCTCAGGCAGGAGAATCAGGAGTTCAAAGCCAGTCTGGGAAGCATGAGACCCTGCCTAAAACACAAAGAAGACAGCAAGCAAACAAACACAGAGGCTCCAGCCCCTGAAACCCCAAGACCAGTTTTCCTTCCCGAAAAAGTTAAGTTTGGTGTTTGAGGCTAGGTGTTGGCTCCAGGAAGATATGCAAACCACATTTTGTATTTCAGAGCCAAAACTTCTGCCCTCAAACATTCTTTGGCAAAACAGATTCTTCAGTTCTTGAAGAAACTGAAGGACAATTACTTTATAAGAAATGAGGGAAATACAAGAAGACCCAGCCTTTTCCCAGCCCTCAACCCCCAGCGCTCCCAGGCAAATGGATTCCTTATGGCTAAGAGTACTCCTTCCTGTAGGCAGAACTGTGGGCAGATTCCTGTGCCTGCTCCCCAAGCTGTGCTGAAAGATGGCAGAACTCAGCTGGCTGAGCAGAAGGACATGGAGGAGCAGCCAAGGCTCCCCAGGCCTAGCCCAGGATCATCACCAGTATCCCTGAGGTCACGGGCAGAGAAAAAAGGGGGAGCTAGCAGAGAATCTGTGCTCAAGTAGAGGAGGTGGCCAGTGTGGGATCTGAACCTCCCAACCTGGAATGAGACAGTTCTAAACTCTGACTGATGGTAAGCTTTTCAGGCAGAACCAGAGACACTTTTATCTCAATAAATATATACAATATACCCCGGGCTTGGTGATGATGGGGAGTAAATTCAGACTATTACAGTCATCCAAAGTTTTGTCCACATTCAGGCCCACAGCTGGGTTTCCAAAACCCACTACCAGTCCACCACCCCCCCACCCCTCACCAATTCCTCTCCACTGCTGTGAGCTAGAGCTCCACAAAGCACTTCGTTGCTGTTCTGGCTCAAAAATCACTCGCTGCAACTGAGACCCGCAAAACGCAATTTTCACTGATACTGGTCCAGAAACACTTTCCTGACTCCTACTGTCCCCATCGCCTGGGAGCTCTCCAACCTGTCAATCCCACAAATACCCACAGCAACTCTTCGATCCTTCAGCACATAGGCACACCTAGAGTTCTACATCTGGGCTTCTAGCTGGGGCCAGTGTTTCATACAACAGGAGAACAAGGCACCCTCTTGCAGACACCTTCTCTAACCTTTCCCCAAACTCTTTTCTCACACCTCCAAACGGACACACTGAAATGTCCAAGGCAGGAGAAGCCGCTAGAAAGATGCTTGCAGAAAGGTTTGTGAGGTGATGAATATGAAAGACCGGGCGGGAGAAGCCGGGAAGGACTTAGATTCTAGAGTGGCTTCGCCACTAACTCCCTGTGCACCTAGGCGTCTATTTTTTTTAACTCCTCTCTTAAGAGCCTCATGCACAAATTAACAAACATGAACTTTAAGCTATCTGGGCCATCATCACTCCATGATTCCAAAGTCCTGAACACTAGTTTACCTACTCATTCTTAGGCTAGTGGTTTCTGTTTTTGTTTTTAGCGTGTTGATAGTCAGTAATCGAGATCCTCTGGCGCGGGGTAAAGCTCCTCTTTAAACCAGTACAGCGTCCAGACTCCATGACCTGTCCTGTCCCTTTCTTTTCCGCTTCTCCTCGCGCTGCACCTGGCGCAGAAAGTGTACGGAATGCGATAGCTGTTCTGTTCTGTTCCCGAGCTCGCTCACACCTGCGCTGCCCGCCAGTCGGCCTTCTGGCGTCCAGGCGGCTGCAAGTGCTGCCTCGTCCACGCCGTCCTCCCCACGCCCTCCCACCCCAGCCCCGGAGCCCGCCGTCACCTGCAGCCGGAAGCGCTGCACCGCCTTATCCATGGTCTCCAGGCCAGCTCGCTGTCTCCGCCGCGCCCTGGCCGCCGCTCCCCGGGCCGTCCGGCGCCCGGTCCATCGCAGGACCACTGCCGCCGACAACAAGCAGCAGGCTAGGGCAACCCCGGAGACTCCGGACAGCGCGGTCCAGACTTGGCGCAGCACCATGATCTCCCGTAGCCCGCTGCTACCGGAGAGGAATCAGCACGCGCAACCCAACAGCTCCGCTGCAAAACCCGGCCTGGATCACCCGCGATTCCGCCTGAGGGAGGGGCGGGATCAACCGCGGGCCCGCGGGGAGCGGGGAGCGCGCCGTTGCCGGGCAGCCAGAGCAAAGCTGGCAGCGCCAACGGTCAAGGTCAAGCCTGGCGGTACGCTGGGCTCGTTCCCCCGCGTCCTGGCGTTTTAAGGGAGGCGGAGCAGCTGAGCTCCGCGTGGGCGCCCTCGGAAGCACCAGGGCGGCCGGGTTTCCTGGACCAGGCCCCTGGCGGCGTCTCCGCCCTGCGCACCCCACAGTTCCAACTCCCTCCCAGAAAACGCGACCACGCCAGAGCCCCCAGAACAGGCCCGCCTAAGCAGACCCCGTGCTGCGGAGCTTAATAATAACCCCTAACGTCTCAGCATCTTTCCTGGAGAGCCAAGCGTCATGGGGTTGTGCCTAGCTGGTCGTCCATCTCTCCTGGGCTCAGGGCTAGCCCTCTGGGTGCGAGAAGTTCTGAGGCGCCCACCAGGTGGCCTCTCCTTCTCTAAGGCCCCAGACCTTGAGTCTTTTACCCTGGGAACCCTATCCCAGTCTCTTTGACCCTGGGCGTCCTCATCCACTTCACAAAGATGATTCTCATATGTTATCCTCTCCCAGACCAAGACCCTCTGAGATTTCACACCTAGGAAACAACAGTAACTTTATCTGAACCAGAGCCCTCTCTGGGGGCCTAGTGCCCATCACTGGGGACCATAAATTAGGGCCACACACATCTTAATTCTGGTTAGATTGCTTTCACAGAATTTTATGTGATTCATCCTGTGAGAAAGGCATTTCTATTTTCACTTTTCTAGTGAGGTAACTTGAGGACAAGAGGGGTTAAATAACTTTTTTGAGTCACACAGAGTGAAGATGCAGATGACAGTCTTATTCAAAGTGGTGCTTTACCCTTTAAGCAGTACTACCCCTGCTACCTCTGGAAGTGAGGCACTGGGGTAGGGTTATCTCAACACTCTGAATGGAAACTCTGAGTCCCTGGGTGTCTTTACCTCTGAATCTGATAGGGGTGGTAATTATGTGTACCTTAGAGGACTGTTAAGAATCTGTGAGGTTCTCATTAAAGTCCCCATCCCCCATCCCACTTTAAGCCTCCATCTTTTCTTTTTTAAACTCACTATGTAGACCAGGCTGGCCTCAAACTCAGAGATACACCTGTCTTTGCCTCACTTCTGTGTGCTGGGATTAAAGTTGTGAGCAACCACACCTGGCCTTTGTTTCTTATATGTGTGTATGTGTGTGTGTGTGTGTGTGTGTGTGTGTGTGTGTGTGTTCTGGAAGAACAGTCAGTGCTCTTAACCGCTGAGCCATCTAGCCTGTTTCTTTTCTTTTTAAGGAGAAACTAAATTATTACTCTTCTTATTTTTCAGAGTAATTTAGTTGAGTGTGGTGTTGCATGCCTGCAATTCCAACAAGAATGTGCACCGCAAGACTGGTCATTCCTGAGGCCTAGTGGCCAAGTTTGTTGTCCTGCTGCCTTAGGGACTCCATTTACAAAGCATTCTTTTGTGTGTGCTGTAATCATGGCCTTCCTAAGCAGTAAACTCCCTGGGGACATATTAAATTGGATTTACTTTTCAAAAGGATGGGGGTGGGGTAAGAGTAGATTTGGAACCTAAACCTCAAGCTCTGGGCTGATTAGGTCTCACGCAGAGGATCTGGTGTGTGGCCTGTGTGAGAGGACCCCCCCTCCCTTCCTGGTGCTCACACTTCACTCTCTCAGATCCCGTGAATCAGTCTTCTACCGACCCCTGCTACCAAATGATGGTCCGTTGCTGAGAGACTGGGAAATAACCAATAACAAACCTGATAAAGAGCCTTGGAAAGCAGGACAGGATGTGGTGGTGCAGCCCTGTAACCCCAGCACTCACAGCCTAGAGGGTTTCAAACTCAAGTTAAGCTTGAGATGTACAGCAGGATCCTGTCTTCAAACCCCCCAAACCAAACCAAACACACCCAATTAAGAGATCATGCTACATCAATCCAAAGAGACCTGGATTCTGAGCCTTGGGCTAGAAAGCCAGGAATTCAGCACACAGCACTCTGGAGTGAGACTGCCTAGTTATCCGGATCTCCTTGTGTGATTTTCTGAGCCTGTTTCCTTAATTGTAAAATGAAGATAGCAATACCTCTCAACACTCTAGGACTTGTGTAAGAAATTAGTGGCTGTAGCAGAGCCAGGACAGCCTAGCATCAGCCACTCATGCACGTTAGCCATCATTAGTATTGTTGCTATTAGAAAAATAGAGACCCACAGACAGGGATTTTCTGGTCTGAGAGGCTCAGGAACCAGACTGCCTGGATTCAAACCCTAATTCTACTGCTTACCATGACTCAAATCACATGAACCTCTTCGGCCTCTGTTTCCTTAACCTTGAAATGGGGATTAGTATGTGCTCACAGTTTTATATTACACTAGTTAGTTCAAGGAAGGAGATTGCAACAGCATTTTACCGGTGGTAGGGTCTGATAAATGCTATCTCTTTTCTCTCAGCAGCATTGTGATGCAATCCGAGCGTTCGGGAGAAGGCAGTGTGGAGGAGGATTGCTCCGTGCAAACTGGAGCGTGAAGCCTAGAAGAGCAAATTCATGTGAAGCCCACTGGGGAGAGGTTCCAGGGCTCTACCGTGTTATCAGGCAGGTAGCTGCAAGGTGGGAACCAGAACGGCATGTCCCTGCACCCCCTTCCTTCCAGGGAGAACTGAGCTTCACACAACACTGTAGATTCTGGTGGCTTCTCCGGAACAGGATCAGAGTCCTTCTCTAATTAGCTGGTGACCTTGAGTCAAGTCAGTGAGCCACAAGTGAGGAAATATAGCCTTCAACTGAGGAGACAGGTAATAGTTTCCTAAACTCCCTTGGAGGTAGGGAGAGGCCCGTCTGCCCCGTGACAGGAAAGTCCTCAAAAGGAGGTCAGAGGTGTGTTTCCCAAAGGGTTTTGAAATCTTGTTCTGGGAGTTGGGAGCGCTCTTAACTGCTCTTGTCTCCTTCATTTCTGTGAGCTTTTCCAGGGACTACAGAGGGAAAACAGAAAGAGAGAGAGAGAAACAGCAGGTCTTGCTGCAAGGAAGAGCTGGGGTTTGTTGATTATGTGTGTGTGTGAGTGTGTGTGTGTGTGTGTGTATGTGTATATGTCTATAAAGAGAGAGAATTAAATCATTTCCCTCTTTTCTTTTTCCCCTCCAAACTCTCCTATAGATCCCCCTTGCTCTCTTTCAAGCCCATGGCCTTTTTTCCCTTTAATTGTTACATACATACATACATACATACATATATATGTTACCTACATATATACACGCACACATACATAAATACTAAATACATAAATACAACTTCTCCATCTACCTAACATTATGCTTTATGTATGTATGCTTTATGTATGTTTTCAGGGCTAATCATTTGATATGCTGTCCTCTGGAGAAGACAAATTCCTTAGTTGCATATAGTCCTTTATCTAGAGTTGAGGCACTCTCCTTAGCAAGTCTACTGAGTCAACTTTGTGGCTGTGGTTTAATGTATGCTACTTCAAAAGTGATATTCTGAAACCTCATTAACAAGATATTAGAAGTTGGGCCTTTTCAGGGAAGTGCTGGGTCACGAGGACTCTGTTTTCATGCATACTTATATTTTAAAAGATATTTTAGGGCTGGAGAGATGGCTCAGCGGTTAAGAGCACTGACTGCTCTTCCAGAGGACCCGGGTTCAATTCCCAGCACCCACATGGCAGCTCACAACTGTCTGAAAATCCAGTTCCAGGACATCTGACACCTTCACACTAAGGTACATAAAATAAAGTTAAATAAACCATGAAAAATATTTTTTAAAAAAAGATATTTTAATGTTTTTTATTATCTGTGTGAGTAACTATCATGTGTGTGTGGGTACCGGTAGGGGCCAAAAGTGGTTGCAAGATCCTTTGGATCTGGAATCCCAGAAGGTTGCAAGCCACCGGGTATGGGTGGGTACTGGGAACCAAACTTGGTAAGCACTCTTAACTGCTGGGCCATCTGTCCAGCCCCATCTATACTAATAACCTTATATTAAAAAAAAGCCAAGATAAAAGAAGGAGCTAATAAACAAAGAGGTGTGAGGGCTATGGTGTAACTCTAGCAGAGGGCCTACCTGGCACACATAGGAAAGAAAGCTGCCATCTTTGCCCGTGCACTCTTCTTCCAAGCAGGAACAGCATCTGCCTCCTCCACCATCTGAGGAGGCAGCAACAAAATGCCACCTACAGAGCAAAGCAAATCCCTCCTGAAGGCCAAATCCAAGGATGCCTTGGCCCAGACTTCCCACATTCCAGAACTGTAAGAATATGCAATTTCTTCTTTGTTAACGACCCAGCCGTAGGCGTTTTGTTAGGGTAGCACAAATCCTAACACTGGAACTTCCAGTCCCGCATGTAAAGTAGGACACATGCAGAACCACTGTCATGTGGGTTCCTTGCAATTCACAAGACACTGTTGGGTCTTTGAACACGGTTGTCTGGGCCCTCCTACCACCCTTCTGAGTTTGGAGTTTGACTTCTGTGCTACAGCGACTGTGAAAATGACTCCAGTAAAGCTGGGAGTGGTGGCTGCAATCTCAGCACCTGGGAGGGGGAGGCAAGAGGCCAAAATCATCCTGAACTACACAGTGATGGGCTATCTTATATAGCCCAGGCTGGTCTTAAACTAGTGATCCCCCTGTCTATGCCTCCCAAGTGGTAAGAGTACCCTGGTACTGCCATAAGAACAAGCTCAATCTAGTCTGCCAGGGAGTGAGAGGGTTCAGCAGAGCCAGAGCCCAGTTATACCTGCTCAGGCTCTGACACAGACAAACCAGCCAAACAGAACCACAGACACATGGGTGAGTCTTACCAAGCCCAAATGAGCTAGCTAACCCACAGATGCAGATGATAAAAATGTTTGTTGCAAAACACTAGCTTAAGTGGACATAGCGATCCACACCTGTACTCACAGTGATGCTCACCAGGCAGAGAGTAGAGGACCACAAGATCAAGAACAGCTTGGGCTACATAGGAAGTTCAAGGCCAGGCTGAGCTACACAATGAGGAAGGAAAAGGGAGGGTGGGGAGGCAGACTACTCAGCCCACTGCTCAGATGAGTAATCGAGGAGCATAGATAACCAGTGACTTCAAACTTCCCCATGAGAAGGCCCAACGGTGAACCAAGCCTGCTTCTTCAAAACTCCGTCCTGTCTCTGTGTCTGCAACAGACACGGACAAGACTTCGCAACTGTTATTAAAAAGTTCCTAGCCGTGAGTGTGGGAAGCTAGCGGTCACACCTAAACTTAATCTGTTTTCCTCACCCTGTTTTTTATGCTGTGCTAACCATAACCTGAATCCTAACTGGGCCACCTTTGCCCATACAGCAAATGGCTTTGGTGTTTACTGTCGTTTTAAGAAAGGGTCTCACCCTGAACTAGAACTTGACTCAGCCTCAGCCTCCCAAGTGGTTGGTTGAATTATGGGCAAGCCATCATGCCCAACTTACATAAAATGTTACAGTTGGGCATCTAACCTTGAGGCCAAGCGGTGGCCTGAGTCTTTAATCCCAGCACGCAGGAGGCAGAATAGACTGACTTGGTCTACACCAACAGTTCCAGGACAGCCAGGACGACAGAGAGAGACCTTGTCTCAAAAAAGCAAACAAAAGTTATGTTTGTTCTTTCCCGTAACTGGACTGAAATTGTGAGGTCAGTCTTTTAGCCGTTTGATACTTGGCTTCCTCAACTGTAAAAGCGAACGATTTTGCCATTTTAAAATTAAAGTCCTTAGAACCAACCTTACCTGGCATGTGTAATTAAATAACACAAACTAGTGTGTGTGAAAATGAGCCACAGCAATGGACTATAGAAATAGTTTGATCTTGAAGCATCATGGTTTCCACTGTGTTCTGGACATACCAGTGTGCTGAGTCAGCTCGCATGCCTTTCCATCAGCCAAGATGGAGTGGGAGATAGCTTGTGGGTGGCAAACCAGATATGAAACCCAGATATGCAAAACAGCACATGCCTTAGTTCTTGAGAAGCCCTAATGGAATATTATTACACATTTATGTTGTATTCCATAGAGAACATATTCATGGTAGATTGTATGTAAATCAATGTTATATGAAGAACTCACCTGGGGAAATATTCTTTACAGATCAAGCCTGGCATGGTGGCTTGTACTTGTAATCCTAGCAGTCAGCTGAAACAGAGAAGAGGGAGAGAAGAAGGGACAGAGAGAAAGAATACATATACTTATGTGGTGGTTTGAATGAGAATGGTCCCCATAGACTCACATATTTGAATACTTGATTGCAGCTGGTGAAATTGTTTAGGAAGGGTTAGGGAGGTGTGGCCTTGCTGGAGGAGGTGTGGCCGTGCTGGAGGAGGTGTGGCCGTGCTGGAGGAGGTGTGGCCGTGCTGGAGGAGGTGTGGCCGTGCTGGAGGAGGTGTGGCCTTGCTGGAGGAGTTGTGTTACTGGGGATGAGTTTTGGGTTCAAAAGACTCTTGCCATTGCCAGTTAGCTCACTCTGCCTTGTGAATCAAGACATGTACTTCCAGCTGCTTCTCTAGCTGCTGTCAGTCATTTCTTTGTTCTGTTATCATAGACTCTAACCTTGTAAGCCAAATGAAAGTCTTAATACCTTGATCACAGTATTTTATCACAGCAATCAAAAAGGGACAACATATTGGTAAGGGAAATTTTTTTTAAAGATTTATTTATTTATTTATTTATTTTTATTATAGAGTGTTCTGCCTGCATGTATGCCTGCAGGCCAGTAGAGGCACCAGATCTTGTTACAGATGGTTGTGAGCCACCATGTGGTTGCTGGGAATTGAACTCAGGACCTCTGGAAGAGCAGCCAGTGCTCTTAATCGCTGGGCCATCTCTTCAGCCCTCAGTAAGAGAAATTTAAAAACTAAATTCTTTTGTTAAAAATATAAAAACTCAGCCAGGGGGCTGGAGAGATGGCTCAGTGGTTAAGAGCCTGCTATTCCAGAGGTCCTGAGTTCAATTCCCAGCAACCACCTGGTGGCTTACAACCATCTGTAATGAGGTCTGGTGCCCTCTTCTGACCTGTAGGCATATACACAGACAGAATATTGTATACATAATAAATTAATAATAATAATAATAATTTTAAAAACTCAGCCAGGTGGTGGTGGTACACGCCTTTAATCCCAGCACTCGGTAGACAGAGGCAGGCAGATCTCTGTGAGTTTGAGGCCAGCCTGGTCTACAGTAACTAGTTCCAGGACAGGCTCCAAAGCTACAGAAAAACCCTGTCTCGAAAAACAAAAACAAAATAATAATAATATAAAAACTCAAGCTCTAGCTGGACAATGGTGGTGGCTCACACCTTTAATCCCAGCACTTGGGACACAAAGGCAGATGGATCTCTGTGAGTTTGAGGCCAGCCTGGTCTACAAGAGCTAGTTCTAGAACAAGCTCCAAAGCTACAGAGAAACCCTGTCTCTAAAAACCAAAACAACAAAAACAAACAAACAAAGAAAAAACCCTCAAATGCTTACTTAGATGTTTTGGGGTTTGGGGTTTGTTTTGTTTTTAACATGTATTTGCTTACTTTGCGTGTGTCAGGGGTGTCCGCATTTGTATGTGGAGCTCAGAGCACAACTTGGTGGAGTCAGTTCTCTCCTTCCCAGGGACCAAACTCACATCAACAGGCTTGGCAGCAAACACCATTACCTAGTGATCCACATCACCAGGCCTCTTTGATACATTTTTAAGAAAAACAGACATTGGGGAAGATGAACTTCAGTAAAACCTTTTCTTTTGAAATTGGTGAGTGGGATTTCAATGGCAATCTTGGTTCCTAAGTATGGCCCCATGCACACATCTACTACTTGGATTCTTATATCTTTGTTAGTTTTCTCAAGCAGCTAAAACCATCACAAGTTCCAAGTACTGGGAGAAGAAAACTCCTTCAATTTAAGGTTTGACCTTGGATGTATAAATTGACGTATAAAAGAGTAAATTGAGTTTAAATTTAAAGAAGCATGTTCTTTCATTTTACTTTCAAGGTAAAATTTTTAAAAGGGAGAATGGTGGGGGGGACTGGAAAAATGGCCCAGTGGTTAAGGCTGCTCTTCCAGAGGCCCTAAGTTCAAGTCCCAGCACTCAAAAGGTAGCTCACAATCATCTATAATGCGATCCAATGCCCTCTTCTGTCATGCAGGCCATACATGCAAGTAGAGCAGTCACATTCATAAAAAAAAAAATAAATCAGGCTGGAGAGATGACTCAGAGGTTAAGAGCACTGGCTGCTCTTCCTGAGGTCCTGAGTTCAATTCCCAGCAACCACGTGGTGGCTCACAACCATCTGTAATGGGATCTGGTGCCCTCTTCTGTCCTGCAGACATACAGACAGAATATTGTATACATAATAAATAAAATATTTTAAATAAATAAATAAATAAATCTTTTAAAAAGAGGGAGAATGAAAGGAGAGGAGGGAGGGAGGGAGGGAAGGAAAGGGAGGGAGGGAAAGAGGTTAGTGGTCTTTAGACATTCAAAATGCTATCTAGGGATGCACTGTTTGTCTGATTACTGTAAATCTCTCCTATCCAAGCCTCTCAGGGAATCTGGCTGCTTTCCCACAGTTCCAGGACCGGCTGCCACCGAACTTCAGTGTGATGCAGTGTCCCAGGAGCTTTTCCTGCTCTCAGGAGGCTCCTTGCCTTGGTTTCGTCAGCGTGGGACCAGACCTCTCCTTTAGAAACAGGGTTTGGAGGAGCATCCCCAGTGACCGTGCTGCTATTACACCATTGGCTGGATCCTGTGCTGCTGGGCCTTCAGGACACTTACTGTCTCCATTAAAACAGCAAAATCTGTGGAATAGTCCTTTACAATGTGTGACCATATGTCACTGTGATTGGTTTAACAAAGAAGCTGACTGGCCAATAGCTGGTCAGGAAGAGATTGGGCACAAGAGTCGGACTAGGAGGATATTTGGAAAAAGAAGGGCGGGGTCTGAGGAGTTGAAAGCAGATGCAGAGAAAAGCAAGATGGGCACGTCACATTGAGAAAAGATACCAAGCCTCATGGCAAAGCATAAATAAGGAATATGGGTTAATATAAAATGTTAGAGTTAGCTAGTAGCAAGCCTGACATATTGACGGAGCATTTGTAATTAATATTAAGTCTCCGTGTCAGTTATTTGGAAACTGAATGAGACAGAAAGGGGGGAGGGCAGGGCAGAGGAAAGCTGTGAGAGTCCCTGCCTACCCGTATTCTTCTAGGTTCCCTTCTTCACCTGAATAGCCAGGCCATGTAGAAGAAAGGTCTCCTGGTGGCCACTCAGTCCAGGACGGAAGGCACAGCTTCTTGTACATTGCTAGCCGTGGTTTATCCTTCCAGCCCATACTGTCCCTCTCAGGTGCAGAGCTGAGTGCATAACACACCTCAGTTCCCAGGACACCAGTGATGGAACCGTCCAAGCCTTTCTTTGTTTCGTCTCTTTCCCTCTTCATGCATAAGCAACTCTTATTTGTTTAATACCTGTCTATTTTTTTTTTAATTTTCCTTTTAACCTCACCAAGTAACCCTGGCTGTCCCAGAACTCGCTATGTAAAGCAGGTTGGCCTCAATTCTTAGAGATCCACTTGCCTCTGCCCCACAAGTGCTGGAATTAAAGAGCAGAGGGTGACTGGGAGTCAGTTCCCTCCTTCCACTATGTGGGTTTCAGAGTCGAGCTCACATCATCTGGCTTAGCAACAAACATCTTTATCTGCCAAATGTATGTGGGTTTTTGTTTTGCTTTGGCTTTTGGTTTCTTGAGACAGGGTTTCTCTGTAGCTTTGGAGCCTGTCCTGGAACTAGCTGTTGTAGACCAGGCCGGCCTTGAACTCATAGAGACCCACCTACCTTTGCCTCCTGGGTGCTGGGATTCAAGGCATGCACCACCATCGCCCGGCAAACCAAATGTGTGTTCTTATAAAATATGTTGTTATAACGCAAATCAATAAACATAACTCAAAACTGAATATGGCTGGCCTTCTTTGTTCGTCAAAGCACCTAGGAGACTGAGGCAGGGGATCAGAAACGCAAGGTCCTCCTTAGCTAAATAAGACCCTGTTTCATAAATAAGTCAATAAATAATAAAAATTAAAAACAGGCATGGTGGCACACACCTTTAATCTCAGCACTTGGAGGCAAAGGCAAGGGGACCTCTGTAAGTCTGAAGCTAGCCTGGTCTACATAGTGAGTTCTAGAACAGACAGGGATACATAGAAGAGACAGCTGTGTCTCAAAAAAAAAAAAAAAACCAAACAAACAACAACAACAAAAATCAAAGCTGGTGGTGGCAGCACATGCTTTTAATCCCAGCACTTGGGAGGCAGAGGCAGGTGGCTCTCTGTGAGTTCAAGGCCAATCTGGTCTACAGAGCAAGTTCCAGGACTGGGTCTATATATAGCTACTGAGAAATCTTGTCTTGAAAAACCAAAAAAAAAGTAACAAAACAGACAAAAATATTTAAATAGGTTATTTGAAGTTATAACAATAACCATCAATAGCAGTTAAAACAGAAATCCAAACAAAATGAGAGCTATAAATGCAGTTGGGACCCATAGTGTTCAATTATTGCAGTCTGTGTGTATGTGTGCATATGTATGGCTTCCCTTATAATGTTCTAGGTTTACTTCATAATTTCCTAGTCTGCCTTGGAGCCACTCCTTTCTCTTCCCAAAGCTCCCAGTGCCTACCTACTATTTACTGTCTGGACTCTTCTAGGATCTATGCCTTATGCCACCATATTATCCTTAGTACCATGTACATAGCTGGGCATTGTTCGATGGATTATGCGTAATTATATTATAGACTCTACTGCATCGGTGACTCCTTGGTTCACAGCCCAGTGCCTTCTAAAGATAGGATTTATTTTGGCTCACAGTTCTGGACATTTCAGTCTGTGCCTGCACCACTTATAGAGGTGCCTGGTTTTCTCCAACTAGGCCCATATTTAGCTATGTACTCATCAATAGAAAAATATATTGATAAAGCTGAAACTCACTCTCAATAATGCCACAGCTGAGACCAAACCATTACCATGTGAGCCTTTTGGTGGGGGACACTTCCTACCCAAACTATAACAGGATGTATATTAAATTGGTGGCTTCCAGCCCTTAACATGTCTAATGATAAACTACGGGTGCTTGCTTGCACCATGGAGCTGGTAAAGTAAAACAAAAAATTTAGACTTACTTTATGTGTATGAAAGTTCTGCCTGTGTGTATGTATGTACAATGTATGTGCCTGGTGCCCTAAGAGGTCAGAAGAGGGCACTGGAGTAACAGATGATTGTGAGCCACTGTGTGGGCACTGGGAATCAAACAGGAGTCCTCTGCAAAAGTAACAAATGCTCTTAAATGTTTAGGCATCTCTCCAGCCTTACCCATAAATTTGTTTTCTTTCTTTTAAAGTTTTTTTTTTTTTTAGACAGAGTTTCTCTGTGAAATAGCTTTGGCTGTCCTGAAACTTGCTTTGCACACCAGGCTGGCCTCGAACTCACAGAGATCCACCTGCCTCTGCTTCCTGAGTGCTGGGATTAAAGGAATGTGCCACTATCACCCAGTCACCAGGATTTTTTTTTTAATTTAATTTTTTCACATCTGTGGTACAGTGGAGGTCACAGGACAATCCGGGCAGTTCTCTCCTTCCACCACATGGGTCCTGGGGGTTGAACTCATGTTGTTGGACCTCACAGTGCCATCATCTTGCTAGCCCCAAGTTGGTATACTTCGAGAACCCACTCTTTTCTATTAAGCACTAACAGCGCACAAACAATTAGAGCAAAAGCAGAGTACCTGAGGCAGGCATACGTCCTTCTTCAAAAAGAGAATGGACAGTCAGACCAAGCCTCCCCTCCTGGCTTTATGCACAGAACCCTCTTGTGTCCTGGCAAGCTTCAGACCCAGACACTCATGCCCGCGAAAGCGAGATTCCACTGAAAACCCTGCCTGCCTTAGAGAAAGAAGAGGGAGGGGCAGAAGCAGAAAGGACAAAACAGAAAGGACACCAATGAGAGGAGCTTGGGCTCTGTCAGCTCTCAAGAGACTTCAGGGGTCAGTTAGCCAGTCTTCAGGAGGACACAAATCCCATCAGTGACAGCCTCATCTCAGAAAGGGGGGGGCGCTAATTCGTGTATCTGTGTGTGAATGCCGGCTTGTTTGTATGCATGTTGTAAATAGGAGTGGCGGGTCGCTTCCCACTGCCTGGCTAGCTTTACCCGAAATAATTACACAGAAACTGTATTCATTTAAACACTGCCTGGCCCATTATTTCTAGCCTCATATTCGCTTACTCTCACATCTTAATTAACCCATTTCTAATAATCTGTATGTCACCACGAGGTCGTGGCTTACCAGGAAGATTCTAACCTATGTCCATCTTGGGCCAGAGCTTCATGGAGTCTGCCTGACTCTGCTTTCTTCCTCCCAGCATCCTGTTCTGTCTACTCCTCCCACCTAAGGGCTGGCCTATCAAAAGGCCAAGGCAGCTTCTTTATTTAACCATTGAAAGTAACACACAGACAGAAGACCCCCCTACATCATATGTGCAACACTTATAGACAGTATCTGTGCCAGAAGGGGAAGTAGGATTGCCTAGAATTAGAGTTACAGATATTTGTGAGTTGCCATGGGGAGATAGAAACCAAACTTGGGTCCTCTGCAAGAACAGTTAATGCTCTTAACAGCTGAGCCATCAGGCCTTGATTCTCAATTTTTAACAGCTTCCACATCATGGAAAGAAACTTTAAAATGTTCTCATCTAGCCAGGCGGTGGTGGCACATGCCTTTAATCCCAGCACTCAGGAGGCAGAGATAGACAGATCTCTGTGAGTTCGAGCCCAGCCTGGTCTACAAGAGCTAGTTTCAGGACAGTTAGGGCTCTTAGACATAGAAACCCTGTCTCGGAAAACAAACAAAAACAACAACAACAAAGATGTACATATCTAGAATCAGTGAAGGGTTCACTCATTGGTTAGAGGTGTTTGTCACCAAACCTGCAGACCTGTGAATTCAATCTCTGCAACCCATACAGTGCAGAGGACCCACTCTGGTAGGTTATCCTCCGACCTCTACACATGCACTGTGGCACACATACACACAAACACTTATTATTAGATTTTTGTTACATTATAAAAAATTTAAACCACCTGTGTTTCTAAAGCTGGGCATCATAATGCATGCCATTAATCCCAGCACTTGGGAGGCAAAAGTAGGTAGATCTCTATGAGTTCCAGGCCAGCCTGGTCTACAGAGTGAGTTCCAGGCCAGCCAAGGCTACATAGTGAGACCTGCCTCCAAACCAACAACAAAAAAAGCAAACATATTTCTAAAGAAAACCTGTATCAATTAAAGTGGGACTGAGTTAGTCATTTCTTTTCTTGTTGTTTTTGTTTTTGGAGACAGGGTTTCTCTGTAGCTTTGGAGCCTGCCCTGGAACTCACTCTGTAGACCAGACTGGCCTTGAACTCACAGAGATCCGCCTACCTCTACCTGCCATGCTGGGATTAAAGGCATGCACCACCACCAAGGTAGTCATTTTAAAAAATTATTTGTGTGTATGGGTGATTTGTCTGTGTGCCTGTGTCAATGTGTGCCTGGTACCCGAGAAGACCAGAGGGTATCAGTTTCCCTGGAACTGGAGTTACTCAGTTGGAACAATTATCTGGGTGCTGGGAACGGAATCTTTGTTCTCTGGAAGAACAGTCAGTGTTCTTAACAACTGAGCCATCTCCCCAGCCCCAGCAGTAATATTTTAAACAGTCACTTGTGGTGATTCTGTTCTCCACACTTTCAAGAACACCGAGTTCTGGGTCTTCAGTTAATACTTCTGTTAATCAGTTTACTTTCAGTTGAAAAAAAAAAGGCATCTTAAATTAGCTGAAGAGAAGAGGCCCAGCATCAGGGTGAGCTATAGCACTCGTTAGGGTACTGGCCAATTCTCAGCCATCTGCGATTTTGCCTGTCTCCGCGTGTGTCAGCTTCACCATCAGACATTTCAAGACAGCTGCCAATGGTGTTTCCTGATTTCTCATCCTAGCCAGGTAGAAACTGTTTCAATAGAATTGAGGACCCATAAATAAAACCAGACAGCCAAAGCCACTGATTATCTACTTATGCTGATTTTGAAACAGGATTTCACTAGGTAATCCTGGCTGTCCTGAAACTTGCTGTAATGGATTACTAAAAATTTTTGCAGGATCCCCGGTGGCGGCGGGCAGCAGAAACGATGCAGGGATGCAGGTCCCAAAGAAGTAGCAGGCAGGAGGCAGCGGGTCCCGAGAGCAGCCAGTCCCAGGCAGGGACGGCGCACAAAACCATGTGCGGGTCTCTGAAGGTGGCTGGTCCCCGGTGGCAAGCCATGTGGTGGAGGTGGGGTGAGAGACAGACGTATAGGTATGCCATGCAGAGTGAGGCTAGATATTTATTAAGTGGGTTATGGAAGGATGGAAGAGAAGGGGGAGCAGAAAGAGGAGGAGGAGGAGGAGGAAGAGGGCAGAGAGAGAGAGAGAGAGAGAGAGAGAGAGAGAGAGAGAGTGTAACATGAGGGCCGGCTTGTTGGGGTTTCCGTCCTGCCCGGTGCCCCAACAAGCCAGCAAGCCCCAAGGAAAATCAACCACACAGAGATCTCTGTAAGGTTATAAACTGATTGGCCCATTAGGTCAGGCTACTTATTAGCTCTTATAACTTATGTTACCCCATTATCTTTATCTATGTTAGCCACATGGGCTCAGTACCTTTTCCAGTGGGGCAGCTTACATGTTGCCTCTTCAGTGGTCTGCACAGGAATGGCGAGGGAGCTTTCTCCTCCCTAGCCTTATCCTATTCTCATTGCTCCGCCTCTACTTCCTGTCTGGTTGACCCACCTATACTTCCTGCCTGGCCAATCAGCGTTTTATTAAAATATGATTGACAGAATACAGATAATTCTCCCACACCATTTCCCTCTTTTTTTTTTTAAACAAAGGAAAATACCCATAGTCCATTTGTTGGGAATGTGGGCGTAGTATTTCAGGCTACTTCCTGCTGGTTGGGGGCGCTGATAATCTTATGGGGACCTAAAGAAAATTTAGAGTTATAATCAAGTCCTGACTGGAGTATCCTGTGAGACTTGATCATCTCAGGCAGCGCCTTGAATCTGTTCTGTATGTAGAACTCAGACATCTGGGCCATCTGTTCCTACCGAAGATTGCTCAGGTGGTCTCCCTTGGCCAAAGATGATTTTTCTTAACTCTGAATAAATCCAGAGCCTCTCATTTTCTGTGGAAACAAAAGCAAAATCTCTTCTCCAAAGTAACATACCTTTTGACTTCAGTTTTGAAGCCAAGGTATTTTCAAAATACCTATCTTGGGTTAGTTCAGCAGCATTTATAAACAAAAGTCTTTTAGCAGCTGTTGCTCCTTCCTCAGCATTCAAACAATCCAAAGAGAGCATAATAACACACAGTATCAAGATTCTCTGTGTATTTTCCATCTTTATGTGGCTTTACTTTAACCTCTATTTCTTTTATTTTTACTTTTACTTTTTGAGACAGGTTCTCTGTATATCGTTGTCCTGGAATAACTCTGTAGACCAGGCTGTCCTTGAATTCACAGAGATCTGCCCGTCTCTACCTCCCCAGTGCTGGGATTAAAGGTGTTTGCTACCACACCTTGAAGTCACAGAGGTCAATCTACCTCTGTCCCTTGAAGTCACAGAGGTCAATATGCCTCTGCCTCCCAGGCATTGGGATTTAAGGTGTGTACCACCACACCGAACTCTTTCTTCCTTTTTTTACATTAAGAACTTTAACTTTTAGCCTGCATATATTTTTAACACACTGTAAAATATTTAGAGGTTTTCTTCTTCTTTGAATCTCTCTTTACTGTATATCTCTCTTTTTCTGACCATATGAACCTTTAATTTACTAAACAGTATGGAGAGCAGTGGCTTTGATGGCTAGATCCAGCCCACTCCCCAGCTCTCCAGTCTCATGGCTGAGATACCAGCCAGAACTGTGTTCACTGCCACAACTCTATGGCATTTCAAGGTCCTTGCCAGCAAGAAAACTGCAGCATTCTGCTCACAGACCACACTCAGTCAGACTGCTTGCCTGAAAGAGTCAGAGTTTGCCCTGGCAGGACAGCCCAGAAAGCTGGCATTTTAAAACAGTGCAGCTTTTTTCCTGCTACGACTGAAAATCGAAAAGCATGCATTCAATTTTCATCAACACCGTTTAAGTGCTTTGCGGCAAGACCTCTTAAAAGAGCTGCAAGGTTTTGCAGCTCAAGCTGAGTCAGGAAGCCTCTCTTAGATGAGAGCACTTGCTTGCCTCTAGCAAGCAGAGCAGACGTGAGAAATTGCTGCTACCAAGAAACAACGCACAATGCTGTCATTTTGTTCTAGAATTACTTCCCAAGCTGTCTCAGGCTTTATGTGGATACAGTTGTCCACACGTTGGCGCCATATGTAGCCTGAGGGCTGGCTTGTTGGGGTTTCTGTCCCTCCCAGTACCCCAACAGCCGGCAAGCAACAAAGAAAATCACACACAAGACTCCATAAGGTTATAAACTGATTGGCCCATTAGGTCAGGCTACTTATTAGCTCTTATAATTATATTATATATATATAATTATACTTATATATATAATATATATTATATATATTATATATATATTATATATATATAATATATATATAATTATATATATATTATACTTATTAGCTCTTATAATTAGCTCTTATGTTACCCCATTATCTTTATCTATGTTAGCCACATGGGCTCAGTACCTTTTCCAGTGGGGCAGCTTACATGTTGCCTCTTCAGTGGTCTGCACAGGAATGGCGAGGGAGCTTTCTCCTCCCTAGCCTTATTCTATTCTCATTGCCCCGCCTCTACTTCCTGTCTGGTTGACCCACCTATACTTCCTGCCTGGCCAATCAGCGTTTTATTAAAATATGTTTGACAGAATACAGATAATTCTCCCACACCGAGAGAGAGAGAGAGAGAAGAGAGAGAGAGAGAAGAAGGGAGAGGAGAGAGAAGAAGGGAGAGACTTAAGCTGCCTATCCGAGCTGGAGCCAGAAAAGAGAGAGAACTCAGGCTGGAAACTGAAGATCAGCCTGTCTCAGTAGATGGGGAGGGAGTGGGCATGGCTTGTCTCTTAAGGAGACAGCAATCTCTGTTGTTATGTAGAATAGGCTGCAAACTCACAAAGATCTACCTGTCTCCACCTGATGAATGATGGGATTAAAGGCATTAGCCACTATGCCTGTCTGACATAGCTTCCTAATTTTTGATAAAGACTATTAAAAATATTTTGGATTTTTTTTGTACACTGTGTAAAGATGTGTCTCTGTTTAACCTCACCTACCTAAGGTATCTTCTGGTTGGTTTAATAAAGAGCTGAATGGCCAATAGCTAGGCGGGAGAGGATAGGAAGGACTTTCTAGGAGATAGGAACTCAGGAAAAGAATCTGAGGTGGGGGAGATTCACTGGTCAGATGCAATGGAAGTTGGATGTATGGTACTGAGGAAAGGTAATGATTAATATAAAGGTGTTACAAGGAGCAGGGGCCCCTTGTTAATCCCTGCTGTCCGGCTAGCTTAGCCTCTGAAATAACCACGCAGAAACTGTATTAATTAAATCACTGCCTGGCCCATTATCTCTAGCCTCTTATTGGCTAACTCTTACATATTAGTTTAACTCATCTCCATTAATCTGTGGATCACCACGTGACAGTGGCTTACTGGTAAAGATTCAGCATGTCTGATTCTGGCAGCTCCATGGCGGTTCTCTGACTCCGCTTTCTTCCTCCCAGAATTCAGTTCTATCTTCTCTGCCTACCTAAGTTCTGCCCTATCAGGCCAAGCAGTTTCTTTATTGATTAGCCAATGAAAGCAACACATAAACAGAAAGACCTCCTACACCATAAACAAGTTAATTTAAATTTGAAGAGCTAGGTGGGAATAAGCCAAAGCTAAGACCAAGCTTTCATACTTAGCAAGAAGTCTCCATGTCATTATTTAGGAGCTTGTAGTCCAGAGAAAGACCTGTTACAAAAATACACATTACATAAAAGAAGACATACTCAAAAAATGGTGCTGGAAAAATAAATATCCATATATAGGAGAATGAAACCAGATCCCTCTCTCATTCTGGTTTTCTTTTGGCTTGCTTTTTTGTTTTGTTGTTGTTTTTGTTTTGAGACAGGGCTTCTCTGTGTAGCTTTGGCGCCTGTCCTGAAACTCACTTTGTAGACCAAGCTAGCCTCAAACTCACAGAGATCTGCCTGCCTCTGCCTCTCGAGTGCTGGAATTAAAAGCATGTGCCACCACCACCCGGCTTTCTGTCTCTCATTCTGTACACAAATTAACTCAGAAAGGATCAAAGATCTTGATGTAGGAGGTGAAACTGAAAGTGTGAGGAGAAACATGAAAATACAGACACAGAGTCAGGCATAGCATGTACACCTGTAACCTCAGCATCAGAGAGTCGGAAGCTCAAGGGCATCCTCAGCTACGTAGCTAATCCCAAAGCAGCCTGGGCTGGAACAACAGTTCAGTGGTTAATAGTACTGACTGCTTTTCCAGAGGACCTGGGTTCTATTCTCAGCAGTTATGAGTGGAAGCTCACAACGGTCTGTAACTCCAGTTCCAGGAGATCTGATGTTTGGTTTTCTGTTTGTTTGTTTTTTTGGTGGTGGTGGTGGTAGTGGTAAAATAGGATCTCACTATGTAAACCAGGCTGGCCTTGAACTTCTGCCTGCCTCCGCCTTTTGAGTAGTGGCATTAAAGGCATGTACCACCATGAACTGCTTAATGTAGTTTGTTTTTCCTTTATTTTTAAAATTATATATACATATACATATATATATACACATATATCACTTAATATGGTTTTAATTATCATTTCTCTTGGCTAATGATACTGAACATTTAAAAATACATTATTAATCATTTATATTGCTTATTTTGATTTGCCCATTTATTGACTGGAAGATTTGTTTTGTTTTGATTTTTGAAACAAGGTTTCTCAGTGTAGCCCTGGCTGTCCTAGAACTAGCTCTGCAGACCAGGCTGGCCTCAAATTCACAAAGATCCACCTGCCTCTGCCTCCTAAGTACTGGGATAGAGGCGTGAGCCACCACTGTTGGGTTCTAGCCCTATTATTTTAGTTTGGTTTGGGGTTCTCTGAGACAATATCTCATGTAGTCCCAACAGGACTGGAATTTACTAAGTTAAGGATAACCTTGAACTCTTGACATTCCTGCCTCTACTTACCAAGTGCTAGGATTACAGGTATGCACCACACTTTGTCAAGAATTTTTTTTTCATATTAAGATTTTTTTGTTTGTTTCTGTTTTTTTTTTTTTCCCCGAGACAGGCTTTCTTTGTAGCTTTGGAACCTGTCGTGGAACTAGTTCTTGTTGACCAGGCTGGCCTCAAACTCAGAGATCCTCCTGCCTCTGCCTCCCAAGTGCTGGGATTAAGGGCGTGCACCACTACTACTGGGTTTTTTGTTTGTTTGTTTTTTGAGCTCTACATTTTTCTCTGCTCCCCTCCCTGCCTGTCAAGAATTTTTGATGTGGTACAATCCTGGTTTTGGGAAAGTTAAAATCACAAGTTCCCAGGAGGGTTTTAAAATAGCCTGACCTTGTAATTAAACCAAAGGCACCTAACCAGTTAGACCAGCTGCAAACCCACAGTAAAGATCCTGGGGTCACTGGGGGGATCTTTAGACTTTTAAATAGTCCTAATGCCTTTGTTCAAAAGTAACTTGATAGAAGGCAGATTAGGAGGTTTCTGAGACTAGAAACAAAAGAAGTGATCAACAGCCAAGACCAGAAGGTAATTTTTCTTTTTTTCCTTATTTATTTATTTTTTGTTTTTCCAAACAGGGTTTCTCTGGGTATCCCTGACTGTCCTGGAACTCACTTTGTAGACCAGGCTGGCCTAGAATGCAGATGGGTATCCCTGACTGTCCTGGAACTCACTTTGTAGACCAGGCTGGCCTAGAATGCAGAGATCCACCTGCCTCTGCCTCCCAAGTGCTGGGACTAACAATGTGCACCACCACCACCGCCCAGACATAAGGGTAAATTTTAAGGATAAGAATTATTTTCAGCCGGGCAGTGGTGGTGCATGCCTTTAATCCCAGCATTCAGGAGGCAGAGGTATGCTGATCTCTGTGAGTTTGAGGCCAGCCTGGGCTATAAGAGCTAGTTCCAGGACATGCTCAAAAGCTACAGAGAAACCCTGTCTCGAAAAACAAAAAAATAAAAAAAAAAAGAATTATTTTCAATATCACTCGGTGATTGTGGCTATATTATTAAATACTCATTAAATAGCACACTGGCGGATTGCAAGGTGATATAAATAAGATCATACATCATGTGTTCCATTGTGTGAATATCCAGTTTATTCACCCTTTTCTTTCTCAGAGACACGTGGACTATGTCAAGGCTCTTGCTTGTGAAACGGACTGCTATGAACATCCTTTGAAGGGGCACGGGCCATAAGAGTTTCTCTTGAACTGATCCTGAGCAATGTAGTAACTGAGTTAGAGGGCAGTATATATTCAATTACAGGAGACAAACTGTTTGCCAAAGTAGTTGTGATAGTGGGTCTGAGGTCTCAACATGACCAGATTAAGAGATGCCTTGGACTGGGGAAATAAAGCTGTATGTCTACAGGAATGCTTCCAGAGAGGACTGGCCCATGGAACAGTGACGAATACAGGTGGGACCCTCAAAAGAGCAAACTGCCCAGATGATGAAGGTAAGTAGGGAGAAGGCAACCCTCCAGCCGGCAAGTCTTTTTCTGCTCCAGTGATACCACCTACTGCTACTGCTGCCCACTGGCATCAGACTGATTCCTCAGCTCCTTAACACTGACTCAACAGCAGCAACTTTCCAGGAAGCTTCCCAACTGCAGTGTCGGACTGAGACTGCTCAGGCGTCCTTGGGAACCTAGTTCTCTGCCTCTTCAGTGCACATATGGCTATTGGTAGACTATCCAGCCTCTATCCAATCCAATAAATCCCCTTTATAACATATACACATACATGCATACATATGTGTGTCTACATACACATGCACACACGCATGCATATATATGTATGTCTACATACACATGCTATTGGTTCTGTTCCTTTATAAAATCCTGCCTAATACAGCAGTTTTTCTTACCTAATCTGTCTGTCCTCAATTAGACTGTGATCCCAGGGCCAGCAGACCCTTTTCTCCTCAATGTTTACTGCTTAGCCTTCGATTAGCAGCAGACAGACATCCAAGAGCCAATGGGCAGAAACCCAGGCACAAAGGTCTCTCAGCTTCAGCAATGTAAGTTGAGAGTAAACAGCAGGCAGAGACAATATGTCATGAGCAGAAGCTGGTACAGGTCCCACTCAGAGTATGAATCGAGTTCTTTGGAATTCCACCTTACTAGCTTTACTTGGTTTAAAATCTGGAAGGTCTTCCAGGGTCCTCAGTTATAATACAAATCTCAAGAAAGGAGATGTTAACCTTTGCTAATGTCCTTCTCAATGGACACTTCTAATACCAAATACGGATTAGCAGGGAAAGCATGAAAGACAAAAAGAACGGCAACAAAGGAGGGATAAAGAAAGTGGGAAGACAGCTAGTAAATAAAGTTGGAAGATAGGTAATAAATCTAAAAGAATTTTTTAAAAAAGGAAATAGCTTAAAATATTAAGAGTTTCAAAGCTGGGTGGTAGTGGCACAAGCCTTTAGTTCCAGCACTTGGGAGGCAGAGGCAGGTAGATCTCTGAGTTTGAGGCCAGTCTGGTCTACAAAGAGAGTTCCAGGACAGCCAGGGCTACAGAGTGAAACCATGTTACAGGAAAAAAAAAAAAATTGAAAAAAAAAGTAGGAAGAGCCAAGCAATATTCATACATACATACCTGTGTGTGCATGGGTGACCATAAGCAATGTTTACTATTCCTTAGCACTAAAGGGTACCTTCTTTTAATAAATGTTACAAAATACCTAGCATGCTAGTATGTAAGTCGATATGTTATGTAATGTCACTCCAAAACACTGTTTGTGATCCAAAACCCTGTTATACTAGAAGGATTTGGAGATGGGGAGCTGGCAAAGATTAGAAATAAAACAAGATATTTGAAATAAAATATCAGGAGTTTCCTAGGTACTTGAAAAGTAAAAGGAAGTAGATGGCCACTTTAAGATGAGGAAACCCAGCCATTCCCATAGTCCCAACCATACCCCTAACAGTGCCATAGCTGTCATACAAGTACTCAGAGAACACTTGCCGTCATGTGAAGATGTAAAAGAAGAAACATACAAAAACACAGTATGTACCAGAAGCAGCCTTTGCAGTGGCATCTGAAGGAAAGGCCAGAAGCCTTCAGCTTAGGAAACCTTTCTCATTTTAAGAGGATTACCAGTCAGGGGCTCAACAGTTTTAGTTACTTATTCCTTAAATTAGATCATGTGTCATATGGAGGCACCGGGGAGGCTGGTGGGCCTGTGGGCTGACTAAATGGGACTCACCAGTGGGAGAGGGCTGTATGCAGGGGCTGGGCACTCTGGGGAGCGTGCTCAGCAGCTTTGGCTGACACCCAGAGAATCATGATGGAACTGAGACTGACATGAAGGCCCCAACTACAGGCCCGGCTCTAGAGCACTTCAACAACTTTATTGGCTAAATGTTTCTTCCCAAGTTTACAGTTTAAACTACAGGCTTATTCACTGATTCTGTCTAAGTCCCTAATGGAATAGGGGCCTGAGTGCAGGTTACAGGATAGAAGTGAAGTCTGAGTCAGAAACCTGCTGATCATCCACAGCTGGGCCGCGGTCCTACTTCCTACTGTCCACAGGAGGGAGGCAGGCCTTGGAGTGCACCTCTGCCACTCCACTGTTCCGGTGCCCCCAACAGAGTCGACAGGGCGACACTATGGCAGCCGATGCATTTTGCAGAAGTACATAGGCCCAAAATTAGCCATGAGGTTTGGTATTACCAGCTCCCCAACCTGGCAGGATGGGAAGAAACAGAATGTGTCCATGAAAAGCTTTCGGAAGTGAGACAGGTCTTCCACTTGAACCTGGATGCTGTACTGATTGGCCAGAAGCTCAATGGCCCCTTGCACCACATACTCATTCTGTAAGTGTGACAGTGAGCAAGTGGAGTAGACAACGTGGCCTCCCGGTTTGGTGGCAAGGAGTCCAGCCCTGAAACCAAGAAAACAAAACAATAACTGGTATTCTTCCCAGAAGCGTGAGAGCAACACAGGGCTAGGAACATGGGCTGGGCAGTCTACTGCCTGATGGAGTAGTACCACCATACCCAGCTCCAGGAAGTCTCCATAGAAGAATCCTTCGAAGGCTGGAGAGATGGCTTGGCAGTTGAGAGCACATACAGCTCTTGTGAAGGACCCGAGTTCAGTATCCAGCACCCATGTCACAATTTTCTGTAACTCTCAAGTCCAAGGGATCCAAGATCTTTGACCTGTATGGGCATCTATACTTATGTGCACATACCTACATGAAGATATACATGCATATACATAACTAAAAATAATAAAAAGAAACCTAAAAAAAAAAAAGAGTCTGAGCGGTGGTGGCGCACACCTTTAATCCCAGCACCTGGGAGGCAGAGGCAGGTGGATCCCTCTGAGTTCGAAGCCAGCTGGTCTATAAGAGCTAGTTCCAGGACAGCTAGGACTATTACACAGGGAAACCCTGTCTCAAAAAACAAAAAACAAACAAACAAAATGTGGTGCATGCATTTACTTTAATCCCAGCACTCAGGAGGCAGAGGCGGGCAGATCTCTGTGAGTTCTAAGTCAACCAAAGCTACACAGTGAGACCTCAAAAAAAAAAAATAGAGAAAGGGAGAGGAAAAAAGAGGAGAGGAGAGGAAGGGGGTGGTGGGCTAGGGGCTAGGAGTCTATGTGACTGAGGAGAGAATTCAACTGATGGCCAGCATCAGAGTTTGGTTCATAACCAGAATCAGGCTTCAAAGGATCATTTTTTTTTTCCGAGACAGGGTTTCTCTGTGTAGCTCTAGCTATCCTGGAATTTGCTCTGTAGCCCAAGCTGGCCTTGAACTCACAGAGATTTGCCCGCCTCTGCCTCTTGAGTGCTGGGATTAAAAGCATGCGCCACCAGCCAGCACTTCTCTCTTTAAAAAAAAATGTAATAGTTCTTTTCTTTAAAAAAATCCTTATTACTTATTTTATGTATATGCATGTGCCTGAATGTGTGGATATGTACTACATATGTGCAGGAGCCCATAAAGGTCAGAACAGGCATGGATTCCCTGGTAGTGGAGTTACAGATGGTTGTGAGCAGCCATGTGGGTGCTGGAAGCCAAATCTGGGTCCTCTGCAAGAGCAGACAGTGCTCCTAACTCCAGTCTCTTTCTTTCTCTGAGATAGGGCTTTACTACATGGCCCAGGTTAGCACCTAGGATGATCCTTCTGCCTCAGCTTCCCCAATAGCCAGGAATACAGGTATATACCAGTATACCTGACAGAACCTGCTTTTCAAAAATGTGCAAGTCACTGGTGCCAAGGACAAAATGGTAAGGGTGTGGTTAATATTCAAGAAACAATAATCTCATGAAGTTTACCACCTCCAGGCAAATCTCCAGCCAAAAAATCCTTCTATGTAACGGTCTTGGCATGCTTCCTGTAAAGTCTGAGAATCTATAACTATCACTCACGCGAGAAGCTGCGCCTGCAGCATGGGCAGCATCTGTCGCTCCTTCTTCCTTGAGCGCTGGAAGATGTTGTTCTCCTCCTCATGAAGGGAGTGGCGGTCTGTGGTACATGGCACATCTACCAACACCTGCCAGAGTGTTAAAACAGAAAGCATTAAAGCTCCTTCTAGATTCTTCTAACTGAAGTCAGAGCAGCTTAGGCCCTGAGCCAACGAAGTTCAGTGGAAATGCTAGCTCTACCCACACCTCCATTGCAGAATAGCAGACAAGGATGCCTATTTTAACCTGACAGACGACTGTGAAATACTAAGTAGGAAAATAGTATATTTTGCAATATTCATGGTTAATCAAAAAGCCAAACCAAGCCAGGCAAGATGGTACATGTCTGTAATTCTAGCCCTTGAGAGCACTGCTACAAGGTTGAAGGTAACTTGGTCTCTACAGTTTTCCAGGCCAGAGTAAGACCCTTCTCAAAAAGTAAAACAAAATGAAATGAAAATCTATACTTGATAGTTCAAACTTATTCCAGCACTTCAGAGGCAAAGGCAGGACAGTTAGGAGTCATAGCCAGCCTCAGCTTACACGATGAGTCTGAAGCCAGCCTAGGCTCCATAAGACCATGCTTCAAAAAAGGATGCATATAAATGTAATTGTAATTAAACAACTGATATCAAGCTAGGAAAAAAGTTTAGTATTTCAAGGTTCTGTCTCTGGCTCTTTACTAAAAACATCCAATTTATATATGATACAGTACTTAATTTAATGATATTACACAATCAAACAGAATCAGAATTCAAAATTGTCTTTTAAAAATATACATTATATATATGTGTGTGTGTGTGTGTGTGTGTGTGTGTGTGTGTGTGTGTGCTCTATCTGCATGTACACCTTTATGCCAGAAGAGAGCATCAGATCCCACTACAGATGGTTGTGAGCCATCATGTGGTTGCTGGGAATTGAACTCAGGACCTTGGGAAGAACAGCCAGTGCTCTTAACCTCTGAGCCATGTCTCCAAGTCCCCAAATTATCTTAAAACAATGTCAGATGTGTAAGTCCCTAGGCTCAATCCCCAGTACTGTTTTAAAAAGAAAAAAGGAAAGGGGGAGGAGGGGCTGGAGAGTTGATTCAGCGTTAAGAGTACGTGCTGCTGAGTTCACATCCTATCAGAAGGTTCACAATCACTTGTAACTCCAGTTCTGGAGGGATCTGAAGCTATGGCCAATTTCTCTCTCTCTCTCTCTCTCTCTCTCTCTCTCTCTCTCTCTCTCTCATACACACACACACACACACACACAGAACTAATAAAATTACTGTAAAAAGGTAGATCCAATATGGACGGTAGTTTGGTTTAATATGGTTTTATTTGAAACAGGGCAAGCCTGAAACTCCCTACAAAGCAAAGGCTGATCTTAAACTCACAGTTCTCAGCTTCCCAAAAGACTACAGTATGCACTCTTTCCTTATTTTAAAGTGAGAAATACAAAATTACTCATTAATTTACTAGCAGTCTCTCCTATACTAGATACTTGAGACAGACAAAAATGTTTTAAATATTCATATTTGTATGTCTGAAAAGGTAAAATCATCTTTGAAAAGATTTTTTTTTGGCAAAGAATAAACAATAAGTAAATTAAAAATAATCCAGTTTTCAACCAGGCATTGGTGGTGAACACCTTTAATCCCAGCATTGGGGAGGCAGAGGCAGGAGGATGGGAAGCTCAGTCACCCTTTCCTACATAAGCTAGTTTCAGGGCAGCCTAGACATCATGAAACCCTGTCTGAATCCTGACTTAAAAAAGGGGGGGCAGGGGGAGGAGAGGAAGTGGTGAAAATTCTTACCATCTCTCAAAGGTGGCTGGACTAGAGGTGCATTTGTGGATGCTGGGTCCTGAGCCCTCATCACGTGAACAACAGGGCTATGTGATTTCAATAAGACTAAAAAATCAGCAGCAAATATATCTTTATTCTGATACCAAATTATCCTGGATATTGCTTATTAGTGTCAACTGTGAAAGCAGTTGGCCTCATCCAGTCAAAGGGACAAAGGGACAGAAGCTGCACAGGTGCACTGCCTTTAGGAAACATCTGGAAAGGACAAAATAGTCAACATCAGATATGGCGTAGGCGTCTCCACATCAGACAAGGTGCAGTGTGTGGTTACGAGTCATACGCCAGGATGGTAAGCTAGCTGAACTCAGCCTCCAATGTGCTTATGATTTCCCCATGAAAAATATGTTCAAACAAACATTGTTTTATTTGGAAAAAACTTTCTTAGTAAGAGAAAGAGGGAGGGGCGGAAGGAGGAAGGGGAAACCTGTGAGTGCAAGGGAAGGGTGGCTGTCCTGCTATGACATGCAGGGTGCTGGACTCTCTTCAGTGGATGCGTGGACACAAAATGAGGAAGAACGAAGTTACCAAGAGTCTGCTGAGCCCTGAGACTCTTCTTCGAATCTAAAGTATCTACCACTTCCCTGGCGCAGCAAACTGCATACTACTATTTCTTCAGCAAAGAAATCAATGAAGATATCGCCAAGCACCAAGGCTGTTTCAAATGCCCCAAGCACTGTCAAGGAAAAGGGGAGGGAATTCATTCTATCCTGCTCCACAAGGCACAGCTAGGATCAGTGAACAGACAATGACGAGGGTGTGACAATGATAATAATGTTAACACTGCTACACTCAGACACTCAGCAAAGGCATTCTCAGCCGCCTATGGGACGGGCATTACAATAAGCCACAATGAAGAAGGTAAAGCACAAACGAACGTTTAAATAACTCACAAGCAGCTTCTAGCGGGCAAGTCATGAAGACGGGACTCCAATCTAAGGAGCCTGATTCCAGAATGCTAACCTTTACCTGTATGCCATGAAAGCTATAGACTTTTGTTGCTGTTTTTTAAGACAAGTTTTGTCTCTGTAGCCCTGGCTATCCTGGAATTCACTCTGTAGACCAGGCTGGCCTCAAACTCAGAGACTCACCTCCCTCCGTCTCCTGAGTACTGGGATTAAAGGTGTGCACCATCACTGCTTGGCTATATTCTTTGTCCATTTTCTACATGTGTACAATATATGGGGGTCATAAACCACATGTTAAGTAAGTGATTTTAGAGTATGCTTATTAAGAGAAAATAACTTGGGGCTCAGTAGTTAAGAGCACTTGTTGCCTTTGTAGACAATCCAGGTTCATTCCCAGCACCCATAAGGAGATTCACTACTGCCTGTAACTCCAGTTCCAGAGAATCTGACTCCCTCTTATGACCTCTGAGAGCAACACAGACACACATGTGGTGCACACATACATGAAGGCTAAACACACATACACATAAAAATAAATCTGAAAGATCTTTTTTTTCCCCCGAGACAGGGTTTCTTTGTGTAGTCCCGAATGTCCTGGAACTCACTCAGCAGACCAGGCTGGCCTCGAACTCACAAAGACCCTGCCTGCCTCTGCCTCCCAAGTGCTGGGAACACCAAGCCCTAAAAGAATTTAAAAAAAAAAAAAAACTTTAAAATATTAAGAGTTTCAGCCGGGTGGTGGTGGTGCACACCTTTAACCCCAGCACTTGGGAGGCAGAAGCAGGCAGATCTCTGTGAGTTCAAGGCCAGCCTGGACTACAAGAGCTAGTTCCAGGATAGACTCCAAAACTGCAGAGAAACCCTCTCTTGAAAAACCAAAAAAAAAAAAAAAAAAGAGTTTTAAAGCTGGAGGTAGTGCTGGCGCACGCCTTTATTCCCAACACTTGGCAGAGGCAGAGGCAGAGGCAAAGGCAGAGGCAGAGGCAGAGGCAGAGGCAGAGGCAGAGGCAGACAGATCTCTGTGAGCTTGAGGCCAGCCTGGACTACAGAGCAAGTTACAGAACAGCCAAAGCTACACAGAGAAACCCTGTCTCAAAAAACAAGAAGGGGGTGGGTTTCAATAATATACACAACAGGAGAATGTGAGAGATTCTGTAAATCTGAGAAAAATAGTTGGACAGCAGCAATACTGACGGATACAGAAAACCTGCTCACTGCCAGTGGAAGCAAGATTGGCAGAACCCTGGAGAAATTCCCAAACTTTGTCAAATCTTAGCTGATGGAAACCATCAACCAGCAATCATACTTCAAAAGCACAAAACTAAAAAGGACTAAACTTGAGGATATTTCAATAATTAAAAAGTCATAAATGTCAGAATGAAAACAACACATTGACATTTCCATTTTTTTAAAAGATCACCATTTTTTAAAAACTTTATTTAACTTTATTTCATGCGCATTTGTATAACGATGTCAGATTCTCTGGAACTGGAGTTACAGCAGCTGCGAGCTGCCATGTGGGTGCTGGGAATTGAACCCAGGTCCTCTGGAGGAGCAATCAGTGCTCTTAACCACTGAGCCATCTCACCAGCCCCGCCATTTCCATTTTTAAGAAACTTACAAATTTCTATAAAGGCTACAGAAAGCGAAAACAATAGTCTGCAGGAAGAGGAAGTAGATGACTTCGTACAGGTCTAAAAAGAAAGCTTATTTTTCACCTGATAGCTCCTGAATATATATTTATATATTATATTATATTACATTATATTATATAGCACTATATAATATTCAGAAATAAATAACATGTTCTCATTCATACTCATCTTTGTGAGGGCTTCCAAGCAACCAAGTGACTTCAGGAATAAAATATGCCTAATAACTTCTTCCACACTCAGTTAGGTTCACATTCTTTTTGCTGCCAACTATCGCTAATGAAAATAGTAGCAAGTCATCCAAGCTGAACTGAGAATTCTCCAAATAGCTCTTTTTCCAAGTCACTCATGGAGAACTGTCTAGGTTCGAAAAGAGCCCTGCACATTCAAAACACAGGGGTTGGGTCCTACCCCTGGAACCTGAAGCCAGGACTCAGAGGTCAGAAATCACTTACCCGGTCATAGGTGTCCCCCTCCAGTTCTCCCCACTTCCTGCCATCCCATGAGGTGACTCGAACTAGATTCCCGTCCCTGATGTCTTGAGGCACATAACTGTGCAGGACTTTCTGTAGTCTGCCTGTTCGGGAAGTGGAGAGATCGTTGGCAGCGAGATTGCCTGTGGGGAAATAAGAGTCTTCAGAGGCTGCAACTCAACAGCATATCACACCAACAGAAGGAGCTGATAGGAAATGAAACCAATTCTCAGGCATAAATAATCAACCAGACCCCAGAGACAGGGAGATTTATTACATATGTGCACCAAATCAGTCACTCTGGAGTGGCGGTCATGAGGACAAATATGTAGCAAAAGGAAAAGTAAATAGACAAAGCAGGTCAAGAAAGAGTATTTCTAAAGAAATATGGTCTCTCCCACTACCCACCCCTTTACTCTGCGACAGGGTCTTGTTCTGTAGCCTAGACTGGCCGTGAACCTGTGGTCACCCTGCCTCAATGCTAGGTTTACAGCGTACTAGTCATGCCGATTTTACCATTCACTGTGGACATGGGTTAGTGCTATGGTGCCTAGACTGTTCTCAGACTTCTCAAGCAAATCTATCTCAGCATCCTGAGTAGCTGGAACTACATATATAACTGCTTTGGACCTATAGCAGGGAAGAACTTAGCTAGGGGGGAAAACTAAACTGAATACTGGGAGAAAGAGGCAGAGTCAGAGAGATGCCATGTAGCCCTGCTGGAGACAGACAGTGGAACTTTTAGCCAGTAAGCCACAGCCACATAGCCATACACAGATTAATAGATATGGGTTAAATTAATATGTAAGAGTTAGCCAATATGAAGCTAGAGCTAATGGGCCAAGCAGTGATTTAATTAATACAGTTTCTGTGTGATTATTTCAAGACTAAGCAGCCAGGAACCAACAAGCAGCTCTCTCCTTCTACAACTCACTTGTTAAACCTGTGCCAACCAATATTCTTCCTTTCCTATCTTTTCTATTTGAACTTCCAGAAGGCTGAAAGCAAATCACTCATGGGCCTGCCAAGAGGCTAGAGGCTAACTCAAACATGCAAGCCAGCTTCAGAGTAATAAGGACAGAAGGTTCACATCTAATAGAAAGGTCCAAGCACATGGCAGGAGGGGCCTGGCTAAGCTCTGGGTCAGAGGTGAAAATCACACGCCTTTGTGGCTGTATCTTAAGCCTCAGGGAAAAGGTAACTCCTACTTTACATCAGGATGTTGACCAGTGGCTGGTTAAAGTGAGCCAGGGTCACCTACGACATGGAGACACATAAAGCTTCAGCCTGTTCCCAAGGAATTCATAATTTTGTTTTGTTTTTCGAGACAGGGTTTGTGTAGCTCTGGCTATCCAGGAACTTGCTCTGTAGACCAGACTGGCCTCAAACTCACAGATTCAGCTGGCTCTGCCTCCTAAGTGCTGGGATTAAAGGAGTGCACCACCACACCCAGCACAGAATTCATAACCTTGAGGAGGGAGAAGATACATATCTGAGGAAAGGCTACTAATATTAATGTGCTGACGTGATGCTCCTGGCGTGGGTGCACAAGAAAGGGAATCAGCCTGAACAAGCCAGCAGCAGCTAGGAGAGAAGACTTCCTAGGGGAGCACACTTGAACCAAGGCTTGAAAGTCCAAAGGATTTAGAAACCACAGCTGGGGTGGGGTGGAAGAATTCTAGAGAATGTAACATGAGTACAGGCAGCAGAGTATGCTGGAAGGAGCACAAAGAAATAAGACTTTAATCAGCAAATGCCAAAAGGTAAGAGGGTCATATGGTGACACATTTATCAGAGCCCTGATTTAATCTGCCTGAAGGAGCCTTGATGAGCCATTTTCTTAACCAAGTGAAGACAACCTTAGCAGATATTATTACCTCTCTGGCCCTGGGACCAGAAAGCTTATCACATTCAGTGTGCCCCGACTGGGCGAAGTGGGGGATCCCTGCCTGCGTGAGAAACCATCCCACTGACTTACGGCAACAGCCGGTCTGAAGTAATGCCAGTGTTTTCCCCCCAGGAGCTGCACACAGGTCAAGCACGGTGTCTCCAGGCTGCAGACCAAGAGCCAGGACTGGTAGCAAGGAGGCAGCATCCATTAGATAGTAATCCAGAAGACCCAGGCTGCCAGGTCTGGAAGAGAGAAGATTGTCTCACACATCTCGTGGGAGCCAAGGTGAGCGAGTCCATGCCCTTTAGTGTCAGTGAACTCCACTCAGCAAAATTATTTCTTAGACATTCATTCATTCTATACAGTATCTATTACTCATGCATTCATCCATAGAGTATCTACTACTCACTCATTCATCTATACAGTATCTACTACTCATACATTCATTCATCTATACAGTATCAACTACTCATTAACTTACCTATACAGAATTCACAGTACTCATTCATTCCTCTATATAATATCCACAGTGAAATATATATACATATATGAGACAAACAAGATCAAGGACTGGAGAAGTGGCTCAGAGGTTAAGAGCACTGGCTGTTCTTCCAGAGGTCCTGAGTTCAATTCCCAGAACCCATATGGTGGCTCACATGAGATCTGGCGCCCTCTTCTGGCCTTCATGCATACATGCAGGTAGGCCACTATGCATAATAAATACATCTTTTAAAAAAAAAGGAAAGAAAGAAACAAGATCAAGGTCTCATGTGTCCCAAGCTGGTCTCAACCTTGCTATGAACCTGAGAATGACATTGAACTTCGGATCCCCTGGCTCCACTGATGAACTGTGGAATTACAGGTTTGTGCAACCACACCTGGCTTACACAATGTGGATGAAATTCAGGGTTCTATGCGTGCATTCTACCACTAAGCTACACTCCCATTCCTGAGTGATTCTTTTGAAAACAGATCAATTTACTCCCAAACTAGTCTCACTAGCCACCTTGCTATTCCTTCAGCGAGCCATCTGTTATTCTATCTCCGGCCTTTCAATTGCTTTACACATCTCTGCTACTTCTATCAGGCATTGCCTCCAAGTGACCAGTGGGAAAACCACTGGTATTCCCGAACTTCTAGCTCCAGTTGCACTACTTTTCTTTAAAGCACTTGTTCCTCACTTGAAAGGTACAAATATATGTATGATACATGTGTGTGTGTGTTTTCCCATATTAGAATGTAGCTCTGAGAGGGCAGATTTTGCCTGCTTTGTTCCCTGTACCATTCCTAAGACCTGAAACGGTGCCTGGCCCATAGTATGAACTCAATTTTACTGGGTTACACATCAAGATACAAAGTACTTCACTGGTTCAGAAATAAGGGCTATCTACTATATGTACTGGAGCAACCTGAGGTAGGTCTGATGAAAAACCAGAGGCCTTTATTTAAGATTTAGTAGGGGAAATGTACAGCTCAGTTAAAAACAAAAAAATAAAATAAAATAAAAAAAGATTTTGTGAGAAAGACTGGAAAGATGGCTCAGCAAACAAAGGGCACTGGCTTCTCTCCCAGGGAACCCAAGTTCGACTCCTAGCACCCACATGGTGGCTCACAACCTTCTTCAATTCCAGGGGATCTGACACCCACTTCTGCTCTGCAGGATCCTGCACCCAATGGGCACATATATTCACACATAAAAATAAAAGATAAAGCCAAGTGGTGGTGACACACGCCTTTAATCCCAGCACTTGGGAGGCAGAGGCAGGCAGATCTCTGTGAGTTCGAGGCCAGCCTGGACTACAAGAGCTAGTTCCAGGATAGACTCCAAAACTGCAGAGAAACCCTCTCTTGAAAAAATAAAATAAAATAAAAGATAAATAAAATATGTATAAGCATAATGGAGGCATGTCGACATTCTCAGTGGTAGAATGCCTGTCTAGTATGGATGAAGCCTTAGCTTTAATCCTTAGAGGAAGAAGAAGAGGGGGAAAATCCCCAGAGGGGGGTTGAAAAGCAAGACAAACACAAAAATTCTTAAACCCTGTATTAAGAATTTTGGACTATAACCTACAGGAACTTTTCAAAAGTTTTTAAGGAAAGCAATATACAGCAAGCCGACAGCTAACATCAAACTGAATGGAGAGAAACTCAAAGCCTTTCCACTAAAATCAGGAACGCGACAAGGCTGTCCACTCTCTCCATACCTCTTCAATATAGTACTTGAAGTTCTAGCAATAGCAATAAGACAACATAAGGAGATCAAGGGGATTCGTATTGGAAAGGATGAAGTTAAACTTTCGTTATTTGCTGACGATATGATAGTTTACATAAGTGACCCCAAAGACTCTACCAAAGAACTCCTACAGCTGATAAACACCTTTAGTAACGTGGCAGGATACAAGATCAACTCCAAAAAATCAGTGGCCCTCCTATACACAAAGGATAAAGAAGCAGAGAGCGAAATCAGAGAAGCATCACCTTTCATGATAGCCACAAATAGCATAAAATATCTTGGGGTTACTCTAACCAAGGAAGTGAAAGACCTATTTGACAAAAACTTTAAGTCTTTGAAGAAAGAAATTGAGGAGGATACCAGAAAATGGAAAGACCTCCCCTGCTCTTGGATTGGGAGAATCAACATAGTAAAAATGGCAATTCTACCAAAAGCAATCTATAGATTCAATGCAATCCCCATCAAAATCCCATCAAACTTCTTCACAGACCTTGAGAGAACAATAATCAAATTTATATGGCAAAACAAAAAACCCAGGATAGCCAAAACAATCTTATACAATAAAAGAACTTCTGGAGGCATTACCATCCCTGACTTCAAACTCTATTATAGAGCTACAGTATTGAAAACAGCTTGGTATTGGCACAAGAACAGAGAAGTCGACCTATGGAATCGAATAGAAGACCCAGATATTAACCCACAAACTTATGAACACCTAATTTTCGACAAGGGAGCTAAAGGTATACAATGGAAGAAGGAAAGCATCTTTAACAAATGGTGCTGGCATAACTGGATGTCAACCTGTAAAAAAATGAAAGTAGATCCATATCTATCACCATGCACAAAAATCAAGTCCAAATGGATTAAAGACATCAACATTAATCCGTCCACTTTGAACCTGATAGAAGAGAAAGTGGGAAGTAGTCTACAAGATTTAGGCACAGGAGGCCTCTTCCTAAGTAGGACCCCAGCAGCACAGACAATAAGAGAAACAATGAATAAATGGGATCTACTGAAACTGGGAAGCTTCTGTAAAGCAAAGGACACTGTCAGTAGGACAAAAAGGCTGCCTTCTGACTGGGAGAAGATCTTCACCAACCCCTCATCAGACAAAGGTCTGATCTCCAAAATATACAAAGAACTCAAGAAACTAGGCACTAAAACTCTAATTAACCCAATTAAAAAATGGGGTACTGAACTTAACAGAGAATTCACAACAGATGAACTTCGAATGGCCAGAAGACACTTAAGGTCATGCTCAACCTCCTTAGCGATCAGGGAAATGCAAATCAAAACCACTTTGAGATACCATCTTACACCTGTCAGAATAGCTAAAGTCAAAACCACCAACGATAGCCTATGCTGGAAAGGATGTGGGGTGAGGGGAACACTCATCCATTGTTGGTGGGAATGCAAACTCGTGCAGCCACTGTGGAAATCAGTGTGGCGGTTTCTCAGGAAACTGGGAGTCAACCTCCCTCAGGACCCAGCAATACCACTCTTGGGAATATACCCTAAAGATTCCCTAACATACTACGAAAGCATTTGTTCTATTATGTTCATAGCAGCACTATTTGTAATAGCCAGAACCTGGAAACAGCCTAGGTGCCCCTCAATAGAAGAATGGTTAAAAAAGGTGTGGAACATATACACATTAGAGTTTTACTCAGCGGTAAAAAACAATGACATCTTGAATTTTGCATGCAAATGGATGGAAATAGAAAACGCTTTACTGAGTGAGGTAAGCCAGACCCAAAAAGAGGAACACGGTATGTATTCACTCATAAGTGGATTCTAACCATAATTAAAGGTCTTTGAGCCTATTATTCGTGATCCTAGAGAAGCTAAATAAGAAGATGAACCTGATGAAGATTATTTAGCTATCCACCAGGAGGTAGGAAATAGACAAGAGTCCCAGATCCTTCATCTGGCGAAGGACGGCGATACAGTCGGAGACCCACATTGGAGCACCGGACTGAGCCCCCCGAGGTCCAAATGAGGAGCAGAAGGAGGAAGAACATGAAAAACGAAATCAGTACTGCGAGGGATGCTATCACCCACTGATACAAGGGAACAGATCTGATGAGAGTTTACCAAGGCCAGTTGGACTGGGACTGAACGAGGACGTGATCTAACCAGATTCTTGGAATTTGGCCGGATTCTCTGACTGTGGCTGGCCCGAAGTCTTTCTGAAAAGCCATTGACTATGACACTGGGACCTGTTTCCTCTACATATACTGGATTTTGGGGATCCAGTCTGTTTGGACACTCACCTTCCTGGTCCTGGAGGGAGGGGGAAGGAACTGGAACTTCCCACAGGGCAGGAAACCCTGACTGCCCTGGGGGACGAAGAGGGAGGAGGAGGGGGAATGGGGGGAGGGGGAGGGTGTTGGGAGGGGGGGCCGAAATGGAAACTTTTATAATTTAATAAAATTTACTTAAAAAAAAAAGTTTTTAAGGAAATCACCTGCTAGCTAGTTTTGGGTTTCAGAAAGCTGGGCAGGCAGTGATGGCATGGGTGAAAAGGGTGGGATGGTCTAGCACAGCCATAGGCCTGTCACCATGAGAACAGCTAGTTGGTAGTGGGCAGCCATTCCCCTTCCTAAGACGGAGCTCAGCATGGGAAGCCTTGGAACAGACTCAAATGTAGGTACACAGGTTCCCCATTTTTCCCGAGGTGCTATGCAGGGCTGTTCTGCTTCCTGGTTCCACTGCATCAGCTTGAGGGTGTGGCATAGAACTGCCCTCTCCTGTTATGTTAATATCACCTATGGCCCAAGGGTGTAGCTCAGAGAGAACTCTTCTGTCATGGTAATTCCACCTGCAAGCAAGGTTCTCGCCCGCAGGCAAGGTTCCTGGGTCAGCTTTTCTCTGAGCCTGAGCACGCCCACCTGGCTTCCTCTTTTCTCGGTTCAGCTGCTCTCTGACCTTGGGTGCGGCCCCCTGACTTTTCTCTTTCCTTGATCCTGATGGGGGGCTGGTGTCCTTTTGCCCCACAGTATATATACCCGACTTATGCTTAATAAAGCTGCCATTTGCCACTTGCTCTTTGGCAGATGAGCCGGTCTCTTTGTGTGTGTGTCGTCTGTTCAAACCCCTAGGACATGCGTCCGTTCTCGTGGGCTCGAGTCAGGAAAAGCGCGCGCCTGTTTCGAGGTTCGGGTGTCCACAGAAAAGTGCGGAAGCTTACACTCAAAGACACAGAAAACCTAACAAGACAATGACCTTGGGAGAAGAGTGTAATGAGATGTGGCACAATACCAACACAACAGCCACGATAGTACCCAGACCCCAGGCTACAGCACCCCCAAGTCCTCATGAAGAAGCTCGGGCTTCCACAGGATAGTTTCAAAGTCAAACCACACTTGGGCTTTCTGTACCTCATGTCTCACAAAGAGAACGTAACAAGAGGGTCGAGAAATGTGGGAAAGGCACAGAACTGCAAACACGGGAGCTCGGCTCATAAAAGTCACCGTCATCAAGTGCCCCCCTCCCTCCTCAAACTGGTTCAGTTTGGGGAATCTGCTAAAAACTACAATTCTAGTGAAAAAAAAAAGGACACAAAATTGCTGTGGAATAATCCTTTTGTTCACCGTGAATGTGTATTACTCTCGTTGGTTAAGAAAGAGCTGACTGGCGATGGCCAGGCAGGATTTTGGGGCAGAGAGAATGCTGGGAAGAAGGGCAGAGGCCATGCCATGAGATGCAGTGTGAACAGGATGGGCTTGTGTGGATGAGGTAAACGAGCCTCAGGGCAGCACACAGATTAACATGGATGAATTTAAGTTATAAGAGCTAGGCAAAACCACGCCTACGCTGTCTGCCAAACGTTTATAATAATATTAAGTCTCTGTGAGGTTATTCAAAAACTGGCTGATGGTCAGAAAAGCCTGTCTACACAAAATGTCACAGATATTATCAGGCTTTCCTAAATTGAGAGAAGCTCCCTGGACTGCTGAGAGAATAAGACCCCTCTGATTTCATAGGCAGCCCAGTGGGGTGAGGAGTTCATAGGAAGCCCAGTGGGGTGAGGGGTTCATAGGAAGCCAATGGGGTAAGGGGTTGGTAAGAGACTGTGGCGAAAGGCCAAGCCATCTCTGTAATCTGCCACACTGCTCACTTTTCTCCCTCCTCTCTCTAAGAACCCCTGTAACAGGTCAAGTGTCTCAGACAACTCAGATCACAAAGTTTTCAGGACATGACTCTGCCAACAGCTAATGTCTCAGGACTGATTGTTGATCCTCAGCCAATCTATCCTGATACATGCAGTAACTAAACTGACCTTAAGTGAAACAGATGAAAATACAGAGAGGGTCTTTTTCCTTCTTTTTTCTTTTTTTTTTTTTTTTTTTTTTTGATTTTCTTGAGGCTGGCTCACACATAGTCCAGGCTGGCCTTGAACTCCACATGCAGCTAAGCAAGCTCTTGATCTCCTGATCATCTTGCCTCTTCCAAGTGCTGTGATCACAGGTGTATCACCTGGCTGTGAGAGGTGTCACTGACGAACGCTGTACTCTAGGCTCTGCTAGATGCTTCAGTATGCCAAATTTCACTTCCTCCTTGTCGCAATCCTAGAGGACAGCTAAGTCTATACTCCTCAACCAGGCTTTCTGGGCCTCAAACTTCTTAGTTGTGTGACTTTCAGCAAATTACTCTCTGTACCCAGGTTTTTCCCTCTGAAATAAGTAGAATGCTTGCCATGTATGTCAGACTCTGGATTCTAATACTCAGGAAAAAAAATGCATCTGCTATTTATGTATCAAACTCCTGAACTTCCTGCCCTACAGTTTTTTTTTTTTTGTTGTGTTGTTTGTTTTTCTGAGGCTGGGTCTCGCTGTGTAGCCCTAGCTAGCCTCTACCCCACTGTCCTCACACTTTAAGACAACAAGTGATGGTATTGCAGGATTGTCGGACCATGCCCAGCTTCCTAGTCTCCAGGACTAAAGCCCAGTTTAGCCCTTGAGTGTGCCGTCTTTTCTCATGGAATTCCGTACACACTTTCCTACCAAAGTCCATTTCCTCTTGCCTTACTTCTACAGGTGCCTGGCGGGGCAAACATTTTCATTTTCACTAGAAAGGATGCAGCGAGTTGCTCTTGGGAAAGACAGGTGTTTTCTACAGAAGGCAGTATGTCAGAACAGGTTCCAAGCTCAGGTTTTGGGGTTCAGACTGCCTGGGTCTAAGAACCAGCCACACCACTTACTCTCTGATGGATCGGAAGCCAATAAACTCCTTAACTTCATTACACCTCAAATATAAAAGAGGGCAGATATTATTTTCATAAGGGTCTTAACAGAACAAAAAGAGATGGCGCGGGTACAGCACTTAGACAAACACCTAGTCTATATAAGCACACCAGAAAAACTGACAGTTCTGATTTGTATTACAGCGGGGACTCAGGATGATCCTCATGGTTCCAGATCCTACCTGGCAGGAGGGAAACGGCTGACATCCCCTCTGGAGAAAGTAAAGCATCGAAGGTTTGGACTGCAGTCTGGGGATGGAGTTGGAGCGAGGCCACTCTCAGGCTCTGGTTCCTGGCGAGAGATGGCTTCATTCACAAAGTCCTTGGCACTCAGCTGCTCCAGCTTAGCACTCACGTTATCACAAGCAGCAAAATTATTGACCAATGCGCCATACTTCTGCTCTGAGAGAAGACTAACACGAATCGAAGGCCAAAGATCCCCAAATTGTACACTGTAGGTCATGTCAAAATTCTGCAGAGCAAGCCGAGTGGCAGGGAATCCTGGCTCTGTGGTAGCCTAAAAGAGAAAAGGCAAGCTTATTAATCTTCCCGGTCTTGACTCTATCTCTTGTCAATTGACTTTACTGTTTTAGCTAGGGTTTCTGGTGCTATGAGGAAACACCATGACCAAGGCAACTCGAGGAGGAAAGGGTTTATTTCAGCTTTTACTTCCAGGTGACATTTCATCACTGAGGGAAGTGAAGGCAGGAACTCAAACAGGGCAGGAACTGCAGGAACCAATGCAGAAGCCACAGAGGAGTGCTATTTACTTGCTGGCTTACTAATGGCTTGTTCAGCCAACTTTCTTATAGAACCCAGGGCCCCCAGCTCAGGGGAGCCACCATCCACAATAGGCTGGGTCCTCCACTATTAATCACTAATTAAGAAAATGCCTTACAGCCGGATCTTAGAGAGGCATGCCCAACTGAGAGTCCCTCCTTTTGCATAACTCCAGCTTGTGTCAAGTTGGCATAAAACTAGTCAACATATCTACCAATACCTCAGACCCCCAAGGTAAACTCAAATCCATCCAGCACTCTCTCCTACCTTTGCAGCCTGCCTCTGCCTACCAAAGGAGGAGAAATTGGGGGCTGGGAGAGTGAAGAGCTAGCTTCATATCACAGGACTAGAAGGAACACAATACCTCTCCTAGTAACTGTGAAGGGGTCTTCAAGCAAGAGAGCGAGCCAATACTAGGCATCGTGGTGCACACTTGTAATCCCAGCATTCAGCAGGCTGAGGCAGGAGGATCCAGAGTTCAAAGTGAGCCTTGGGGCTACAAAAGCAAACTTCAGATCAGACTGGGTTACACATCAGGAGTCTCTGAGCAAGTTGGCTGAATGGGGAAAGGTTCTTGCCACTTGGTGTGACTACCTGAGCTTGATCCCGGGGACCCACAAGGTAGAACTGATTCCCCCAAGTTGTCGGACCTCCTCAGGTATACCATATGGCATACATGCACACACCATACCTATACCAATACCAATAAATAAGTAAATGTCATTATTAAAAGTCTCCTGTTGGGCTGGAGAGATGGGTCAGAGGTTAAGAGCATTGCCTGCTCTTCCAAAGGCCCTGAGTTCAATTCCTAGCAACCACATGGTGGCTCACAACCATCTGTAATGAGGTCTCGTGCCCTCTTCTGGCCTGCAGACATACACACAGATAGAATATTGTATCCATTATGAATAAATAAATAAATAAATATTTAAAAAAAATAAAAATAAAAGTCTCCTGTCATTCTACCACTCAGGTAGTAGAGGGGGGAGTCATCCTTGGTTACACAGAGTACAAGACAAATTGGGATTCAAGAGACTCTATCTCAAATACACACACAGAGAGACGAGAGGGAGAGAGAGAGAGAGAGGGAGAGGGAGAGAGAGAGAGAGAGAAACATAAAAAAGTCTCAAAAACATGAAAGGGGGAGTGATTGAGGGCTTGAGCTGGGATGCACCTCAGTGTGTGCTCAATGTGAGACAGTGTTTGCCTAGCACATGCAATGCCTAGATTTGATACTAAGCACACTGAAATGGAAGAAGGGGACTTATGAAACAGCTCAAGGGAAAACTCTTGAAGAAACTGTTTCCTCAAGCCCTGGGAAAGCTTGAGGCTTAAAGCTTTTTTTCAAGACAAGGTTTCTCTGTGTAACAGCCCTGACTGCTCTGGAACTGTCTCTGTAGACCAGGCTGGCCTTGAACTCACAATCCACCTGCCTCTGACTCCCAGTTCTGGGATTAAAGGCCTATGCCACCATGCCCATTCAGACACTTTTATTCTTTATAATCCTGTTTTCAAAAACTTGTTCATGTCTACTAGCTTATGAGCGCTCTACAGCAGCAGTGCTCAATAGGATACAAAAGTAACACCACCACCTTCCACAGCTGAGGAGCAGAGAGAGTCACTCACCTAAGATGGCCCAGTGAATGGGCAACAGAACGCACAGGATCACAGAGCTGAGTTGTTTTGGAAGATTTTCCAGACCCCAGGAAGGCAGAATAAAGACAGTTCACAAACTCTTAAGGTACGAATTAAAGCAGAAACTTCTAGGGTGACTGTTAGGGGGCTGGCAGTGAAAAACGTGAGTCATATTAAAAAAGAAATAAAGACTTCCAATGTGGAGGCCCCAACCTGGTCCAGGGTTGCAACACTGAGATGCTATTGCTGACAGTCTTGTTACTGCAACTTCTGCTCTAATCTGGGTCTTTGTTCTGGTGGTCATCATTTCTTCTTATTGTGTGGACTCTTGCTCCGACCATGACTTTTCCTACGGTGAGGACTCTTGCTCTGGCTCTTACTTTTATCACCTCGAGGGCTCTTGCTCTTCCTCCGACTTCTGCTATGGTGATATTTCTCAGTCTGGCTCTCAGTGATGCTAAAGTGGCTACTGTCATCATGGACCTGAGTATTGCCTTGGGGAGGACTACTGCTCCGACTTCTGCTCCGACTTCTCCGCAAAGATCTCCTGCGTGGGGGACTCTTGGTTTGATGAGGAGGGGCACTCTTGTTCTGGCTCTGGCTTTTGCTTTGAACACTCTGGCTCTCACAACTACGGCATTCATTAATGATAATGGTTGAACTACAGCTGGCAGGAGCGCTACAGGTGGAGCTCTTAGAGGAAGGCAAAGAGCAGCTGTAGGGGATCTGGGGAGGATCTCTGAGTGGGCCTGGAGGGCACACAGCATAGGTATGAAGACCACAGGGAATAGTATTGGGGCAAAGCCGAGCTCGAGGAACAACAGGTAAACACCGGGGGTCAAAGGGTGTCCTCAGAGGGATAAAAGAATAAATGTGGGTAGAACAAGGAGGTACCACAGGCTTACTATTGGGTGGTGGTGGACCCCTGGGAGCAGCAGAAGTGCCACAGGGAACCACAGGCTGGTTATGACACTGAGGGAGACGTGTAGAGCGATTCAGGGGACTAGAGAGTGGGGACGAATGGGAGGTGGGAGGAACCACAGAATACATGTGAGTATTGCAGGGGGATACAGGAGGTGGTCCGTGGGGACTGCTCTTGGGATATCTACTGGGCAAGAGAGGATTATAAGGCAGGCACTGGGGACAGGAAGTCGGGGCAACAGTTTTAAGGGCTCCTGTGTCCACAGTAGTCTCCGGGGGAAGGTCTTTTGGTAAGGAATTTGAAGTAGTTGTTATGGCTGGCTCCATAAGAGGATTGGAGAAGCCAAAGGACTGGGAGGGAGGCTGAGGAGAGGTGTTGGTCTTCTGGGACTTAGGATGATCAAGAAGGGTGTGGTGGGGTGTGCTGACCAGGGAGCGACACCTGTAGGGAGCGCGGCGTGAATCTGAGAATTTGGGGGACTTCACTTGAGGAACTGGGGTAGGGAGAGGGGGCTCGTTATAACTTCGGGGTGTCTGATGAGGAGCTAAAAGCTGGTTGCCCAGGGAAGGCGGGAAATACAGGGAAGGATAAGGACACTGAGGAGGAGGTGGTTCTGTGGGGCAGGGAGGACCAGAAACTATACTACCTGGGGTTAGCAAGAGGTAAGAGTTCCCCCCATTCTGCCAAGATAGCAAGGACTCTAAGCAAGTCTTTTGGGGAGATGGAGGCTCGGATGAGTTAGGAGAACCAGAACTCTCAGGTGGTAGGATACAGTAAGGACTCCTAGGGGCACAGAACTGAGATTCTGAGCAAAGATGGGAATAATGAAAAGTGCCTACTTGGGGTAAGACAGAACAGGAAGACATGCCTGCCTGAGAAGAAAGTTGAGGGCCACAACCATTTTCCCCAAGAGATCCATCAGGCTGCGGTTTAGGCTCACAAGAGTCTGGAGTCTTAGGGTGGTCATGGTATAGGCTGCCAGTGGGTGGGGTTGAGGCTGAGGTAAGAGGAGGGTCACTGTAACATCTCCCAGAGGACCAGTGGGTGATCATGGGCCCAGTTTCCAAAACTCTGTGAGAAACAGCTCCGGCGACTAGAGGACTAGTTTCCAGAGGTCTGTGAACAAGAGGAGGAGAAATTGTAAGGCCAGTTCTCAGGGGCCTATGGGTAAGAAGAGGTGAAACTATGGAGTAATTTCCCTGGGACCCAGGCATACGGGGAGTCGAAATCACGGAGCCAGTCTCCAAGGATATATGAGTGAGTTGAGGGGAGGTTACTGGGCTGGTTCTGGGGGGCTGATGAATGAGAGGTGGAGAAGTCACCGGGCTATAGTAACAAAACCACGGGCTTGGAGGACACGGACGCTGAGATCTTGGGGAACCAATACAGTTGTAATAAGGGTTCTGCGGACAAGGAGAGGGTGACCCTTGAAAGCTGAATCGGTCAAAACAAGGGCTCGGAGGGGATGAACCAGCCGGCTTTTGGCTGTACAGCCTTTCTAGGAGTGGAGAAAAGGGTTCAAAAGAACCTCTCCCCTGTGGGGGTGGGCAGGAGGGTAGCGGGGGCTGAGGGGATGGGGAGGGAATCCGTCGAGGTAAGCAAGGCGATGTAACGGTGAGGCAAGAGAAAGGTTCTCTGGAGTAAGGGGGGTTGGTGAGCCTTTTGCCTGGATTTGGAGAAAGGCCAGTAGTACAAACAAGATTGTCACTGAACTCTTTCCTGGGCGCTAAAGGCACCCCAAGAGCGAGGACAGGGCTAAATCCTTTACTGCAGGACGACGGAGACCCAGGAGGGTAGGGGTAGTTGTCATTATGTTTTGCTAGGGGTGAAGTTGCAGGGGCTGAAAATTCAAGGAGGAAAGGAGAAGAAGAGGTCGAGGTCATGGGACTGGAGGGAGAGGGTAAAGGAAAGAGGGAGAAAGGGGGAAAGAAGGGGTGAAGAGGGCAAGGGAAAGGTGAGCAAGAAAAAGGAACATGAGGCGATGTGACGTCAGCGAAAGAATGATAGCGCAGTGATGACTTAACATAGAGGGGCGGGGTCAGGAGTCTGCTTATGCAACAGCAAGAGGAGACTTGCTAATAAAAGGGCAGACAGCGAGGTGACCACAGCTTCAAGAAGTTTACTGTCCATGGGCCCCTGGGATGAATGCAACTATGAACGACGGAAAACACAAGGACTGGATAAGTTTCCCTCTAACGTCCCGCGCAAGACCTTACCCATTTCTTCTTATATCGGTGTCTCCGCGGGACCGACGTGAAGTCCACGAGCTTCAGCAGCTTCCGAACACTCCTTACTACTGGCGCAGCCATGTCAGCTGGCAACGTCAAGAAACTCCGACCGGAACCGCAGCTGCGTACTCTCGGGTTCCGGGGAGGGCGGCGCGTTACTTAGGATAATTGCGACAAAAGGGGAGGGAGCCAGGCTTGCGGCTCTCCCAGGGATCCGCCTGCCTCCTCTTTCCTCGAGCTAACGCAGTTTGCCGGAGACCACTGGGAGCTTCGCAGTGCGGCTGTGCTAAAAAAATCTAAAGCGGCTCCCCGGGGGTCGTGGTTGGGGGAGAGGGGGCAGGAAAGGCCTTCTGGGCTCAGACTGCACGGAGAAAGATCCCGAAGTAGAGCGAAATTAGACCAGATTTGTTGGCAAAGCGGGATTGCAGGGAAGGCGTAGAAGCTTCAGTTTCAAGGTCTGTCTTTTATACGGTATTTGGTACCTAGTTTTGTGTTGTGAGAGACCCCAATTGTGTAAGCTTTAGGTCCAACCACACTTGATTCCACTATTCAGGATCCAAGGGAGAGGAAGAAATGATAACTATTTTTTAGAAATGATCGTCTATCAGGGCATAATGGCGTATATCTTTTAATCTCTGAATTTGGAAGGCAGAAGCAGGCAGACCTCTGAGTTCGAAGCCAGCATGGTCTACACAGTGAGCTCCAGGGCAGTCAGATCTACATAGTGAGACACTGTCTCGGAAAAGAGAGAAAGAATCGTCTGACTACAGTAAACGATCTAAAGTAGAAGTAAGAAAAGGAAGATGAGAGAGATGATGATGGTTTGGATTAGTGTACTGTGAAAACAGAGGAGGGCACTTCAGAATTGTAGGCCGGATCGGCTCTACTAAAGCAACGTAAGGCAAAAAGTGAGGCAGTGTGTGCTTATATGTGAAACCCTGGGTTCTGTCCCCAGAAGCCCCAAGTTTTTGTTTTGTATTCTTTTCTTTTTTCCTTTTTAATATACTACTGGGTATGGATGGTGGAAAATACCTGTAATCCTAGCAGTTGATAAGTAGAAGTAAGAGTTGAATGCCAGTCTGGACCACAGGAGACTTAGTCTCAGAAAAATAAGAGACAAATTAATGCTTACTATATCTCAAGTTTTAACTATCCTGTAACCTTACTTTTATTCTTATAATATATCGCCACCCAGTGTATATTATCTTATAGTCAGCTAAATTATAATTTTTAAGATGTTAAAATATATCAAGGAGATCTCTGGAACTTGTGGGCCAGCCACCCTTATGGAGTTGGTGAGCTCCAGACTGAATGAGACTGTCTCAAAAATATATGGCTACAAATATACACCACACATTTTTTTTTCTTTTCCTTTTTGTTTTTTTTGAAACAGGATTTCTCTGTTAGCTTTGGCTGTCCCAGAACTCACTTTGTAGACCAGGCTGGCCTCGAACTCAGAGATCCGCCAGCCTCTGCCTCCCGAGTGCTGGGATTAAAGGTGTGTGCCCAAAATGTAACTCATACAAGTATAAAATAAACACATGCCAGAAATTGTGTTCATCATCATGTCTGTCATTACACATTAAACAGTGAGGGTACTGAAAATAAAGACTTGCTTAAGTGAGAATTTGAGTTTCAAAATTTTAACTAGCCAAATGAAGCATAATGACATGTCTTTAATCCCAGCACTCTGGAGTCTGAGGCAGGTGGACTTCTTCAAGTTAGAGAGCAGCCTGGTCTGCATAGAGTTCAAGATCAGCCAGGGCTGTCTGAATGTCTTTTCTTTTACTATAATCAGAGGGATGCTGAAATGACTTCGCTAGTCGCAGAAATCTGAATATCCTGAGTATTAAAGTGTAGTGTATAGCCCAGTACAATGCTTGCCTAGCATGCATGCATTGAAGCCCTAGATCCAATCCCTAATACTTATAAAGCTAACAACAACAACAAAAAACCCTATAATGTTTGGAATGGCCTTTTCTACTATATGGATATCATCTTTACAGAGCAGAATTCATTAGCATTACCATGGATAAGTATAATTATATTGCCATCAGCTTTGTACAAGTTCACTTCAGTTATTATAAAGGCATAAGATAGGGGCTAGAGAGATGGCTCAGAGGTTAAGAGCACTGGCTGCTCTTCCAGTTCAGTTCTCAGAACCCTCATGGTGGCTCACAGCCATCTATAATGAGATCTGGTGCCCTCTTCTGGCATACAGGCATACATGCAGGCAGTGCACTGTATACATAATTAAAAAATAAAATCTTATTTTTAAAAAAAGACGTAAGGTATGGGCTGGAGAGATGATTCAGTGATTAAGAGCACTTGCTCTTGCGGAAGACCTGGGTTCAGTTCCCAGGCTCACAACTATCTGTAATTCCAATTCTAGGAGATATGATGCCTTCTGACATCTGCAGGTACCAGACACTCACGTGGCATACAATCATACATACAAGGAAAACACTCATCCATGTTGTGAAATATTTTAAGATGTGTTACATTTATTTATGCTGTGGAACATTTGTTTAATGATGCAAAGATGTGTTGCATTCTTCTATGTTACATTTGTTTAACTCTGTGAAGCTGTGATACTTTGCCTGTCTAAAACCTGATGGTCTAATAAAAAGCTGAACAACTAATAGCGAGGCAGGAGAAAGGACAGGTGGGGCTGGCAGGCAGAGAGAATAAATAGAAGGTAAAATCGGGGATCCAAGGAGAGAGAAATCAAGTAGTGAGAAGAGAAAGGGTCAGCCACACAACCACCCAGCCAGTTGTGGAGTAAGAGGGAAAGCAAGATTACAGAAGTAAGAAGAGGAAAAAGCCCAGAGGCTAAAGGTAGATGAGATCGTTTAAGAAAAGCTGGCTAGAAACAAGTCAAGCTAAGATGGGATGTTTATAAGTAATAATAAGCCTCCATGTGTATTTATTTGGGAGCTGGGTTGTGGCCCCCCCCCCCAAAAGAGTAAAGAGTAAAAACAGCTAACAACAACACATACACTTAAATCTTTTGAAAGAATAAAAAGACATAAGATAGCCTAGTCAATATAAAATAGAGGTGTACCCTGGCAGCACAATGAACAAATTCCTAACGAGATCTTCCTCTTCTTTTTTTTTTTTTTTTAAATATTTATTTATTATGTATACAATATTCTGTCTGTGTGTATGTCTGCAGGCCAGAAGAGGGCACCAAACCTCATTACAGATGGTTGTGAGCCACCATGTGGTTGCTGGGAATTGAACTCGGCCTTTGGAAGAGCAGGCAATGCTCTTAACCACTGAGCCATCTCTCCAGCCCCCTTCCTCTTCTTTTTTTATGAGCTCTGGATAATTTTCCTGGCACATCTTACCTCAATAGAATGTTGACAATTACTATCTTACAACAGGGTTTAACTGTGTAACTCAGGCTGGGTTAAAACTCACTATGCAGACAGGCTGGCCTCCAAATGTCTTCCTGTTTCAGCTCCTGAGCACTCAGAGTGAGGATCCAGGCCTTGTGAAATGTCTCAGTGTGATTACACCAACACTCTGAGTGTAGTCCCCAGGACCCACATGGTGGGAGAAAACCAAATTCCAAGCTGTGCCTGACTGCCACAGGAATGCCACAGCATGTGTTCTCCTCCCAACCCTTTGCATATTTTTAAAATTTTAAAAATGAAATGGGAGGCTTGAACTGCTTCAACCATTCCATTGGTTTCAGTGCTGGGGGTACACTCTAAGGCCTTGTACTCTATTGCTGAGCTATAGTCAATCCCCTTCATATGCTTGAACTATTAAAAACCTCCCAAAAGCTTGTCTACTAAAATGTGATGGATTAGAAGTTGAAAACATTTTTCATTGTATCATTCATTCACTCACTTATTTGGTTTTTTGAGACAGGATTTCTCTGTGTAGCTTTGAAGCTTGTCCTGGAACTCTCTCTATAGACCAGGCTGTCCTTGAACTCACAGAGATCTGTCTGCCTCTGTCTTGAGTGCTGAGATTAAAGGCTGTGCCACCACTGCCCAGTCCCAGCTTTTGTTTAATGTTTTATTTTATTGAGACCCAGTCTCACTTGGGCTTGGGGAGATGGCTCAGTTAGTAAAGTACTATGCAACCCTGAAACCTGATTGGAATACTGATAACTGATTGGAATTACTGATTGGTTATTGATATGTTAGAAGCTTCAAAATTTCATAGAAACATCATGTTAATAGTAAGACTTAAGGAAAAAATTTTCCATTACCTGGCAACAAGCTAAGGGAATTAGAAAAAAAAAACTGTCCTACTTGTTCTTTATGTAATCAAGTTCCTTTACCTGCAAGAACTAATCCTAAAGGTACACAAAGAAATGAAATTTGGCAAATAAATGTATTTCATTTATCAGAGTTTGGAAAATTAAAATTTATTCATCGTACCATTAATACATACTCTAAATTTCAGTGGGCGTCTGCCTCAAGCTCTGAAAGGGCAGATTCTGTAATTACACATTTATTAAAAATGATGGCTGTTAATGGGCATACCAATACAAATTCAAACCGATAATGCCCCAGTTTCCATTTCCATTAAAATGAAACAGTTTTGCATATTACAACATAAAACACCTTGCAGGGATACCATATAATCCTACAGGACAAGCAATTGTTGGAAGATCTAATTGCACTCTAAAAGAAATGCTTATAAAACAGGAGGGGGAAGCTGGGACGCGATGGCATGTGCCTTTAATCCCAGCAGAGGCAGGGGGATCTCTGAGTTAAAGGTCAGCCTGGTTTACAAGAGCTAGTTCCAGGAAGCTAGGGTTGTTACACAGAGAAACCCTGTCTCAAAAAGCTAAAATAAACAAATAAATAAAATAAAAGCCCAGAAGAGTACTATGAGGACCCCCCAGAGAGAGACTGCATGATGCCTTACTAAGTTTACATTTCTTAAATGCCAATGAGACAGGAACAACAGCTGCTGAAAGACATTGGATTGTGGAGGAAAGGGCTGAGTTGAGTCAGCCTGTGTATTGATAAATGCTTTAACATCAAAATAAAAACTAGAAAAAAAATGTCATGTTAGGGCCAAGGGTATGCTTATGTTTCTACAGGAGACAAGAAGTTATGGAAACCAACAAAATTGCTAAAAGTCCAGCATGAGCAAAAGAAGTCTCTCAGGCACTCCGGCTGCTGAGATGAACAACATAACTATGAGAAAGAAAAAAAAGAGATGCAAATGGCAGACAGCTGATCTTCCCGCCTGGGGACAGCAGAAGAATCTGTGTGACGAAGGGGAGGCGATAATTTGAATTACTCAGAAACTGTCCCTTGCTACCCTGTGCTAACTCTACAGGTAACAAGGGCCAACTCTACATATTGGGCCTATGTTCCTAATCCTACAATTAACATAGGAGTAAACTGGGAAAATACTTCTATCTTACAATACTTGTGGTGGTTAGTGAATCTTCTTGGCTACTTGGTCCTTAGGACAACTGAGATCCTGCTCAGCCAATGGAGGAGGATAAAGAGATTAAAAATTATACTATGGAAGTATAAGGAATTCCCATTTGTATTCAATGGGAAATGGAATTCACTGTCTAAATATAGTCTTTCAAGTGTGACTATATTTAACTAACCAGGATTACCATAATCTTATATGCCTCTTGCATCTGGCTTTAAAGACAGATTAGTCCTACTAGTTCCATAAATCTGCTCTATGACATGTGGGTTACCAACAAGGAATCTGGGTACACTGGAAACCTCGAGTGCTAACTAATATCTCCCACAGAGACATCATCTATAGCTCCCTCAAAGAAAACATTCTCACTTAGAATTAAGATGGCACACATATTCTTCAAATGGGACAGCAGAGATTAGTGCTACTGTTAATGGACCTATTTAATGGCATGGAGTTGGACTGTCTAGTCCTCTCCTTCAATTTGGCGATTTAATTCAGACTAAATTGTATAGACGGAGGCTGCCTGTTTGTTTACCAACTGTTCAGACCCAAATAATCACATAGAAACTGTACTAATTACAAAACTGTTTGGCCAATAGCTTAGGCATATTTCTTGCTAACTCTTACATCTTAAATTAACTCATTTCTATTTAACTGTGTTTCACCATGAAGCTGTCGGTAAGGCTCTGGCTGGTGGCTCATGTCTTTCTCCTTCAGCAGCTACGTGGCGTCTGTCTGATTGATTCCGCCTGCTTTTTCTCTATATTTCTGTTCAGATTTCCAACCTGACTTTACGCTACTAAGCCATTGGCCAAAACAGTTTCTTTAATAACCAATGGTAATAAAATATGTCCATAGCATACAGAGGGGAATCCCATATCAAACTTGGAAATTATCAAGTGCCTTTCACCCTCTTATAGCATGGGAAGGAAAGTTAAACATTAAGGATAAGTATACTTTGTCTTTTAGACTAAATCAAAACCATCCTTGTATAGCATGTTTACCTTAACCTTATTGCTACTGAAGGGGCCTGTACATTGGCACCCTAGTAATTATAACATCACTTTTGAATGTTTTACCCTTCATACCTGTGTTAATTCTAGTATGTCTTTAAATATAACCTCTAAAAGTTTATACATTCTTTTTCTGGAGGGGGAGTTCAAGACAGGGTTCTGTAGCTTTGGAGTTTATCCTGGAACTCGCTTTGTAGACCAGACTAGCCCCAAACTCATAGATTCACCTGTCGCTGCCTCCTGAGTGCTGGGATTGAAGGCGTGTGCCACCACAACCCGGCAAGTTTATACATTCTTAGAGCAAGGCCAGCAATCTGGATACTGGTAAAGTTGCTGAGGCCATGGCAAGACTCACCTCTGATGATTCTAGTATAGAAGCTCACTAAAAGAATATTAAGAACACATCAAATGCTTGGACCAATTATTACAGTAATTTGGGGGATTATTGCATTGATTGCTATGGCTGTAACTGGCACTTTATAAAAAAATTCAAACTTCTGAGTTTGTTAGAGACTGGCATAGCCCAGGCATTCTACGGAACTAAGAAAATAAAATAGATATTTTTAGAAACTAACAAAATAAAATAGATAGTGAGATAGTTAATGAAATAGCCGAGTTAAGAATATGGGAGGAACAGATAAAATTAAAATGTGATTGGAATGTTACATCCTCTTGTATTACACCTGTAAAATTCAATAATAACCAGTGTGACTGGAAAAGGTTAAGATGCATTTGATGGGTCACCATAATTCTCAAATGATTTATAATTTATAGCAAGAAATAAGGAAACTGTTACAGAAAAGTTACCTGATAAGACAGAATGGATGTTTGGAAAGCTTTGCAGCTAGAATAACCTCATCCAACCCTATAAGTCACTTTAATCAATGGCTTATTTCAGCAAGTATTGCTCTTGTTCTGGCAGTAGTAACCCTATTGGCTTTAAAATGTACTTTGGCTTAATTACATAAGACTGTAAACCAAACCATAGAGCCAAGGCTGCATTTGCTGTTAAGCTGCATAACTTTAGTTTTAGCACCTGGCTTTGATCTGCCTTTTGTGACCGCTACCTCTTGTGTCCTGTACCTTCTCTTGAAGTCTATGCAAAACTTGGTTATGGGAGGACTCAGCAAACTGAGATGTCCTGTGACTGGGAATTGCTTTGGCATCTGTCTCTTTGGGAGCTTCAGGTAAGAGGTTTTGGTGTGCAGAAATTGACTTGCTAAAAGGTGTAAACTGTGTAACAATAAAAAAGCCACTGGCAAAGCTACACCAGAGGCTGACTGCCCTGCAGTCGAGAAGGCTAAAATTCATCCTAGAGTGGCCCTGTTTCTTCCATAGACCCACATGAACCAAACACCCGACACAACAGTGAAATTTAACCGTATGTAAAGTTGTGTTAATTTGTTTATGCTGCATTTGTTTAATTATGTAAAGATGTGTTGCTGTTTTACCTTGCCTGCCTAAGCTACCTGAATGGTCTAATAAAAAGTTAAATGGCCAATAGCTAAGCAGTAGAGGGATAGGCAGGGGTGGCAGGTAGATAAGTAGGAGGCAAATCTAGGTTGGGGTAGAGAAGAGAGATAGAAGGAGAAAGAGCGGAAGATGCCTGGGTTCAGTCAGTCAGGCAAGATGCCCGAGAGACAGACATGGAGTAGGACATATAAAAAGAAAAGTAAAAACACTGAGGAAAAACATAGATGAAGCGAAACAGGTTAATTTAAGTTAATTTAAGTTATAAGAGCTGATGAGACAAGCATAAGCAAAGGCCAAGCTTTCGTAACTAATAGTAAATCTCCATGTCATGATTTGGGGGCTGGATTTTGGGGCCCAAATAAAGTTTATTACAAATATAAAGAGTAGTATTTTTTTTTACAAGTCTTTTGCTAAAACGGTTGGAGAAATGCCTCATCAATTAAGAGTGCTATTAGCCCCCAACACCCACATAGGGTGGCTTACAACCACCTGTAACTCTTGCTCCAGGGATGAGACCCTCTCATCTGGCCTCTATGGGCACTGGACTTTATGCCCCTATACACACATTTAAAAATAAAATAGAACTTAAAAAAAAAAACTAAACACATTTTCTGGTAAATTAATAAAGGACAGAGTATCAGCCAGGCATTGGTAGCACACACCTTTAATCCCAGCACTCGGGAGGCAGAGGTGGACAGACCTCTGTGAGTTTGAGGCCAGCCTGGTCTACAAGAGCTAGTTCCAGGACAGGCTCCAAAGTTACAGAGAAACCCTGCCTCGAAAAACCAATCAATCAATCAATCAATGACAGAGTATCACATTTGCTTCTTCAATATGTTGAGATGCCAATAACTAAATATTCTTTGATTTTTCATCCAAACTCGCTAAGTAACCATTCCCTTGATAAGTATCAATAAAGGTTAGTGAGTGTTAGAAGATTCTGGATCATATCAAGAAGTTTCTAAAGTTACAGACTAAAACTCACTGACTTAGCCTGTACTTGGAATGCATCGTTTGGCTGTACAATGGTTATTTGTAAAGCTCACACTTGGTGAGCTGATGAGCCTAGTTGGGTTGCTTTCAGGAGCATGAACAAAGGGCTACCAACAGGATCAAGACTAAATTAAGGGCCATTCACATTGGATTAGTATTCTTATTTCTTGTGTGTGTGGTGTATGTACCCAAAGGCTGGAAGAGGTTTTATAGAGCAGAATCTCATGTAGGTCAGGTTGGCCTCAAATGTACTATGAAACTCAGCATGATCTGAACTTCTGATCTGTCTACCTTCACCTTCCAAGGGCTGGAATTATAAGCATGAGTCACCACCATGTCTGGCTCCTTGGATCAGTCTTGACCATTTGAGTCTTTAAAATAACTGGTGAGAACCACCAGGTAGATAGGTAGAAATCTCTATGGGTTTCAGATGCTATGTGATAACGTTCTCAGTTTTTGGTCTGGTGGAAGTTAGTGGTATGTGAAGACCCCCCCCCCAAAAAAAAAGGTTTTACATATAGTCAGATGAGTGGTCAAGTATAGAAGTGGGCAGTGAGTGACCACTAAGGAGACTAAAGATGACCCAAGATAATCTGTCTCTGGATGGCAGCATTACACCTCTTCACAATCAGTCCTAATCAGTCTATGAACCTTGGAAGGGGTATAAAACTTTAAGACAATTCTGAAGCCATTTCTGACAATTTTGAGCCCTCTCAGTCTCAGCAGTAATGCCCCCCCTTCTCCCCTGGGAACCAAGGACCTAACAGCTAAACATGCATGTATGTTCTCCAGAAATTGGGGCAAGATAACCTTTAAGATGTTGGCTCAGTTCCTGAACAATTACCCACACACATATGTTTTGACTCTGCCCCTGGGAAACGGGGTCAAAGTGACCTCTTACCTCATCTGATCTGGCAACTGCTCACCCCCCCCCGCCCCATTTCTGTGGCTTTTTCCTTTAAAAGTAGCCTGTACCAGCTATTCTGGGTCTTTCTGGCTTCCCGAATGCTGGAAGACCCTGTCATGACAGAATTAATAAAATTCATGCGTTTACATCAGCTGTGGTGTGAGAGATGGTCTCTTGGGGCGACTCCTCGGTGATTGGACTCCAGGGTCCAACAGGGGCACGTGTCCTGTCCCCCTGCCCCCCGCCTCTGGAACTTTAAATCATAGCATAAAGTTCAACAAGAGCTCACAAGACTCGGGTACAACTCAAATATCCCCAGTCCTGTTAAGTGTAGGAACTGTTCAGTTTGCAGTTACCCAATAGTTTTTGCCTAGCCTCAAGAACCTTACCTTATTTATTTGTAATTTAGAATTCAGCAAGACTCAAGCATCCTCTAAGCAAAATTCTGGGTAATTCCCTCCTTAGCAAACACAGTATAGTAGTTTAATAGTACTAAAATCTAGGTGACGGTACAGTGAAGTGCACTATCAAGTTTCAGCTTTGCTGTACATATGAAAGTTTAGTAAGGTGTTGAGAAAAATAGTTTTTTCTTTTCTTTGAAATGGCGTCTATGTAGTCCTGGCTGACCTAGAGCTTGCTAGCTATACCAGGCTGGCCTCACACTCACTGCATCTGCCTCCCAGATGCTGGAATTAAAGGCGTGACCACAGCGAAGTTCTTCGTCATATGTTTATGTGATGTTCTCCCAGCCTCACCAGCTGCACTGAAATATTAGTCTACCAATTTAAGGACAGGCACTAATTTTCATTCACTTCCTCTCTCTGTTATTCTCTTTCTTTCTTTAGTATCTTAAAAAAATGTTCTTTTGGGGCTGGAGAAATGGCTCCAAGGTTAAGAGCATCATTGACTGCTTTTTCCATAGGTCCTGAGTTCAATTCCCAGCAACCACATGGTGGCTCACAACTATCTGTATTGAGATCTGATGCTCTCTTCTGGTGTACAGGCAAATATGTTGTATATATAACAAATAAATAAATCTTTTTTTTTTAAAAAAAAAGTTCTTTTAGAGATGTTTATGTTACCAGCCGCTGTTAAATTCCTTGGCTCAAATGATCCTCATTCCTTAATCTCCCAAATAGCTGAGATAATCCTAGTGAAGGAGTGAAGGCAGGAGAACGGAAATTGGAATTGGGACTACAGGAATATGCCACCACGCTCAATTTCACTCCACCTTCCTTCCTTTTAAAGAAACATGTGTGTGTGGGGAGGTACATGCACATGTCACAGCATGTGTGTAGAGGCAGAGGATTACTTTTGGGAGTCAGTTTTCTTCTACCAGTGGGCCCCAGAGGTCAGACTCGGGTTGTCAGGCATGGAGGCAAGTCCCTTACCCACAAAGCTACCCTGACAGCTTCTTTTAAAAAATGTTTCGTTAGCCGGGTGGTGGTGGCACACGCCTTTAATCCCAGCACTCAGGAGGCAGAGGCAGGTGGATCTTTCTGAGTTCGGGGCCAGCCTGGTCTACAAAAGCTAGTTCTAGGACAGGCTCCAAAGCTACAGAGAAACCCTGTACCGAAAAACCAAAAAAAAAAAAAAAAGTTGTTTGTTTGTGTGAGCACTCATGGTGGCTAGAAGCCCATGTCAAGTGACTTCAGGCTTCTGAGGGTACCAGGTACACATGTGGTACACTTACATACATTAGAACAGAACACTTACACACATTAAATAAAATAAATCTTTACTCAGGCATAGTAACGCATGCCTTTAATCCCAGCCATTGGGAGGCAGAAATAGGTGGACCTCTGAGAGTTAGAGGCCAGCCTGCTCTAACAGAGTGAGTTCCAAGACAACCAGAACTATATAGTAAGATCCTGCCTCAAAAAAAAAAAAAAAAAAAAAAACAAGAACAAGTGCCGGATGGTGGTGGCACAGGCCTTTAATCCTAGTACTCGGGAGGCAGAGAATTCACAGTAGAGAGATCTCTGTGAATTTGAGGTCAGCCTGGTCTACAGAGTGAGTTCCAGGACAGCCAAGGCTATACAGAGAAACCCTGTCTCAAAAAACAAAACAAACAAACAAAAAAAAGAAAAATAAACAAAAAAAAGTAAAAAATCTTTAAGCCGGGAACATGCTTTTGATCCTAGCACCCAGGAGACATTGACAAGGAGATATCTGTGGATGTGGCTAGTCTAATCTACAAAGCAAGTTCCAGGCCAGCCAGAACTACATAATGGAACCCTGTCTCAAAACATAAAAACAAAATACTACACAAACAAACTTGTTGGATACTAAGACAAAACAAAACAAAAAAAACCCGACCAACCAAAAAAAAAAAAAAGACAAAAAATACTTTTGAGATGAGAAACTTGGAATTAAAGAAACGTGAATTAAATTACTTTTATCTTTATGTGTGATAATTACACACACACACCCTATCACTTGAGATTAATTAGTTGCTAGGTAACAGGAGTTCGTTATATCCTATCTTTATATATGTTTTAAAAAGAACATTTTTCTGGGGGCCTGAGGTTGGGTCCCTTCATGTAGCTTAGGTTGGCTTTGAACTCCTGCTCCAGCCTCCCTCCCTACTGCTAAGATTGTGGGTATGCATAACCACACCCTGCACAAAATTTCAAATTAAATAACATTCTGAAGTAGGGACTGGGAAAACAGGATGGTGGTAGAGTTTTGTCTAGCATGCATGAGACCCTGGGTTCAATTCTTGCCCTACACAAAATGGAGGAAAGAAATCTCACAGGAACTAAGTTTGTGTCACCTGCCTATAATCTGATACTCAAGAAGCTGAGGCAGGAGGGTTAAAAATCTGAGAGTCAACAAATGCAATTTAGCAAGACTTACAATACCTAGCATGCACAAGACTTGGAATTGGGACTACAGGAATATGCCACCACACTCAATTTCACTGGGGAAAAAAAAAACAAAAAACAAATCAAAACAAAAAAAACCTAAAATGATAAAGTAAGGGGTGGCAAGGAAGGACAAACAGCAAGTCTGCAGATCAGTTTATTAAGATGGAATCACTGCTAATTACAAGGAGAAGCTACTTGCCATAATCAATGATGTTCTCAAGAACTTACGATACACATTAGAAACAAATGGTTCACAACCACAAGGAACTTTTCCTGATGCCCTGAGACAAGGCTGAGGTGATGAACCTGCGCAGTTACTTCAAGCTGCTGAAGAGTTTGTGGGCCACCTAGATAAGAAAAAGAAAGCATCATTTGGCTTTAATGTCATGGCTCACAGGTCCTCAACACCTAGAACAGTGCTGCTTCTTTCTGGACTCACTTTTAAGCATCCCTATCCATTCTTGGGCCCCAGTACTCGCTTCAGTTACCTGACTTTTCTGTATGCAACTCTGAATTTTTTTACCTACTACTTTTTTAGAAATTATTTTATGTGCATTGATGTTTTGCCTGCATGTGTGTCAGTGTAAGGATGTTAGATCCACTGGAACTGGAGTTACAGACAGCTGTAAGCTGCCATGTGGGTTCCGGGAATTAAACACAGGTCCTTTGGAAGAATGGCATTTGGAACAACAGCAGTGCTCTTAACTGCTGAGCCATCTCTCCAGCCCCATCATCATCTTTTTGAAGTTGCATGTAATATCCTGAAGCGTCCACTAAATAATCAGCACACAAATCTGTTTTGGGGATTCTCTTGGCAGGAATGTGCCACCGCCCTACTAGAAATCTCAAACTTTTTTTTTTTCATTTTTCGAGACAAGGTTTCTCCGTAACAGACCTGGCTATACTGGAACTCACTCTGTAGACCAGGTTAGCCTCAAACTCACCGAGATCTTCCTGCTTCTCCCAAGTGCTTGGATTAAAGGTGTGAGCTACCACTGCCCAGCTGAAATCTAAAACTTTTTATATTTCTCTCGGATATATATGTAGGAATGGAATTGCTGCTCAGTGTTATCTGTGGCCATAGGCTAGATCTATGCTTAACTATTAACACTAAAAAGAAAGAATCTGTCTGTTTAGATCAGGCTGGCTTCAAACACCTGGGCTCCAGTGATCTTCTTGCCTCACTCATGAGTAGCTAGGACGGCAGCTGGCTCTGGGCTTGCCTGTCTAAGGAACTGCCAAGATATTGTACATACTGGCTATGCCACTTTGAATTCTATCATTAGAATGAAATTTCTACTTTCCCCACATTTCTCTGACATGTAACATACCCTCCCGCCCCTACTGGTAGTCAACCCAGGACTCACTAGACAAGTGTTCTATTACCTACACTCAGTAAAGTGGCTAGCCAATTAGTTGTCCTTTTTTATTTTAAAGGCAGGATCTTATTCTATAGACCAGACTGGACTGAAACTCAGTATGGAGCCCAGGCTGGCCTCACACTTATGGCAATCATCATGCCCCAGCATTCCAAATAGGGATGGGCCAACACATCTATCTGGCTTACCTAATCAGTTTAAGAGAATTAATCTTATCGAATTCTGCATGTGTGTAATATGTGTAAAATACTGTTATATGAAAGAGTGAAGTACAAACTATAAAAAGAAAAACTGTACAACTAACTAGGTGTGAGACATATGGAAGGAACACACACAGAAAGAGTAGACTATTGCAGTCTACTATCTGGGGCTGGAGAGATGATGCTCAGTGGTTAACAACACTAGCTGCTTTTTTAGAGGTGTAGAGGACCTGGGTTCAGTTTCCAGCACCCACACAGTGAGTCAGAACTAACAATAAATCCAGTTACAGAAGATCTGATGTCTTCTTCTAACTTTCTTGGACACCAAGCACATACACGGAACAAAGATCCACACCCATAAAATTAATGAAAAAAATAATAATAAAAAAATGTTTTTAAAATACAAAATCCAGGGCTGGGGGTTCAGTGGTTAGAACGTTTGCCTAGCATATATAAGGTCTTGTTTTATCTCCAGGACTAAAATAAACATATATATAGAAATCCAGCTTCTATACTATTTAACATATTTAACAGTGCATGTCAGGATTTTTTTCCCCGTCAGAATCTGTTCCAATATGTACAATGTTGACAGTGATACCTACCTCCAACATATATGGTAAGGACTCGGGACATCTATGTATGTAAAATGTCACAAAACCTGACATACAGGGCCCATATGGATATGGATGGGTCAACTTGGAGCATGAAAACCACTGTACAGCTTTGCCTCTCCTGTCTTCAGAGTGACTTACACAGTGGTCCCGTGCATGCAAGAAGTCAAAGAGCTCCTCTGTACAGTCCTCTTCTGTCTGTGATCGGGAAGACACACGCTGATCACAAAGTTCTAGCCGCTCCCGGGCCTTTACACACTTCTCCAGCTGCTCACACTGCTCTCTCACTGTTGTCAGGGGGTCCTGACAAACAAGCAGAAAAAAAATAAATATTTAATAAGAAAAAAAAAGCTTCAGAAAACATCCACCAAATAAATGAGGGTTGATCAGTAAATCACCAAATCAAGGTGCTACACTAACTTTCCATTCAGGCCAGCTGGCAGAATCATATTGTAGCCAAAAATGGCAGGACAGGGACGCCTATTTAATTTTTTGATGCTAAGTACTAGGGAAGTTTCAAATTTCTGCCTTCCAAGGTTGCCAGTATGCACTAAAAGGCTCAGTACTATCTGGGAAACAAGGTACTAAAGGAAATTGTTCAAATAGGAAGTAGATCTACTGGAGACATCACTTGTTAACACAACATTTAAGATTCAATTTCCCTTGTATAAGAATCAGGCTTAGGGGGCTGGAGAGATGGCTCAGCGGTTAAGAGCATCACCTGCTCTTCCAAAGGTCCTGAGTTCAATTCCCAGCAACCACATGGTGGCTCACAACCATCTGAAATGAGATCTGATGCCCTCTTCTGGCCTGCAGGCAGACACACAGACAAGAATATTGTATACATAATAAATAAAAAAAAAAAAAAAAAAAGAATCAGGCTTAGCTCCCTACTTGCAAAGTCAGAAAATGCAAACATGGAAAACTATCTAAAAAATTTCCTTCAGAGTTCCTTATTAAACCACAAGCAGCAGATGAGTGACCAGTCCTTGAAAATTCTGATTCCAGGTATGACCAAAGAAGCCCAAACCTAGGAAAGACAGCTTTCTAGGCTCACATCCCAGACCCTCCACTGCACAGAAGGTACAAAGGCTTAGTCCATCATTTCCCCAAGTTGTCACAGTCCTTAAAATGCCCTAGAGTTTCATGAAGTTCCTACTTCTAGTAAGATAGTTCAAAACTGGAAGCAGCACTTACCACTAATTCTTCCTCCTCCTCTTCCTACAAAAGGAAAAGAAAATTAGTGTCAGCAGCAATTTTATAACATACATTTCCACAATCATACTCATACTAAAATTATGGAGAAAAGACTGTATTAATCATTATTTTATGATGATGTTTTGACACCCTAAAATCCTTGCTAATTTCAGTGCTAAACCCTGCCTCCCCAGAATTAGCTAATTTTTAGAGAGAAATGCAGCTTACCTGGGAACACACCCTTCATGCAGCAGTCAATCTAAAAGCCATATAACAGTCACTTCCTTAGGCAACTCTCACACACTTTGTATTGCCCCACTCCAGAAGCAAAAGTCAACAAGGGAGCAGCACCACAGCTCAGAGCTCACTGAAATTGTTCATACTACCCAATCCTTAATTTGATCAAGCTTGTTTCCTTTGCCTCCATCATTCCTTCCCACAGAAACCAAGGCTCTGAGCCTTGTTTTCCCGGTGACTCCTTGTTTGACCTGGTACGGTCTCGCTCTAGCCCAGACTGGCCTCATGTTTGTGGCAGTCCTCCTACCTCACCTTCCCAGCACTGGAATTATAGACGTGCGTCACCATACTCCGTTCCCTTCCCAACGTCATAAAGATACTTGTGTGGATGTAGCACATGTGTGTGCATTACTGTGCATGGAGGCCACCGGGGGGCATCAGGTATCCTCCCGAATCACGCTAGGGAGGCAGCCAGCAAGCCCTAGTGACCTTCCTATCTCTAGCCTCTCAGTGTGTAATGCCTAGCTTTTACCTGCATACCTGCAGTACCTGCATGCTATGGTCCATTCTCTAGCCCTCAGGCTTGGGCAGCAAGTGCTCTTAAAGACTGAACCATTACTCCAGCCCTAACTTGTTTGTTTTTTAAGACAGGGTCTCACTAAGTAGTCAGCCCAGTCTTGAACTTGCAGCAGTCCTCCAGCTTCAGCCTTAATGCCTGGATTACAGGCATGTGCTACTACCATGCCCAGCTCCTCTAGTTCCTTTCGCTGACTCTTCCCGCATTGCCCTGCATTATGTGGCATGCCTCAAGAATTATAAGCAATAGATTCTCCTGCCATTGTTTCTTCTCCTCCATGCTTTTATTTTTAATTACATTTAATTGTGTATGTCTGCAGAACTGCCATAGCAAACAAATAGAAGTCAGTGGACAACTTGTGAAAATCAGTTTTCTTCTTCCTCCATGTAGACCCTGGAGGTTGAACTCAGGTTGTCAGGTGTGGGAACAGGCATTTTTACTATCTCAATGGTCATTTATTTATGATGATGTGAGCCACAAGTACTATACAGTAAAAGAACAGTTGACAGACCACTAGACAGATTTACGGAATTATACACTCTAAGGAGCAACCTACTTTGCAAAGCTTTGGGAACTCTTGTCTTTTGGATAGTCAATTCTGTAGAAATCTTGTGAAACCCTGACATTTCTCCCTTTCATAATAGGATTCATCCCAAAATCCCTCAGCAGTGTATAAATCATTCTTTAAACCTGACTTTCCCGTATTGGCAACTGAACACCATTCCCCACACTATGGGGCCCTGGTGTGAAAGCATTCACTCAACCAAACCTACATAATCTATGTAAAGCTAGACCATGACAATTATCCTTATTGACAGGACTCACTGACAAGAAAGGAGCCCTGAGCAGGAGAGACAGTGTGTCTGCTCTCACTGATAAACAGATCTGTCTGGGTGGCTCTAAATTCTCTAGCAGCAGACTCTGGAAGGTGTAATCTACTGGTCTTTGCTCTGCCCTAACAAACTATTAATATTCTGTACTTGCCTTCACCTTTCATTTGCCACAGGTCTTAGTCTAGGAAATTAACTGTTTGCACCTTACCCAGAAAATATATAGGAAAAAACCTTGGGTTGCTAAGCCAAACCCCAGAGAAAGAAATTTCTTCTCACCTGGATGCCAGCGGATACAGCACAAGGATGCTTGGCTTGGGAGGGTTGGGATGGTAGGGGACCCTCTATCCTAATTCTTCCTGTATTTGCTGAGGAGCTTCACAGCCACACCCCTTCTGAGACATAAGGTACCTACCTTGTCAGTCTTTTGTCCATCCTGTTAGCCCTAAAAAAATGCATGCTTGTTAACTATGTCTGTGGGTATATGAACTAAAAACTTTGGAGGATGGGCAGAACAGGGAAAGAACAGCAAAGAACAACGGGGGCTGGGCGGTAGTGGCACACGTCTTTAATCCCAGCACGCAGGAGGCAGAGACAGGCAGATCTCTGTGAGTTAGAGGCCAACCTGGTCTACAGAAGGAGGTCCAAGGCAGTCAGAGCTGTTACACAGAGAAACCCTGCCTCGAAAAACCAAAACAAACAAAAAACAAGGAATAGCGAGGAGGAACATCAAAAGGGAAACATCAAAAGAGCATTAGAGAGAGCATAGAAAGAAAAAATGGGACATGATAAAAGACTTATGTGAGCTAATTTATTCTATTTACCCTCAGATATCTTTAGCTAGTAGCAGTCCTTCTGAATCCTGAGAGGTTTAGTGGGGCTTACCCACAATGTAAACCTTGATATTTATTTATTTTGGTTTTTTGAGTCAAGGTTTCTCTGTGTAGCTTTGGAGCTTGTACTGGAACTTGCTAGGTAGACCAGGCTGGCCTTGAACTCCCTGCCTCTCGTGCTGAGATTAAAGGTGTATGCCAGTCATTCACCCCCCCCCCCCACCAGCCTTTTATTTTCAAGATAGAGTCCTGCTGACCTTGAACTTTTTTTCATTGCCTCAACCTCTCAAGTGCTAGGGTCACCCGTATAAGCCACTGTGCCCAGCCCATAAATTCTTTCAGAGGTAGCTGTCTCCATGTACATCACCTCACCACATTTTATTATTTTAAGACAGACACCACCTCACTTGCATCAGTGAGATCTATGTGTGCAGGACAGTCTACAGTTTATGAAGTACATATAGCCTTTAGGATATGATTAGTCAGCTCTTAAGGAAGTAATCCCAGTTTAGAAACAATAGCAGTGATTATTAACCATTTCCTGGTAACAGACTCAAGTCATCGGCTAATCCAGTGGGATCTAAAACTTAAAAGTATTTTGATAGCTAAGGATGTAGCTCAATGATAGAGTGCATTCCTAACACTGCAAAGTCCTTGGTTCAATTCCCACACTGAAAGGGAAAACAAAATATCACACACGCACCAACCTACAAAACAAAACTACTCTGCTTTGGCTTAAATAGGTAAGGTGTAATCCCAGCACCTAAAAGATAGAGAATCAGGAGTTCAAGTTTGAGTCCAGCCTGGACTACATAAGACCCTGTCTCAAAATAGTAACTAAAGTATCTGGTAAATATTGCTAGACATCAGACCCCTTGGAACCAAAGTTACAGGCGACTGCAAGTCACCTGATCTAAGTCCTCGGAACTTAACTCAGACTCTCTGCAGGAGTTGTAGTCACTACACCATCTCTCCAGCTCTTTTTCTAGCCTCTTAACCTGAAGATGGAATATAAAAATGGCCAAACCTAAATCCCTTTCTTTAGCCAACTTAAGTTATAATCACTGCCCTCTGGCTTGCAGATCAATGAATTACAAAAGTCAATACAACTTCACCCAAGACCTCCCAGTGTATATCTTAAAATTTCCTTTCTTTGCCTAATTATAAAAATTATCTATAGGAACATCAGCACAGGTCCTAAATCTGGTGTATGACAGTTATCTACCTGTCTATAACAAGGGATTCACATTTGGGAGAAGAGGAAGTAAAGGCACATAGGGAGATAAAGAGATGAGCAACAATCATGTTCCCAAACCCCAACAAGACAGTACCCTGGAAGGGAGGAAGGGGGTTCAACTGTAACCTCAGCTCTCTTCTCTAGTGATTGGCAAGGTTTCTCCTAAGTGTGAAGTTGTTACTTAGGATATAAACTCTAGTTTTTCATCAAATCCTTTAAATGATTTATTAGCAGGCTGGAGAAATGGCTCAGTGGCTAAGAGAACTCAACTTGCTGCTCTTGCAAAAGAACCATGTTTGATTCCCAACACCCTCTTCTGATATCCCTGAGCACCAGATACACATGTGATGCACAGACATACATGTAAGCAAAACAGTCACATGCATAAAAATAAAAAGGTTTTAAGGGCTGGAGAGATGGCAGCAGTTAAGAGCACTGGTTACTCTTCCAGAGGTCCTGAGTTCAATTTCCAGCAACCACATGGTGGCTCATAACCATCTGTAATGAGATCTGGTGCCCTCTTTTGGCCTGCAGGCATACATGCAGGCAGAATACCATGTGTGTGTGTGTGTGTGTGTGTGTGTGTGTGTGTGTGTGTGAGAGAGAGAGAGAGAGAGAGAGAGAGATGCAGGCAGAATACCGTGTGTGTGTATAAATTAAAAAAAAAAAGTTGAAAAAAAACCCCTACCCCAACCCCCAAAAAAACCCAAAAACCTGACATCAGAGCTCAGTGGTAAAGCACAATCTCAGACTACTAAGGCCCTGGGTTCAAGGTCTAGTTTAAGAATAAAAAAGTCCAAAAACTGTCTGGTAAAATTGCTTGCTGCCAATAACCTGAGTTTGGTCCCAAAAACACATGTGAAAAGATCTATAGATACACCAACTTCTACAAAATGCACACAAAAGATAGCTCAGCGGTAAGGGCACTTGTCCATCTTCCAAAAACTCCAGGTTCTTCCTAGCACCTACATAGTGGCCCACAGACATTTCTAACTCCAGTTTCAGCAGATTCAATGGCTTCTTATGGCATCTGAAGTACACAGGCATGCAAGTGGTACACAGATAGATAAACACGGGAACAAAACACAAATACATGCTTACAGAAAAAAATAAAAATTGTGGGGAAAAAAACCCTTGAAATTAGTGTTCTAGACTATTGTGTCAATTCCCAATTAACAATGTTAAAGCATTAGTAATTAAGTAAAAAATACCATGTCAAACAAATCGAAATAGAGGTCTAATTATGGATCATATTTCCACCAATGAGAAAAAACCAAAGTCACATTGAATAAAAGAACTTAATCTCCAAATCTCCAATAATTACAGCTCTTTCACAAAATTAATTCAACTTTCTTCAATTTATTACATATTGATTTGTTGATTTTTTTGTGTTTGTTTGTTTGCTTTGGACACAGGTCTCTATAGTTCTGGCAGTCCTGGAGCTCGATGTGAAGACCAAGATAGCCTTGAACTCAGAGATCCTTTCAGCCTTAGCCTCCTGAGTGCTGCGATTAAAGGCATGGTCCACCACGCCCAATTTTCTTAATTTTAAAAACTTATCTGATGGCATTGTAGTTTTTGGCACCCTGCTGAACTTTCTGAGCCTGGCTTTAACACTTTCTGAAAATTGCTAAGACTAGAAAAAATTAAGGGATAAACGATTTCCCAAATAATTCCAAGTCCATAAAGCCCCGATGGTTTGTCCTGAAGCAGACCGAGGACAAATACATAGGAATGGAAGCAAAGCAAGTCGCTTTTGTAAAGTACTGGTCTAGCTCTGTCTCTAATGCTGTGACGATTGGACTCTATTCCCAGCAGCACTGTCTGGCTAGCGGTGTGCCTTTAGAAAAGACAATAAACTTCCTTGCTTGCTGCTTCATCTATAAAATGACCAAAACTAATGTGCTTTATATTTACCTCATGGGAAAACTTTCAGTTAAATGTTTAGTACACGGAAAGCACTCAGAAGAGCGAGAAGTCAGTATTCGCCGCACTGGTACCCAAGCTGGGAAAGAGCTCCCTCTTTCACCACAATTACACTGCACATTCTCAAAACTCAAGTCCTCGGTCATCTCCATCTCAAAAGATAAAGAACCACTTTTTGTTTGCGGGGCTGGGGAGTGAACACAGGCCTTCTTAATGGTAGGCTAACGTTTTACTGCGAAACTACACCCCAATTCCTGAACCACTTTTCACAGAAAATGGTATGAGGCTCGGGTCCCCGGAACCTCCACAAATAGTGATTGCCATTCTAAGCTAGGTTAAAGACAAACGTCGGTTTGTTCGCTTCACACACTTGTCAAATCAGACTCTAAATAAACAACCGACCGACCGACAACACAGGCTTCTTTCTTCTTAACACAAGTTTTAATCGGTACAGCATTATAACTACAATTAAACCTTCACATTCGTGGGTTCGGAAGACTACCCATTAATTTGCCCAAGGTCACTTAACGAATTCTGAAGATGAGCAACGGAAACCACCTCCCTCCACCCCGCCAACCCTAGAAGGTTAAACCCGGACTAAGAGAACCCGGGAAAGTGCTCTGATGCGCTAGGTCCCGGGCCTCAAGGCACTGGGGAGAGTAAGAGCCGACCTCCTAGCCTTACCTCTTTGGGGTCTCCGGAACCGGTAAGCATCTTTCGTTCGTCCTCTAGTCCCATGTCAGAACGCTGCTAGGGATTCAACACCAGCAGAAACAACGGTACCTACTCCACTTCAGGATCAAGAAGGACTTGTAAGGGTCACTTGACGGATATCCGGCGACCTGGCCGGAAGTGCGGCATACTCATCGTAGGCTCGAACACATGCACAGATTGGCCTGTACTACTCGCTAGCTGCAGGAGGTAGGGGGAACTGCTGTATATGCCTGCGAAGGATTTGCTAAGAAACATCGTTTTGGTCACTGCCGGCACAAACTTATTGATCTACAGTATTTATTCAAATGGTACTTCTTAATATGCTTGAAATATTTGCAAATTCAGTTGGCATTCTTTTACCGTAAATCATGTTCTTACCTATATCACATATGGACCGGTCCTAAGAGCTGACCTCTTCAAGATGGCGGTCTGCGTGTGCCACTCTCGGGCTCGCGCACCTCCCCAAGATGGCGGCGCCCGAGGCCTGGCGCGCCCGGAGTTGCTGGTTCTGTGAGGTAGCGGCGGCAACGACCATGGAGGCCACGTCCCGGGAGGCGGCGCCAGCGAAGAGCTCGGCCTCGGGCCCCAGCGCTCCCCCCGCCCTGTTCGAGCTGTGCGGGCGGGCAGTGAGCGCCCATATGGGGGTTCTGGAGAGCGGGGTGTGGGGTAAGTGGCGGAGTGAGGGGCTACCTCCGGCAGCGAGCGGGGGCGGCCCAGCGGCTAGGGGGCGCGGGGGGCGAGGCCGAGAGGCCCGGGGCAAGGCCCAGCCCGGGACACTGGAAGTCAGATTCTTGAGTCGGAGCGTGAATTTTCCGACTGACAGGGCTGGTCCGAGTGAAGACGGGGACCAGACGAGCAAGTGGACCCGAACTGCGGCTTGCCACGGGGGGCGCGGGGGGCGAGGCCAGAAGGCCCGGTGTGGGGCAAAGCTGGCAGGGCCCTAGCGACAGGGGCCGGACTGGCAGGCCGGAGCCGCAGGCTCGGAACTGACACTGGGCTGGGCAGGACTGGACCGAGGAGTCTCGGATGTCGAACCGACGGGCAGGGATGGCCCGGCTGCCGGGGGTCAGGGGCCGAAATTGGCAGGCCCGGCCTGGGGCAAGGAGGCCAGGCCCGGAGCCACCTAAACTGACGGCCCAGGGCCTCCGCCGTCTGCCGGGTCCCCCCGGGGTAGCCAGACTCCCGAAGCCCAGCGGATGGGCGGGGTGAGGCAGCCGAGTGGAGAGCAAGGGTTGGGGGAGAGGCCGAAAGGCTGGGGGCGCCGTGGCCTGTTTGACGGCCCAAGAGCTGAAGGGAGCGCACCGACGCCCTAGACCTCACTGCTAAACGGAGCTGCTGATCCGCCTGCAGAGCAGGTAGCGCGGAGGCCCCGTGCATGGGCCGGGGCGGCGAAGAAGGGTGGAAAGTGAGTGGAGGGGCCCGGGGCAGGTTCAGCAAGCAGGGCCAGGCTCGAACGACCGGTCTGCGGGAAGGGCCCAGGAGGCCTCAGGCGGGGCAAGGGCCGGGGTATCCCGGGCAGACGAGTCCGAATGGGATAGGACGCGTCATGGGGAAGAAGCCGTGGTCCGAATGGGAGGGAACCGAGGCCTCAGGCCCGAGAGAGTGCCCAGAACCAAAGGGCTGGACCCTGTCGAGGCGGGCCACACTGAAGAGCTAAGGCCAGCGGCCTGAAGCGCCCCGACCAGATGGTCTCAAGAAGGCCCTGTTGCAGGACTATACCGCGGGCCGGAGGCCTGGCAACTTAGGAGGAGAAAGGGTCGACGATGTGAAAAGTGCTAGTAGAGAGTTAAAGAGAAAGTTAGGGCCCTGAATCAGGCCTGGCTTCAGAGACGGAGGCCATGGGCCTGACAGAATGGTGGTGGAGTAGGGTCGGGTTGAAGTTGGATGAAAGCACAGGTCGGGCCAAATGGAAGATAGGGGAGGAGAGAGGTAACTCCTGGCCTTGGAATATGTAGGGGTTGCTACGCCAGGAGGCCCCAGGGGTGGTGGTGACATCTTGGCCAGAAGGTAGACCCTGGTCAGTTAAGAATTGAAGTTGAGGTTTTGGTAAACCATGAGGAGGCTTATTTGAAGGGTTGAGGCTCCAGAGTACTTTCTAAGGCCTTACCACGGAGTGGTCAGGCAGGTCCTTTTGTGCTTGGAGTAGGCTACCAGTGCAGAGCAGGCCCAAGTGCCTTCCCTTAGGTGGGGGTGAGGGAGAAGAGAGGAGTAAGAAGTCCTCGGGCCCTGTGTGAGTGTAGGAGATTGTGGAGGCCCTGTGCCAAACTGAACAGAAAAGGTCAGGCTGACCCCATGGTGAATGGGAGAAAGGCCTCAGTGGAGCTGAGCAAGGCTCCAAGAAGTCCTGGGAATGTGGAAGCCGGCATTAGCCTGGAGGGTCTGAGATGCTAATCTTGGCTAGAAGAGATGAGTGGTTTGGAGGCCCCGACTTGCAGAAAGGAAGCAATTGAGAAAAAAAAAAAAAAAAGTAGTAGGGGGCTGGAGAGATGGCTCAGTGATTAAGAGCACTGGCTATTCTTCCAGAAGACATGGGCTCAATTCCCAGCACCCACATGGCAGCTCACAACTGTCTGTGACTCCAGGATGCAGCACCCTCACACAGACATACATGCAGGCAAAACACCAATGCACATAAAAATTTAAAAAGAAGTAATTTTAAATTTAAAAAAAGTATAAGCTAGAAGGAAGCAAAGAATTCTTAATAGAGCTAGAAGTCAGGCGGTGGTGGCGCACGCCTTTAATCCCAGCACTTGGGAGGCAGAGTCACGTGGATCTCTGTGAGCTCCAGGCCAGCCTGGTCTACAGAGTGAGTGCCAGGGCAGGCTCCAAAAATACACACAGAAACCCTGTCTCGAAAAAAACAAACAAACAAAAAAAAACTTAAAACAACAACAACAACAAAAAAAACTAGGTGATGGCAGATGCCTTTAATTCCAGCACTTGGGAGGCAGAGGCCTGTGAATCTCTATGAATTGGAGGCCAGCCTGGTCTAGAGCAGGTTCCCGGACAGCCAGAGCTACACAGAGAATTCTTATCTTGAAAAACAAAACAAACAAGTAGAGAAAGAAATAGTAGAGTTTGTAGATAGAAAAGATGAGAATTCCCGTGGATGTGAGAGGGGATAACTAAACAGGGGAGGAAAGGGGGAAAGCTCTGGAGACTGTCTGAGACTGGCCTGTCACTACTTCATTGTTCCTGGTTGAGAGGAGACAAGAGAGCCGCTAGTGGGCTAGATATGTCAATAGCCACCCAGCAAGTTCTTGACTCCAGTGAAAAACTTTTAGAGGGGCCAAGGAAGAGGCCTGTTGAACAGTGCCATTTTGGAAGGAAGTTTTTAGAAAGGGCAAGCTGGAAAACAGGAAAGGCTTCTTGAAGGTGGTAGACTAGCATTGCAGAGAGGGGGAAGGAAATAGAGGCAACACAAGCATGCAGTGAACAAAAACTTAAAGACAAACAGAACAGGCCAGTGAGGTAATTCGGCAGGTAAGACATTTGCTGTAAGCCTGACAACCTAAGGGTTCCTGCAGACTGTCCTCTGACCTCATTCCCTGCTGTGGCACCCTTTCTCAAGAGTACAGTGAGAAAAGTTCACTAGAATAAGGGGTACTACCTTAAGTATCAGGATTGAGGTCTGAACTCAATGAACTCTTGAATGGAATAAAGAGCTTTTAGTTTGACAGAGTAATGTCATCAGGAAGAGCAAGATTCAGAGAGAATAGAGACAGAGGTCAAAGAAAGCATTGCAGATGACAGGCCTACATTAGTGTAATAACAGGGAAATAATGCTCTCACTCAACAGGTATAGTGGGTATCATTGAATATACCTAGTAGATACAAAAATAGTACACTAGATTCTTGAATCTCAAGATTCAGTTATTCCACAAGTAAAGAAAAAAAATACACTGAAGAAGAGCTCTGTGTGCTGGCTCACACCTATAATCCCAACACTCAAGAGGATGAGACAGAAGGATTGCTTCAAGTTACAAGCCAGCCAGGAATGAGACCCTGCCTTTAAAAGGGGGTGGCAGGGGTGCTGGCCAGTCAGTGGTGGTGTACTTCTTTAATCTCAGCACTCGGAAGGCAGAGACAGGTGGATCTATTTGAGTTCTATTCTAGCCCGGTCTACAGAGTGAGTTCCATGACAGCCAGGACTGTTGTTACACAAGAAAACCGTCTCAAAAAAGGGGGTGGTGGTGGTGATAGAGTACCTCTTTTACACAGGAGTTTAGTTCTTAGCACCCGTGTCAGATCAAAACTGCCTGTAATTCCAACTCCAGAGGATCCAACATCTTTTGGCCTCTGCAGGCACCTGTACTTACCCCCATATAGACATATACATATAATTTTAGAACAAAATATTTTTTTAAAGTAGATCATGTAATGGAAGTTTTGGTATACTACAAGATCTTAAGCTTAATAGAATAGAGATGCCATTGACAGAATAAACATAATAATAGCCAATATTCACTGATCTTATTATGTACAGGTATTGTGTTAAATAAATTTACAAGCATGATCTTTAATGTCATGAGGTAGTCATTTCTGTCTATTTCCTCTTCACACAACCCCCTCAATACACATACCCCTATTTAGATTTTTTGAATCAGAGTTTTGCTATGTGGACCTTGGCAGATTTGGTACTCATTAGGTATAGTTCAGGCAAGCTTGAACTTGTAATAACCCTCCTGCCTCAGCTTCCCAAATGTTAGAATAATATTTTGATTCAAATAAAACAAATATCACTTCTTCCCAAGTTCTGCAGTTCTAAGACGGAGTATAATAAACTAAAGAACTTTAGAGAGTTGAACAAATTCTGATTCATACAGTTAATTGTATATTGGGCAAATTATTTAATCTTTCCATTTCTTTTTTTTTCCTTCTTCTTAAGATTAGCACTGCTTTTTTTGTAATGAGGACAAGGGGGAAGAATAAGTAAAGGCAACCAAAGACTGTAATAGGGAAACTTTCATGGTCAGGGTTAGCCTTGAACTCCTGATCCTTCTGCTTCCACTTCCAGAATACAGAGAAAAACTTGTTTTTGTTTTTTAAGGTATAATGGGTTTAGAGATCAAAAGTTATCTTTAGTTTTCATAGGAAGGTACTAAATCAGAATATACTGAGGGCCCAGTGCTTCTTGGGTAGAAGTGTACTGACCTCAGTGAGCAGGTCAGTGTATTTAACTTACCCTTTCCCCTGAATTTCCAGCTGCCTTAAGATAGTACACTTTGTGTTTTGTTTTTCTGTAGCCCTCCCAGGTCCAATACTTCAAAGCATCTTACCTCTGCTCAATATATATTACTTGGAGAGGATTGAGGAAACTGCCCTCAAAAAAGGTAAGTGTCTTTCTTACTCTTTCTCAGTCAGTGGTTGTGAACAAGGCACCACAATGTACTTCAGGTAACTTTTACACCTGATACCCAGTTAGAACTTCATGCTTTTCAAAAAAGTGCCTTAGCCAGGTGTAGTAGCAAGCACCTTTAATCCCAGCAGTTGGGAGGCAGAAGCAGGCCAGACCCCTATGAGTTTGAGACCAGCCTGGTCTACAGAGTGAGTTCTAGGCCAACCAAGGCTACATAGTGAGACCTGTCTCAAAGAACAAAAATCAAAAAAGCACCTTCATATGACTGGAGAGATGGCTCAGTGGTTTAAGACTATTTACTGCTCTTGGAAAGAACCCGGACTTGGGACTCAATACCCACATGGCAGTTCCCAACTATCTATAACTCCAGTTCCAGGGATCTAGCATCCTCTTCTGGCTCCTGTGGGCATCAGACATGTAGTATACAATATATACACCTGGTAAAACACATACCAAGTGAAAAAAATAGATCTTTTTAAAAGTACACCTTCTCACCCACTGATACAAGGAGACTGATCTAATGAGAGTTCACCAAGGCCAGCTGGACTGGAACTGAATGAGCACGTGATCTAACCAGATTCTCTGAATGTGGCCAGATTCCCTGGATGTGGCGGGCCCGGAGTCTTTCTGAAAAGCCATTGACAATGACACTGGGACTTGTTTCCTCTGCATATACTGGATTTTTGGGATCCAGTCTGTTTGGATACTCACCTTCCTGGACCTGGAGGGAGGGGGGAGGAACTTGAACTTCCCACAGGGCAGGAAACCCTGACTACTCTTAGGGATGGAGAGGGAGGAGGAGAGGGAGTGGGGGAAGTGGGAGGGTGTTAGGAGGAGGGGCGGAAATGGAAACTTTTATAATTTAATAAACTTTAAAAAAAAAAGTACACCTTCATATCTATTTTCTTATTTCCTACACTGTCCTATAACACACATATATCATCCCTGTTACTCTAAGACACAAACAAGCTGTAACTAGAACTTTTGAACATTAGTTTTTCTATTTTACCAAACTGCTGTTCTTCGTTGGATCAATTAACATCTGATATTTATATAACCTTGATGGGCCAAGCAGTCCTAGGTACTTTACCCAGAGAAATTCATCTAGTCACTTAATCCTTTTTAATAGCCCTATGGAACAGATATTAGCTTGCCGTGACTGTATAGCTTTAGAGTAGTTTATTGATATTGACATCTAGATGGTCTGTTCTTAGAGTCAGTGCTCTTAACTCTTCAGCTAGTTGCAGTGCTCTCTGAAGCCAGAGGACAACATGAAAGGCTGATGCACTATATTCATGGTGGGCAGCAGGCAGCCAACTGTGATGCTTCTTCCTACAGGTCTCTCCACTCAGGCCATCTGGCGCCGACTCTGGGATGAGCTGATGAAAACAAGGCCTTCCAGTTTGGAGGTAAGTTAAGGTACCAGGAAGAACTCTAGACTAATCTTGACTAGTAAAAGCAAGTAGAACATACAGACACAAACTGGGAACTATTGTAATACAGAGGTTGAATTTGAGAGCTGAGCACAGGTGATATTTCACAAGGTTTTGGCTCATTTGGCATTTAGCATTGATTTGTTTACCATGATTACTGGGTACACAGGAAAGGGTGGTCACAATGGAATGCAGACCCAAGATTTCTTGAGTTTTGGCAGAGTTGGTACTGTGGTCAAACTAGCAAAAAAAAAGAAAAAAAAAACCAGAAGAAACCAGCTCATCTTTGCTAAGTACAAAAGTTCAGTTTGAAAGGCCGTGGTACATTCATCTGGCTTAGGAGAAGCTGTATTAATTGGGGTGGGGAGTCTAGAGAGATAGCCTAACAATAAAGAGCATGGCCGTTTTGCAGAGAACCCAGATTCAGTTCCCATCACCTACCTGGCACCTCACAGCTGTCTGTAATTCAAGTTCCAGGAGATCTAACACCCTCTTCTGGCCTCATTGAGCATGAGGCATGCACATGGTGCATAGATATACATGTAGGAAAAACACCCATACACATAAACATGGAAATGATTAAGGGCTAGTCAACAGTGGTTGAAACTACTCACTGTGTGCCCTGTTTTATGAGTGAATAGGACAAGGGAGAGGATAGATAGTCCTGCTTGGTTCTGCAGTAGTCAGGCTGTTTTCCCTGGGATATGGAAGAAAAAAGTCAAAGCCACACTTTTTGAGTCACCTTTGAAGTATGAGAAATATGAGATTTTATTTCTACAGATTAGTAGACTTGACTCTAAAAAAAGAATGTTTTTGCTAATCTAAAGGTGAAGCTTTAAGATCATTAGTGATAAAGCAAGCTAATTTCAGAAGTAATAATTATTCCATTACTAAGTATTCAAATAGTCTGGCTAACAACTTGATACAAGGATGTTAAGGGCACACAGGGAACTCAAAATCATATGAGAAGGGTTGGATAGAGATTTTAGTAAGACTTCTTTTGCCCCAAAATTCTGTTCACTAATTCAGATAGAAATCATGGGAGCTCTTAAACAGAGATAGAGAAACATACTTTCTCCCAGTATTTCACTGTCAGTATGGCTGATCAGCAAGTGACACAACGTTCTTTATCCAACACCTCAAGCTTCTAGAGGTTTATTGTTCAGTTTTATTGGCTCAGATCATTTCAGAAGATAGGGAGGCTTAGGCTGGGTGATATGTTACTTAGGCAGAAGTTCTGATTTGGTACATACCTATTCCAGATGTCTTTTTCTGATTCCTACTTTAGCACAAAAATAGCCTTCATTTTACCTATAATTTAAGATATCTGGTGAGGATTTGGAAGTATAGCTCAGTGGTAAGAGTTTGCCTAGCACAAATGAGACACCAGTTTTAATCTGCAGCACTGCCAAAAACAACAACAACAAAGAAGACAAAAAAAAATCACTGCCAAAAGCCACTTATGGACTCCTGCTTAGTTCTAGCCATTATGGTAGATCCAAAGGACAATGCTCATAAAACAAGAGTACTTAAAACTATGTAGTACTGTTCTATTGGATCTGTATGATGCAATAGATATTTTGAAAACAAAAGTAGTGGGGAAATGAAGGATCAACCAATTAGCCATCTGGAAAAATTAGTATGTTTACATTACGTTATATGTTTAGATAATAACTATGTAAACTAAAGATGAAATTTTAACAAACAGAATAATAAAACAACTAAAAAGCGTGACATGTAGTCTCAGAATAGAATGCCATTTATTAAACAGAAAATAGGGGCCTGGGCATATAGGCCAGTAAATATTTGCCTAGCAAGCAAGACTCCGTAATCCAGACAGGGAGAGAGATTTGCTTAATCACATGAAATAACATGTTTTAAAGTTGTTCTGGTTGTTTTTTAAGATTCATTTTTATCTTGTATGTGTGTGCCAGTACCTGTAGAAGCCAGAAGAGGGCTTTGGATCTTCTGGAACTAGAGTTGCAGACAAATGTGAGATGCCATGAATGCTGGAACTTTACCTAGGTCCTCTGGAAGAGCAGCCAGTGCTTACCCACTGAACCATCTCTCCAGACCCAAGATTTTTATTTATAATTATTATCTTTCTAGCCTCCATAAATAAATTTTAAATGATTAACTGGAAAGCAGCATTTGAAGCACTGTTTGCAAAACAAAAATATAAAGAGCTGCAGAGATGGTTCAGCAGTTAATAGCATTTGCTGCTCTTCAGGGACCCACTGAAGCTCCAAAGAATCTGATGCCCTCTTCTGGCCTCCATGGAGAGATGGCTCAGTAATTAAGAATACTGACTGCTCTTCCAGAGGTTCTGAGTTTAATTCCCAGCAACCACATGGTGGCTCACAACCACCCATGAGATCTAGTGCCCTCTTTGGGCATGTAGGCCTACATGCACAGAGCACCCATACCTAAAAAATAATACGTAAATAAAAATTTTTTTTTAAAAACTTAAAAAATTAAAACAAATTTTTAAAAATTTAAGAGAATAAGGAAATTATGAACGGCCTAATAAAATAAAATGAGCAGAGAGTTGGACAAATTACAGAAATACAGACGGCACAAATAGGGAATGAGAATAAAGTTTAGTTGCTATAGTATATGCCTGGCATATTCAAAGTCCTGGGTTGTTCAGTCTCCAGCATGGTGGTGCATATAACTGTTATTCCATCTCTAGGACTGTGGAGGCAGGAAGATCAGAAAATCAAAGTTATCCTTAGCTACACATCACGTTTCAAGGCCAACCTTCACTATATGAGACTGAGACCCTATTTTCAAAAAAAAACACTTCACTGAGCTAGGTTGTAGTGGTGCACGCCTTTAACCCCAGCACTTGGGAAACAGAGGAAGATGGATCTCTGTGAGTTTGAGGCCAGCCGGTCTACAGAGTGAGTCCCAGGACAGCCAAGGATACACAAAGAAATCCTGTCTTGAAAAAGCAAAACAGAAGAAAAAAAAAGAACCAACCCACTACTCTAGTGAAATAAAAAACATAAATGGGAAAAATATCATTCTTAGGATCAGCCAGAGATGCCTGAAACTTGTGCTTTAATGTTTTATTGGTGTTTTTTAAAAAAAACTATCACATTTATTATTCATTCAGTCATTTTTTAATTAATTAATTTATTTATTATGTATACAATATTCTGTCTGTGTGTATGACTGCAGGCCAGAAGAGGGCACCAGACCCCATTACAGATGGTTGTGAGCCACCATGTGGTTGCTGGGAATTGAACTCAGGACCTTTGGAAGAGCAGGCAATGCTCTTAACCTCTGAGCCATCTCTCCAGCCCCTCATTCAGCCATTTAAGACCAAGTTTCTCTGTGTAGCTTTCCTGGCTGTCATGGAACTTGCTTTATAGACTAAGCTGGCCTTGAACTCAAAGATCTACCTGCTTCTGCCTCCTGAGTGCTGGAATTTTTTTTCTTTTCTTTTTTTGGGACAGGGTTTTTCTGTCGCTTTGGAAACTGTCCTGGAACACACTGTGTAGCCCAGGCTGGCCTCAAACTCACCTGTCTCTGCCTCCCAGGTGCTGGGATTAAATGTGTGCACTACCATTGCCCGGCCTGAGTGCTGGAATTAAAGGCGTGTGCCACCGCCACCTGGCCATTTATTTACTGAGGCAGAATCTTCTGTCCCTGGATGGCAAGGAACTTGCTATGTAGACCAGGCTGGCTCTATTAAACTCACAGAGATTATCCTGTTTCTGCCTACCAGGTGCTGGGATTAAAGGTTTGTCCCAACATATACCTAGCCCTATTATATAACTCTTTAGTGGAAATCAGGTTTAAGTCAAGAGCCTTTGAAATATTCAAGTTCTTTGACTAGAAATTTTACTTCTTGTGCTTATTTCAGCAACAAGTATGCCAAAATTAGAGTAGTACAGATTAGTATGGATCCTTCATAGACATAAAGTCATGAAGCACTGTGAGACGAGGTCTCATTGTGTAGGCCAGACTGGCCTCAAACTCACAGAGCTCCACAGACCTTTGTCCCCTAAGAGCTACTAGCTCTAGCCTCTGGTGTTCTGTTTGTAATTCTGCCTCTTAGAATTCATAGCATGGAAAAGTTGACATAACCATGAAGATTTATTCCAAGATTTTCAGTTTAATATCAAAAACACTAGAAACAATTAGTCTTACTAGAAAGTAAGACTAAAGGTTAGACTTAGTAGAGCCCTTTCCTAGCATATGCACGGTCCAGGGTTCCAGCTCTAGAACAAGAAAATAGTCAATTAGAGAGGAATTGTCACATCTGTATCTTCAAACAATAAAATCATTCTAAAAATACATTGTTGGGTATGGTGGTGTAAGGCTGCATCATGAAAGAATAAAAACATTTAAATGTATAATGCTCAGAATTGTCTCAATGTCATAAAAATAAATATAAAACATTACACATGTACTCCAGAGTTGGCCTACACCTGATTTTTGGTTCCAAATTAGTTTTTTGCCATCAGAAAAACTGCCCTTTTTCCTCTTCCAAGGATATGAAATAGTCTAGCATTTAACATATTGTTGTACAACTTCTAACAAAATTAGATCATCTTGAACGCCTAGAGATTGTTTACAAAGTAAGGGGGGAGCATGTTATGTGCCCAGGCTGACTGCATGGTATTCATGCCGTGAATGAATAAAGCCCTTTATGAGATTGTCCAAAATAAAAATATACCAACAGGACCAGCCGATGGTAGTTCCAGGTGTGCTAAATGTGTTCATGACAGGATCAGGTGTGCTTTGCTTATTGAGCAAAAAGTCATTGTGAGAGTGAACACACAACAGTAGAAGAGCCAAATTAAAATAGGACTTTGAGGGGTGGAGAAATGCTCCAGTGGTTGAGAGTACTGGCCTTTCTTCCAGAAGACCCAGGTTCAGTTCGTGTGTCTTAAAACTGTAACTCTAGTCCCAGGGATCTGATACCCTCTTTTTACTTCCTCAGGCACTGTGCAAAGAAACATAAATGTAGGCACAACACGGGGGTGGGAGGAGAGATAATGGGGGTGGTGATGAAAGCATGCCTATAATGCCTACATTTAAAGAGGTGGAGGTAGGAAGATAATAAAAAGTCATTCACATCTGGTGATCTTGAGGCCAGTCTTGGTAACAAAACTATAAACCCTTTCTCTTTTCTTGAAGACAGGCTTGCTTTCTCTTTGTTGCCCTGGCTGTCCTAGAATTCAGTTTATAGACCAGGCTGGCCTCGAACTCACAGAGATCCACCTTCCTCTGCCTCAAGTGTTGGAATTAAAGGTGTATGCTACACCTGGCTATAAACCCTTTCTCGATGGCAGCAGAACAAAAATGGGCAATATCTTTGAACGTCTATTGATGATAACAAGGACATATTTAGCCCTCCCTTTTTTGTACACCATTTCCACCTCTATTGGTGCCTAGCTGCCAGGTCATGGAAGACAGGCTAGGGTAAGAAAATGTCACTTTATTAGCATTGAGTCATTTCCACTACCCCATGCAAGATGTTTAATTCAGTTTGTATTGTGCTGTAGCCTGCATAAGGAGTTATCAGATATTTTTCAGCATTGATTTTTCTTGCACATATTCTAAAAGGTAGCAATAGAATAGCTTCTACTTGTGTAAGAATTCATGAGAAGTTGTTGAGAGTCATAACTTTACAATGACTTCTGGTTTATGATGATGGAATAGGTAGATCAAGGTCCCCCCAAAGGAAGTTAGTAACTATAGTTAGTAAATGATTGACCTAGCTTGAAGCAGTGTGGCTCTGGAGTACTTGTTTCTCTTAGTTGTCTCATGAAGGTATCACATTTGAGGTTACACTTTCATCAACAGGTCTGAAAAAGTCCAGCCTTTAATTATCTCACCTACATGTTCCTCATGCAGAAACAGCCACAATAGCTTAGATCACAATCCTGTACAGATTCCTCATAGCCTTATAATTTACCTGTAAAGTTGTAAGCTTCTCGAGTTTGCTTGTAAATTATTCTTTTGAGACAAGGTCTTGTATAGCTCTGGCTAGCCAGAAACCCAAGAGATTTGCCTATCTCTGCCTAGTGCTGGGATTAAAGCCATATGCCTCCATACCCAGCTTTCCATGACTGTGTACTTTAAACTATCTTATCTTAGTACATGCCTATAATCCCAGGATTCTGAGGCAGAATTGAGGTAAGCTTGAGCTACATGGCAAGATCTTGTCATGTGGACCAGCAAATATATAAAGTGCCAGTGAGATCCTGAAGGACTCAAGAACATCATCTGCTACTGCTCAAAACTAAGTAGAGGGTGAAGAAATGGTCAGTGTTCAAGTGTTGTCTAAGAACACTCGTTGACTTCTCAGAGGACACAAGTTCAGCTCCTAGCAGCCATATGGTGCCTCTTCGTGACTCTTCACACTAGGCAAGTGTGAGGTGTACTGATAGACACACAAGCAAAATACTCATACACAATGTGTTGTCTAATAGGCGCAAGGCCTTAGGTCCAGTGCTTAGCATTCCAAAGTAGGGGAAGAAAGGTTTGATTACTAGCTAAGTTTTCCTGCTTCCCCAATGTCCTAATGAAGGTGAGTAAGGCATGTAGGTTGTTGACTCAAGCATGAAATCAGACAGAAACCAGGACAAAAGGGCCAGACTTTGCCTAAGGATACTAGGGGCCTATGTTTTGATTTGACTTGAGAGTGTTGCTCTGGTAGGGAAGATTTGAGGTGGGTAGGTTAAGGATCAAAGAGAAGCGTTTGGTTGTAGTGTTCATCTTGTGGCAGGAACACTGTCTTTTAAAGTATCTATCTGATTTGATTCATCTAACAGTCTTCGCCATAAAGCAGGTGATAGATTCTCTACACCTTAGAGAAGAGCTCAGGTATGCAAATGAGAACTGGGGCCTGCACCGAAGCCAACAGACCAATTAATACACTTTAGGAAAGGATTGTAGGGCCTTGAGCTAGGTGTGACGGCACATACCTGTAGTTCAGCTAAGACAGGCAGTAGGATCATACAAGATCATGAGACCCTATCTACAAAACAGAAACTTTCCAGGGCTTCCAAAATTCTTCAGAGTAAAGTTACTTTCCTCTGACACCCTGACTGAGTGCTCCAGAGCCTACATAAAGTTTAAAGTCACTCGACTAAGGTTGTCCTCTGACCTCCACACACACCCAGAGCACATGAACCTCCCCTCCCCACAACAAAAGAAAGAAAACAAACTCTGAGGCTTGCTTGGTGTCTTTCAGAGGGTGGTAGCCCTTCCTAACTGCTGGTGAATATTAGAATCATTTGGTGGAACAGTTTTAAAAATAAAGATGTTTCAGATGTCACATGTAAAATCACCAAGCCTGAGATGTTGACATGCATTCTGAATTGGTGGTGGAAGAAAACTAGGAAATTCTGATGTGCACCATATTGAAAATATGTTCCCTTCCATTTTTAATATACTAAAAAGTCCTACTTGGTTCATCAAATAGTCAGCCTTAGAAAAAACCTGAGAATTGATTCCTATACCCAGGAAATTTCTGATCTTATTGACAAGTGCACAAACAGAAAGTAAATACCATGGGGTATGCCAGCCATCTTAAGGCTTGATAGTTGGTGCATCCCGGACATACAGCAGCCTCGGGGAATATTAGTAGATCTTTTAGGAGATTGAGATACCACTGTAGAACATTCCTGACAGATGTTTTAAAGGACATGTGTAAGAAAGGCTTTGGTGAGGGAGATGGATTTAGCTAGAGTAAAATAATTCATGTTAAGAAAGCTTCAGGTTAGCAGAGCTCTTGTAGAATAGCTTTGCTTGCTGGGCGGTGGTGGCAGGTAGATCTCTGAGATCAAGACTAGCCTGGTCTACAGAGCAAATTCCAGGATAGCCAGGACTGTTTCACAGAGAAACCCTGTCCTGAAACACTGCCCCCCCCCACCACAAAAAAGAGCTTTTCTGTCAGCTTGGAGAACTTCAAATTCTATGTAGTAGGAAAACATTGATTAATCACCCTGCATAGTAATTTGGAAAATGAGCCATCAAAAAGTTAAGTAAGTGGTTAGGCATGAGATGATACAGGGCTGAACAAAGCGGGTGTGCTAAGGAATAAATTGAGGTGAAACTCTAGAATCAAGTGTTTAAGAATTTAAAGGAGTATGACTTAGTTGTGAGACACTATAGAAAAAGGAGATAGCTTCGCAGGTCCAAGTCCTTGATGCACAAGTGTTCAGGAATGGAGTTGGATTCCCCAGTGCCTATGTAGATGCTGGATGGGCATGGCATCTGCCTATACTCCCACTCCAGAAGCAGGGTTCCCAAACTAAGCTTGCCAAACTAGTCAAATCAGCTCTGGGTTCAAGTGAGACCTTACCTTAACAAGGCGAAGGAAGACATCAAAGATGTCCAATACCAACCTTTGACAGCCACAGGAACATGCATAAATACATGTGAACACACACACACACACACAGAGAGAGAGAGAGAGAGATTGTTCCTTCGAACCAGATTTCTTGGGTCCAAGTGTTGATTACCACTTACCTACACAGTAACCAGTGACTTCTGTACTTCTCTCCAGGTTTAGGTTATTATTTCACCTGGGGTCAGTAATACAGCAATTGATTGCCATATGTAGGTCCCTAGGCTTGATTTCCAGCACTCACAGAATTGTGATTTTAACTGGGTCCACTGGCCCAACATTACCTCCTAATAAAGGTACAGCCACCTGCAGCTCCAACTCCAGGTGATCCAATATGCTCTTTGGGCCTTTCCACTCAAACCTACATGTATATATACACTTAATAGAAATGTCCTAAAGCATGTTTCAGAAATCCTCAGTTAATATGCATGCAACCAAAAAAAAAAAAAAAAAGAACCTGTTAGGATTGTGGAATAGCTCAATCAGTAAAGTGCCTTGCAAAGCACAAGTCTGACTACCCAGAAGCCCCTTAAACGGGTGCTGGCTCAGTGAGTAATGTGCTCACTGGGTAAGCCCAATGACCTCTTTGGATCCCCAGAACCCATGTAAAAGCCAGACAACATAGTTGTTTGTAATCCCAGTACACCTTCCACCACCACTGGAAGATTTGAGATTGCTAGTTCACAGGACTTGCACTTACCCCAAATATCAAGTCATTTGGCCTCAATATACCGGAACATACAAAAGCTAGGTATAGTGGTGCTCTTTAAAGTTAGCGAAAGGGGCAGGGGAAGTGACTTATTTGCACATGATATGAGTCAGGGACATTAGATCCCCTGAAACAGAAGTTTACAGATTGTTGTGAGCCATCATGTGGATGCTGGGAACGAAAACTGGGTCCTCTGCCAAGAGCAGCTACGTACTCCCAACCACTAAGCCATCCCTACAACCCCCCACAACTTTTTTTTTTCTTGTTGGCTATCCTGTAGTCATGTAGACCAGATCTGGTTCTGCCTCACAAGTGCTGGGATTAAAGGCATTCACCACCAGTTCCATCAGTGCATACTTTTAATCACAGTGCTGGGGAGGAAGATCCCTTGAGGTTGATGGCCAGGCAGCCTAACCTACTTAGCAAGCCTCAAACCAGTGAGAGCATCTTACCAGAAAAGGTGGACAGCACCTGAGGAGCAATGCTGAAGTACAACTTCTGCCCTCTCCAAACCTGTACATACAGGCTTACACAAAAATTACCATTTTCAGGGGGCTGGAGAGATGGCTCAGCGGTTAAGAGCATTGCCTGCTCTTCCAAAGGTCCTGAGTTCAATTCTCAGCAATCACATGATGGCTCACAACCATCTGTAATGAGGCCTGGTGCTCTCTTCTGGCCTGCAGACAAAATACTGTATACATAATAAATAAATATTTAAAAAATTACCATTTTCAGACAAGGAACACTATACATTTGCCCTACAGAAAGAACTAAAATACGTTCCTTCATCTGTTTGTGACCCTTGCTTATTTGTAAAAAGAGGCAACCAGTATGAATTTGTAATTTGTTTAGACTGATGCCTAACTCAGTGAGCACTCAGAAATGTATGCTACTAGAAGGAAACCAAGAGGGCACTTGACAAATGTCTGCTGTTTTCTTTGCTTTCAGAGTGTGACTTGTTGGCGAGCCAAGTTTATGGAAGCTTTTTTTTCCCATGTTCTGCGTGGAACCATTGATGTGTCTTCTGATAAGCGCCTCTGTGACCAGCGCTTCTCACCTCTCCTGCACAGCTCCCGCCATGTTCGACAGCTCACCATCTGCAACATGCTGCAGGGAGCAACTGAGCTAGTGGCTGAGCCAAACCGCAGGGTTCTAGAGACCCTGGCAAGTTCCCTGCATACTCTCAAGTTCCGCCACCTGCTGTTCTCTGATGTGGCTGCTCAGCAGTCACTGCGACAGCTGTTGCACCAGCTCATTCACCATGGAGCTGTTAGCCAAGTGTCGCTGTACTCATGGCCTGTGCCTGAGTCTGCCCTTTTCATCCTTATCCTCACCATGAGTGCTGGCTTTTGGCAGCCAGGCCCTGGCAGCTTGCCTTGCCGCCTCTGTGGTGAAGCCTCCCGAGGCCGGGCCCCATCCCGAGATGAAGGGTCCTTGTTGCTAGGCTCTCGCCGGCCTCGGCGGGATGCAGCAGAGCGATGTGCTGCAGCACTGATGGCCACCCGGCGAAAGAGTGAAGTCAAGCAGATGCCCAGGGCTGTACCTACCACTCGTGTCACACGCCGCAGCACACAAGAAAGCCTGGCAGTAGGCGGGACAGACTCTAAGAGGGAGTTGAACCCTCCAGCCACCTCTTATGAGGCTTCTGGCACCAAGCAGCCATCCTCTGGTCCAGCTGCCACCTCCTCTGCCTCCTCTTCTACATCATCCAAACGGGCTCCAGCAAGCTCAGCCTCTCAGCCTAAGCCCTTAAAGCGTTTCAAACGAGCTGCAGGGAAGAAGGGTGGCCGCACCCGTCAGGGGTCTGGTGCAGAGTCTGAAGACCTATATGACTTTGTTTTTATTGTGGCTGGTGAGAAGGAAGATGGTGAAGAGATGGAGATTGGGGAAGTAGCCTGTGGAGCTCTGGATGGATCAGATCCCAGCTGTTTGGGGCTCCCAGCACTGGAGACATCCCAGCGATTCCGCAGCATTTCCACCTTGGAGCTGTTCACTGTTCCTCTCTCCACAGAGGCAGCTCTGACACTGTGCCACCTGCTGAGCTCCTGGGTATCACTGGAGAGCCTTACACTTTCCTACAATGGTGAGCACCTGAAGGGACAGGTCTGGGCTTGGATCTCTCAGCAGCAATGTGCCTAATCCAGGGTGGGCAGTATAATCAGGGAAGTGGAGATGTGTTCCTTTGTGTCTCACAGAGGCAAGAGGTAAACACAAAAAAACATTGGCATACTGTTAATGTTAGAAGAGAAAAATGAGGTAGGTCTCATAATATGAATTTACAATTGGAAAAAAGGCTTCTTGAGAGGCTAAGACATCAGCTAGATACAGGAGGCAGTGTAGACCCTGTTTATATCATACTAGTCATATCAGAGCAACAACTACCCAGGTTTTAAAAGGGGAAAAAACAACAGCAACCTACAAGACAGTCTTCTGCCCTTACTTAATCATACACTGTCAGCAAAATGTACAATCTGGCCGAAACTACCTGCATTGCTAAGCACTACTACAGAAACCATAGACGTACCATTCACGGCCATCAGCCTCCTAATACCCTTCATTATCTGCCAGTTCTAAACTCTCCTTTACTAAACAATCTCACAAAGAAATGTCATGCATGAACTCCCTCAACTAGCCTAATTCTGAGTTCACACTTTTCTTCTTCACCTCAAAATACACAGCCTTATCTGAAGCTAACTCACCATACTCTAAATCTAAATTTCTTCCTTTTCTAGGGAGGCTTTTTTCTCAGATGCTCTAGTTTTCATATACTTAGTCTATATCTGCCTTTCAGTATTCTCAAAATATTATTTTGTTTTTTTTTAAGATTGTATACAATGTTCCTCCTGCATGTACACCTCTATGCCAGAAGAGGGCACCAGACCCCATTACAGATGGTTGTGAGCCATCATGTGCTTGCTGGGAATTGAACTCAGGACCTTTGGAAGATCAGCCAGCGTTCTTAACCTCTGAGCCCCTGTTTTGTTTTTCTGGACAGGGTTTCTCTAGCAGCCCTGACTATCCTGGAACTAGCTCTTGTAGACCAGTCTGGCCTCAAGCTCATAGAAATTCTCCTGTCTCTGCTTCCTGAGTGCTGGTATTAAAGGTGTGCGCCACCACTGCCTGACTCAAATACTAATTTTTAATATCAACCTATAACAATTGACTTGCCCAGGATAACCCTGCTTAGGGAACTGTAGAGCCAGTATTCAAGCCCAGATAACTTGACTTCAAAATTCCAATCTTCTAAATCACTCGACTGCTTCTTACTACTGCCTCTCCCACCGCCTAAACATTAAATCAGGTCTCTACCAACATTCCATTTCCCTCTCTTCCCAAGATGGGTCACTCTCTACTATCCCTACTCAGGCCTCACTTACACCTTCAGCAGTGCACAGAAGAGAGTGCAGGCCATCGAGGTCCTTGCTACATTTCACATGCACTTTTCTAGTCCTCATCTTACATTTATTCCTTCCTAAGCCAAGTGTGGTGCACACATTTAAACCCAACACGTGGGAGATTGAGCTGGAGATCGATCTCTGAATTTGAGGCCAGTCTTGTCTATGTGGTGAATTCCATGATAACCAGGGCTATATAGACAAACCCTGTTTAAAAAAAGAAAAGGAAAACAAACAAACAAAAAACATTTTTTCTTCTGAAATACTCCCAATATCTCAATCAGTTTCTCAGAACGCTCCCACTTGATCACCTTTTCTGGACAATTCCATCTACTGCTGTAGCTTCAATGGCTATTGATGCTAATATCACCCCTTCCCTTGGCTTGAGACATCAGCTCAATCTTTTTCTTGAATATCCAGATCCACTTATTTGGCTTACTTTTAAGTGTCACCCTTCCAACTCATTTCCAGCCTGGCTATACTACCACTGTACCACTGATGATCCTCCCCCTCTTAAAGGCATCACAACTGGCTCAGTTGCCCAAAGAAACCAAAATTCTGTCTCTTTCCATATATTTAGCCACTAGGCCCTACTTTTACATATTCCAAATTCATTTATTCATATCTATATCCATAATTCAGGTTATTACTACTCCTTGCTTGACTTAATTTCAGCAGTCCTTCCTTTATAGAATCCATTGTTTACACTACATAAGTATTCTTTTAAACATGTGGTTTGACCCTTTTGTTCATTCAAAGACAGGCTAAGCATGGTGGTACTCAGAAAGTGGAGGCAGGAAGATCTGGAGTTTAAGGCCAGCATTGTCAAAATATTTAGTTTGAAAAAATGTGACGCACACACGGCCTTCCTGCATAACCTAAGCTGCCCTCAAAATCACAGCCCTCCTGCCTCAGTCTCCCATGTGGAATTACTGGCATGCACCACCATACCTCCCAATTTTATAGAATTATTCAGTTCATGTTCACTCCTGCTTGCCCCTTCATGCTTTACACACCTTGTATTCCAACTTAGAACCTGAGCTCAATCTTCAAGCCTCTGAATGTTGTTTTGCTAGGCAGCAGTGGTACATGACTTTAATCCTAGCACTTAGAGGTAAAGGCAGGTGAGTTTGAGGCCAGTCCAGTCTATAGCTAATTCCAGGACAGCCAGGACTACACAGAGAAACCCTGTCTCAGAAAGAAAAAAAAAATTTAGTTGGATGAATAAATCAATAGCAGCTTACACAATCCAGTAAGAACTTGGTTCCTAGGAGTTACTTAAGATTCCCAAGTAAGGTACGATACCTTTTTAGATTCTTTATATTAGTTTTGTGGAAAATGGTTTATTTGTTGTCTAGAATACCAAACCCAAGGACTCAGGCACATTAGGCACATGCCCTACCACTGACCTAATATGCATGCAGTCCACATTTTTTCCTCTGTCATTTCTACCTACAATATACTGGGTTGGGCCATCATTACTTCTCAGTGCACTTCATGACCTGTGAGATCAAGCTCTCTACAGCTTCACAATGCCCAAGAGACCCTTTCCACCCAGGAGTTGATATCTCCTAGAGAAGACCCAGTTACCCAAAATTCCCTCCCTTCAAGGCCATGCAGCTTTAGGAAACTACTTAGAACCTATATCTGGATACCTGTGCAGCTCTGAGTCTACAGTATAACTACTAGCACAACCACATCCTATCCTATTTTGAGATTCCCCTGATGACTCTAGAGTACAAAGCCCTTAGAGCAGATAGCAATTTGCTAGTTACGTGAGGAAAAGGAGAAACTAGATGAGTAATTGATACAAATTTCAAAAATATACAATCCACAATCAGGGATGGTGGTACACATCCATGACCCCCAACCCTGGAGAAACAGTGGCAGAAATCTAAGTCTGAAGCCTTATCTCAAAACTAAAACTCTGATAATTTGATCCAAAACTCAAGATTTGGTAGTAATCAATAGAAAATACAAAGCTTTCACTGAATATTACTGCTGTATAAATTTCCCACATCTGTAACTTAACCTCTTTGCCATAGGCCTGGGCTCTAATATCTTCCGCCTGCTAGACAGCCTGCGGGCTCTGTCAGGCCAGGCTGGATGCCGCCTCCGTGCCCTGCATCTCAGTGACCTGTTCTCACCACTGCCCATCCTGGAGTTGACACGTGCCATTGTGCGAGCTCTTCCTCTGCTGCGGGTCCTGTCTATTCGTGTTGACCACCCAAGCCAGAGGGACAACCCTGCTGTACCAGAGAATGCCGGGCCCCCTAGCCACATAATTGGGGATGAGGAAATACCAGGTAAAGCAGTGTGTACGCACATATACATATCTTCAGGGATATGTACAGTTGTGTTTGGTTGGGTAGAGGAAGGGAACCCTGCTGTCACTGTCATGTTAGTCCTTTATAAGTTGCCATTCTTTAAAATAACCTCAGGTTAGACAGATCTGGGGACTGCTGTGAGCAGGGAATCTAACTAGATTCAGTGGCCCTGCTTTACGTTTCTATCTCCTGTTATATCCCTTCTTGTAGCACTATGCATTTGCTCTGTATGTGTGTTTGTGTGAACGTGCATGTGTGTGTACACGTGTACCTATGTATGTAGAGGCCACAGGTTGACACTGGATGTCTTCCTCTATCCCTTCTCAACCTATTAAGAATTTTGTTGTTACTTTGTGTATGCGTGCATGCATGTATTATTGTGGAAATTGGGACAGCTTGTGTGTTTGCGTGTAGAAATCACAGAACAACCGAAAATAAAAGTTTAAAAAGCCAGATGGTGCTAGCACATGCCTTTAATTCCAACACTGGAGACACAGGCAGGTGGATCTCTATGAGTTCAAGACCAGCCTGGTCCACATAGTGAGTTCTAGAACAGCTAGTCTTCACCTCTCCAGTGGTGAAATTTTGGGTGTGGCCACCACAGACCTATCATTTATATAGGTTCTGGTGATCCAAACTCAGGTTTTCACACAGAGCCAACATTTAACCCTTGAGCCATCTACCCCTGCATACTTTTATTTGCTCAAGTACAAAGACAAGATTTCATATTTAATGGTCTACTTCTATAACTTAGCAAAGTCTGACACATAGTAGGCGGATAAGTCGATAAACAAACCATTTCCTAATGAGTCTACTGTACGTAGAGGAAGAGGGCCAGTGAGATGACTCAGCATGGAAAACACTTGCTGTCAGACTTGAAACTTCGTGGGATCCCTGGAAACCACATGGTAGAATTAACTACTGCAAGTCTTTTCCTGACCCCCAAGTAGTGGTACACATATAAAATACATATTTTTGTTTATTTTGAGACAGAGTTTCTCTGTGTAGCCCTGAGTGTCCTGACACTTTCTCTGTTGACTAGGCCTTGGACCCAGAGGTCCACCGCCTCTGCCTCTGCCTCCCAAGTACTCAATTAAAGGCACGCACCACCACTACTACCAGTCTACATTGTATTAAGTGAAGTCCAGATGGCTCATTGCAATTTCCTCTTCCTATCGTACAGAAAACTGCCTAGAGCAATTGGAGATGGGATTTCCAAGAGGGGCTCAGCCAGCCCCACTGCTCTGCTCTGTTCTCAAGGCCTCAGGTTCTCTACAGCAGCTGTCACTGGACAGTGCCACCTTTGCCTCTCCCCAGGATTTTGGGCTTGTGTTGCAAACACTCAAAGGTAGGAATGGTAAAGGAGGGTAGGTAGGGACCTACCATTGTTCCCTAGGAAAACTAAGCCCTACTGCCCATGGCTTCTGTCTCCTATCCAGAATACAACCTGTCTCTGAAGAGGCTGAGCTTCCATGATATGAATCTTGCAGACTGTCAGAGTGAGGTGCTCTTTTTGTTACAGAATCTGACCCTTCAAGGTAAGATCCTAATCTAGGACCTGGCATTCCTTTGACCTCACTGTAGCTCTGCCACTTTCTCTGTGTGCAAACCACTGTTCTTCCCTAGTCGTTATATCTTTCTTGATGATAAGGATATAGAGCCTGTATGACCTTCCTTTTAGTTTGTTTTGTTTTGTAAGGGGCTGGCAGAAATGATGGTAGCACCCTGGGTGTGTTCAATTTAAAAAAAAAATAAAATGAGATAGTGGAGAGAGGGTGAGGCAGTGGTGGTGCACACCTTTAATCCCAGCAGTTGGGAGGCAGAGGCAGAATCTCTGTGGGTTCGAGGCCAGCATGGTCTAAAGAGTGAGTTCCAGGACAGCCAAAGCTACAACAAGAGAAACTCTGTCTCAAAAACCAAAAAAAAAAAACCAAAGAATTGATGGGGAGAAATGTGTTACTGGGGCACATTCCCTTCAGGTACTCACCTCTAACTGATCCCCATCCCTGCAGAGGGATCAGTGGCTACAGAGAGGGAGGAAGTAGATTTAAAAATTGCCCATACAGAGAAGTTCCTCCCAGCAGATAGGCTCAATATCTTATTTGATTGAGTTTCAACATTGCTTGGGACTTCACAGATTATTCTTCTTTTCAGGTATGTCTAAAAATGTTCACACACCTTGCTAGAACCACGTGGGGCAGGAGGGTCTGCACCAGCCCTACTTCTCATCCAAATATTGTACTTTCTCTTGACAGAGATTACCTTCTCCTTCTGCCGTCTGTTTGAGAAGCGCCCAGCCCAATTTCTTCCTGAGATGGTTGCTGCTATGAAGGGCAACTCTACACTGAAGGGCCTTCGACTCCCAGGGAACCGCTTGGGTGGGAACCAGACCCTGGAGAGGGAGGGAGGAAGGAACCAGCCTTTGACCATAGACTTTGGGGTAAAGGTATTGACTACTCCACTGAGAAGGATGTAATTGCAATGTAGGTATATGAGTACTAGGTCTTCGGAACTGCTAGGACTAGGGTTTTCCCAAGATGGAACTGGGATAGGATACCCTTGTTTCCCTCCTCTGGGTAGAGGTAATAAGTATACCCTTCCCTCTCTCCAGGAAATGCTGGCTTGTTGGCCCTAGCAGATGTTTTCTCAGAGGATTCTTCCTCTTCTCTCTGTCAGTTGGATATCAGGTATGCTAGAGATTGGAGAGAAAGGATGGGAGGAAGGGATATAGACAAAAGTCTAATTGCTTCCTGGTATCTAATCCTTCTCATCCCTACCAGCTCCAACTGCATCAAGCCAGATGGGCTTCTGGAATTTGCCAAGCGACTGGAGCGCTGGGGCCGTGGGGCCTTTGGTCACCTACGCCTCTTCCAGAACTGGCTGGACCAGGATGCAGTCACAGCAAGGGAAGCAATCCGGCGGCTCCGAGCTACCTGCCATGTGGTTAGCGACTCGTGGGACTCATCCCAGGCCTTTGCAGATTATGTCAGCACCATGTGATGGGGCCCATACCTCACAGGCCCATCCTCAGTACCATCAGCTTGCAGGGGCTGAGGCATGGGCTGCCCAGAATCCCCAACCACTGATTCTGTCATTCTCCTTCTGCCACTTTGTCTAGTTTTTTGTTCGTTTGTTTGATTTTGTTTTTTCCCCATCTTCCCTTGCACTGAGGTCCTGGAGGCCCTGATGAGGTCCAGCAAAGGCATTCCCACAGCTGAGGTCAAAGGCTTTGGGCCACTTACTCAGTACCCTGGGAACCGCAGGCCAGGAGGTCATTATCTTCACTGAGGAAAGCCTCTTACCCTGGGGCTACCTGCCTCCTTCCTCAAGCAGGCACCCAGGCTTTAGAGAGGCATAGGAATGCCCACCACCAGGCCTCTTCCCTTCTGGGCTTCCCAGTCTGTTCCCAGGCCTCAGTCCCTTTCATGCCTTTATTCCTTTCTTTTTTTTTTTTTAAACCAAAAAAAGTTTTTCTTATAAAATAAATTTTGGGCAAACATCATGCAGCCCTTCTTGATTATTTTCTCCCAGAGAACAAAACTGAGAACAGCCTCATGAGACATAGAACCCCTTTACCAGTATCCTTCCTCTAACCACTACTCCAGACCAGCTGGTTATTAGTGGAGACCCCGCTGCTCCTCATGAGAACGCTGGTGGAAGACGAAGGTGATGGCTGTAGATGAAGCATCCCAGGCAGCCTGGAGTACCTCATCCTGGAGCCCCCGTTTATCTGTGCTATGGTTCCACTGAGCCAGATCTGAAGTGCAGTCAGAGCCATCAGGGGGTGGCCAGACCTGGCGGCTGTTTACACAGCGGCGACAATGCAGCCTGGGGTCAGAGGACAGAGTTGTGGTCACTACAGATCTTATTTCTGTGCTGCTTAGGTAGCTCAGAGATAATGACAAGGGCACTCCGCCTACCTGTCATGTGTGTCACTGAGGCTGGCTTCATCCAGGGTAAACAGCTCTTTCAGCTCACCAAGCGAGAAATGTCTCTCTACATCCTGCTCTTCATCAACCACACAGCTGCTCAGTGCCTTCTTGTGGCTCTGTCGCTGAAAGATCTTCTCCTCTATGGTTCCAGTCTAGAAGTAGGATGAAATGTAGGGCTCAGTCATCCTGTAGATGCCCAGGGAGCAGGAAAACCAGGAGTGAAAGACATATTGAGGGGCTGGAGAGATGGCTCAGTGGGTAAGAGCACTGGTTGTTCTTCCAGAGGTCCCTAGTTCAATTCCCAGCAACTACATGATGGCTCACAACCATCTGTAATGAGACCTGGTGCCTTCCTTGCCAGCAGTACATTGTATGCTTAATAAATAAATAAATCTTAAAAAAAAAAAACTTGAAAGGAACAATGAACACAAACTACAAATCCTAGGCTATCTCTCTCAGCTGAGATCCATTTCCCTAGTTTCTCTAGAGTCAAGAATTATGCTGTTTTGCCCATTTTCTGTACCAGTGGAGGGTGCCAGGGATAGGGCTAAATTCATTTAGGGTAAAACAGGTTATCTGTAGCAAAGCTCCCTCACACCAATCCCAACTCTCATTTATTCAATATCATGAGTATTTTTTTCAGGTCATATACTAGTAATAGGATGCAAGGAGGAATGAAGTATGATCCATCCTTTAGGTCACTGACCACTTCGATAGACAGACTTACAAACAAATTTGTACGTGATACCCAGGGTCCTGCAGAAGGAATGGTAGAGAAGTTCAGAAAATATTGAAAGTAGATTATATTTGAGCTAACTCAAAAAAAAAATTACAAGTCAAGAGCAGAGAGAAAGCTGGGCATAATGGGGTTTGAAAAACAAGAGCTTCAATTAGTTGTTCAGGAGGCTGAGGCTGGAAGATTTCTTAGAAATGGTAAAGAATGTGAGTATAAGTTAGAAAGCCAGGCAGTGGTGGCACATGCCTTTAATGCCAACACTTGAGAGGCAGAGGCAGGTGGATCTCAGCATGCTCTACAGAGAAGTTCCAGGATAGTCAGGACTACACAGAGAAACTGTTTCAATCCCCCAACCCACCCCCAAAAAAGCTAGAAAGGATGGAAGAGTAATAAGATGATCTCTAGTAAAGCTTTGAAAACAAATGACTAACAACATACTAGAGCCTTAAGAATAATTAGATGAGGAACTAAGATCATTAGAGATAAAGTCAAGCATGGTACTCACAGGATAGATACTAGATTTGGGAAGGAAATGAAGACAGCTTGTATATGAAATCATCAGTAAGCAAGAGATATAGACAACAGTTTGCGTGATCTATAGTGGATAAGTAACATTTACCACTTCTTATGCTTTGGTACACGGAGCATGAGACAATTTTAAAGTGAATGACATGTTATAAAAGCAAACAGTGCCCTATAAAAAGTATCTTAAGTAAGCATCTCAAGGGCACAGCAAGAAAAGCATCTGGAGGAGAGCAAAGAGGAGGGAGTTAAGAGGGTCTTGATTCATGACCCACCCCCACTCTGATCAACATCACCATCCTTACAGATAGCAGTCGGTAAATATAGCAGGTCTTCTTTTGACCATCACGCCAGACTCGGGCCATAGCTTGTTCATCATTGGCTGGGTTCCAGTCAGGATCAAACATGACCAGACGGTTAGCACCAATGAGATTAAGACCACAGCCCCCAGCTTTGCTGCTCAGCATGAAGACAAAATCAGGACTCTGGGAAGAAAAGAAGGAGGGGGTGGAGTGCACACACTTCTCAGCTCAACTACATGTCTCCTCTCATTCTTGTATACTCTCACAGAGGACAAGTTGATGTGCCTACCATTCAGTTTCCCAACCCACAAAGTCAGATTCATATTATCAGACCCACCAGAACACAAAAACAAAGAAATACAGCTCCTTACAGCTAGCTTCTCAACACTTAATTCTTACGCATTGGTGTACTTACCGATGGACTATTGAAGCGCTCCACAACCTTGGCTCTCTTCTTAATGGACATTGTGCCATCCAAACGAACATACAGGTACCTGGAGGGATATCCAAAGATCAAGACCCAAGAAGGATGAATTTCTTGAAGTTATGGCTACCAATAAGACTAGATTAACTATTTTGAGGCTGCCTGTGCATAGTCTGAGGTCTCCCAATGAGAAGGACAGAGATGTAAGAGCAGGAATTAAGATCTGTGGAGTACTCGAGGGACCAGGATATAAACTTGAGCAGAGATGGAATTAGTGCCATTACAGCCATTAGGGAAGAGAACTCAGGAAAGTCACTCATATAGTCACATCTTGATAAACATCCAATAACCAGAAAAACCTAGTCCTCCTAGAGTACCAGTGAGGGAGATATATCTCTTGGCTAGCCTGGTTAGACTCTTCCCTACCTTCGAGCTCGACACAGCTTTTCAAAGAGATCCAACGTCTGAGTATAATTAGACACCAGCACAACTTTGTCACTGCTGCGGCTTCGCGTCATGGCCAGAATGTAATCAAGGACCAGCATCTTACCTGGGAAGAGTGACTACGATCAGTCCTCACAGTTGGTCTTCCCAATGGCCCAAGATTATTACATTTGATATCCTGCTTTCAGGCAGGATAGCTTCAGCAGCGAGATGATTTCCTACCCTTCTATCATTCCTCCAAGGAGGCCATCTACTGATGGGTAGGGCTCACCTGACAGCTGTGGCTCCACAGCTTTAGAGGTATAACCAGGTGGGAAGATATCCAAAGCACCCTCAAAGCCATCTTCCTCTGTCACACACTTGTCATAGATTAAAGCTGGATCTGGAGGAAAAAATGCTAGTGACTTTGCTTTTCTAAAGCTTCCACTTCAGTGCTCACCCTTTGGATATCTGGCACCTAAGGAAAGGCTTCACTTACAACTAGACTGTCTTGGGGATCCACCTTCCCAAGTTCCCATAGGGTGTAGCCAGTACCATCTGGAAGCCTGGATGGACAGTATCACTCACTACTATGTTCTCCCAAAAGGAGAGAATCAACATGAGAGGCATTATTTGTTATTTCTCCTCCTGTCTAATGTTGTACAAGAGGACGTGTACATACAAGCATGCACATACACCTCAAGCACAAAGATGTAGTTTCTCAAATAAAGGTATAGTTCACGGAGAAGAGTCCACAAGCAGGAGTCATGTCTTATGGAAATTTATGACATGACTTATGGAAAGTTAGACTACATGTGGCCTCCGTGAGGTCTCTAGTGAAGGTCACCAGTCTTTCCACAGGAAATACCTCTCCCTTGCTCACCCACACAGAAGATACTGGGCTTGGGCACACTCACGGTTACAAAGCTTCTTTAGAGAGGTGATAGAAGACAGGGAAGACACACTCATCTTGCCTTCACGCAATTCTTCTTCGGGTTTAGCCTGTCTCAGAAATCTCTTATATAACTCAGTTTGAAGGGGTGTCAGCCTAAAAATAAAGAGGCAGGTGGCTAACCAGAAAAAGCTGGACCACACACACTGCTACCCTAAGAACATCTTGAGATTCAGCCATGCTTAAGAAGCTAAGCTTTTACCCACTCACTGCATGCCTTTGAGTTGATTTCAGTACCTACAACAAACCACCTGCTCAATCTTCACTGGCAGATATTTAGAGAGGATATCTGATGTTCTCCGTATCAGGCACCTAGGGAAAATGAGAAAAAGCAACAGGCTAGTGAAAGTGATGTGCTGTATATTAGAATAAGAGCTCCTACCTAAAGGACCAAGACTCACTCTATTTTATATGTCAGACCTATCATTTCTATGACATATATCAAAGACTCATTATTCCATATATAAGATTTATTTGCTTGTTTCAGTGTTTTAATCATGGGAACAAAGGCCTTCAAAAATTATCTAGCTTAGACTGACAACGTCTTTTCTTTCCTTCAGCTTCTTGGTTGTTTTTTTTTAAAATATTTATTTATTTATTATGTATACAATATTTTGTCTGCATGTATACCTACAGGCCAGAAGAGGGCACCAGACCTTATTACAGATGGTTGTGAGCCACCATGTGGTTGCCGGGAATTGAACTCAGGACCTCTGGAAGAGCAGCGCTGAGCCATCTCTCGAGCCCTTGGTTGGTCTTTAAAAGAAAGCTAAGATCTTGCATTTAGTCTGCAGCTCTGTCTGGAAAAATGGGTCACAAACTTCGGGACTTTTTTTTTTTTAATTTTATGTGTATGAGTGTTTTCCTTGCATGTATGCCTATATGCCATGTTTATCCCAGTGCCCTCAGAGGTCAAAAGAAGGCACTAGACCCCTGGAATTGGAATTAAGTACACTACCACGGAGGTGTCAGGAATCCTCTGCAAGAATAAATAACATGTGGGCTGAAGAGATGGCTCAGTGTTTAAGAGCACTGACTGCTCTTCCTGAAGACCCGGTTTCAATTCCTAGCACCCACATGACAGTTACAGCTGTCTGTAACGCCAGTTTCAGGGGACCTGACATTCATGGTAAAAACACCAATACACATTAAAATAAATTAATTAAAAAAAAAAAAGAACAACATGTGCTCTTAACCACTAAGCCAACTCTCCATGTCCTAAACTGTAAGTCTTTACTGGGAGGATTCTATCTTCATTTGCAGATAACAGCTGTTATATAACTCCCAGAGTTTTTAAGCTCTCATCATTAAACCCTCATCTCCTGGGTAGACCAGGATGAATAGAGGGGCATCTTCTGAGTAGCTACCTAGTCAGGCATGATAGCAGATGCCTGAATCCCAGCATCTGGGAGGTAGCCTGGGATACATGAGATACTATCTCAAAAAAAGAGGAAAAAACAAAAACTCAGCAGCTTCATGGGACACAGTAAGTCTGCCATCTAAAATTGGTAGGAAGAGGTAAACCATGCAGTTGGGAAGAACAGGACATTCACAGTGTAAATCATCAAGGGCGCATACCAACAATAGGAATCCAGAATGTGCTTGCCCCTAGTTCATTTGAAACCCACAAAAAGAAATAGGCCCTCTTGGGCTGGAAGCCATACAGAGATTCTTAAGCTTTCCCCAGAACTAGAGTCTGCACACAGAAAGCCAGATGCTTTAGGCTAAACCAACTGTCAGGAAGGTTCTGAAGTGCTAGCAAGGATGTCTTGTTCAGGAGGCTAACTGCACCAACAGAAGTGCTTCTTCACCAGGCTGATAAGAACAAAACCAGGCCAAAGGGCTCCCCAGAAGTAGATCTTACCCTGGAAGACTTTGTTATTTATTCAGTGACAATTCATGGCACAAATCCCACTCCTCCTAAATACCAGTCCTGAAAGGCTCCAGACAGATCAAGCCCACAGGTCGGGGCAGTTCCCAAATAGCTTGGAAGATCTCAAATCATTTGGCTGACCAGAGTTGAGACTATTACCTGTTCACGATACTGATGAGCTCCCGCAGACGTTCTTCCCCTAGCTGTCTGTCTGCCTCACTGGCAGCTGCATCTCGACTCTTCAAAATTGGCAACTCAAAATGCTTCTTAAACTCCTGGGCAGTTCCTAAACTCAGGAGAGAATTAAGAATATTAAAGAATGTAAGGGTGGAATGATTTTTCTTGCTGCCAATAATGACAAACCATCTTGTCACCAATGACCCTCCCTGCTGAGAATAAAGCTGAAAAAATACAAGCAATTTTATTTAATGAATCAGACAGCAAAATAGTTAAGAAGATTTGAGTCCCTAATAAAGTGTAGATAGAACTACTCTGATTAAAAAAAAAAAACTTATAAAATGCTGATTGGCCAGTAGCCAACCAGGAAGTATAGGTGGGGCAACCAGAATAGGAGAATTCTGGGGAGAGGAAAGGCTGAGTCTTCAGTCATCAGCCAGACACAGAGGAAACAAGATGAGAATGGGTCATTGATAAAGGTACCAAGCCACATATCTAACACAGATAAGAATTATGGGTTAATGTAAGATGTAAAAATTAGTTAATAAGAAAGCCTGAGCTAACAGGCTTTATAATTAATGTAGGCCTTTGTGTGTTTCTTTGGGACAGGCTGCAGAACCAAGCATGACAGAAACCTCTGTCAACAAAGCACTGGCACCCACATGCACATACATATTAACATATATCACACATAATTTTAATGCACAGGGATTATTTCCAGCTCCAGTTGTTAGGCACACAATCCCTACATAGCTAACACTGCCTCTGCAGAAGATAAATGGTCCATGTTGGTCTTCCTGAGTTGCTCCACAGTCAAAGCCACCTGACAGTTTTGCCTCCCCACCCCTTTTCCTCTTTTGAGGAAAGGTCTAATGTAGCCCAGATTGACTTCAAACTCCCTATGTACAAAAAGGATTCTGAACCCCTGATCCTCCTGCCTCCCATCTCCCAGGTGCTGAGCTTACAGGTATCAGCTTGGCTACTCTCTGATAAGAGAAGCCTTCCAACAAGTTTCTACTCATCCACACCTAATTGGCAATGTCTCCTTGCTCTCCTCAGCTGGAGTTACACTCTAAGGACAAAGCAGGAAGGCAGGGCTCCTTACCCAAAATGCCTGAATTAACGAAATGCACCAAGCTGAAATATTCAAGCAAGTCATTTTGGATGGGGGTCCCGGAGATGAGCACCCGCCGGCTGGTATTCAAGCTGTCCAGGGCCTGGTAAGTCTGATTCTCAGAGTTTTTAAGCCTGTGTCCCTGCAAGATAATTAATTCTCATTTACAACAATAAATGATAAAATTAAATGATAGCAAAGTCTGTAGGGAGAAAAGAGTCAAACATTACAGACCCTAAAGTTCCAGGAACTAGTCAGGCCGGCATAGGCTTCTTTGCCTACTGCCTCAGAGAAAAGTATTAGGCTCACAAGGTAGCACCAATGCTACACCTAAAAAGCAAGGATTCCCTCTGTTTCCTCCCATTCTTCCATTTTCAAACTTCCAGAACTTTACTACTCACCAATTTTACAGTCAACGTGCCCATGATATAGACCCATGCTTTCAGGGAGTCCTCCCCATCCCTGCCAGTCCAACCAACCCAGAGCTTTCAGAGTCAGGTGCCTCAGTGTCTTGTTTGAGTCATGATGCTAAACATGGAAGGTGGAGACCTCAGCTGTACTCACCTTCAGGCAGTCATTCAGCTGCTATATCCAAAGAGCTTCCCTTGAGAGCTCTTCCCTAACCTGTCCTCCCTGCGGTCATCATTAATGTCCCTTGAAGCCATTTATTCTTAAGACAGAAAAGGACGCTTTTCTTGAGAACCAGGTAGCTGAGACAGTCAAATGACCTTCTTTCCTTTTTTTTTTTTTCCCCCCTCTTTTTCCTTTTGTCTGTATTAACTACTTTGGCTGTCCTGGAACTTGATTTGTAGACCAGGCTGTCCTCAAACTCACAGAGATCTGCCTGCCTCTGTCTCCCAAGTGCTGGGATTAAAGGTCTGCACCACCACTGCCTGGCTTTTTTAAAAATAATTTATCTTTATTTTATGTGTGTTGGTGCTTGCCTGCATGTATATCTGTATGAGGGTATCAAAACTGTAGCTGCAGATAGTTGTGAGCTGTCATGTGGATGCTAGGAATTTAACCCAGGTCCTCTGGAAGGGCAGCCAGTCCTCTTAACTGCTGAGACAGTTCTCCAGCCCCTGAATGCTTTTTAAATGTTTTTTTTATTAACATGTACATGTGTCTGCATGAGTTTATTTGTACATGTATGCAAGTGTCTGCAGAAGCCAAAAAGTGCTAGATACTATAGAACTGGAATTATATGTATGGTTAGGAGCCATCTCATGTGGGTGCTGAGAACCAAACCCATGACATCTTTAAGACCAATGTCTTAGTCACTATTCTATTGTTGTGTAAAGACACCAAGACCAAATTAACTCTTATAAAGAAAGCATTTAACTAGTATCTTGCTTACAGTTTCAAAGGGTTAGTTCATTATCGTCATGGAGGCACTGGAGCAGTAGCTGAGAACTACATCCTGATCTGTAGGCAGAGAGACTGGGCCTGGCATGCATGGGCATTTGAAACTTCAAAGCCCACCCCCAGTGACACACTTCCTCCAACAAGATCACACTTCCTAATCCTTCTAAATCCTTTCAAACAATTCTACTCCCTGGTGACTAAGCATTCAAATATATGAGCCTCGAGGAGGGGGTCACTCTTATACCAAGCCAATTGGCAAGCAGTCTCAGTTGCTGAGCCATCACTTCAGTCCTGACCCTCTCCTCAGCCTTTTGAGTTTCTAGAATTATAGGCTTGGGCCACCATCCCTATATAACACATTAGACTTTCTTATCTCTGTGCTTCTAATCATTCAAAGATCCCTAACCTAGAATAAAAACCATCTTTAACAAGGCTCAGGAGATATCAGACACTGAGATAAGAGCTTCCCCAATCAACTCACTGAGTCCCCACAATAACCAGACAAGGCAGGTATATATGATCACTCTTTTTCCAGATGCAGAAACACAAGCCCACATGGTTAAGTCACTTAAGAGTAAGGTCACACTACTGTTAGGTGGCTGAGCCAGGATCTAAATAAAGCTCTCTATAGCCTATCCCCTTAAACACTGCTATGTCTCACTACACAGTAAAATCCCCCCAATCTTCAAAGTCCTTCTTTGGTCTAAGATTGCTATTTAGAGGGGAAAAATATCAATTGGCCCACAGTACCCAAACCCTCCTCAGAGTTTCGTTTGAGATAGCGTCTCATCCTGTAGTCTTGGCTGGCCTAGAACTCTATAGGAGACCAAGCCACAAACTCAAACATCCACCTGACTCTGCCTCCCGAGTGCAGCTCTCCTCAACTGTATGCACTGTTTCATCCCTCTATGGCAAACCAGTGCTATGGGTTCTTCCACTCACTTGTGTCCTCCAGTGTGGCATCTCTATTCCTGACATTCCCCACTGCTAGTAATGTTTAGCGAAGACTCTGACATCTTTCTACCATCTAGACTACAAGTGTTAAGTACCTCATCACATATGACCAGTCCAACATTTCCTTTTTTAAGGACTCCAACATGAAGGCGGAAAGTCTCATAGGAAATGATGAGAATGGGAGAAGGCACTCGAGCTCCACGCTGGTTCATAAATCCTTCTACAACAGAACGGTGTCAGGACAAATCAGCAGATCTTAAAGAAAAACAGTCTGATAGTTGTTTAACATAGCCTCGAAAAAATTGTGCTGTTTTTCAATGGCAATTTTCCCACTTGTCCCCACACTGCCATCACCACTGGCCACAAGTGAACACACAAGTAAAAAGCCTAGGTGGAAGAGTATAGCCTTGTTTGTTAAAGCTCCATACCCAGTTTTCGGTCTATCTCGTCCTTAGAGCCTCCGTCGATGGCTAGAGGTTGGATCCTCCCTCCAAGCCATTTCCCAACCTCATTGTACCAGTTCTTCACCAAGCTGGAAGGTGACACTACCACTGCTTTCTCAATTTCGGGCTTGCACTCTGGGCTCTGGCGTAAAAGCGTCCACATTAACGTGATGCACTGTAGTGTCTTTCCCAGGCCCATCTCATCAGCCATGATGCAGCCATGGCTTCCCGGGATTCGACGACTGGTGACACACTCCCATAGGAACTTCACTCCCTGAGGAATAACACCGTTTAGTCCATTTGACACCTGCTTAGCCCCAGCCACACACCCTTCCCTGATCCTCATTTACCTCTCTCTGATGAGGCCGCAACACCTTACTGAGAATAGGATCAACAACCACATGGACAGGGAGTTTTTCCCTGCGAAAACATAGCAGGAAAAAAAATAAATCGTGATCAGATTCAGGCAAGGTCAATCCTCAGGAAGTGGTATCTGCAGGCCCAGAAGGTTGATTACACCTTCGCCCTCAAAGAATAAACCAGTGGGGTTCTGCATTAGGAGTCAAAAACATCAGAAAGGTTGACACTCCTGTCCTCACCCCATCACCTGCCCCTCCAAATGAGCAAGGCAAAAGGCAGTGAGGAACCCCCACTGCCTGAATACAACCACACAGTCTCCCACAATCTCCTTCCCAGCCACTAGCTCTGGCAGCCTATGACAATTCCAAAGGAGGAAAAAGAAATCACAAACCCCCTCCCACCCTTCTAGGCACGTACACTTGTAGTGGACTAGAACTATTCAGAAACACCAGTGTGCATACTTGTCAAGCTTCAGCCGGTCATGGGCGCTTAGTGGGGGGGGCTCATACAGCACCAAGGCACCTTCTTCCAGAGGATCATGGAGGGCGCGGCGAACACCAGCCCTTTTCAGGCCCAATGCTCGAGAGCCCAGAGGACCTAGAAATCAGCAATCCATCTGTGAGCTAACCTGCTATAATCAGGCACACCAGCAAGCCCAATTGAAATGCCCATCTTTCATGTACCTTTCTAAATCCCCACGGCCTTCTTTCCCGGAACTCCTTCAAACCACTTGTGCATCTATTTGACCATTATCTTGTCAGTTCTCAAGCGTTTTTCCTAATTTATTTCTCCCATTCAACTACAAACTTCTGGAGGGCTTTATCAAGCTCATCTCAAGTCAACTGTAGCAAGGTGTAAAACTCAATGGAGGCCTTTCCTATGTGAGAACTTGAAAGCCGGCTGCTTCCCTCCCCAGTCCCCGTTCAGGCACAATGCAATGTCCTACACAAGACAAAGGAAAACTGTGGAAATTACACCTCCCACAGTCAACCTTAGAAAAGAATTAGCACTGAACATGCTTAAACTCAATGAAGGCCAGAGTCATTAGCCACTGCCCCTCGAAGATGAAGGACAATTAGTCTTGGCAATGCAGTGTAGCCTTCGTACAAGCCTCAGGAGGATCACGTCAAACACATCCACCCACGGACAGACAATAACTGTACCAATAACTCCGGCTTCTGAGATCCAACACCTCTGACCTTCTCAGATGGCCAAATGAACACACGTGCACATACACACGCACGTGTACACACACACACGATTAAAAATAAAAAACTACAGGCATAGTAGCACAGCATTTAGGAGGCAGAGGCAGGCAGACCTCTGTAAACTCAAGGCCTATTAGCCTAGTCTACAAAGCAAATTCCAGGCCACCCAGGATTACACAGTCAGACCCTGACTCAACCAAAACACAAAATAAATCCAAAAAAAAAAAAAAAACAAAAAACAACCAAACAAGAAAACTAATAGTCTCCATTTTACCTTGATAATTTGGAATGGGGACCTTGAAAGGCTTTGACAAAATGCTTCGAATAAATGCTTCCTAAAAAGAAAAACAAAAATTCAGGAGATGTTATAGATCAATAAATAGTCTAACACATTCCACTTCTGGTATTTTTAATTAATTCGTTCATTTTATTTTATGTATATGGGTGTTTTGTCCTCTACCTACCACAAAGCTAACCTCCCAACCACAAATAAATTTGTTGCTGCATTAGTTTTGCCAACTACTTAATTTTCATAAATCCCTATCAGTTTTCTTGAAAATTAAACAGCCCGCCAGGCAGTGGTGGCGCATGCCTTTAATCCCAGGAACGTCTTTAATCCCAGAGGCAGGCTGATCTCTGTGAATTCAAGGACAGCCTCGTCTACAAAGCGAGTTCTAGGACAGCTAGGACTGTTACACAAAGAAATCCTGTCTCAAAAAAACAAAAAAAAATTAAACAGCCCAAAGATTAGAAGTAATATAGGCAGTAGCCATCAGTAGAATATAAGCAGAAAAATGACAAAGATGCTAATAAGAGCTAAGACTCTCTTAGGAGTTACAATTAGGAGGCAAGGCTAAGACAGTCCATGTACCCTAGCCAGGCTAGCCTCAAACTTTCAATTCTCCTGCCTCAGCTTCCTGAGTACTGAGATTACAGGCATGTACCACCACATCTAGCTTCCTCCTATCACGATTTCGTCCTCACTAACAGCCCTATGAGGCCTATGAATTGCTGTTATTCAAGGCAAGCACAAAGATATAAAGCTATAATCCTAGGATTTAGGACAATGAGCAAGGGCAATACTGAGATTGAAGCCAGCCCAGGTAAAATCTTGTCCCAACACTGGGACTTGCTTCCTCTGCATATACTGGATTTTGGCGCTCCAGTCTGTTTGGACTCTCACCTTTCCTGGACCTGGAGGGAGGGGGGAGGAACTTGAACTTCCCACAGGGCAGGAAACCCTGACTGCTCTAGGGGATGGAGAGGGAGGAGGAGAGGGAGTGGGGGGAGTGGGAGGGTGTTGGGAGGAGGGGCTGAAATGGAAACTTTTATAATTTAATAAAAAAAAATAAAGTTAAAAAAAAAAAATCTTGTCCCAAAAGAAAATTAAGCCAGGTGTGGTAGCTCATACCTGTTACCTAGAATTTGAGAGGCAGAGTCAGGAAGATCAAAAGCTCAAAATTATCTTTAGCTACACAGTGGGCTTTGAGGCCAGCCTGGGCTACATGAGACCCTGTTTCATAAAGGTGGGAAAGACGCCTAGAGAAAAAGCTCAACAGTTAAGAGTACTTTCTGCTTTTCCAGAACTCAAGTTCATTTTGAAAGACTTACAACTACCTGTAACTAACTCCAGCTCCATGGGATCTAGCGCCCTTGTCCGACCTATCCCTGCACCCTATACACATGGCATACATTCACATTCCTACATTCTCTCTGTGTGTCTGTCTGTCTCTCAGAAAGGAAAAAAAGAGAAGGAAAGAAGGAAAGAAAGAAAAAGGTGCTTACAGTCACGCCCAGCAAACAGTTGGCTCCCAGAATCCACAAGCTGTCCTCTGACTTCCCTGAGAGCCACAGCACGTGCACACCTCCACTCACACAGTACATAGAGCATGTGTAAGTGTGTACAGTGTGTACAGCCAGGACAGCTGGAGAGCTTAACCCTTCACTCATGGCCGTGAACATCAGCCCAAAGCCAGGAAGTGCTTCCTGCCACAGGAAGGTCCAAGGCAGGGAACAACGGGAAAAGGACATACAGAGAGAATAAGCTCAAGTCAGTTGTGGCAGAGGCAGGTGGATCTCTGTGAGTTCAAGGCCAGCATGGTCTACAAAGTGAGTTCCAGGACAGCCAGGGATATACAGAGAAACCCTATCTCAAAAGAAACCAAGATAAAAGAAACGCATCAACAGAAAAAGAAGCCAAAAGGTTGAAGAAAGCAGATACACGCAGGCACTAGAAAGGATGAGCCAGTGTGGGCTACCCAGAAATCAAGACTCTCTGAGACAAAGCTGAGGGAAGGAGGGGGAGAGGAGAGAGGGAGCAATAGGAAGGAGACAGAATTAATGGTGAACTGAATGGTAGTAAAGTTTGATCTTTATCTGTAAACACCTGAATTATTTGGGAAATTATATTGCTTGTGAACCCTGGCAATATCACAGCTAGGACCAAAGGGAACAAGGAGAAATCAAGAGCAAGCACCCTAAAGTTTTGTTTCTCTGTGTGCTATGGAGGGTGACAGAAGTGGGTTCTCTCCTTCCACCAGGTGGGTCCTGGTGATCAAACCGAGGTCCATCAGGCTCGGTGGCAGGTTCCTTTCCCTGCTGAACCATCTTGCCGGCCCATGTCATGTTTAGTTTTCTGAGACAGATCTCACTCTGCAGCCCAGGCTGCCTGAAACTCACAGCACTCCTGCTGCTGACACCTCCCGAGCATCAGCATTACAGGCATAACCCATCACATTTGGCTCCTAATGGGACTAGATTATAGGAAAAAGCAGTAATAAAAAAAAAACTCCTTTCCGCCAAAGGCAAGCATGTCTTGCCATGAAACTTTTACCTTTATATTCTAATGCATTTCCTTACATGTACAGATGATAAATTTCTAGAAATTAAATGTTTTTTTTCCACAAAAAAACCCTTATTTTTGTGATCTACTGAAATAAAGAATGGGCAAATGAACATCACCATCACTAAGTAATGTGACAAAATACTAAATTCTGCTTATCTGCATCTAAAGAAAGCTTTTGTTTTTTCAAATAGTGTCATTACGTTGAGGCTAGCCTAGCAACTCACATATAATTCAGTTTGAACTTGAACTCACAATTCTCCTGCATCAAGCTTGCCTGGCTCTGACTAAATTTGTGATTTAGCATGAATACTATAGTTATGAACAGCAAATATAATCATTAAGAAAAAACACTAACAAAAAAAAAAATCTGCCAGGTCCTACAAGCAATGGTGGTGGACGCCCTTAACATTCCAGCACTCGGGAGGCAGAGGCATGATACAGGTATACTGTGGTATCTTTTGAGAGCCATTTCAAAGCCTTTCTCAGCTCTTAGCTTGGCTTGAGGGACTAGTATCCCAGAAAGCTTGGCAACCAACAAGCCACCCAGAGACAGTACTTTTCATGTTGTCTTAAAAGATTCAAACAATTAAATCCAGGACTGGAGAGATGGGCTGCTCTTCTTCCAGAGGTCCTGAGTTCAATTCCCAGCAACCACATGGCAGCTCACACCCATCTGTAATGAGATCTAGTGCCCTCTTCTGCATACATACAAGCAGAACACTGTATATGTAATAAAAAATATTTTTTAAAAATTAAATCCTCGGGGCTGGAGAGATGGCTCAGAGGTTAAGAGCACTGACCCCTCTTCCAGAGGTCCTGAGTTCAACTCCCAGCAACCACATGGTGGCTCACAGTCATCTGTAATGAGATCTGGTGCCCTCTTCTGGCCAGCAAGCATACAGACAGAACACTGTATACATAATAAATAAATAAATCTTTAAAAAAAAAAATTAAATCCTCAGATACAGAGGGTAGGTTGGTTTTTTAGATTTATTTTTATATGTGAGGAGTATTTTGCCTGAATGTATTTAAGTGCACTGTGTGCATGCCTGGTGCACAAGGAGGCCAGAAAGGGGTGCTAGGTCACCAAATTTGGAATTAAAAATGTCAGAGGTGCCTCATGGATCTGAGAACCAAACTCAGGTCAATAGCAGACCGTTCTTAACTGCTGAGTCATCTCTTCTGTCCCAGAGGGTGAGTTTCAGATGGAAATTTAGTATAAATTTATGGGGGTGGGGGAGCTTAAGAAGGATGAAAGAGGGGGAGGGGGAAAAGGATAGCAGGAATGAGCAGAGCTCCAATACAGCAGGGAGAGTCCCAGGATATAGGGTACCACTGAAGCAGCTAGTCTGGGAGCATTTTAAAGAATTTATGGTGGGAAAGGGACAGGGGCTGAACTGGTCAGTCCAGATGAATTCTTCCCAGGTCAGTCAGAGTCATCTACAGCTCTAGGCAGATGTGCAGGAGAGGACAGAAAGTAGGAGCCAGGATTTCTGGTCTCCAGCAGGGAATGGAACTGCTACTTTGGGGTCCCTTCCCTACCTGACTCACTTCTATCTCCTGTCATCATTAACAAGTCCAGAGCAGAAGTTCACACCTGTTAACCTAGAAAGACGTTAACAAGAACTACCTTTAGGCAGAAGCGGGCAAATCTCTGTGAATCTGAGACCAGTCTGATCTAGTGAGTTCCAACAAAGGCTACAAAGACCTGTTTCAAACTAAAGCTCAGAGTGCTTGTTGCACGCGCCTTTAATCCTAGCATTCAGGAGGCAGAGGAAGGGGAAATCTCTGAGTTTAAGGTCAAACTGGTTCAAGATGGGGCTACAAAAGAGAAACCCCGTCTCTAAAAACAACAACAAAAAGAGTACCAGGAGAGGCTCCAAAGCTACAGAGAAATCCTGTCTCGAAAAACAAAACAAAACAACAACAAAAAAAGTACTTGGTTGTTCTTGCATAAAACCAAGTTCAAGTCCCAGCACCACATGGTGGCTCACCACCATCCTTAACTACAGTTCCAGGGGATCCTTTGCCTTTTTCTGACCTCTGCGGGCATTAGACATGCAAGTGATGCACAGACATACATGCAGGTAAAACAGCCACACACATAAAATAAAATAGTAACTCTTAAAAAAAAATTTAAGCTAGGCAGTGGTGGTGCATACCTTTAATGGGGTGGGGGCAGATATATGAGTTCAAGGCCAGTCTTGAACAGACAGACAGGGCTACACAGAGAAGCCGTCTCAAAAACAAACAAAACAAAACAAAAACCTCTAAATCAAATCATAGAAAAAGAACTTCATTAGAATTTGATATCAATTCTATGGCTGAGAGGTTAAGAGCACTGGCTGCTCTTCCAAGGGTCCTGAATTCAATTCCCAGCAACCACATGGTGGCTCACAACCATCTATAATGGGATCTGATGCCCTCTTCAGGCATGCAGGGACATGCAGACAGAGTAGTCATCCCTAAAAAGAATACATAAATAAGAAAAAAAAAAAAGAATGTGATATCAATTCCAAAACTAAAAAAATTACTTTCAAGATTATTTGGTAGCACATACCTGTAATTTAAATAAGTACATAAATTAGGACAAGAGGCTAGATTTAGACCAAGTATATTCCAAATTTTAGGATAAGAGGCTAGATTTTGACCAAGTATATTCAAAATTTTAAAAAGATTCCCAATAGAACTCAGAAGCCATAGGATCTATCTGTAGGACAAAGTACAGGCTATGTTACTGTAGGGGTGTTCACATTTATTAAGACTCCTAGTCAAACACACCAGCCAGGAAAGCGGCAGCAGGACTTGGCATGACTAGCCCCTGAGGACATGCTCTAACAGTGCCAAACTGTGGTGCAAGCATGCCCTCATTCACTTATTCCACGAGGTACTGATAATTCATACCATATATTTTGAGAACTCCTTTCCTGGGAAACAATGTCTACCCCCTCCCCCTAACAACCAACCAAATTCCACTAATGTTTGCCCTAGAAAACCAAGGAGTGTATCTGGCTACTTACAGGGCACAGAAGACGGGTTGCTGGCTGGAGGGTGGGTGACCGCAAAGCAACAACACTGAAAAGTCCTCAGCCAGCATGGATGATTGCTTCCCAGCAGCCATGGAGCCTTCTTCATTCACTCTTTCCCAATCTAGACACTAGGGCCTCCCCAAACCAGATTAAAGAAGAATAATTGCCTAACAAATGATTGGGAGTGGCTGGAATCCCAGATGAGGGTCCAGTGACTGTCCCTATCGCCCTCCTTAAAGAGAAGGTCACCAGTCCCCAAGCCCTATCTATTGTAAGCTTATCTAATGAAGAGGATGGCTTTCTTGCTTGGAGAACAGCATTCTACAGTGATCTTTCCTTCTGAAGGAGAAGGAGGGAACATTCTACACAACCAACAGTTTATTTCAGCAGGCTCAAGGGACAGCTATTCCCAATCTTTCCACCTCAACTGCTCCATCCCTGCTAGTTCTTCCTCACCAGTCTGATTTCATCTTTTACCCCCCTTTCCACAGGCAAACTTTTAGAAAGAATTAAAGTCTGCCTTACTATCTCCCACTCCAATCTGCCTCCACTCCTCAGAAGTGGCTCTGCACAAGGCCATGGCCTGCATGCTTCTAATTCCAAACGACAAGTTTCCATTCTTATCTTAACAAAGCTAACCATTCTTTCTTCTCAACGACGCTGCCCTGACCACTCTCCCACTACTGCACTTCTCTGGAATCTCATGCTCAGCCCAAAGAGTGTTTCCACCTCTGCCTAAATCGCCTAAATGCCCTAAAAAGTCAGTGTTCCTCAGGGCTCACGACTTAAGCCCAAACTTCTTCCAACTATAGATTCACCCTGATAATCCAACACACTTTGAGATATCAAGTATCTCTTTGCCAAAGATCACCTAATCTATTCCCTTTTTAAAATTTTATTTATGTTTTATGTGCATTGGTGTTTTGCCTACGTGTATGTCTGTGTGAGGGTATCGTAACCCCTGGAACTAGAATTACACAGTCTTGATTCACCATTTGAGTGTTGGGAATTGAACCCTGGCACCCAAAAGGCAGAAGCAGGTAAATTGAGGTGAGTGTGGGCTACAAGTAAGACTCCATCTTAAAAAAAAAAAAAAAGTCTCAGGAATCAAATTTCTGAACTCTGTACCAGTGAGAAACAATCCAATAATCCCGTTAAAGTCTTCTGTACAAGGCCAGCATCATTCTTGTTTTCTCAAACACGTAAATTTCTTATTGGCAACAATTAAATGGTGTTTGTAGACACCATCCATGGAATTTTTTTGAAGCAGACATATATATATATATGTGTGTGTGTGTGTGTGTGTGTGTGTGTGTGTGTGTGTTATTTATTGCTGTGACTTCTGTTGTGTTTTTATAAGCTTTTTGTTAAATACACTGAGCTGGGCCAACAAGATAGCTAACAGGTAAAAGCTCTTGCCAAGTCTGATGACCTGAATTTTACCCTAGGAACTCATATGTGTACTCCCACAAGTTATCACCTGACCTCTGCATACATACTAGGCACACATGTACAAGGGTGACCATACACATAAATGCATGCACATGCACAAAAATATATAAATAAATGTTTAAAAAAGCACACTGAGCTACTTTTATTAAACCAATAGCTCTGTTATGTTTAAAGTCATCATATGTTCATATGCTTAAATCTGGATAGCAGAACTTAAGCAATTAATAAAGTATATAAATATCTTCTTAATATACTGATTAGAAAACATAAAAACAATAAAACCAATGATTAAAAAGAAACTGAAGCATTCTTTGGGCCCCTTAAGTATTATCACAGAACCTGTGGCTAAGATGCCTATTTATGTCCCCCATCAAATCCCTTTCTTTTTTCTGCTTCCTAGCTCAGTAAATAGTATAATCTCCTTTGCCTCTGTCTGGAATCCCAACTTTATTTCAAGGGTCTCTCTCCTGACATGTAGTCAATCTAAAGTCTTTCTATACATCTTAATATATAGAAATATATTAAGTATATTAATACTTAATATTATCTTAATATATATTTGCTACTTTTTCCTATTTCCACTCTCCTAACATACAAGTCCTTTGTTGTCTTGCAACTTCCATCTTTTTTTTTTTGTTTTGTTTATTGTTGTTGTTTTTGAGACAGGGTTTCTCTGTGCAGCACTGGCTGTTCTAGAACTTGCTTTGTATACCAAACTGGCCTCGAACTCAGAGATCCCCCTATATCTGCCTCCCAAGTGCAGGGACTAAAGGCGTGTGCCACCACACCTAGCACTACTTTCACCTTCTCAGTGCCTTTTCCATCTTCCTTTCTCACTCAAATGGAATTTCTGCACCACTGTAAACCTCCTACTCCTACTTAAAAGACTTCAAAGAAGAAGAGACAGAGATCACTCAGTGGTTAAGAGCACTCGCTGCTGCTCCAGCAAAGCAGAGTTCGATTCCCAACACTCACATCAGGCGGCACAAGGCTGCCTGTAACTCTAGCTCCAAGGATGTGATGCTCTCTTCTGGCTTTGATGGGCATACACATACATGTGAATATGCGCCACAAACATATATACAAATTAAAAACAAAACAAGTTCAAAAGTCCTCAGTAGCCTTAGACTAAAGTCCTGACTCTCAAACCATGACTTACAAAAGAGGCCTTCTGCTCCAGGACTCTCCACAGCTGTCCGCTCCACCTGCCATCTCTCTCCACCTGCCAACTTCCCACACCTCCACCTGACCAAATCAGCAAACGCTTTTCAGGAGCTGCCTCGATCTGCAGCCAGGCTTTCCTCAGGCTGTTCTACTAAAATCTGTCTGACTCCTTTCACCAGGACAACCTTTCAGAATAATCAGAAGTTAATCTAACATGCCCTTCAAATTTCAGCCATTCTCAGTCTCTAAACTGTGAAGCCATTTAAGGTGCTCATGGGACAGCTTGAGCAAAGCACAATGAAAACTATTCTAGAGGATTAAAGATCGCCTAACAGGATTCTTTTGGGAAAAAATAAACACAAACACACACACACACACACACACACACACACACACACACACACAAAGCAAGAGGTGGGTTCTGGAGAGACGGCTCAGCAGTTAAGAGCACTTGCTCTTGCAGAGGACCCAGGTTCTATTTCCAGCACCCCCAATTACACAGAAGTACTTTTAAATGTCTGCTGAATACACAAATAACTAAATGCAGTTATATATTCCCAGAAAGTCTGATGAAAAAAACGTGGGCTGGTCAGCACATGCCACTAAACTTGGCAACCTAAATTTAGTTCCTGAAATCCGCATGGTAAAATGAGAAAAACCAGCTCTCAGGAGTTATCCTCTGACCGCCACACATGTATGGCAAGCATGCTCATACATATATACACATATACATGGAAAGAAACAGTCAAAAACAATTTAATGTGTAACAACTAAAAAAAAAAAGCCAGGTGTGGTAGAGCACACCTTTAATCCCACCACTCAGAAGGCAAAGGCATCTAAATCTGAGTTCAGTTTCAACATGGTCTATATAGAATGATCCAGACCAGACAAGCCAAGGCTCCTGTGAGATCTTGTCTTAAAAGAGAGAGAGAGAGAGAGAGAGAGAGAGAGAGAGAAAAGAAAAAAGCCAGGTGGTGGCCGCCTATGTCTTTAATCCCAGCACTTAGGAGTCAGAGACAGGAAGATATCTGTGAGTTCTAGGACAGTCGAGACTACACAAAGAAACCCTGTCTTGAAAAAAACCAAAAGAAGAAAGTTGTGCAAGATAATGTAAGATCCTGGCATGATGAGAAGTTGATTACTAGAGGAAGCAATGAAAGCTATGAAACTCTAGTAGTTTCTAAGGCATGAAAAAGCCAAGTTTATTGGCACACACTTATAATTCAGCATCCAGGAGGTAGAGGAAGGAGAATTAAAAGTTTATGGCTGGGGCTAGATCACTGGCTGTTCTTCCAGAGGACCAGGGTTCAATTCCCAGCACCCACATTAGGCAGGTCACAAATGTCTGTAAACTACCATTGCAGGAGATCTGACACCCTCTTCTGGCTTCTACAGGCATACATGAAGGCAAAATACCCATACATATATAACTAAATAAAAGGGTTTTGGTTTTTTTTATTTTTTCGAGATAGAGTTTCTCTATGAAACAGTCCTGGCTCTCCTGGAACTCACTCTGTACACCAGACTGGCTTGGAACTCACAGAGACCCACCTACCTCTGCTTCTCAAGTGCTGGGATTAAAGGCAAGCATCACCACTGCCCAGCTTAATAAAAGTTTTGACAGAGATCAAGGCCACCCTGGAACTATCTATCTATTTTGAGATAGTGAAACAACTATCTCAAAAAAAAAAGAAAGAAAGAAAGAGAGAGAGAGAGAGAGAGAGAGAGGAAGGAAGGAGGGAAGGAGAAAGAAAGAAAAGAAAGGAAGAAACCAAAACAAAAAAGCCACACACAGTATCTAAACAGTGCTGCAACCTTCCTTTTTGACTCGTTTATTTAGGAATCTAAGCCACTTTTTAGCTGGTACCCACAGAGTTATAAACAAGGAAAGATTCAAGCAAACCTCCCAGCAGATCACACAGAAGCTAGGGATAAGATGATCACTCTGCTGTGAAGAAATCCAAGGCAAAAGAACTAAGCACACACAGAGAACCAGGCCAGTTGTTCTTATGACTTACATGTTGACTGCTATCCAAACAGGGTGGTCGGTTGATCAACTGAGTCAAAGGTTTCCGAAAAGGAGACAGGAAACACTGGGTCTCATTGCTGGACTTCCGTTTCTTAGGAGTCTAGGAGAGAGATGGGAAAGCGACGTTGCAACACCCAGACAACCCAGAGACCACCCTACTGGCGATCAGCCCCTGAGTACTTAGAGCCAGGAGTGGTGCTGAGCATGTGTTGTCCCAGCTACTTGAGAGGTTGAGGCAAGCTAGCAATATTGCTCAGTTATTGAGCTTTTGTCTAGCAAATATAAAAGCCAGTATTAGGGGACACCGCAAAAAACGTGCCAGCAAGATATGGTGGCACACACCTGTAATCCAAGCATCTGGGAAATGGATGCAGGAGGATCAGGAATTCAGGTCCATCCTTTGCTCATAGCCAGCCTGGGCTACATGAGACTCAGCCTCAACAAAAACAAAATTACTTATTGTTAGACACCACAGTAAACCTTTTTTAAATTCGTTTATTTTTATTTTATGTGCATTGCTGTTTTGCCTGTGTGTGTCTGTGTGAGGGTGTCAGAACCCTAGAACTCGAGTTACAGACAGTCTTGTGCTGCCATGTGGGTGCTGGGAACTGAACCTTGAGTCCTCTGGAAAAGTAGCCAGTGTTCTTAACCACTGAGCCATCTCTCCAGCCCTCACACTAACTCTTATGACTATCACAACAACCCTAAGATATTATATTTACAGGCTGGAGAGATGGCGTGGTGGTTTAGAGCATGTGCTGTACTGCCAGAGGACCTGAGTTCAATTCCCAGCGCCCACATAGGAAGTCTGCAACTGCCCCTAACTCCAGCTCCAAGGGGATTCTGATACTGTTGACCTACACAAGCACCTGAACACACACATATACATAAATTAAAAATAAACCTTTAAAAAAAATATTATGTTTACTAGCCTCATCAGTTTACTTGCGCCCAGCAAGTTTTCAGGAAAGTTTCCTGAAAACTTGCCGGGCGCACACCTTTAATTCCAGCACTCAGGAGGCGGAGGCAGGTGGATCTCTGTGAGTTCAAGGCCAGCCTGATCTACAAGAGCTAGGTCCAGAACAGGCACCAAAACTACAGAGAAACCTTGTCTCGAAAAAAAAAAAAAAAAAAAAAGAAAAGAAAAGAAAATTGAAACTTGCTGGGCACTGTGGTACACGCCTTTAATCCCAGCATATGGGAGGACAAGGCACATGGATCTCTGTGAGTCTGAGAACAGGCTGGCCTAGGAAGTTCAACACTGTCTCAAAACAAACCAACAAACAAAAAAACAACCAGTACCTTTAGAAGTAACAACCAAATACAGCTTCATTCATTACTCACCTGCAGAGGATGCTCAACTCTGAGAGTTTTGTAAAAGGTAAGAGGGAGCCATTGTTCCTCTCTCACAGTAGCAAAGCAGCAATGCTAATGAGCCCCAGGTGGTTTACTCGAAGGTGAAAGCTCGCTCTCGCTTTTTAAAGTCACTGTGAGCTATATCACTGTGAGTTTGAGGCCAGGCTGAGCTTTATGAGAGACCCTGTCCCAAAAGGGTGGGGGAGAGGGGAGTGTCTTGAAACAGCTGAGCAGTATGGACACTTGCCACCAAACCTGAAGACCTGAGTTCAATACCTAAACCCACATAGTGGAAGGAGATAACTGACTCTTGCCTTAAATGTCAAAGCATATACACTCTCCCGAAAACAAGTTTAAAAAAAGAAGTTAAAAAAGCCATCAGCACACTTGCACCAGCTCATCGAGCTGTCAACGGTGATGATTCTACTAGGCACATCTGAAGCAGTCGCCAGTCCCTCTTCTCTTCACGTACCTTTACTCACACACTGACCCTAACAAAAACAAGTGCCTTCCAGGACAGGTATGGTGGCCCACGCTATTAATCCCAGAACTCAGTAGGCAGTGGCCCCAGAACTCAGTAGGCAGTGGCAGGTGGATCTGAGTCCAAAGCCAGCCTAGTCAACACATAATGAGTTCAAGGTCAGCCAGAAAGCTACATAATAGAGAACTCCTGTCTCAAAAAGACAAAAAAAAAAAAAAGAAAAAAAAAAGAAAAAAAAAAGAAATGCCAGTCAGACATAGTGGCACAAGCCTTTAATCCCTGCACTTGGGAAGCAGCAGACAGACAGATTTCTAAATCAAGAGGCTAGACTGGTCCTCAGAGCAAGTTCCAGGGGCAGCCAGGGCTACCAGAGAAACTCTATCTTGAAAACACAAAACAAAACCAAAAAAAGTGCATCTAGTCTTTTCTTAAGGGATCCTTTCCTTACAAGCTCCCATGTGGCAAAATTCCTTTTAAAAAAAAAGAAAGAAAGAAAAGAAAGGTTTTATGTATCCCAGGCTTGGGTAGATACACTATATATGCTATAGTCTAGGGAAGCACAGAATATAGGTGTGCACCACCACCCCCCACTTTATTCTGGGACCCAACATAACTTATTCCTTGCTTTTAATATACTCCTCCCATGAAGAAAACAGAGGTTGTATTAGTTTCTAGAGAACCTACCCGAAGGACAATTTTATTAATCTTATTCAATGCCTGATACATTGTAAGTTTTCACTGATAAGTGCCATGAGTGTTGGTGCATGCCTGTGACCACAAGCGGTCTGAGGAGGTGACCACAGACCACAGTCTGGGCTACCTGGTGATACTGTCTCAAAAAGAAAAAGAAAAAAAGAAAAAGAAAAAAAGAAAAGAAAAGGGAAAAGGCTACTAAATGGATGAGAGATACTTTCTGAAGATGACTTTGGACCACAGAAACCAACTCCAGACTCTTTTTCTGTCCAAACAGCCCTGTATCCCCATTTTCCACATTCCATAGAACACTCACTACTGTCTCAGGCTGCCAGTCTTCATCATCAGATGATCTGCCCTCTGGTTTCCTCCTGGCCAGCTGGCTGGGGGCTAAGCTCCTCCTCTGGAAGGGAGAACAGAAAGTGAGTGCCTGCAGAGATCCTGCGGCAAAGGTCCCGTTAAGTCTGCTTAAAGTCACACTTACCATCCTGGACCCAGAAGCATCAGATGTCAAGTACCCATCAGCTAAATTAAAAGCACTCAGCAACAGAGAGGGCAGGACCAGGGCATGCTTTTGAAGGGAGCTGCTATATCATTGAAAAGAAAGTCTAAAGAGTTGTCATGGGAGAAGACGCAATCAGTGGCTGGAACTTGGGTTCCAAACCGGGAACGTAGATCGCCAGTTACTCAAGACTCAAGTAATCCAGAGTGCAAGTCCAGGCGGAGCTGGGTATAAATCTAGGATGGAAGAGAAGACCGATGAAGTTGCAGGTGAAAGTGGAGTCGGAATACCGTCTCTCGCTGGGCTGCTTCCCTGAGGGTGATCACTAGCCAAGAGAAAAGTAGAGATTAAAGTGCGAAGGCGGGCGCCTGAATCCTTAAGAGGGGGGATGGGAATTTACCAGAGCTGGACGATGCCAAACCTCAATCTGAGAGAGCTCAAGTAGGGACCCAGGAAAAGACTCGAGGGATGTTAAACAGGAACTCGGGAAGGGCAGTAAAAGGTCCAGGTTGGGAGGAGGAGAATCTGAAAAGATGCTGAAGAGAGGCAAAGAGCGTCTCCGGTATCTTGCCCTCAACCTTCCACTTCCCGAAGCGCGCGTTAACAGCCTCCAGGCAGTGTCAATCGAACCTCCCGCCACTCTGCCGCCGCATTCCCCTATTGGCTGCGTTCAGCGATCAAGACGCTCGACGTTCCGGCCTGAAGGAAGGGGCGGGCCTAGGGCTGAAGCTGCTAAGGGTCTTGTATTTCCGCCTGGAGACCGACCTCTAGGGGGCGTGGCTTAGCCCGGCTAGGGCGACTGGCAGGTGGGCTCCTGTTTATAGGTTTGTTAGCCTTCCTGGCTGCTGAATTTGGCTCACGCAAGTGAACCAAATGAATGGTTTGCGCCAGAGGAGTCGCTGCCCGAACTAGATTAGGAAAGGCGGCACATTTGTTATAATTTGGTTCGGCCTCTTAGAGCCGTGAGTATCTTTCCTGTACTAGACCTGGAGCAGAAATAGGAGCTGAAGGTAGTCAAGGCCAGTGGCCGATCGAAAGATGAGCGGAGGCGTTGGTGCTGGGCTGCCAATTGGTCTGAGATGTTTTGAAATTAGCCGCCTTTTTCTGGGACAGAGTTGTGATTTTCAAATTAGACATAACCACCCATTCTCTCAAAATCAGTTTGCTTTTATCTAAGTAATATTACAGTACCTCCCCAACGGCGTTATTCTCAGACGTGAATTAAAGTGTGCAAAGTAGCGGAGCCTGGTGGTGCACGCCATTAATACTAGCACTCACGAAGCAGAAGCCGGCGGATCTCTATGAGGCTAGACTGGTCTACAGAGTGAGTTTCAGGACAGTGAGAGTTCTATAAGAACCCTGTCTCAAAAATAAAAGGGTACAAAGTACTTAACACAGTCCCATGCATCTCCTAACCGCTCACTAATCTTGAAAGCATACTCATGACAATGACATTTACCACTATTTACTTGAAAGAACCTTTTTAGCATAGTAATTCATTTATTGTCCTCAGCTATAAGGTAGATTAATTGTCCCCATTTTGTTTTGTTGTGCGGGTTTGTTTATTGGGGGGAGGGGTGCTTGGTACTGTATAGCTCAGTGGTAGAGCACTCACTTAGCAAGTATGAGGCCATAGACTCAATCCCTATCACTGCTAGCATTTTTTTGTTGATTTAGACAAGGTTTTGCTGTGTAACTCGGTTAGCCTTAAACTTACGATCCTTGGTCACCAGCCTGCCTGGCAGGAATGAGGATACAGTAAAGAGATACGGGTGTCCTTCCTTTGGCTTTTAGACGTGGAAACAATGAACCCAATGTTGTTCTTCCCGGGTTTCAGCACCAAATGTTGTTCTTTCTGCGGAATACGAAATAGACCACGAGGTACAAACAAACCCACGTGTAGCTTTATTATAGGAAAGGGGCGTGAGGGCGGTGCATGCTAGAAGCAGGAAGGGGGAAAAAAGAGGAGGGGGTACCGCGGTTCTGCCTTTTTAAAGACCAATCCAGGGTACAGGTGCGTCCCTGTTGGATTGTGGGTGCTAGTGATTTTTGGGAAATGAAGCCTTTTGAGTCAGGCGGACCACGCTTCACTCTGCACCTGCGCATAGGGGCCTCCTGGGGAATGCGGTTCCCCAGGAGAATAACATCCAAGAAATTTGAATTTCCGTAGGAATCTCTTGTTGGGAGCAGAAAAGGCTGTGAGCAGCTAAAAGAAGCAAAAACACATACATAAAAAGAAAATAACTTCATTGCCATGAAGATGACCCCCTGGTGTGGGATCATTCCCAGGAGAAGGTCCAACAATGTGTGGGTTAACAATGGCAATATCTTTTCACAGGGATATTTTGGAGGTTTGGGGTTTATTTGCTGTTGTTTTGGTTTAGGTTGAGTTTTGGTTTTGTTTTGAGATGTGTAGACATCTTACTGTGTAGCCTAGTCTGATTTAGAACTTACTGAGATCCTCCTGCCTCTGCCTCCTCTATGCTATGATTATAGACCTTCGACATCATGCCCAGAGCTATGGAAGAGGCAGAGTATAAAGACAGGAAAATTATGGAAACATGAGAAAGGAAAAGAGCCCCATATCCTGGAATCTGGTTGAATCTTCTCACCAACTAAGATTTAAAAAAAAAAATCCAGTTAGAGGACTGGAGAGAGATTAAGAGCACTGGCTTTCCAGGCAGTGATGGCCTTTAATTTTGGCATTTGGGAGGCAGAGGCAGGTGGATCTCTGTAAATTCGAGGTCAGCCTGGTCTACAGAGCAAGTTCCAGGACAGGCTCTAAAGCTACAGAGAAACCCTGTCTCAAGAAAACAAAACAACAAAAGAGCACTGGCTGCTTTTCCCGAGGACCACATTCAATTCCCAGCACCACATGGTGGCTCATAACCATCTGTAACTCCAGTTCTGTGGGATTCAGTACCTTCTTTTGGTCTCCGTAAGCACCGGGCACATATGTGGCACATAGACATACATGGAGACAAAACAAACTTAAAATCATTTGTTTTTAATTTTAAAAAGAAGCCAGACTGTGGTGGTACATGCCTTTAATCCCAGCACCCAGGAGTGTTAGTTTCTGCTGCAGTCACAGCCTGCCTCTGCCGCCAAAGCAGTTTCATCATCAAAAGGTACCACCAGGTACTTTTCTTTTTTATTTATTTATTTATTTATTATGTATACAATATTCTGTCTGTGTGTCTGCCTGCAGGCCAGAAGAGGGCATCAGATCTCATTTCAGATGGTTGTGAGCCACCATGTGGTTGCTGGGAATTGAACTCAGGACCTTGGGAAGAGCAGGCAATGCTCTTAACCGCTGAGCCATCTCTCCAGCCCCCCACCAGGTACTTTTCCACCATCAGCTGTGTGACATGTCCACACCGTAAAGTGCCTCTCTTCTTCCTCTTGTCTGCCTGCCTCTCTCATGCCCCCATGACCTTTCGCTCTTCCATTCTTCTCTGATCTAAGGTTTCAGAGACCCTCTGCTGCAGTTTTTTCTGAGTTCTGCATCCAGAACGGCATCAAGGCTACTGGCTTGAATACTCCAGTCAGGACTTGACCATAATCCTAAATTTTCGTTGGGTCCCCATAGACTATCAGCACCCCCAAACAGCAGGAAGTAGCCTAGAAAACTAGGCCAACTTCCCCCCAAAAAACTGTATTGTGGGGACTGGAGAGATGTCTCAGTGGTTAAGAGCTCTGCCTGCTCTTCCAAAGGTCCTGAGTTCAATTCCCATCAACCACGTGGTAGCTCACAACCATCTGTAATGAGATCTGGTGCTCTCTTCTGTCCTGCAGGGATACATGCAGGCAGAACACTGTATAATAAATAAATAAATAAATAAATAAAAGCACTTGATGTGTGTGGAAGGGCGACAAATGTTTTTTAAAAAATGTATTGTGGATGTTTGTCTTTGTTTAGCATGTTGGTTACAAGTTGTTATAGATAATGGTCAGGAATAAAGTTAAACAAAGGAGATTAGATTCCAGGTTCTTGTTTTGAAAAAAAAGGGGGAAATTCTGTGGGATTATGCTCTGTACACTGCAAAGACTTGTCACTCGTATTAGTTTAATAAAATGCTGATTGGCTAGTACCTAGGCAGGAAGTATAGGCAGAGCAAACAGGCTAAGAGAATTCTGGGAAGAGAACAGGCAGAGAGTCAGTCACCACCCAGACACAGAGGAAGCAAGATGAGAATGCCTCACTGAGAAAAGGTACCAAACCATGTGACTAAACATAGATAAGAATTATGGATTAAGTTGTAAGAGCTAGTTAATAATAAGCCTGAGCTAACAGGCCAAACAGTTTATAATTAACATAAGCCTCTGTGTGTTTCTTTGGGACTGAATGGCCATGGGCAGGTGAAAGAGACTCCTTCAGTTACACTCGTTCCTCCCCCTCCCCAATAAACTTCTTTCACTGACTTTATTGCTCATGGTATACTTGCTTTGTGGTATACCTTGACTGGACCCCACTGAAAGGAACCCACTTCACTTTTTTTATTTTTTTATCCTTACAGGGAGGCAGAAGCAGGTAAATCTCTCAGATTGAGATTAGCTTCATCTACTGAGCGAGTTGCAGGACAATCAAGGCTACACAAAGAAACGTTGGCTCAAAAAGCAAAAATAAAACAAAAAGTTGAAAAGAATTCCAGCTAGCTTGTAAAGTTTGCTGCACACAAATGAGGACCTGGTGTTAGAAACATAGCTCACTGACTAAGTGTGCTTCCTGCTATTTGAGGAGACCTCAGTTCAGTTCTCACTATGAACCTCAGGCTGGCCTGGAATTCAAGAGAACTGCCTGACTCTGCCTCCCATGCTGGGATTAAAGAGGTACACCACTAGATAAGAAAGGCTTTTATTTGGTGTGGGAGAATATGCACAAACAAAGGGCACACAGAAAAAGACGTCTTGCAAGCAGAGGGGAAAGGACTCTGTACAAAGGAGCCCTGTCTCTCCTTGAAGGTTAGGGGTTTTAAGGGTCTTTGGAGGGGTCTCCCCCAATTTCAGACTGGTCAGTTTTAACAAATATAAGAAGGCAGCTAGGATAGGTCTACAACAGTGGAGTAAACACATCCTGGTCTGGCCTTGAATTTGCTGAACTGATCCACAAACTGGACTACCTACAGTCAGAGAAAAAGCCTGCCAGGCCTTTGTTTTAAGCTACCAGGTTTTTATCTTAGGTCAGGAGAATGAAAAAACAATCAACCATCTTGAAAAGTCATCATCTTTATTATCTAGTCTATGTTACTCCTAGTCCCTCACCGAAATTAAAGGTGGCTTTCAGCCCCAAGAGGAAACTGACCCTTCCTCTCTTAGCAGCCATCAACTCTCAATAGCTCTCTCTTATAAGAATGTGATGGTCCATCTGGAGGAACGGCTCAGCGGTTAAGAGCATGTACAGCTCTTCCAGAGGAGTCTGGCTCCCAGCACCCATGTTGGAAGGCTCACAGCTGCTCTAACTCTACCAGAACCTCCAGGGAACCTGATGCCTCTAGCCTTCCCCAGCACCCGCATTCACATGCAGACATATGCATACAGACATACAGATAGACCCATAATGTAAAATTAAACAAATCACAAGCCTGGAGAGATGGCTTGTGTCAAGAGCACTTGTTTATCTTGCAGAGGACTCAGGTTCAGTTTCCAGAACCCACAGGGTGGCACTCAGCAGGCATACACGTAGGCAAAACACTCAACAGACATAAATAATCCTTAAAAATATATCTTTTCAAAAAAGAAGTAGAATGTTAGAATCTAGCCTCTCCTCAGATCTCCTCACAGATACTGACAGGCTCCCTACTGGGACATTGTCTGTAAGGCCCAAACTAGTAGACTTTCTATGAACTCACTTCTTTTTTTTTTTAAAGTCTTATTTATTTATTTATTATGTATACAATATTCTGTCTGTGTGTATGTCTATTTATTTATTATGTATGCAGTGTTCTGTCTGCATGTATCCCTGCAGGCCAGAAGAGGACACCAGATCCCATTATAGATGTTTGTGAGCCACCATGTGTTTGCTGGGAATTGAACTCGGGACCTGTGAAAGAGCAGCCAGTGCTCGTAACCTCTGAGTCATCTCTCCATCCCTGAACTCACTTCTAGGGGATGTCATATCCTGTTCCCCACCCTCTTTCTTGCTTCCTGGCTCTAGCCTGGGAATCTGACATCCTGGCTGTAGGCTCCTACGCTGAGCCTCCCTCTCAGACTGTATAAGAGGATGATCTCCAGGCCCTGGAGAGATGGTTCAGTGCACTTGTTAAGAGCACTTGTTGCTGTTGCAGAGGAACCAGGTTCAGATCCCAGCACCCACATGGTATCTCAAAACCATCTGTAACCCTAGCTATAGGGGCACCAGGTGCTCACATGGTACACAGATATACATACAGACAAGCAATCATATACATAAAAATAAAATCTTAAAAAAAAAAGAGGCTCCCTCCTCAGTGATGTTGCTCTGATTTTGTTCAGAGATTGCACCACGTCTCCAATGCTGAGGCCTGAACTTCTTCCACCATGCTATTGTCCCTCTGTCTGTCTGTTGTGTTGTTAATCCCAGTGATTCGAGGAGAAAGACCACTGACCCAAATCATCATGGCCAAATTAATAAAAGCAAGCAATTAATTAATCTAAGTTTCTTTCTTTCTTTTTTTTTTCATGTACTCTCTTCCTAAAAGTAAAATTCAAGAGATCAGCCTTGGGGGCTAGAGAGATGGCTCAGAGGTTAAGAGCATTGCCTGCTCTTCCAAAGGTCCTGAGTTCAATTCCCGGCAACCACATGGTGGCTCACAACCATCTGTAATGAGGTCTGGTGCCCTCTTCTGGCCTGTAGACATACACACAGACAGAATATTGTATACATAATAAATAAATAAATAAATATTTTTAAAAAAAAAGAGATCAGCCTTGGGTGTGAGAAAGAGAAGGTTTTTATCACTCAGGGGAAGTGGATTTCCAAGTGGGAGATTTGACTGGCAGAACAGATGGGGTGACATAAGCATGACAAGTTAGTCATAATGACCTCCTGAAACAAAGACATGATTGCAAGGTGGTCGTAACAAGGCAGTCATAATGAACAGTCATAACAAGCTTGTGAAACAAAGGTAGGGTTACAAATGACTATAATAACTTTTTGAAATAAAGACGTGGTTGCCATTTCCTAGAACAGGCAGTACAGAGTCATTTGTAGTTAAGGTTACAGGTGGGGCATAGCCCAATCCTTGAGAAACAGAGGTTTAATCATAAACATGAATGATCCTAGTTTGTCTTTACTATAAGATGGCTTTTAAGCCTATGATGAAGGCATGTTAGTTCACCAATGCTAATAACTCTCCTAATAAATTCCTTAGGGGCTGGAGAGATGGCTCAGCACTGAAAAGCACTGGCTGCTCTTCCAGAGGTCCAGGGTTTGATTCCTAGCACCCACCCACATGGGAATGGACAACTATCTGTAACTACAGTCCCAAGGGATCTGAACTCTTCCAGTTTCCCCAGGGACCAGGCATACACATAGTACATAGTCATGCATATATGCAGGAAAAACACACATAAAGTAATTTCTAAAAATAAAAATAGGGCTGGAGAGATGGCTCAGAGGTTAACAGCATTGCCTGCTTGGTGCGGGAGAATTATTTGTATTCTGTCAATCATATTTTAATAAAACACTGATTGGCCAGGCAGGCAGTATAGGCAGGAAAGCCAGACAGGAAGTAGAGGTGGAGCAAAGAGACTGGGAGTATTCTAGGAAGCTCCTTCTGGCTGTTCTGCCCAGACCACTGGAGAGGAAACATGTAAGCTGCCCAGCTGGAAAAGGTACTGAGCCATTACGACTAACATAGATAATGATAATGGATTAATATAAGTTACAAGGACTAATAAGAAGCCTGACCTAATGGGCCAATCAGTTTATAATCTTATGGAGTCTTGTGTGTGATTTCTCTTTGGGATTTGCCGGTTGTGGGGTACCAGGCGGGACGGAAACCCCAACAAGCCGGCCCTCATGTTACACCTGCTCTTCCAAAGGTCCTGAGTTCAATTCCTAGCAACCACATGGTGGCTCACAACCATCTGTAATGAGGTCTAGTGCCCTCTTCTGGCCTGCAGACATACACACAGACAGAATATTGTATACATAATAAATAAATATTAAAAAAAAATAAACTCCCTAGTCTCTGGTAAACTGTCTGGTGTCTCTCTGAGTCCCATCCTCTCCTTCCTTCCATCCCCACCACATTCAAAAACGCCTTTCATTATGTGGGTCCTGGGGATTGAACTTGGGCTTAGCAGCAAGTCCCTTTACCTGCCTGTTATCTGTTGTCCTGGATTGTTTCTTTTTCAGCATTGAGTTTTGGATGTTCTTGTGTTGGGGGGTGCGCTTATATGTGTAGGTGTGTAGGCAGATTGTGTACAGGTGTCTGGAAGGCAGAAGACAATACTGGGCTGTCGAAGGCTTTGTTCTGGGCCACCAACCAGCTCCCAAACCGTGACACAGAGACTTCTTATTAGTGAGAATGCTTGGCCTTGGCTTATGCTCGTTTCTGGCTAACTTTTTTCCTTTAACTTAAATTAACCTGTTTCTCTTCATCCACATTTTGCATTTTGCCTCAGGACTTTTTACCTTTCTTTCATTCTGTATGTCTTACTCCATGTCTGGCTGTCTGGCAGCTGCCTGGCTGGCTGGTCCAGGGCATATCTCCCTCTCTTCCTCCCTTTCTTTCTCCCTCGTTCTCTCATTCTCTTCTTTCTAGAGCCCAGACTCCTTCTATTTATTCTCTGCCTGCCAGACTGCCTATCCCTCTTCTGCCTAGCTATTAGCCATCCAGCTTTTTATTAGATCAATCAGGTGCCTTAGGCAGACAAGGTAAAACAGCAACACACATTCACATAGCTAAACATATGCAACATATCACACACCTTTGCATAGTTAAAGGAATATTCTGTAACTTTAAAGGAATGTTCTGCAACACTGGGTATTGTTCATCATGCACTGCCCCTGTTTTGTCTTGAGATAGGGTTTCTCATTGGCTTGGAACTCACCAGATTTGCTAGTGAAACTAGCCCATGAGTCGGAGGCTTGCTGGCCACCACACCTAGCTTTTTTATGTGGATTCTAAAAATTAAACCCAGGTCCTCATGGACAAATGAGATGATTCAGTGGGTAAAGGCACTTGCTGTTAACCCTGACTATTTGAGTTCCATTCCCAGGACCATTCCCAGTTCCATTCCCAGTGAAAGGAAAAAACCCAACTCATACATGCTGGTCTCTGACCTACACGCATGCACGATGGCACATGCATCCCTACTGATAAATAAATGAAATAAGGTCTTCAAAAAAGAAAAAAGAAATTGATTGTTAGGTGTATAAGAATTCATTAGTCTTATTTTCTCTACTTTTTCTTGGTTATTTTACTTCTGGAGACAGTCTCATGTAGCCCAGGCTGGCCTCAAACTTACTATATAGCCAAGAATGATCTGGGCATCTGATCTTCCTGCCTCTATCTCCCAAAAGCTGTGTTTACAGAGAACATCACCATACCATGCTTTATTGTACTGTTCTGGCCTCGGGCATGCTAGGCATGCCCTCTCCCTCACACCTGAACTACATTCCCAGCCCCAATTGGATATTTTTTTTAAGATTTATTATTTTAGTACTGGAAAGATGACTCAGTGATGAAGAGCACTTACTGCCTTTTCAGAGGACCAGGGACCAGTTCCCAGCACCCACACAGGACAGCTCACAACCACCTGTATCTCCAGTTCCAGGAGATCTAATTTCTTCCTCTTGCCACCATGGCCACCTGCATATACATGTTACACATGCATACAGTCACACAGTGCACACATGCATGCACATAAAATAACTTTTTAAAAAATTTACTTTTGCCAGACAGTGGTGGCACATGCCTTTAATCCCAGCACTTGGGAGGCAGAAGCACGCAGATCTCTGAGTTCACAGCCAGCCTGGTCTACCGAGAACCCTGTTTAAAAAAACAAAACAAAACACCTTTTTTTAACTTTCATTCTTTTTACTTATACTTTCATTCATTTCACTTATGTGTAGGTGTGTGTGCTTGTATGTGGGTCTGTGCATGTACGTGCACATGACGGCAGTGATCTGACCCCCTGGAGCTGGACTTACAGATGATTATGAGCTGCTGCATGTGCTAAGAGCCAACCTTGAGTCCTCTGGAAGGGCAGCCAGTGCTCTTAGCCACTGAGCCATCTCTTCAGTTCCCCCAGGCTTTATATTTTATATGTTAAAAAAAACTGCAAATAATTGAAAACAGCTACAAGTACAGATCCATACCGGTAAATTTAAAAGAGAGAATAGGGGCTGAAGAGATGAGTCAGAGGTTAAGAGCACTGGCTGCTCTTCCAGAGGACCCGGGTTCAGTTCCCAGCACCCACATGGCAGCTCACAACCATCTGTAGCTCCAGTTCCAGGGGATCTGGCACCATCACACAGATATACATGCAGGCAAAATACCAATACACACAAATAAATAAATTTTAAAGAGAGAGAGAGATTAGCCAGGAGGTGGTAACGCACGCCTTCAATCCCAGCACTCAGGAATCAGAGGCAGGTGAATCTCTGTGAGTTTGAGACTAGCCCGGTCTACAGTGCAAGTTTCAGGAAATCCAGGGCTATATAGAGAAACCCTGTCTCAAAAAAACAAAAGAAAGAGAGAGAATAAGCCAAAACAATTAAAGGAACACCATTACTACTTCAAAAATGACATGGAAAAAGGCATGGTAGTACACGCATGAACTCCTAGTGTCAGGAGTCAGTGAGACCCTGTTTGGGCATTGTTTAGTTTTGTAACACCAGGTATCGTGGTGCAGGCCTATAAGCCCAGTACTTGGAAGAAGAAAGCAAGATCAGGAGTTGAGGATCAGCCTTAGCTACATAGTGAGCTGAAGGCCAGTTTTGGCTATGTGAGACTCTCTCAGGAAAAGAAGGGGGTCGGGATGGGGAATGGAAGACACACAAACCTCTGTCTTATCATTCTGGTATGAACTTTATTTCAGGGTAGCTAAATGGCCCTGAGCTATGAAGTTTTTCCTGTACAGAATTAGAGCTAATAAATAAAGATATACTAATAGTGTCAGGAAATGATAGTTTTGTAATCCCAGTGAAATAAAAGGATCATCAGTGGATGGCAAAACACCTTGGTTTAAAAGTTGGTGGGAAAGTTTATGGTGCAGGAGTCAGACTATCACCATCTGAAACTGGACGGAGTGTGGGGTCTGACATGGGCAGGGAGGAGGAGAGCTTCCAACTAGGAATATCCGTACTCTGTGGAATTACTGACAAATAAGTCTTAGATTGTGTTAAGTCACGGAAATATGGGAGCAAGTCATTAGAGAAGTTCATTTACTAGCAAAGTATACTATATATACATATTAAAACATGTAAAAGCCCAGAATCATATTATACACATACACATATATATTTAAAGATACATTTCCAAACATATATTGACACATTTGAGTGTATGCCTATGTCCAAGAGAAGATTGAGAGTAGGGATCAAGAACTGAAAAAAAAAAAAGAAAAAAACGGATCTAGAATCAACGATAATTAACCTCTAAGGAATAAAAAAACATTTAAAAAGGAGACATGTGTGAGCCCCGGGGAGAGCCTGGCTTAGTCTGTTGGGAATGTAATTACCTCTGTCTGGAGGAGCAGGAGCCACAGTGGTCCTGGAAAGGAGAGACTGCCAGGGACCCAGCCTGCACAAGCCCTCCTTCGACATGCTTTGAAAAGCCTGAGGATTTTCACCCAAGTCTGATTCCTTTTCTAAGACTGGCCTCAAACTTGCAACCTGCCTGCCCCAGCCCCCTGAGAGCTAGGACTGCCAGCATGTGTCAGCATGCCCAGCCTACCTGGTCGTTAAGCCACTAGAGTTTGTGGTAATCCATTACATCAGCAACAGCCAACCAAGACACTGCTGGAGAGTAAGAAAAGAGTGGCTGAGGGGGCTCAGTGGGGAGCCATGGATTTCACAGAAGACCTTACAATCACACTGACTTTCATCTGTACCATTACTTATTTGCTACCGATCTGAAATTAGCAAATTTCTATTCAACAATATGTTGGTAACAGGGGCTGTTTATAGGATTAAGAAACAATGTTTTGAAGTGCTTAATGTATAAACCAGGTTAATTTTCTTTTTATGCGTTACATTTCCTTGTGGGCGCACACACATTCATTATTCTTTGAATGGGTGCAATTGAATACTCAGCATGTACCTGGCACCATAACCACAATGTGCTTGTGCTCACTGTAACCCCAAATATTTCTAACTGAAACTGTCACTCAGTTTCCATTCAACCTAAGGTTTAGCCTAACCACCCCCAGCTCCTTTGAAATACAACACCTGACCTCTCCCATGGTCTCGGGTCCCCTGGACAGGTTCTGTTTCCCCAGCTACCATCTTGGCATTAATGACTTTGGAGATCAGACTTTCACCCTGTTTCCTTCTCATTCTTGTGTCTCTGCATCTCTCACTTCTCTGGGCTCCCAAACAGCTCCTATCTATACCATAAAAGTCCATGCTGATAGGACAACAAAGCCTCATCCAGGCAGCCTAGAGGCATGCAGGAAGGAACAGGGATACATTTTCTGTGATTCTTGGATTCATCAGATGATGAACTAGAGTCTAAAGGTATTAAGACAGGATAGGATACCCAAACCCAAGTGTGGCAGCTCACACTTCTAATTACAGCACTCAGGAAGCTGAGGCAGAAGGACTGCCCACATATTTCAGGCTAGATATGTCGCTGAATATGACTTTGAACCCCTAATCTGTATCCACCTGTCAAGTGCTGGGATTACAGGTCAGGTGTGTGCCACCATACCCAGGTAGGTCTCAGATCTTACAATGAGGAAAACAGTTTTCAGTTCCTTTGGGCATTAGGGTGGTTGACTAGGCAGTGTGACTACAGATGGAGCTGTGGGTTTGCAGACTGGGCAGTGTGACTACAGATGGAGCTGTGGGTTTGCAGACCGGGCAGTGTGACTACAGATGGAGGCAGTTTGTAGGCCGGCAGTAGGTTCTCTATCATGACCATTGCTACAGTTTCACAACAGGCAGAACTGGGCAAATCTATGCCACCTCTCGAAAGGCTAGATCGAATTCCATTTAAACTTGATTTCATCCAGCAACTCCAGCAATGTTGCATAATGGCCACAAGGAGGCAGGCAACCTCTTCAGCTCCTAAATTTATAGCTGATGAAATGTAACTCAGAAAAGGAATACAGTATCTTCAATGAGGAAAGGTGGTTGGTTGTCCGAGGAACACTATAGATGGCTCAGAGTGTGGACTGGGACAGAGCATCTGAAATTCCAGTCTGAGGAAAAGAAAGCAGGAGTCCCAGAACTATGGGCCACAGAGAGGAAGTCCAGCTACAGCAGAAAAGAAGCTATGGTCGCTGTAGAAATAACAATCACTTTGAGGGCACGTGAGGAGAGGTCTAGAGGAAAGCCAGAGACCGAATTGCTGTAGGATTTGGTGGCTACAAAACTATTGAGGTGTTGGGGCTGGGGAGGCAGGAGAGTAGACACAATCAACATGGTTACTTTCCCTTCTCTAAAATGAAATTTCTGGAAAGCAGAAAAAGACTGTTTTAGGGAAGATTCCTCCAACTCAGGAGGGTCCCCTGAACAAAGATTGCCCTTTCCCCTCCAGTAATCCAATTTCAGGGCCCTGGAAAGACAGGGCAGCTACCTGGGACTCAAAGGGCTAATCTCCAAGAAGTCACTCTGGTTTCTTTGTTTTTGTTTTATTGGTTTGGGTTTTAGTTTTTGGAGACAGTGGTTTTTGTGTGTGTGTGTGTGTGTGTGTGTAGTTCTGGCTGCCCTGGAACTCTCTCTGTAGACCAGGCTAGCCACAAACTCAGAGAGATCTGCCTCCAAAGTGCTGGGATTAAAGGTGTGAGTCACCACCAGCCAGCTCTGATTGTTTTTTGAGACTAGGTCTAACTATGTACATAGCTTTGGCTGGCTTGGAACTCATAGAGATCCACCTGCCTCTGTTTTCTGAGTGCCCGGCTTTATTTAGGTATAAATCACAGCATTTGCCACCCCTTTCTCTGGACCTGCCCTTTCCTTGAGCCCCCAAATGGCGATTTCCCTGAATTTCTTCACCAGTGTAATTAGCTAGGGCCTTGGGATCCAGCCCCAGAGCCAGCCCCAATTACCCCTCAAGTCCAGGAGTCATAGGCTTGCCCTAAAGTTCTTTCTGGTCTATTCCCCCCAATGAGGCCCAGGAACCACAGGGCCTCTGTCTTTTCCTGCCACACTCCCACACCGTAGCTCAAACAAGGGGATTCCTTGTGTCTCAACTCCAGAAAGGCATCCTTATGATTAAATGGTGGAAGTTGGCCAGGATGAGGGAAGAGTGAGCAGAGTCAGAGATGACAAGATCATCCCGCCATCTGCGAGTGTCCCCAGAACCTTGAGAATTCACTCTCCTTATTTCCAAGCAACAATGGGACGAGAGGCACATAAAAATGCAGAGGCCGAAAGAGGAAACTGAGATGTGAAGACGCTCAAGCTAAACTCCTGGCAGATAGATCTGGAGGTAAGAAACAGGGCCAGGGCCAGACAGGGTCTCCAGTAAAGTGAGCTAAGCAGATTTGAGAGCTGAGGTGGAGGCCTTTGAGTTTCTCACCACCTGGTAAGAATATCATTACAGCACCAAACAGGGATGAAAACACCATGTTTGAAAAGAACCTGATAAAAGCAGCACAGACATCGGCAGGAAGAGCAATGTGTTTCCTCTCACAGGAGGCAATGGCAGGACAACAGGGACTCAGAAACCCTCGATACAGGCCTATCACACACCAACCAGGACTGCTATAGAGGAAACACTCTTCCCTGTATCATGGAAGGAAATGACATCACTCAGCAGGCAGCAAAGGGTTCCTCTTCCAACTCCAAAGGCATGTAGGAGGGCCAATCCATGGAGATTTGGTCCTGAACGCCCCTCCCCAGTTCTCCATCTTTTATAAGAGGCATCCCAGCCTCCTAGGCTCTGGATGAGGAGATTATTTCCCCCATCTCTTCTTCAGTGATGTCCTAGAGGCCCTAAATTTTCATAAACCTTCCCCTCACTGGGGAAGGGTGTGGGATACCCTTACATCAGGAGCCACAGGCTAGTTCTCTAGAGTGAATATCTCTATGGAAATAGCTCCAGGGACCCAGTAATTGAGAGATAAATGCCAAGGCTCCCCAGGGACCAGAGAGAGAAGCCAGGCTTCTGTGGTAAGTGATTTCAGTACAGCTTCTGTCTCGTCGGAGGTTGAGGGAAAATTGAGAGAGACTTGGGCCAAACGTTGAAAGAGTCACAAAGCACAAATAGGTAGGAAAGTTTTTACAAGAAGGTCACATCATCCTGGCACTGTCCCCAGTACCAGTGAGCCTCAAAGCCCTGCTTGACATTGTCATCCTCCGATAGCTCAGGTGGTCCACCTTGAAGCTCGTCTCCTGGGAGCTGCCAAGGAGCTGTTAAGCTCCCTAGCTTGGTGGATGTTATGTCCACCTCAGTCCTGGCTTCACCGGGTATAACCTTTGCCCAGTCAATCTCAGGACAGGAAGGCCCAGGGGGTCCTTGTTCATCCAGCTCTCTGGGGGCCACAGTGTCCAAGAAACTGCCAATAGAGACACTGTCCAGCCGGTCAGTTGAACTGGTATCTGGCAGGCTGTCCCAACTGCCCCGCCTTGAGCGGCCTGGGCTTCCACCTGTCAGGCTATACTGGCTGCTGGTGAGACTACTGCAATGGCTGGTCAGGGTTCCCCGCTCCTCCAGCAGCCAACGAACTGCCTCAATGCCCTCATTCAGGGTCACCAGCTGCTGCAGGATCTTCACATCGATAGCTCGAAGGTAAGCCTGAAGAAGCGAGAAAAGAAATTAGTTCCTGGTTCCATGCTGTGAGTTTCCCAGGTGCTTCCCTAACCTTGCAGTCCAGTCAGCTATGCGTCACTCACTTTTAGAAAACCTGGACAGCCAGTCAGGTGCAGGTGGTACATGCCTTTAATCCCATCACTTGGGAGGCAGAGACAGACGAATCTCTGTGAGTTCGAGACCAGCCTAGTCTACAGTGTGAGTTCTAGGACAGCCAAACCAGGGTTACACAGAGAAACCCTGTATCAAAAACAAAACAAAACAAAACAACAACAACAAAAAACCCCACCAAAAAAACAATAAATAAATCAATAAGCAAGCCATCACCCACTTCACAGCCTGGGAGCAAGGGTTACTAAAATGCTGTCAGGCATGTACTTAAACATTAAAATATGAGGCTCAGGGGCTGCAAATACGGCTCCGTGGGGAGAACACTTGCGTGGCAGGCACTAAGCTCTGGGTTCCTTAGCACCCAGTAAAATAGGTATGGTGATGTAGTTTTGTAATCCAGGCACTCAGGAGATGGAAGCAGGAGGATCAGAGGTTCTAGGTCATTCTCAGCTATATCAGCAGTTCAAGACCAGCCTGGGCTTCGTGAGACCTGTTTTAAAATTAATAAAGTAAAACAAAACTGTTGTGGTGGTTTATGTCTATAGCTCTAGCACCTAAGAGGCTGAGCAAACACTTGGAAGGCAGAAGCAGGCAGCCTGGCTCCAGGACAGCCAGGGCTACACAATGAAACGCTGTCTCAAGAAACCAAAAAAAAAAAAAAAAAAAGACAAAAAAGCAGACAAAATAAGGAGGCTGAGGTAGGAGGAACAAGAGTTTGAGGCCAGAGGCCAGAGAGATGACTCACTGCTAAGCCTTGCAGAGGGCTGGAGTTTGGTTCCATAGGAGCTGGCTCACAGCCTCTTCTAAACTACAGCTCCAAAAAATCCAGTCCCCTCTTCTGACCTTGACACACACAAACATGTATAAACACATAAATCAAAATAAATATTCTTAAAACTTTAAAGGTGTTTAAGGCTAGTGCAAGAACTAGTAAATCACTGTCTCTCTCCTTTCTCTTCTCCCAGCATCTCTCTGCCTCTCTGTCTCTCTGTCTCTCTGTCTCTCTCTCTCCCATTCTCTCTTCCTTCCCCCATTCCCTTTATCTCTGTAAAACACTTCACTGAAGAAAAACAAAACAAACACAAAACTAACAAATCCAGAGTTAGGGTTAATGCAGAGTACCTGCTTAGCCCGTCCAGTCTCCAACACAACATACACACGTGTACACACACACACGAATCCAAAATCCACTCTACTGGGCTTCAAACTTTCTATTCAAGGTAAGCTGCTGGGGTATATTCCATCATACTGTGAACCCTGAATTTGCATTTGTGCTTATTAAATAAAATTAGCCTTGGGTCAGGAGACTGAGTGAGTATCTAGAAAGTAATCATAGAGCATCAGAGGGCATCCAGGAGAGATAGAGAGACACAGGAAGTAGTAGGGAGGGATTTGGAGTGGCCCAGTTTTTTATGGTTTGGCAGAGTGGAAGCATGGGTTTTTCGGAGACACCAGTAAAAAAAGAAGGTTAGGTAGTTGTGACCCAGTCTCTCTGAGTTAACAGGTTTTCACCCCAGTCTTGAGTTTTATTTATAAAGAAAATGATAAAGGTTACCTTTAGCGGTAGCCACAGAGCCTGGTGGGACACCAGGCTGTCACCTGAGCAGCAGGCCGCTGCTACAAAAGCAGGCCAGTAACTGTGGAGTTGCAATTGCTGGCTGAAGTAGCAGTAGGTTAAGACACAGCCACTGTGCCAAAGCTAAACAACAGTAAACTATTCCACCAATCTAGATTCACCAGTGTCACTTAGAAACCAAAGACTAGCTCTCCTAAGGTGTCCGCTGGGAAACAGTTTGGGCCAAAAGAAGATGGATGCTAACTTGGTTCCCTTGGTGACAAGGCCCAAAGGGGAGAAGGGCTAAACAGAGCTCAGGGTCAGAATGCTGGGGATTTGGGGCCTTTAGTTTTCCTTTAGTCTTCCGGAAGTAAGTGTGAATTACAGTAAAACCTCCAGGGGTCCCTCCCACCTCAAGTGTACTGAGTTAACCTTTCTCAAGCACAAGTCTGAACCTGCCCCTAAGCTTTGCAGTGTTCAGAGAGAATAAACATATCAGTAGATGCCTGTTATATTATGACCCTTTTCCATCTCTCTAGCTTCAAGTCTAGATACGTCTTTGTAAATCAAGATCTTGCCACAACATTTGTTCTTTTTGTTTTTGTTTTTAAAGATTTTATTTATCTATTATGTGTACAGAATTCTTAGTATTCTGTCTGCATGTATGCCTGCAGGCCAGAAGAGGGCACCAGATCTCATTACAGATGGGTGTGAGACATCATGTGGTTGCTGGGAATTGAACTCAGGACCTTTGGAAGAGCAGGTAGTGCTCTTAATCGCTGAGTGGTATCTCCAGCCCCTGTTTTGTTTTTGAAACAGGTCTCACTATGTACCTGGCTGGCCTGGAACTCACTATGTATGCAAGGCTGGCCTCACAGGGATTTGTTTGCCCCTGCCTCCTGAGTCCTGGGATTAAAGAAGTGTGCCACCATCCTGGTATATTATTGCTTGCAAGTTTAGATTTATTTAGTTTAACATTTTTTAAACATTTATTTTGTTCTGTCTGCATGTATGTCTACATGCCAGACCAGAAGAGGGCACCAGATCTCATTACAGATGGGTGTGAGCCACCATGTGGTCATTGAACACAGGACCTCTGGAAGAGCAGCCAGTACTCTTAACTGTTGAGCCATCTCTTTCACCCTTATTTAGTTTAACTTTTAACCAAATTAATACATTCATATAGAAATAGGCCTGGTGGCACAAATTTGTAACCCCAGCTAACGAAGAAGTGAAAGCAGGATTGCAAATTCAAGAACATCCCAGATAACTGTTTTGTCTCATAATAAAAAGATATTTTAGTCAGCTGGTGGTGGCTCACACCTTTAATAACAGCTCTTGGGAGGCATAGACAGGTGGATCTCAGTGAGTTTGAGGTCAGCCTGGTCTACAAAGCGAGTTTCAGGACAGCCAGGACTGTCACACAGAAACACCCTATCTCAGCCTCTGCACCCCCAGTGCTGGGGTTAAAGGCGTGTGCCACCACCATCCAGCGATGCTTAAAAAAAAAAGATATTTTTAAAAAGGACTTGGAGAGTCAGCAAGATGACTTAGCAGGGCACCTGCCTCTGCCTCCCCAGTGCTAGGATTAAAGGCGTGTGCCACAATGCATGGTTTCACTTCTTGAAGACCAGGGTTCGGTTCCCAGCACCCACGTGGTAAGCTAAGGACAATCCTTAACTCCAGTTTCAGGGAATATGAAGCCCTCTTCTGACCTCTGCAGGCATCAGTCACGCGTGTGGTCCACACATACACATAAACACTGAAAACACTCAAACATAGAAGAAAAGTAATAACGCTATATATTTTTCATTCCATGAGGCAAATGGTAGAGAAAACAACGCTTCAGAGACTTGTGAGTCTCTGGAGGGCCCTAACCCAACCTAGATGAGAGACATGAACTTGAGAGACATGGACTTAACCAGTGGGGAGAAGCATTCCAGCCAGAGGATGTACTGTCCTCTGATTCTAAATGGAGGACACCTGACACCGCATCACTCCAGGTCAGCTCTTCTGGGAGGCAGGCCCGGCATTTTTTTTCTTGAACTTTTGATCCTGCTGCCTCACCTCTAGTATGCTAGGATTACAGCCATGCCAGCCACACCCAGTTTTGTGTCGTTCTAAGGATTCAACGCAGGGCTTTCTGCATACAAGGCAAGCAAGCACTCTCCATCTGAGCCCATGCCTAGCTCCCCACAGCATTTCTCTTCCTGCACAAGCCCCAGTCTGTCTCCTCCTTCCCCATCCCAGGTCATCAGCTCTCTGAGATTAGTTCCCGCCCAACTCATTGCAGGTTTTCTGCCTAAGGTTGCACCGAGCACCTTCTATTCAGCTCTGTGATTCTGAAAGAGACTGAGTTTCAGTCTCTTAGGAAACCAACGGGAGCACCAGACTCTTTAATCCTGCGACAGTGGGATTCCCTGACTGTGACAACATCATCCCCCCAGAATAGAAGTAAAAGGCCTTCTCACCAGAAAAAGAAACACTCATTTCATGCCATCTCTTTGGAAACAGAGCAGAAGATAAATAGAGGCCACCCAATGCTTTCCCCTGGAGGCTCCCTTCTCCTCCCCCTATGTAGATCAGATTCTGCCCAGCCCAGGTGTCCTGGGCAGGGCTCCCTCTTTACTCAAACCCAAATTAGGTCTCAGGTTAAAAGCCTGAAGACCTATTTCTAGATCCCTGGTAACTGACTGTTGGGATTAACTATTGTCACTAAAATAAAAATCCTTAACAGTTGCCTAGTTCCAAAATTACTCCCTTATTTCCTCTGTCAAAGGACAAAAAACCATAAGGACAAGGAAGAGACAGGACCCTCCTTAAGACCACACAATACATCAGAAGTGGAGACAAGGGGGGACTGGAGAGATGGCTCAGTGGTTAAGAGCATTGCCTGCTCTTCCAAAGGTCCTGAGTTCAATTCCCAGCAACCACATGGTGGTTCACAACCATCTGTAATGAGATCTGGTGCCCTCTCTGACCTGTAGGCATACATGTAGGCAGATATTGTATGCATAATAAATGAATAAATATTTAAAAAAAAAGAAGTGGAGACAAGGTTTGAACTTGTGCCTTTCCCCCATCCTTGACTAATCCTTTCTCACCAACTGCACCGTTGCCATTGCTTGCCATTCCCACACATCTCAGACTGGCTCTTCCCTCACTCAGCTTCAGACTAGGAAACAAGGCGAGAGTAGAAAGCTAAAAGTAGCACTGACCTTGGCCTGAAGGTCAAGCCTCTGCTCCTACTGAGGGGAGCAGAGAGACAGGGACAACTGAAGGACAGACCTTAGATGGCTTTGGTCAGTTCGGCCTTCCTGACCTCAGATCTCCTGCCCCGCCCTGTGCTTCAGTAAACGAGTGGTTAGAACTGAATACAGGAAGAAATCAATGCTCTCCTGGCCTGAGGAGGGAGAGAGGAACCTGACATGGATCTTTTCCCTCTTCCGGTCTCCAAAACACTGTTCATGGGAAGCCTCAGACCCTAGATCAGTTAGACCAAAAGTTAAAACCAGAAGTTAAGGAGCTGGAGAAATGGCTCAGAGGTTGCTTTTCCAGTGGTCCTGAGTTCAATTCCCAGCAACCACATGGTGACTCACAACTGTCTATAATGAGATCTGGTGCCCTCTCAGGCAAACATGCAGACAGAACACTGTGTCAATAATAAATAAATAAATATTAGAGAAAAAAAACAAATATACTTCCCTAGAGTTTATAAAGAATGAGAGTCAGAGGTTAGGCCTGCCTCCAGATTTCCCGTATGAGAAGCAAGCCCATGGACATTTGAAACTCTTCTCATTTCAGTGACGTGAAATGTGCTTAAAGTGCCAGCACAAAACAGGTTTTTCATGATCAATGTGATCAAATGATCTGGGCTCAAATCTTGGCTTTACTTTTTGAGTGGCCGTGGGCAACTGCTTCGGTTCATATATAAAATATCGAGCTGAGCATGAAGGACTAGCGTGGAGGAAGAGTGGTACAGCTCAGCTGAAGAGCACTCGCCCTGTAGGCGCAAAACCCTAGATTCAGCACCTCAAAGGGGGGAAATGGCACTGGAGAGACAGCTTAGCAGTCAGGAGCGCTTATTCTTGCAGAGGATCCAGGTTAGGTTCCCAGCACCCACACAGTGGCTCAGAACCATCCATAACTTCAATTCAAGGTATTTGATGCTCTCTAACCTCCATGGGCAACAGGCATGCACATGCTACACACACATTCACACAGGCAAATATTCCTACACATAATTTTTCTTAAACTTCTTTAAAAAGAAAATAAACATGTATTATGCTGGGCACTGATACATGGCTTATATTCCCAGTATAATTTAATTTCTAGCTGGGTATGGTGGCCCACGCTCATAATCCCGGCACTCAAGAGACTGAGTGAGACAAGAGGAATATGTGTTTGGGGGCCAGCCTGACAAAACATAGACTCAAAACACCGAAACAAAACAACTTAGTTTTCAAAGGACAAAGTAGGTAGGCTTTCTCTATGCCTTGAACAGTTTGCACAATGTACCAGGCCTCTTTCAGAGGTAAGTACAGTCAGCCCTCTGGAGAGAATTTGGCATTCAACTACAACCTTCAAGACCAAGCACACACTTGACCTTCATATCCTGCCCCCTGGGAACCTCTCTGATCCTCATCCCAGGAGGCTCTCTTAGCATAGAATGAGAGCCCTGGGCTGGCCTTAGAAGTTGACTATGTCTCTCCTTCCACCCTTCCAGATCTGCTTGACATAAGGTTGGGCACACAGTGGGGCCCCAGGAAGACCTATTAACTGGCACAGTCACGGCTTCTGGTTCTGAGCCCAGGAGTAGCTGGCAATTCCTCAGTTCTCCAGAACTGGCTGCAGAGTGGCGGCAGGTGTAATCCATCTGTTTCACCGGAACCAGGGCCCTGGGGGAGCCCGCTGGGGCCCAGTTGCCCTTTTGGCTCAGAATTTGAACCAACAGCTCCAGGGAAGGCGGGATGCTGCTGTTTCCTCCCCTCTCCCCAAGAGTCTGAAAGGAGACTGAATCCCAGGTGAAGGACCAACTCGAACTGTGTGTTGCTACTCTGTTGCTGTCTCTATTAAGGTCTTTGAATGTTTAATACCGTGCTGGTGCGATGCTTAGGAAAAAGACGTGTTTTTAGTGTGTCCCTAATGCAGGCAGTTTCAAAACACCCTGGGGCCTTAGGAATGAAACCTTTCTCCAGTTTGCCAGAGGAGTGGGTAGAAAACGGTTGCCTTATAATGGGGTATTAGGAAATTGACGGCCCCGGATGCTAATGGAAAGAATTTGCGCTGAACTAAGTTTTTTGTACTACTTAGCCCTGGCCTCCCTCCTACCGATTATTGGGCAGGGAAAAGTTCCAAGAGCTGTGCCTCCTACACCAGTTCCCAGGCTCTCTCAACCCTTCACTCACCCTTGGGAGTGAGAGGTCATGCAATGAGACGTCATTTCTCTCCACTTTCAACCGAGGGTATATGGATTGATCTAGGAGGGACCCTCCTCCCTCCTCTGCAGCCTAACTCTGGGAACCTGAGCCTATCCTTACAAATGGCCTTATGCTGAGGACCCTGTCCCTGTCCCCGTGGCCTATAGCACCCACACTCACCAGCTCCATCCTCAGCGCCATGATCTTGTCCCCCAGGCTGTGGCCGGTGCTGGATGCCCTAGGGAGCAGCAGGTCCCCAGAGGTTCCCAGCTCCCACTCGCCTCGAAGCCCGCGGAGTAGCCCTTCCGGGGTCTTCCTGCCCACCTTGCCCTCCACGTCCCGCAAGTCAGGCGTCTGGGACTCTGCAGTCCCCTCCATGTGGGCCCAAGCCAAAATAAGGCTGGGCGACCAGACGCGGAGGTCCAGTTCCCTAGGGTCCTCCCTTCTCCGCCGTGAACGCGGAGCGAAACCGGTGGGTCCCCGCCTGCGCCGCGCTGGGGGCAGGAGGAGGGCGCCGTAACGCTCAGAAAAGCCGCGCAGTCGGGCAGAGAAAAATACCGAGTGTTGCGCACACAACTTCTAGCCGTGGATGGCATGCGACTGGATTTGGAACTGAAGACCTCAAAGGGAGCTCAGTGCTTTCTCTTTACGTTGACGCCCGCTAAATGCACAGCAGACAGCTAAAAAAATGTTTGCTGAATGAAAAGTAGATAGCCTCAGTCAGAATTAACACGGCTGCAGAGGGTTTGAAGTCTTTCTGCTAATAGCTGTGTCGGTTACAGGAGTTAGAATATAGCTGCCCAGCTCACAGACACCTCCCAGCGCCCCGAAATCAGACTGAAGGAGTAATAGAAGGCCAATTCCCCTGGCCATTGAGAAGGAACCATTATTAAAATTTAAGGGATCCCCCACGGTCTTGCTCTTGAGTTTACAGGGTTTTCCAAACAAAGAGGTGCTTTCTAAACCTGACTAAATATGTTTTGATTTTTTTTTTCGAGACAGGGTTTCTCTGTGTAGCTTTGGTGCCTGTCCTGGAACGAGGTCTTGTAGACCAGAGCTGGCCTCGAACTCACAGAGATCCGCCCGCCTCTGCCTCCCAAGTGCTGGGATTAAAGGCCATGCGCCACCACCACCTGGCTAACCTGACTAAACATGGATCATCTGAAAACCTCGTGAAGTTAGGGCCTGAGATACTGCATTGCCCTTTTTTGAGGGGAGTGAGGGGACAGAGAGGGTCTTACTGGTTCTGTCTGGCCTGGAACTTGCTATGTAAATTAGGCAACCTTGAAACTCACTGAGATCCACTTAACCACTGCCTCAACAGTACAGGAATTAAAGTCCTTTTCAAAGATTTTCTATTTTATTTACATGTACATGTTCACGTAAGTTGAGGGCATGTGCACATGAGTACAGCAGGGCATCAGATCCCTGGAAATTGGATTTAGCAGTTGTGAGCTGTGCAAAACGGGTGCTGGGAACTGAACCCAGGTCCTCTCTAAGAGATGCCGAGTCATCTTCAGCCCCAAGAGCCTGCATTTCTAAGACTACAGGGGATGGCCATGCTCCTGCTCTGAGGACTACACTGAGTAACAAGGGTACATTTCTAAGCTGTTTGGACTTAATTCTACAGGTAAGGAGTGGCCATGAAAAACTGTTTTGTCCCAGCATTATGGGAAGATTTATAATGGAATGTGCTTCTTCCCTCTGCTCTTTCAGACCTCAGGGCCCACTTCCCAAACTCTCAGTTTGTTGTTGTTTGTAGTGTGTGTGTGTGCTTAACTACGCATAATTCTAGATTTTATTTATTAATTTACTACACGTATGTGTCTTTGTGTGAAAATATACACATGAGTACAGATTCCCCCTGAGGTCAGAAGAGGGCCCTGGAGTTGGAGTTACTGTCAATAGTGAGCCATCCAATGCAGGTGCTGGTAACTGAATTCAGATCCTACTCTAAGAGCAGTCTGTACTCTTAACTGCTAAGCCATCTCTCCAGATCATCCATCCATAATTCTAAACTATCTTCTACCACTCATTCCAAATGTATTTATTATTAGTATTATTTTGGTTTTAGTTTTCCAAGACTGGGTTTCTCTGTGTATCACTGGCTGTCCTGCAACTCACTCTGTAGACCAGGCTGGCCTCAAACTCAGAAATCTGCCTGTCTCTGTCCCCCAAGTGCTGGGATCAAAGGTGTGCAACCCCATTTGGCTATATTTAAGTATTATATACTGACTTCCAATGAATATATGGATTTCTTTTTGAGGCAGGGTCTCTTGACAGGCCTTGAACTCAATGATCCATCTGCTTATACGACTAAACCAGGCTCAAATATATGGGCTTGTTTTCTTTGTTTTTCTTTGAGACACAGTCTCATATGGGCCAGGTTGTGTAGCTGAGTAGGACCTTGAACTTGAGCCTGCCTGTCACTCCCAAGTGTCAGGAATCACAGGTATGTACCATCATAACTCACCTCTCCTTAGCATTACTTGACCTATAGTTTTTGTGGTGGCTTAAATAAGAATGATCCCCATAGATTCATATATTTGAAATATTGGTTCTCAATTAGTGGAAGGATTTGGGAAGGATTAAGAGGTTGGCCTTGGAGGAGGTGTGTCATTGGGGGGGTCAGCCTTAGAGTTTCAAAATGGCCAAGTCATTCTCAGTTAGTTCTCTCTGCTTTGTGCTTTTATATGGAGATAATAGTTGAGCTCTCAGGGTTTCTCTTTGTGTGACCTTGGCTCTCCTGGATTTCACTCTGTAAACCAGACTGGCCTTAAACTCAGAGACCTGCCAGCCTGTACCTCCCAAATTCTGGGATTAAAGGCATGCATGCACAGCCACTGCCCCATCTTACTCTGGACTTTTCAAGAAAAACTGGAGGAGTAAAACTCTGCGTCAAGGAAACTAGCTAGAGACCAAAAAAAAAAAAAAAAAAAACAAAACAAAACCCAAAACAAACAAATAAACAAAAAAACTGAAAGTACCTGAATTTGATCATAACAGGTGCAAGTGAAAGAACTGGGTAACTGAATAATTCATTCATTTCAAATGGCATTTAATATCGTTAAAAAAACAAATTATTTCAACTATCATGAAAGTTGATTTCAACTAACATCACTGGAAAAAGACAAGGTGAGTCCCAGCTATATGGCCTGATGCAATTTACCAAACAAGGGAACGTAGAAGAATCTGAGAACAAGTGGATATGATGCCCGTATAGTAGCTATGGAACTGTGGGTTCTATGGAGAGATGCAGCAGGCAGGTAGACATGGGAGCCTAAAGCTCAGGAGAGAAATGAGGACTGCACTTGTGAGTTTGAGACGTCAGACAATGCACGTGGAATTTCTTGTTGGGACCACCAGCACCCAAATAACCACACAGAGACTTATTAATTACAAAAGCTTGGCCAATAGCTCAGGCTTGTCCCACTAGCTCCTATAGCTTAAACTAATCCATTTTAAAAATTATTTTCTGCCTCATGTCTTTATTATTTTTATTCTGCCCATATTGCTTTCCTGCTTCCTCCGTTTCTGTCTGGCAACTCCTGAGACTCCGCCTTTATTCCCAGTATCCTCTTAATTTGACTCACTCGCCTAACCTCTTCCTACCGAGCTATTGATCAGTCAACCTTTTATTAAACCAACCAGAAGGCATCTTGGTAAAGACACATCTTCACAGTGTACAAAAAGATTATTTCATAACAGGACAATCATAGAGATCATGAGTAGATGAGATCGCCTATGAAGAACAAATGAGAACAGAAAAGGGTCAGAAACTGGTGTGAGAACTTCTACTTACTTGTTTTTTTTTAATTTTTATGATTTATTTATCTTTTTTTATTTTATGTGCATTGGTGCGAAGGTGTCAGGTCCCCTGGAACTGAATTTTCAGACAGTTGTGAGCTGCCATGTGGGTGCTGGGAATTGAACCTGGGTCCTCTGGAAGAGCAGTCAGTGCTCTTAACCGCTGAGCCATTTCTCCAGCCCCCTACTTACTTGTTTTTAAATATAAAAAAAAAAACTCCACCAAACTTATTTTGTTTCTGAGAACAGGTTTCACTTTATAATCTTGGCTGTCCTGGAACTCACTTTGTAGACCAAGTTGACCTGGAATCTACAGCAATTCTCCTACCTCAGCCTCCTGAATGCTGGAAGTGCAGAAGTGAATTACTATGGGGAGATCTTAGCATCTTGCTATGAAAACCGACTTGACTCAAACTGAAGATTCTTCTTCCCTCCCCTCTGTAGGAGTGAAGGTACAACACCATACCAACCTGACAAACACTGTTAGCATGTTGAAAGATACCATCCCTCCATGCAGGAAGCAGATGGAATTTGGAGAGTCAAAAAAAAAAAATGTGTTACTGGGCAAGTTGGTGCAGTCCTTTAATCCAGTACTTGAGAGGCAGAGGCAGGTGTCTTTCTCTGTCCCGCCAGCCAGTTCCCAAATATAACACAGAGGCTTATCATTTTGAAAACTCTGCCTTAGCTTAGGCTTATTCCTAACGACTTCTTATTAACCCATATTTTTTTATAATTTATTTTTATTTAATGTTAATTGGTTTCTGCCTGCATGCACATCTGAAGCCCTGGAACTGGAGTTACCGACAGGTATGGACTGCCATGTAGGTGCTGAGAATTGAATCTGGGTCCTCTGGAAGAGCAGTCAATACTCTTAACATTGGGTGCCAATTGTTGTAATTAGGAGTGGCGGGCCACTTCCTGCCACCCAGCTAGCTTTTCCTAAAATAATTACATGAAAACTGTATTCATTTAAACACTGCCTGGCCCATTAGTTCTAGCCTCTTACTGGCTAACTCTCACATCTTGATTAACCCATTTTTAATAATCTGTGTAATACCACGAGATTGTGGTTTACCAGCAAGATTCTAACCTATGTCCATCTCGGGCTGGAGAATCATGGTGTCTGCCTGACTCTGCTTCTTTCTTCCAGCCTTCCGTTTGGTCTACTCCACCTATCTAAATTCTGCCCTATCAAAAAGCCAAGGCAGTTTCTTTATTAACCAATGAAAGCAACAGATAGATAGAAGACCCTCCTATGTCACAACAGAGCCATCTCTCCAGCCCTAAACCCATATTTTTTAATCTATGTTCTTTACCTTTACACTGAACTGCCCATCCTGCTTTCTCCACATTTGGCCGGTGACTCTGCCTTTCTTTCTCTCTGAGTCCTCCCTGTCATCAGAAGTCCTGCCTAGGCCTGGCAGTGGTGGCACATGCCTTTAATCCCAGCACTCGGGAGGCAGAGGAAGGCAGATCTCTGTGAGTTCGAGGCCAGCCTGGTCTACAAGAGCTAGTTCCAGGACAGGCTCCAAAGCTACAGAGAAACCCTATCTCGAAAAAAAAAAAAAAAAAGTCCTGCCTAACCTCTTCCTGCCTAGCTAATGGCCATTCAGCTCTTTATTAGACCAACCACAATGACATATCTTCCCACAGTGTAAAGAAATGTTCTGTAACACAGATGGACCTCTGTGAGATCAAGTCCAACCTGGTCTACACAAAGGGAGTTCCAGGGCAATATGGAAAGACTCTGTTTCAACCTCCTGCTCCCTCATCAGAAAAGGACTACTCAGGGGTTGGAGATGGCGCCATGGTTAAGCACAGCTGCGGCTCTTCCAGAGGCAGTTAGACTCACAGCACTATGACAGGCAACCTCACAACTTTCTTTAACTCCTGCTCCAGGGCTATCAGATAGTAGTAGCTCTGGTCTCTACAAGGAGCACACACATTCACATAATTAAAAATAATTTTTAGGGTTTTTTTTTGTTTGCTTTTTAAAGAATCAGACGGTAGCGGCGCAACTCTTTAATCCCAGACTTCAGAAGGCAGAGGCAGGAGAATCTCTTGTCAATGGAGTGAGTTCCAGGGACAGCAAGGGAAACACAAAGAACCCCTGTCTCGAAAAACAAAAAACAAACAAACAAAAGCAAAAACTAAAAAACAAACAAAAATAACCAAAATATTGGGATAATCACAGCGCCTATCATTCATGGTTTATGGAACCGAGGTAACATAAGCGCACAGAACAGTAGTGGAGCAGGTTTTTAGTCCTCTCCTCCTCCTCAGCCTGGAAGCATCCTTGCAGGGCTGGGCCATGCAGGCCTCATGTTGTAGCCCTCTAATCCCGAAGCGCCCAGGGAACTGGCCCGAAGCCCCGGGAAGCCGCTCGCTCACGACTCCGCGGCGCGGGGATCTGCTCTCGCCCGAGACCCACTGGCGCCGGGCTGCTACCCTGCTGGAGAGGCTGTACAAGTGGGAACTCCTCGCACGCCGCAGACGCCGGCCGTGGCCGCCGCCCTAAGCGCCGCCCGACGCCCTCTCACCCCGCGGCGGCGGCGGCGGAAGCGGCGGGGCGGGCCGGCTGGGCCGGGGCGGGGCGCGAGCGGCATGGAGGAGGCGGAGGCCGCGGAGGCCGCGGCGCGCGGGGCCGAGCTGTGCGGGCCCGAGTGGGGCCCGGGGCCCCTGAGCCGTGAGTGCCTCTTGGTGCGGGTCCCAGAGGGCTGGCGCGGGCTGGGTGGGTTTTCCGAACCTTCCGGCGTCCCTGAACCCTGGGAGGAGAGGAGCTGAGCCAGATGGGATGGGGCGAGGGTGGAGGATTAGGGTGCGGGAGGTCGCTGGAAAGAACTGGGATTTGCTCCTTGTAAGGACTGACTGGTGAATCCGGAGAGTTGAGTTTCTGGCCTGCCCCTCTGAGGCAGCCTTAGCCTGTACTTAGTTCCTCCAGCCCCAGGGAATTTTCAGGTGATCCAATTCCTCTAAAAGATTTTCTGGTCAGACCCAAAGAAATTGAGCCACGTTGCCTAGGTCACACAGCCCAGCAGTTTGCTGAAAGAAGTGTTGCCAAGAACTCCTCATCCCTCCAGAAGGCGTTAGGCTTTGGGAGAAGCTTCTTACTCCATGTGACTCTACGGTCCCCCCAGATTCCTGAAGTCATGGACTGGCCGGGACAGGGGTGACTCCCTAATCCAGTATGGATGACTGGAAGCCTAGTCCCCTCATCAAGCCCTTTGGGGCTAGGAAGAAACGGAGCTGGTATCTTACCTGGAAGTATAAACTGACAAACCACCGGGCCCTGCGGAGATTCTGTCAGGTAAATGAGGTCCCACATGTTAAGAAAGCTGGCCTCCTAACTTGACCCTAGCAATAGACTGTGAACTACTACCTTGGCCATCAGGAAGAGGCAGCAGATTCCGAGAGGGGAAACCTCTGTATGTCACATCCTTCTCAGGCAGTGATTAAGACCCAGGATTCTGGAATCAGAACCCAAGTCTGACCTCCTAGGTATCCAACAGAAACAACAAGTCTGTCAGGAAGGCTTTGCCCCTGACACACAACCATCAGGCAGTGTGGCCCAGGTTCGGTATCTTCTGATTCTCCACTGTGGTTCTCGGGTCCTAAATCCATCTCTCAGAACTAGTTATGGAGGGAAGCAAGGAAGACAAGGACTCAAATGGAAAATTACAAGAGCTCTGGGTAAGAGGGCCCTGATGGGAAAGTTCTTCAGGAGATGGCCCCAAACCTGTGTCCTGATTGAGAACCAGGAAGAAGAGAGATGGGTCCCAGATTCTTTATCCCTGTGTCCTCTACACCCAGAGTCAAACTTTCAGAAAACCTCTATGATCTGGATGGGGTGTGCTTCAGTCACCCCATCTTTCCACTCAGACAGGGGCTGTGCTTTTCCTGCTGGTGACTGTCATTGTCAACATCAAGTTGATCCTGGACACTCGGAGAGCGATCAGCGAAGCCAATGAAGACCCGGAACCAGAGCAAGACTATGGTGGGGGTCGGCTGTGGATGGGGCGGGGGTCCTGGGGTCTCACGGCAGAGGGGCGTGTGCAGATCCTACAGGGTGTGACTGCTAGTGAGACGTTACCCATGCCTGTTACGCCAACTCCCTCTCCAGATGAGGCCTTAGGACACTTAGAGTCCCCTCGGCGCAGAGGCAGCAGTCCCCGGCGTGTCCTGGATGTGGAAGTGTACTCAAGTAGAAGCAAAGTCTATGTGGCTGTGGATGGCACCACGGTGAGTGGACCAGCATCTTCAGTCCGCTGCGAACTGGGCCCTGAAGCCCTGTCTGGCTGATGGTTTCTACTTGTTAGGATTAAGTGAAAGGTGTATGGAATGCCTGTGTGGCAGAGTCTCATAAGTGACCAGGAGCCTTAGCAGGTCACTCACTAACTCCCCAGTTTACTTATTATGTAACCGCTTCCTAGTCTCTTTGGCTTCCGCCTTGCCCCAGGTACTTGGAGCCCTAGAGGTAATGGGGAGTTGCTCTTCCTAGAGAGCCTTACTGGTAGAGGATTATGGGATCTTCAGAGTTAAACAGAGACAGTCCAGGACTCTGGGTGCCATGGAAGTGTTAAAAGGTAGATTGTAGAGAGACATGATCTTTTCTGATGAGGGTACCATGGGGGCTTTCTGGGAGAGGCGCCTGGCCTTCAGTCTGAGGTAGAACTGTAAACAGTGACAGTATAGGCAGGCTGGAATGTTTCATGCTTTGAGACAGAGTCAGCATGAATGCCAGGGTGACTAGCTGGATTTTGTTTCCATTGCTGTATAGGTGCTAGAGGATGAGGCCCGAGAGCAGGGCCGAGGCATCCATGTCATTGTCCTCAACCAGGCCACGGTGAGCTTGGGATGGGAAACCCAGAGGGATGAAGCTGGACTCTTCCTTACTGGTAACACTATTTCATAAGAGGTTTGCTCCCGCCAGGGTCATGTGATGGCAAAGCGTGTATTTGACACGTACTCTCCTCATGAGGATGAGGCCATGGTGCTGTTCCTCAACATGGTGGCGCCCGGCCGTGTGTTGATCTGCACTGTTAAGGTCAGTGAGTCTCCCTGGCTCTGTTCTCCATGCTCCTAGCTTTGACTTTGCTCAAGAGAATGGGAAGAAGTTCTGGAGAAGGTAGTTCAGGTTCTAGTCTGAGCCTTGGTTGGGTCATTATTATTATTTTTTTTTTGGAGGGGGAGTGTTGTTTGTTTTTTCATCAGTTCAGCAGTTACTGAGCCCTTGCAGTATGCCAGGTACTACGCTGGTTGCTGAAGATACAGTAGGAAGCAGATAGAATTCCTGCCTCCCTGGAGCTCACATCCCAGTGGTAGCCATAGAATAGTCAACCCAGCTGATAGTGTCAGGAAAGGTCAAGAGAAGAAAATGAAAAGGCAGAATGTCATGGCTGCATTTTAGGAAGGGAACATAGTATGTGAGCAGAGGACTGGAGGGAGAGAGGAGTGAGCCTGGTGGTTGTCTGGAGGCAAAACATCCTTGGTAGAAACTTTTGGAATGACAGTAATTAAAGAGTATTGTGGGAGTCACTCAATGAGCCAACTTAAGGAAAAGGCTTTCTATGCAGTGCATGAAACAGAGCCAGTACTATATAAGGCCGGATCTCTGGGACCCACACGAGTCATGGTGGCTGTCTCTTTTGGTCCTCCAGGATGAGGGCTCCTTCCACCTCAAAGATACAGCGAAGGCTCTGCTGCGGAGCCTGGGAAGCCAGGCAGGCCCTGCCCTTGGCTGGAGGGACACTTGGGCCTTCGTGGGACGAAAAGGAGGTTTGGGCACTAAAGACTATCCACCCTGTAGTATCAAGGGAGGAGTAGAATGCTAAGAGGTGGGCTGGTGCAGGATGGGGCAAATAGGTGTCAGGAGTAATACATCGGGGAAAGTGGGCAAAATTGGGAAGAAGCCCCGTGCTCCCGTCTGGGCCTTCATTTTTCCTCATTCCTGCCTTCGGTCAGGTCCTGTACTTGGCGAGAAACATTCTAAATCTCCCGCCCTCTCCTCTTGGGGTGACCCGGTCCTGCTGAAGACAGATGTGCCACTGAGCTCGGCTGAAGGTGGGGTCATTGGGGGCCAGGCTCTGGGGCAAGGCTTGAGCAGAGAATGGGCATTTGGAGCCTCTGTGAGGCTGTTTTTCCTTGACTGTGTGCCTGGGGCTTCCCTAACCTATCTGGCCTGCTGCCTTCATCCCTTCGATTTCCTCCCTCCCTCAGAGGCCGAGTGTCACTGGTCAGACACAGAGTTGAATCGCCGCCGCAGGCGCTTCTGCAGCAAAGTGGAGGGCTATGGGAGTGTGTGCAGCTGCAAGGACCCAACACCTATTGAGTTCAGCCCTGACCCGGTAAGTGGGGCCAAAGCCGTCAACTCCTTCACAGCTTAGCAAAGGGCCTTAGGAACGATTCAGAGCATAGGTCTGTCTACCTTGACCTGGTAGGAGCTCAGAATGTATGGATGCCGAATTCTGAAGACAGGTTGGGGGTGGGACAGGCCATGTTATCAGGGCTGAGTTGGATTGTATGTGTGTAAAGACAAGAACAAGGAACTGGGTGGTGGTGGCACATGCCTTTAATTCCAGTACTTAGGAGGCAGAGGCAGGCGGATCTATGTGAGTTCTAGACCAGCCTGGTATACAGAGCAAGTTCCAGGACAGGCTCCAAAGCTATAGAGAAACCCTATCTCAAAAAACCAAAAAAAAAAAAAGGAAGAAAAGGAACAAGGAAGACCCTTGGTCCTTCCCTGTCTGCTCCCGAGGACTTTCACCACACCTGAGAAGTCATCTCTAAATGGAGATCCCAGTTGGAAAGGGGAGTAAGGGAAGCTAAAAGCTGTTTCTCACACAGCTTCCAGACAATAAGGTCCTCAATGTGCCTGTGGCTGTCATTGCAGGGAACCGGCCCAATTACCTGTACAGGTGAGCCTGGAAGTGGACTGTATCCAGCACTGAACGGGGATGCTCAGGAAGTGGGTGGGTGCTTAGCTTGCCTTCCTGTACAGGGAACTCTTACAGGAGGCAGAAAAGCGGCAGATGCTAGGCCTGTTGGATATGGGTAGACATGAGACATAGGAGCCTGTTTTTGAACGTGGGAGTGGTCAGTTGAGAGGACAAAGAAGCACTAATCTACTTTTCCGGGCTCCCCAGAATGCTGCGGTCTCTGCTCTCAGCCCAAGGGGTATCTCCGCAGATGATAACAGTCTTCATTGACGGCTACTATGAGGTGAGTGGGGCTGGGGGCAGAGCAGGACACAGAATGATGGGTACTGAGCAGCCACGATCACTGAGGGTTGGCAAGGGCAGGGAAGTATGAGAGGCTCAACCTGTCGGGACCTGTAGAGGTGTAGAGGTCATGCACATGATGACCGGTGTCCCCATTTCCAGGAGCCCATGGATGTGGTGGCGCTGTTTGGCCTGAGGGGCATCCAGCACACTCCTATTAGCATCAAGAACGCCCGTGTGTCTCAGGTATTCCTCGGCAAGGGTGTAAAGGGCAGAAACCTGGTCCCATCCTCTGCCTCAAATCTTAATATGCCCAATTCCCCACCCAGCACTACAAGGCCAGCCTCACTGCCACTTTCAACCTGTTTCCGGTGAGTACCACAGATACCTTGGGTCTGTGGAGAGAAATTGTGTTACGGAGAAAACTCTTCCCTTAGCTGACCTTGCACTTCTGATCTGAAAAATGGGGGAGCAGAGCAATTCCTGAGCATGAGGGTTGGGGAAAGAAAGCCAAGGGATGAGAGCAACCTCCTTAGAACCATGATGTTCCCTGCTATCTCTGTAGGAGGCCAAGTTTGCCGTGGTTCTGGAAGAGGACCTGGACATCGCTGTAGATTTCTTCAGGTGACAGGGGTAGCCCACCATTGAGGTGCTTATGAGCCACATGGGACTTCCGTACTTGACTGGGGTCTTCAGGGAAGGATGTAGTGAGGTGCCTTGGACAGCTTTAAGTGAGTTCAAAAGTTGGGGGAGAGCTTGCATGGCTAGGACGCATGTGCTGGGCTTACACAGAAAGTCGAAGAGGTAGAGACAGTGGGACTATCAGCTCTGCCCTCCCAGCATCACGGTGGATCTGGGTCGCCACTCTCTGAGCTCTTGAACTTTGGCTCTCAGTTTCCTGAGCCAGTCCATCCACCTGCTGGAGGAAGATGACAGCCTGTACTGCATCTCTGCTTGGAATGACCAGGTAGGCTGGGTGGCCAGGGACTTCGTCAGCATGGGAGTCTGTCAAAGTTTGGAGCTACTGACACCCCCTGTCCATAGGGGTATGAACACACAGCTGAGGATCCAGCACTACTGTACCGGGTGGAGACCATGCCTGGCTTGGGATGGGTGCTTCGGAAATCTTTATACAAGGAGGAGCTTGAGCCCAAGTGGCCCACACCAGAAAAGGTACCCAGCAGGATAGGATGAGTGGGCTGGAATCCCTTCAACTCCAAACCTCCAGCCTTCATAACATTCTGTGACCCCAGCTCTGGGACTGGGACATGTGGATGCGGATGCCAGAGCAGCGCCGGGGCCGAGAGTGCATCATCCCAGATGTTTCCCGATCCTATCACTTTGGCATCGTGGGCCTCAACATGAACGGCTACTTCCACGTGAGTTGGGTACTGTATGACTCCATGGTCAAGGACATAGGTTCTGGAGCTTAGTCCCGGCACTCACTCACCGTGTCAGTTACTGTTCTGTGTTTGCCAGTTTCTCTATCTGGAAGATGAAGATAAAAAATGCTACCTCTGTGGGGCTAGAGAGATGTCTCAGTGGTTAAGATCACTGACTGCTCTTCTGAAGGACCTGGGCTCAATTCCCAGCACTCTCATGGTGGCTCACAACCATCTGTAACTCCAGTCCTAGAGGATCAGACACCCTCCTGTGGGCACTGCACACACGTGGTGGTGCATAGTCATAAAGGCAGGCAAAATATCCATACACATAAATAAATAAATATATTTAAAAAATGCTACCTCCCAAAGGCCAAACATAGATCACGAGCCTTGTGATCCCAGCACTTGAGAGACTGAGGCAGGAAGGACATTAATTTGAGGCCTTTTGGACTACATAATGAAGATCCTCAGAAAATAAAAGCAGTAACAAGACTACTGGCTGGGCCTAATCCCAGTACTTAGGACTCTGAGTCAGTGAACTTCTCATGAGTTTGAGGCTACAGTGTAATACCTGTATTCCTCTCCCCACAAAGAAAGATAAACAGACAAAAACCCAGAAAAAACCTACTTCTCTTGTTATGAGGCTTGACCTGAATTTAAAAAAAGTTAGTCTGTTGATGGTGGTGGTGCATGCTGCATGCCTTTAATCCCAGCATTCTTGAGGCAGAGGCAGGTGGATCTCAGAGTTTGAGATAAGCCTGGTCTATAGTGTGGACAAGCAAGGTTACACAGAAAACCCTGTCTTGAAAAACCCAAATAAAAAATAAGTAATATAGATTTATTTATTTTATATGTCTTCAGTGTTTTGCGTATGTGTAGTAAGTGCACTGTGTGTGCCTGGTGCCTGAGAAAATCAGAAGGCAGTAATGGATTCCCTGGAACTGGATGGTTGTGAACCACCATGTTGGTGCTAGGTGCTTCTTGGGTCCTTTGCAGAAGCAGAAGTATGAAGTGCTCTCTTTGTTTGTTTTCTTTTTCTTTTCTTTTCTTTCCTTTTTTTTTTTTTTTGGTTTTTCAACACAGAGTTTTTCTGTAGCTTTGGAGCCTGTTCTGGAACTAATTCTTGTAGACCAGGCTTGCCTCAAACTCACGGAGATCCGCCTGCATCTGCCTCCCAAGTGCTGAGATTAAAGGTATGCGTCATCACCTCCCAGCTGTTTTTGTTTTTGACACAACTTTTTAGCTTTGGAGCCTGTCCTGGAACTTGCTCTGTAGACAAAGCTGGCCTCGAATTTACAGAGATCTGTCTGCTTCTGCCTCCCGAGTGCTGGGATTAAAGGCATATGCCATCACCGCACATATCAAGTGCTCTTAACCACTGAGTCTTCTCCAGCCCCTGAATTTAAAAAAATATCATTTTCTGCATATGAGTGTTTTGCCTGCTGTATGTATATGTATCATGTTCTTGCCTGATAGCTGAGGTATCTAGAAGAGGGTTCTAGATCTCCTGGGACTGGAGTTATAGATGATTGTAAACCACCATCTGGGTACTGAGAACCCAGGGACCTCTATAAGAGAACAGCAAGTCTCTTAACCACTGAGCCATCTCTCCAGCCTCATTATGAAGTTTAAATGAGTTCATATTTGTAAAATGCATATGTTAAAAACTGTAACTTTGCTGGGTGGTGGTGGCTCACGCCTTTAATCCCAGCACTTGGGAGGCAGAGGCAGGCGGATCTCTGTGAGTTTGAGGCCAGCCTGGTCTACAAGAACTAGTTCCAGGACAGGCTCCAAAGCTACAGAGAAATCCTGTCTCAAAAAACCAAAACCAAAACCAAAACAAACAAACAAAAAGACCTGCAAGCTTTATATTAGTGTAGCTGGTACTATATGTTACTACTGTTCTTACCACTGGACTTGGGTGCAGAAACATGTCTGTTCTAAGCACTGGGCCTTCTCCTGTCCGTGCAAGCATTGCACACGTTTCAGCCTGAGGTTAGCAGGATGTCGCTAGTCCCCTCTGTTCCACTCTCCTGTTAGAATAAGAGTGCCTTTGAAACAGTCCAGTTAAAAGGGGTGTTTTTAGTTTGGAACCTCCTAGATGACAGCAAGACCCCCAGAGGAAGCTAATAAAAGAGCCTTACTTCCCAAGGAAGTGCAAGTGCTTCCTCAGGTCGTTCATAGTAGAACCTGAAGCAGCAGTTTCCTTCCTTCTATACTATCTCAGCTATTGGCTGCATCCGACAGAAAGCTCTGTGTGTGTCTCCACCACCCACTCTTGTTTTTTTAATAAATCATTTTTAAGTTTTTTGAAGATTTTGTATATACATATAATACTCTGTTTGCATGTTTACCTGCACGCCAGAAGATGGCATCAGATCTCATTACAGATGTTGCTGGGTATTGAACTCAGGACCTCTGGAAGAGCATTCAGTGCTCTCAACTTCTGAGCCATCTCTCTAGCCCTGTTTTGGTTTTTTTTAGGTAGGATCTGTTGTATTCCAGGCTGTCTTCAAACTGAGACTGGTCTTGACCCTCCTTCCTCCATCTTTCTTCTTTATTTCTAAGACTCTGTAGTAAGCCTGGGAAAAACTTGTGGGAACAGGACTAGTTCAGTGGGTCAGTAGCATAAGCCAAGAGACCAGCCAAAATTAAAGTTAGTAAGAGCTTGTCAAAGATGGTGCAAAGAAAACGGAGAGACTAGGGGAAATCAGAGAGCCCTTTCCAGGCCCAGAACTTCATTTTTGGGGTCTTGTAGGCCTGTAGTGGGTCACTGAGCAAGTGTGGCAGACTAAGAAAGACTTGACTTCTCTCCTTTGCGTTTCAGGAGGCCTACTTCAAGAAGCACAAGTTCAACACAGTTCCAGGTGTCCAGCTCAGGAATGTAGACAGGTAGAGACTGGCAGCATGTCAAGGGGTGGATGTCTGAAGGCTCGAAGACCAGTCTTTGCTAGTTCTTTCCTGTCGGCCCTGCTGTGCCGTTTCCCCACGTGACCCTTTGCCCTGCCCATTCCTTTCCATGAACCTGAGGGCCTTGCCGTCACTTGATTAATTTTTCCCTCCCCTTCAGTCTGAAGAAAGAAGCTTATGAAGTGGAAATTCACAGGCTGCTCAGGTATGGCTTGGGGAAACTGGATGCCTGGCAGGGAGTAAGGAATCAGATACAGGCTTTCTTAGTACCACGATTATTGGTACTATAGAAAATAAAAACCCGAGTTCTCTAGTACAAACATTATAAAGAATTTCAAGATGTCTGGGTGGTAGTTAGTTGGAGCCAGAGGCAGGTGGATCTCTGAGGCCAAACTGGTGCAAGCTTCAGGACAGCCAGGGCTACACAGAGAAACCCTGTCTTGAAAAACCAGAGAGAGACAGAGACATAGGGCCCTGTGCTCTGTGCCATTCCTGTCTTGGCCTTACTTTTCTACCCCCAATGCAGTGAAGCCGAGGTTTTGGACCACAGCAAGGACCCTTGTGAAGACTCTTTCCTGCCAGACACAGAGGGCCATACCTATGTGGCCTTTATCCAAATGGAGAAAGATGATGACTTCACTACCTGGACTCAGCTTGCCAAGGTGCCCCAGGGCCTCACTACTTCAGGAGTACCCTACCCAACATGCATTGCCCCGACTAGCAGAGAGACTTTGCTGTAGAGTTTTCAGCCTCAGACCTTTTCATGTTCTCAAGAACCCCACTTCCTGGCCAGTTGTGGTTGTGTGGTGATGCACGCCTTTAATACAAGCACTCAGGGAGGCAGAGGCAGGCGAATCTCTTAGGTTTAAGGTCAGCCTGCTCTACAGAACAAGTTCGTGGATTATCAGGGCTACACAGAGAAACCCTGTTTCAAAAAACAAAGAACCTCTCTTCTAACCCTTTGCTCAAATCCATACTCCAAAGCATGCTTGCTCTTGATTGAGGCAGCTGCTAGACCTTCAGTGATCCATCTCCAGAGCTTCCTGACCCATCTCCTTCCCCTACTCTATCCCTGTCAGTGCCTCCATATTTGGGACCTGGATGTTCGTGGCAACCACCAGGGCCTGTGGAGATTATTTCGGAAGAAGAACCACTTTTTGGTGGTGGGGGTCCCAGCCTCCCCTTACTCGTGAGTCTCCTCTTGTGTCCTGGGAAATGTCCTACTGGGGTTGAAGCATGTCCTCTTCTCTGTCTCATTCTTCTGTTAAATTTCAGAGTGAAGAAGCCGCCATCAGTCACCCCTATTTTCCTGGAGCCACCCCCAAAGGAAGAAGGAGCCCCAGGGGCCGCTGAGCAAACGTGAAGTCTCCTCCAGGACCCTGCAGGGCTGGGTACTGTGTACCCCCAGGCAGGCTAGCCCGTCGCCCTCTCCTGTAGAATTTTGTAGATGCTGGTAGGGGTTAGGGCTGGTTTGTTTTTAACATGAGATTTAATTACTAACTCTGAGGGGAAGGATCCCCTGCTCCAACACCCCGTTCCTGAGGTTAAGGTCTATTTATTACTTCCTTGTTGGAGAAGGGCAGGAGAGTACCCAGGACCTCTTTGGGATCCCTGGGCAGCTGATTCTGCCCTTTTTCACCCCATCTTCCCAGGCCTGGCTCAGAATCTAACCTATTTATTGACAGTCCTGAAGGCCTTGGGAATAGGCGCAACCTGGGGCCTTTAGTCCTCTCTGGACCAGGACGCTGCCCTGAGGGTGGGACTGGCTCATACTCAGGAAACTGCTGTGCCCAACTGATGACAGGCCCAGTTGGGTCCATGTGCTGGCAGACTCACTCAGAGACCCTTAGACACTGAACCAGGCCTCCTCTCAGCCTTCTCTTTGTCCAGATTTCCAAAGCTGGATAAAGGTGGTCATTGATTAAAAAAGGAGAAAACCTTTGGGGGTGTGTTTTGTGGTAGTTTTGTGGGGAGAACATCGTGGTGGTGAGGGAATCATCTGGACGGATGGTGATGTGTTTTGGTTGTTTTACTGTCTGTCATAGTTTTATCTTACTGTGGAAGCCATTTGGCCACCAGGGGATGCCCAAGTCTCAAGCTTCAAGTCTGTGGTTTTTATTTGTTTTAAGCAGGCTCCACCCTAGGACCAGCTGACATCATCCTTCCCGGTTGGGGCCTTATGTCCTAGCAGCCCTCTCACACCCCTTCCTCACTGTTTACCATCGGGCTAGTCCCTTGTCTGTCTGGGCCCAGCACCTGTGCCCATTAGTGCAGTAGCTAGGAGAGACCACAGGGGTGGATGAGGGAATGGGAGAACAGGTAAACAGTGGAGACGGGAAGTGACCAGGCCAAAAGCAGTGGCGGCACCAGGCAGGGGTGGAGAGATGATTTTATAGAGTACTGGGCAAGCGATATAGGAGCAAGGGTTTCTGTGGCCTTTGGGATTGGTTGTGTGCAGAATTCCATGTCGGGGTGTTTCTCTGGAGGAAAGGGCCACGGTTTTCATCTGATTCTCAAGAGGCTAGGAACTCAGAGGAGCATAGGAAAGTCTGAGTTAGTCATCAGAAAGGGGACACTATGGTCCATTGGGAATCAGATAGCCCAAGGCAGGGGAACATAACCTTTAAAATTAAGTCTCTGAAGGATTAAGATCAGGACCTGAGTAGATTGCATTGTAAGAAAGGGTATAGATCTTTGCCAAGGAGTCAGGAACTTACTGGAATTCCTGCCCTTTATCTGTTCGTGGTCCTGGCCTCTTACTAGCACCTGGAGTTCACACAGCAATGGCATCTGTGCAGTGGCTTTGACATTGCTCACCACCCTGACCCCTTCAGTGTTTGCTGCAGCTAGAGATAATGTTTCAGGTGGCAAAGCAGGCACGGGAGAAGCAATTAATCCATGATGAAGTGGCAGCCCTCCTTGGGCAAACAAATCCCCTTCACCACTGCTTCCCGGAATAGAGTGGTGGTGTGTGAGGCAGATGCCGCAGAGGGTTGAGGCCAGCTAATTCCTCTCCCTACCTAGAACTCTAGAAGATGCTCAGTCAGGCTTCACCAACAGAAGCTGTGTGGCTCTGGCCAAATCTCTGCTCCTTTTTGGGCCCAGCAAGTGGGCGATAACTGTGGGCTGCTCTGGAAAAGCCCATAGAGACAGATGGGGGTTAGGGGATTGTCGAAGAGAAGGGAGGAACGGAAGCCAGTTAATCAAGTGGTTTTGCATGGTGGCAGCCACTGTCCTGCGGCAACAGCCTTCTTAGTGCTTCCACTAAGTTCAGAGACATTCAGTTTTGTTTGAGACAGGGTTTCACTGTATAGGCCTGGCTATTCTGGAACTTGCTCTGTAGACCAGACTGCCCTTGAACTCAGAGATCTGCTTGTCCTGCCTCCCCCCATGTACTGGGATTAAAGGCATGTAACACTGCCATCTGGCATATATATATAGACATTCAGATTTTTGTCAGGGATATTCTGCTCAGGTTCGGGTTCCTATTTATTTATTTAAAAAAACAATATTATGTATATAGTGTTTTATCTGCACGTATGCCTGCAGGCCAGATCTCATTACAGATGGTTGTAAGCCACCATGTGGTTATTGGAAATTGAACTGGAAGAACAGCCAGTGCTCTTAACCTCTGAGTCATCTCTCCAGCCCCAGGTTCAGGTTCTTTAGGTTGGACTGTATCTGTACCAAATAAGGTCTACCCAGTTACCAGTTACAAGAGTGAGTCAGGTCAAAGTCTCGGCCTCATGTGGGACTTTGGCAATTAAAAACTAAGTAAAGACTAGGGATGTACCTCAAGCGTTAGTGTGCTTGCTGAGCACACATGAAACTGGGTGTAGTCCCAAATAAAACCAGATGTTGTGACTCCTACCTCTAAACTCAGCACTTAGGAGATAGGGGCAGGAATTCAGTGTCATTCCCAGCAATATAGAAAGTCCAAAGCCAGTCAGGGTTACATGAGACCCCACCCCCCATCTCAAACAAAAAACAAAACAAGGCAAAATAAAAAAAAAGTGAAATCTTGGCAAGGTGTAATGGTGTACAACTTTAGTCCCAGCATTCAGGAGGCAGAGGCATGCAGATCTCTGAGTTGCGGTCAACCTGATCTACAGAGCAAGCTCTAGGACAACCAGAACTACATAGATCTTGTTTCAAAAGAAAAAATAAAAAAGCAAGATGCCTGGCAGTGGTGGCGCATGCCTTTAATCCCAGCACTCAGGAGGCAGAGACAGGAGAATCTCTGTCAATTCGAGGCCAGCCTGGTCTACAGAGGAGTTCCAGGACAGGTTTCAAAGCTACAGAGAAACCCTGTCTCGATAAACAAAATTAATTAATAATAATCAACAAGAAAAGAATGCATGGGTGAAGGAGCTTAGTGTTGCTGGTGGTGTCCATCGCTGCGGGTAGCCTTGCTGTAATTACACTTTCAGGCAGTACTCTGAAGTATACCACCATGACCAACCAGGCCACACCCTACAAATACCCAGTTCCTGTTCAAGATGATGGTCACATAACCAGTGTGCCCAGGCACCCTCAGGGTACAAGACTGGATTCTCTAAAAGGCTGGGCAGTGGTGGCGCACACCTTTAATCCCAGCACTTGGGAGGCAGAGGCAGGCTGATCTTAAGAGCCTAAGCTCAAGGCTAGCCTGGGCTACACAGAGAAACCTTGTCTCAAAAAACCAAAAGATTCTCCAAAGTAGGGCACTTAGAGCTGCTTCTCAGGGTTCCAGGAGGGCTTCTTGGAGCCCAAAGAGCGACTCCATTGCCATAGCCCTGACAATAATTCTGTTCTCTCCTTGACTTGGCACAAGCTCATTAGTTTCATAGCTTTCCAGTCCAGTGCCCTTCACCAGGCAGGAGAACTTTCAGGACAAAGTCCTCTCATAATACATAAAGGCAGACCAACCTGGCTCCCACTTCCTCAGTGCCCTCTTGGCCATTCCCTTACTCTCCCTCCCAGACCTGGAGCCTAAATACCTATCTCACTTCCACCCTGCTGAGTCTCCAGCCTCACAAAAAGCAGTGCAATTTAGGCAAGCAGAACCCATCTCTCCAAGTATACACCGTCCAAATAGAAGTATTTTTATTGGTTTATAGGTTCCAGAATGCCTTCTATACATCCATTCTATGTCTTTGCTGGACTTGAATATGCCCAGGTTGTAAGTGCCTTCATCCACCAGTGGAGTGTTGGGATCATCCAACTTTTATACCACTTTTATACCAAGGAAGTGTGAAGGGTTGAAGAAAAGACTCAGGAGATGAGCAGAAGTGGCTGCTGCAGACTCTGGAGCAGATGTTGCCCCCCAACCCCACCAACAGAAGAACAAGGCAAACACACAGCCCGAAGGAGGTGGTCCCTATTTAGCCCACAGTCCAGAACAGCAGAGGCAGGTCCACTCCAGCCCAAATGGTGTTAGATTTTGTCTCCACCCGGATCCCTACTGCTTAGCTATGCCAAGTGTCTCTTCCTGGCTTCCGTGTGGCAGCAGCAAGTGGGGAGGAAGAAACTGTCTTATTTCAGGTTGCAGTATAGATACATGGATACAATCATGGCAGCCAGCTGGTGGGGAGGAACGGGGAGACACGAAAGGACATGATCAAGGACTGTTTCCTGAACAGACAACGTGAAGCACTGCTTTCTAGCATCACGTTTCTTGATGCTAGAGGACACATTTAGCCACCTTAGGCCTCTGGGTTCAGCCCTCAGCTCCAGAATGAAAACACAAGAAATCCAGCTCCTCTAGAGAAGCCGCAGAGATGGGCTACTCTGTGCAGGTCTAGTAGAGACTGATACTCAGATCCAGTCTCCTCACTGACTTACCTCCAGGGCCGCAATTCCAGCTGCCACACCACCCACAGTGACGGCATTGGTTCTGATCTCATGCAGAAGCTGTTCGAAACAACCCTTGGGGGGAAGGAAGAAAGCATTTATAGCTGGCAGTGCCCTACCTCTGATCTATTTACTACTTACTGTAAGACCATTAAAACAATCCCACCCATGCCAGGCATGTGCACACCTTTAACCCCAGTACTCAGAAGATGGAGGCAAGTGGATCTCTTGAGTTTGAGGCCAGCCTGGTCTACAGAGGGAGTTCCAGGATAGCCAGGGCCACCCAGAGAAACCCTGTCTTGAAAAGAAAAAAAAAAGTAATGCCACCCTTCCATGTCAGCCCATACCGGCACGTTTGTTTCTTTGGCTTCATTCTCGGTGCACGATTGCGTAGCTGTGTCATTGGTAGCTCCGCGACAACAGTAAGGAGGAAAGAGTTTACTCTCTTCAACGAAACGTGAGGTGTTAAAATCTGTATAGTTGTTGAAACCACAGCACTTCAGCTGCAGACAAAACGGGATTGGTGGATGATGGGGCCTTGCTTTTTTTCCTCCCCACTCCCAAATCCTCCCAGCCCACCTTACCTCTTTCATGGTAGTGTTCCACACTTGGGTGAACTCAGTCTGGTAACCATAGTCTTTTCTGATGGCAGGTACTATTGCCAATGTCAGGAAGTTTTCTGCCTGGATGGGTCAGGTCAGTATTAAGAGAGAGGTAGTGAAAGTAGCCATTCATAGGCCACCATCCACTTCTCGGGCTTTAGCCCGTTTTTCTCCCTTGCCCCATCCCCGTGCTCACCATTGTGGTATACACCAAAGCAACCACAGCAGCCGCAATCTCAGCAATGAAGATGATGAGGAGGATGGTAAAGAACTGAGTGGGAAACAAGGAAGTACGTTTTAGGGAGACCCGCCTTCCTTACCCTATCCACTCCCATAAAAGTGGCAGGGTGTCCCCATGGTGACGCTCCCAGAATCCAAAGTAGCTTTTTGGGATCCCCAGAGGAAGATGTCAGGGATGAAGGGACCCTTGGTTGTGGCCTGGGGTGATGGGTCTGACATACCATCAAGAGCACACACTTGTTCTCAGAGTGAGCACCGTAGCAGCCCAGGAAACCGAGAACAAAGAGCACAACACCAGCTGCAATGAGGAAGTAGCCCACGTTGACAAACTGCATGGCACTGGATGACATTGGCCCAAAGATCTTCAGGAAGGATGTCCCATCGACGGATACCCAGATTCCCACAGCCAACAAGGCCGCACCACACAGCTGCGGACAGAAGTCAGGCTTTGAAGCAGTGCTAGCAAACGGTTCCCTTTCACACCATGAAGTCTGGACTTTCCCTTCCCTTAACGAGGGACTCTAACAACCTGTTGTGCTCGGAGGGGACCTTAACTAGTACCAGAAAGGTGGGAACTGGGACGTGTAACAAATTCACCCATCTGTTCACCTAGGAAGACAAAAATGAGATCAGGGATTCTAGAAAGATCCACAGACTGGGAGGAGGCACAAAACTTTCCTTTATCTATAACCAGGGTCTTGCCACATAGGTAGGAGTGAACACAGGTCCAGCCTCTCATTCTTGGGCTGCAGATGCCTAGAATAGCTCTGTTCTCTGATACACGGAAGGAGGCGGGTGGTAGGGTGGTAGGGTTGAGCTGGCTCAACAGTCACTATAGTAACAGCAGGGTGAGGCTTCCACCTGCTTGCAACCTTGAAAGGGGGTGGAGGTTGAAAAGTTCATTCGCCCAAAGGCCCCATTTGATTTCCCTCCAGGATGGATTGAGCTGCCACGCTTACTCCTTTTTCACCCAGACAATAGAAACTGAGAAAACGGGTTGAACACAACTACAGCTTCTCGTCAAGACACTGAGTTAACCTCAGTTTTCAGAGGTAATCTTGAGGCTCCGAGAGGGTTCAGTGGAGGCCCTGGTCCCGCAGTTCCTAGCCAAGGGCTTCAGTGGATCAGCAGTGGGCACTGACTTGTGCCCAGCTCCCACTTTCCAGCTTTTGAGTCTGGGATGGAGGTAAAGAGATATACATATTGTGGCTGTTTCCCAGGATGTTTGCTTAAGGACAAGATTGCTGGGCTTCAAGCCTACAGGGTCAAATTTCAAGGAGCCTGGCTTCCCTACCTTGTTCTGCCTAGTCTAGCAAGGCATGGGCAACAGAGGACAGAAACCAAACTGGATTTGCTTTAACCCTCTCAGGCTTCCTGGCTCTCCCAATTGTCGAAATCTTAGAACTTCCTTCAGTTACATTAATAAAACCTAATTCATGGCAGACAAAGGGAGTCCAAGGTACAGATCACATTGGAATCAAAGAGACTGCCTACTCTGCCCAATTTCTCTCTCTCTTCCTCCTTTTTTTTTTTTTTTCTTTTTAGTTTTTTGAGACATGGTTCCTCTGTAGCTCTGGCTGTACTGGAACTCATTCTGTAGACCAGGCTGGCCTTGAACTCATAGAAACCTGCCTGCCTTTGCCTCTCGAGGACTGGAATTAAAGGCATGTGCCACCACCGCCAGGCTCCTCTGCCCAGTTTCTTTAAACTGGTCACACTTCCTGTCTCTACTGACTCCTCTTCCACTCCTTCTTCTCTGGGGGCCCCAGCCCCTGACCACGCTTTCTCGTACTTCTTGTACTCCTTTCCTTCCTGCCGTTCCATGTCCCCTGCACGGTGGCTATTTTCCTGCTCATCTCTAATGCTTCCAGTTTCCCAGAACTGACTTTAAGATCAGGAGTTCTAGCCCGGCGGTGGTGGCGCACATCTTTCATCCCAGTACTTGGAAGGCAGAGGCAGGCAGATCTGTGAGTTTGAGGCCAGAGCTACAAAAGCTAGTTCCAGGACAGGCTCCAAAGCTACAGAGAAACCCTGTCTCAAAAAACCAAAACCAAAACAAAACAAAAAAATCAGGGGTTCTCAAATATTCATGGGTTTGGGGAGGGGGTGAAAGATAGACTTTCCCTAATTGTTGCCAGGGCTCCACCCTACCCCTAAAACTCTGTTGGCTGCCCACCGGCTTATGACTTTCAATAGCACCTCTACTGAGTACACATGAGCCAGGGGATGACCCCTTCCTTTTCCCTGCATTGCTCAAGTCATTTCTAAGGCCTCTCTTTTGTCTGTTCTACCACCCCTCAGCATCGAACCCCTTTGTTTACTGTTCCCCTTTCTTCTTATCTCTGTCACTGTCTCCAGGGCTTGGGCCTCCTGGTTCAGCTTCTCAAACAAGTCCTACGTAATCTGTTCCTGGTTTTCTAAACAATATCAAATTTCATTACTCCTGGGCCTTCCTACTCCACCCAATGCAAATGTCCAGGTTCAGCTACTTCCTCCAGGAAGTATTTTCCTACTAGGCTAGATTCAATCCCCTCCAGGGACTCCCTTAGCCTTGGTGGCAAATCTGAAAGGACCACTGTGCAATTACCAGTGTATATAGCAATTATCAGCCTATTTGACAGTTTACTGGTCCTGAGATGTCAAGGGCAGTAAATGGCCTTGCTTTCCTTCTACCCTAGCTGGTAGCTTAGAGTGTTAGGCCATGAATATGCTTTCCTTTTTCTTTGTGGCCTCATGCGTGCTTAGCAAATACTCTATCACTGAGCAACAATCTCCTTCCCTTAAATGTCAGCTCAGTTGATGAATGTTTATTGAATGCATAAGGGTTGCTAGAGTCAACTCTAAGAGGCAGGGACTCGCTCCCCTTTCAACTTTTCCAAGTATGGTAGTCACTTTTGCACTACCATAAACTTAAGCCGACCCTCTTTCATCTCTGAACCTTGACTGCCCATCAAAAAGGGGGAATCACTCCTGCTAACCTGTCCCTACCTACACTCATCCTTCCTGGAAGGGAGGCGAGAGCCTAAGGCTTCTCCATCCCTAACCTCCCCATCTTCACCCAGTATGTGGCAGGCAGTCAGTGAGGTCAGGAATCTGCACTGGGAAGACCCTCCACTTCCTATCCATAAAGGGGAATTAGCAGGGCAGAGTCTGGGTACAGTTTCCCGTTCCCCAGCTTGAACTCTGTTCCGATTGTGACCTGCTTTTGTAGGGAACCCCCAAAACCCACAACCTCCATACTTACAAAGATGAGTAGATTGAAGAGGATCATCATGACCTTAATAAATTTGAAGCACTGCATGGTGGGTCCTGGGAGACAGACACATCCAAGTTAGGGCTTTACGTCCCAGCTACCCTGAGCTGGCCCTGCTTTTTGGACCCTGGCATACCAGAGTCCCACATCCTGTGACCGCTCACATTTCTCACTCTATGTCTGCACTCTGATATCTCAGAACTTTTCCCAGTTCCCATCCTGACACTATATACCTGACACTATATTACCCAGATTACCAGAATTTAATTCTCTGATCCTAACATCCCCAGATTCTCTCACACAGGTGTTACAAGCCCAACTCCCACGCTGCAGGACACTCGATGCCCTTTCCTGTTTCTCTTCCTGGACCAATCTTAGACTCTTCCAGTACCCTCTCATTGGCTTTTTCCAGCACCCACCCCACACCTGTTTCCAGACTGGTATCCTTTCATAGGTTAATCTCTGCCCTGTACCATTACCTGTTCAGGGCTCTTTCCAGTAGGTTCTGAACAGGATACACTGCACTCTTGAAGGAACAGAACAGCTCCAGGAAGCTGCCACTTAGTGTGCTGGCCGAAAGATGAGGGATCTCCCAGTCCTCACGCGCATGCGACACTGCTCACCTACAGGTGGGGCAGGTGTTTTAAAGCCTCCTGTTGCCCGCCCGCCTGCCCGCCCGCTGGCCCCACCCATGGCTGAACAGCCTCCTTTGCCCCTGCTGCCCTCTACTGCCTGGAGATAGGTTCTCAATCCCAAAAGCTATAAGCGGATCTCCACCTGGAAATGTCACCTATAGGCTCCAGGGCTCCTCGTCTCAGGAAAGGGGTTTAGGGGGCAGCAAAAGAGTCAGGAGTAGGACAAGTGCCTTCCAGAACTTCTGTGTGCCCTGCTCCCTCGAATCTGTGTGTTCACCGGCACCACATCTGTTCAGGCTGCCATCCATATGTTTACACACATGGACACACACACATACACTAATGAACACACACGCACAGACACATTTAATGGAGCACACATACATGCACACACCCATACACATATGCACATTCATAAACATACATTCTCTCTCTCTCAAACACACACCCACTTTCAAGGAAATGGTTATGGTCTAGCAACCTCTGCTCTCTTCTCAGAACAGGAAATGGTTATTTGTTCTCATCCATAAAACCTCAAGCTCCCCATCCTTCTCCTCCCTTTTTTTTTTTTTTAAAATAACCTTTTGCTTGCATATCCCTGATACATGAGCCTGGTTATCTTGGAGGTCAGTGGAGGACATCAGATCCCCCTGGAACTGGAGTTATAGGAGGCTTTGAACCCCCATGTGGGCTGGAAATCAAACCAGGGTTCTTTGCAACCTCTTAACCTCTAAGCCATCTTTCCAACCCCCTGCCTTCATCTTTTTGCCCCTCACCTTTTTTTCTTCTTTTCCCCCTCTCCGTGTTCTGGGCCTCTGTGCACAGCCCGGGCCCTTCTGCCAGCAGGTGGCACTGTGTGCCTACAAAGGAGACATTCCCATTCCAAGGTTCGGTAACCCTTTCTTTCTGGGGCTCCCTCTCTGATTTTCCACGCCACTATTTCTGATTGAGAGGGTCTTCACAAGTTCTTGCTCTCCAGTTATTCAGACTAGGGGCTCAGATTCTGGTCCTGTCATTTCTTAGCTATATGGTTATGGGCTCTGGGAATATTTTATTATTTGTTTGTATTTGTTTTTTTTGTTGAGACATGATCTCATTTAGCTGACTGTCCTGGAACTATGTAGACCAGACTAACCTCAAACTCACAAAGGTCTTCCTGCCTCTGTCTCCCAAGTGCTGGGATTAAAGATGTATGTCACTTTGTCTATTTTATTTATTTATTTTTGGTTTATTGAGAGAGGGTTTTTCTCTGGGTTTCTCTGGGTGTTCTGGAACTAACTATAGACCAGGCTATCCTTGAACTCAGAGATCCACCTGCATCTGCTCCCCAAGTGCTGAGATTAAAGGCATGTGCCACAACTGCCCAGCTTATTTACTTATTTACTTTTTAGTTTAAATTTTATTTAATTTTCTTGAGTGTTTTGTGAGCATGTACATCTGTGTACTATGTGCAGAGGCTAGAAAAGGGCTTCAGATCCCCTAGAACTGGAGTTACAGACAGTTATGACTCTCCATGTGAGTGCTGGAAGTCAAACCTGCATCCTCTGGAAGAGTAGCCAGTGCTCTTAATCGCTGAGCCATCTCTCCAGCCCCTATTGATTTATTTTTCAATTTTTGTGACAGGGTCTATTTAACCCTGGCTGTCCTGAAGCTCCTGGTGTGGACCAGGCTGGTTTTGAACTCAGAAACCTGCCTGCTTTTGCCTACAGGTGTGAGTCACCAAATCTGGACTTATTTTGAGAAGATATCTAACTCTATAAACCAGACTGGCCTCAAACTTGAGGCAATCCTCCTGCCTCAGTCTTCCAAGTGCTAGGATTGCAGGTGTGAACCACCACACCCAGCTAACTTGAGTTCTTGGTCTTCCTGACTCAGAATCCCTAGCGCGAGGGTTACAGGCGTGCACACCCATCCTGCTGTTTGGTCATTTCTGAGATTTGTTTTTCGGTCATTGTTTCCTAGTCTGTATAAGAGAATAGTTATAAGGAATACAGTAAGTTTTTCTCCCTGCTCTGGGGCACAGAGCAATGAGCACCAAAAGGTCAGAACAAAGAACACTGCTAGAGTGTTTGTGGGATGGATTTAGGTGACAGACGGTGGTGGTGGTAAAGTGTGTGTGTGTGTTGATGGGGACTGGGCCCAGGGCTTTGCACACGCTAGACAAATGCTTCACCACTTGAGCTACATCCCCTGACGTGTGTTCTTGAGAAAGGGTGTCATTGTGTAACCCTGGCTTGCGTAGGACACACTCTGTAGCCCCAGCTGTGATCCTCCATCTACCTCCGCCTCCCATATTGGGGGGATTTCTATCTTCTACAAAAGCCAAGGAGGTGTGCATGCGTATGTGTTCACGTGTGTGGTGCCTGCAAAGGTTCCCTGGAGCTGGAGTTACCGATGGTTGGATCTAAGCACTGTGGATGCTGGGAATTAAGGGGTCTTCTGCAAGAGTAGTAAGTATTCTTAGCTGCCAAGTCATCTCTCCATCCTGCAAGAGGATTTTTTAGTTTGCTGTGTTTGTGAGGAAGGAGACAGCTGTAGAGACAGAGAGGAGGCGATAATAGCATTGCAGATAATAAGCCAGGGGGCCATACTTATATTCCCAGCTACTCTGGAGGCTAAGACAAGAGGATCTCTTGATCCTACAAGTTAAAAACCCTTCTGGGAAAAAGATAGTGAGATTCTATCTCAAAATTTAAACAAATGGACTGAGCTTGGTGTTTCTTGCCTGTTATTCCAGCTCTCAGGAGGCAAAGGCGTGTAGATTTCTATGAGTTTCAGGCCAGCCAGAGCTATACCAGACTATACTAATAAAACATGCCTTAAATGTGCTATATTATTTTTTTCTGCACAACAGTCCTATGAAGCAAACTTTCTTTTTTGATTGTTTGTTCTAGGTTACTTTGTCTGTTTATTTGGTTGGTTTGGGTTTTTTGTTGTTGCACATTCAAAGTAGCCCAGCCTGGCAACTCTCTGTAAAGCTAAAGATGACCTTGAACTCCTGACCTTCCTAACCTCTACCTCCCACCTGCTAAGATTACAGGTCTAGGCTGTCATACCCATTTTAGACTTTCTTTTTAAATCCCTATTTTAAATATGGGGGAAACAAGAAGCCCAAAAATCTTAAGCACTTGTTAGGCTCACATAACTTGTGAGAGGCAGAACTCAGCCTGTCAGCCTTTCTTAAACTTTAATGGAGTCTCTTAAGGAGGCAGGCAGGCAGGAGGCTGTGACCCAGAGTCTGAATAAGGGCCGAGGGCTCATAGGTACAGAGGTTAAAAGTAAGGAGAGCAAAGTGGGGGATGGTGAGGCCCCACAATATGGGATCTGAAGTTCCTGAAGGACTAGAGGACCGGGATTAAGGTTTGGAGAAATGGGCAAATCCGAAGTTCCCCTTAGCGCAAGGCCTGGAAGACCTAACTTTCCTGTCTGCTTCCTACAAGAACAGGTGAAACCAGGGTTAACATCTCTTACCCCTCTTTACACAGGGCTTTCTTTTCCATCTCAGGAAGAGCTCTGGGAGTTCACATTCTTCCATGTCCCTGGTTGTTATAGAATATCCTGAATAAACACATAAACGAGCATAGGATAGCAGAAGGTGAGTGCCCTGGGCTCCGGATCTGGCATCTAGCGGATCTGCACCCCCAATGACTATACCTCACCAAGGTGGTTTCCGTCTACGGCCAATCTTCATCATTCAAATTCCATATCTGTGAAGTCACCTAGTCACTGCATCCAGTTGAGACCACAAGACCAGGTCTTATGTCGCTTTTGCAATTATTCACATAGGATGTACACAGAGGTAAGAGTCCTGAGTGTCTGACACATGTTTCCAGCAGAGGCGTGTTGAATAGGAGGGATCCTCTGCCCCCAGAAACATAACATGCTTCAACTCTTATAAACCAATGTTTGCCCAGCAGTCTAATTACTACCAATATTTTTTATTTAAATGTTTTAGTATCTTTTCTTTCTTTCTTTCTTATTTATTTATTTATTTATTTTCTGGATGATTATTATGTCATTAATGATACTGCTGGCCCAAGTGGCCCTAGTGGTGCTGAGCTACTATTATCTAGTATTCCTATGCACAAAAAAGCTGAGATAAACTTTAGAGGATATGCATTTGCTAGATGTGTTAGTTACCTGCCCTACCTGACCTCCCAGGATGAAAGGCTTGTACTACTGGTTCAGCTTTGTTAGCTAACCTCGATTCAGACAGTTACATTGCTATTGCTTGTGAGTTGAGTGTTGAAGACTCAACACTACATATTACATAAAATGACTCATGGGAGGATAATGGTTCATTACTTCTAGCTCTTGGGAGGCTAAGGCAAGAGGATTGCTGTAGTAGGTTCTGAGCCAGTCTAAGGCTACAAAGCAAGACCTTTTTTAAAAAAAAAAAAAAAGCAACAATAGCCAGGTGGTTGTGGCACACACTTTTAATCCTAGCACTCCAGAGGCAGAGGCAGGTGGATCTCTGTAAATTCAAGGCCAGCCTGATCTATAGAGTGAGTTCCAGGAGAGCCAGGGGTACACAGAGAAACCCTGTCTTGAAAAATCAAAACAAAGCAAAAAAGAAAACAAAGACATCAACAAAAAACAACAACAAAAAGGAACAAATAAATAGCCTCTACACATAAAAACAGATGACACACTGATAGTCTGGCAAAAATATTATGACTAGGAGCCACAGGGACCTGTGTGTCTCTTAGAAGTATTGAGTGGGATTGAAGCAAGATGGCGGGCCTGTGGAATGAAAGCCTGTGTGCCTAGAGACAGACTTGAGAAGTGATTTCTCCTCACATTATCTTTTTTCATGTCACCTTATAAAGATCATGGTTGCAGTAGTAAAATGTGTGGCACCAAGCAGAACTGTCTGGAAACATTTATTTCCAATCCAAAATGGAGCCTTATCTAGTGTTTGTCCTAAATCTTCCCACTCTTCTCTTCCACATGACTCCAACTACAAGGTAGAGCTCGCTTTGACATCCGATGGTGGACAATAGTGTGCTCCCGCCCTTCTGTGGACATCCCATACAAACACACAAAACCTATCCTTCACCCAGACATTTTGCATAATAATGAAGAAACACGTGAACAAATGCTGAAAACCAAATTAGAAGTAAAAAGCAAATGGCTTGAGCAAAGCCCCATGATAGAACAACTCAGCAAGGTGTTCTTCACCACGAAGTACCGCTGGTTCCTGCACAAATAGTATCACAATCGTCATAAGAAACCAAATCCTCGGGCTGGAGGGATGGCTCAGTGGTTAAGAGCATTGCCTGCTCTTCCAAAGGTCCTGAGTTCAATTCCCGGCAACCACATGGTGGCTCACAACCATCTATAATGAGGTCTGGTGCCCTCTTCTTGCCTGCAGACATACACACAGAATATTGTATACATAACAAATAAATAAATATTTAAAAAAAAAAAGAAACCAAATCCTCCCAGAGACAGGTGATTGCTCTTGACTTCCCAAGCACAAGGAAGTTTTGCTGCGTGTCTTATTTGCCAGCTGAGAAAATACACATGTACTCATTAAGATGTTATGTAAGAAAATAATAAAAGTACCCCTTCATATTAAAAAAAAAAAGAAGTAATGAGTGATTCAGTATTATTGTTTATTTGAGGCAGGGTCTCACTATATAGTCATAGGCTGACCTGGAACTCTGTCTGTGGTTCTCCATCTTCCTGATGCTGGAACCCTTTACTACAGTTCCCCGTGTTGTGGTGACCTAGCCGTAAACTTATTTTCATTGCTGTTTCATAACTGTAATTTTGCTACTGTTATGAATCTAATGTAAATATCTGATATACAGGAGATCTGATATTCGACCCCCAAAGGGGTCTCGACTCACAGGTTGAGAACTGCTGCTCTGTGTAGACCAGCCTGGCCTTAGACTCTCAGAGATCCTCCTGCCTCTGCTTCCCAAGTGCTGGGATCAAAGGCCTGTACTAGAACACCCAGCTTCAGTATTTGTTAATTCAGTGTTTACAACGACTTTCTAAACCTCTAACTACTGGGAAGAATGAGAATTAACTTCTATAAATAAGATTATTGATAGAGTCTCCTCACAAGACTGTGGTGGAGTCAATGAAATCAAGTTTGTGAAATCCTAAGCTTAGTATCTGGCACACAGTAGATGCTCAATACATGCTTAGTATTATTAATGTGGATGAAGGAAAATAACCGAGTGATTTCCCCCACCCCCATCAGAGTACTTTTCCCTAAGGGATCAAACTGTGATTGTCTGGCTCTTGGGCTACTCTCCATGAGGAAGTCTGAGCTATGTCTGGGTGGGGGGTGGGGCAAACCTGTGACAAAGAGCATCATCCTTAGGCAGGCTCCATATGTCATAGAGACCTCAGTTGCCTGGTCAACAGAACCCCTCAGAAGCTCTTTGCAGTCATGGGGCCCTCTCAGCTTGTCCGTGCCCCTCGGCCTCGGGGCATGAGTTCTCCATACCGAAGGCCAGGTATGGGTGGGTCCCGGCGCAAGTGTTCCAGGATGTTCAAGTATAGCCGCAGAACCTACCGGCAGAAACCCCGAGGCCCAGCTACCACCGATCTTGCCACTATGGCCACAAACATCAATGAGACCAACAACACTACTACCACCAGTGTGTGGATCCTCTCACCGCAAGGTTAGTGGGGGAGTCTGGACTGGGGATCAGAAGTATCTGTTCTGCTTACGGGCTCTAAAGGGCAACTGTGAAATTCCATCCGAGGCAGCAAGGCAAGTCTTGAAGGCACACCTCACCACATGCTGAGAGCCTTAATGAGAAACAACAGAGAGCTCGAGGGAGGTGGGGGAGCTACGGGGTTCTCACACGTGCCTGTTTTCTTTGTGTGTGTACATGTACACACGTGTGCACGAGTGTATGCCTGCATGTATAGGCCAAAGAACAACTTTGGCTCCTATGCACCTTTTTAGGAGACAAGGCCTATCGGCAGCCTGGAATGTGTCAAGTAGGCCAGGCTGGCTGACCATCCAACAGCAGGAATCTATGTGTCTCAACCTCCCCAAGGCTGGGATTATAAGCATATACCACCCTGCTCAGTTTTTGCCTGGATTCTGGGATTGACTTCAGGTCCTTAGAAAACTAGGCCTTCACTGAGTTATCTCCCCAAGCCTGCACTGCACAACGGCCTTTCTTTCTTTCTTTCTTTCTTTCTTTCTTTCTTTCTTTCTTTCTTTCTTTCTTTCTTTCTTTCTTTCTCTTCCTTCCTTCCTTCCTTCCTTCCTTCCTTCCTTCCTTTCTTTTTTTTTGAATATTCGTCCTTCTCTTTTCTCTCTCCAGTACTCAGACACCTCTGTCAACCTGGGGGCTTTCTGGTCCTCTAGAAATGCCCGGAAGCTTGGCTTGCCCCGGACCCGCTCTTCCAGAGGGCTGTTGGTGGTGAACAGCAAATACAACCGTTCTGCTTAAGCTGCCTTTCTCCATTCTGAAGCGTTCCAACTATGCAGGGCAGGAGGGCAGGGTCGGGGCTGCAGACGCTTAGGCACGAGCTTCTGAGCCAGCGTGCGTGGACCACAGTTAGACAGTGAAAGGACAGGACAAGGTCAGCCAGACAAACCCATCTTTGTCCTCAGCATTTTGATCTGCCCTGGGAGGTAAGGGGCTGTCCTGCCTTACACTCCCAGGGGCACAAGGCGTCTTGGAAAGAACAAGAAGGCACAGATAAGAGAGAGACCGGATGAAAGACAGAACTCACAAGTGCATGAGGTATGCTGGTGCTGGTCAGTGTGTGTGTGTGTGTGTCTGCTCCTGTGTGTGGCAAGGGAATGGGAACACTAAGGCACATGTGACTAGATATGCCTTTGTGACTGAACGTGCCTCTGCTGTCTGCTGCAAGAGTCAAGGAGCGGCTGTGAGGGCCGAGGCAAACCAAAGCAGTGTTGGCTCAGCTGAGAATGAAGGTCAGAAGGGGGAGGGGGCAGCCTGCAGGAGGGAGGGGGTACAGAATGGTTAGTGTAGGAGGACATGTCACCTTCAGCCCCCAGCCATCCTCTGAGGTCAGCGTTTTCCAGGACTGCCCGCTGAGCTGGGGCACTTGGGGGCGGAGCAAGACTGAGTTTGAGCCCAGGAACAGGGGAGGGTGTTGCACTCTGTCTGGCCTGGGGATTTTCCATTTGGATTTCTGAGTGTGTGCCCATGTATCATAGGGTTTAACTAGGTTTCTGTGGGTTGTGTTTCTGTGGGGTTGTGTAGTAGCATTGTGAGTGTCTTTGTCTCTAATGAGTGGATTTGTGCATGGGCTAGCATGAAGATTGGAGGGTGTGAGGATGGAAGAGAATGAGGACTGGGCAGCAGGAGTAATCCCTAAGACTTTTGGTGGCCTGTCCTCTGGGCTTTAAGAAGTCTGGCTAATATCATTTTCCTCTCATAAGAGGAATGAATTATGTACATCTACTATAAGCCTGCCAGAGCATGAGATCCTGAGGGGAGGGCTAGGGCAGATAATTTACAGTTATACTGGGTCCAGAGAGTGCTGGGCTACTTGGTGTGGACATTAATTGCACCTAAAAAAGGACTGGACTGGTGTCCAAGGCCCATAATGGGTCTGCACATAACAAACACTTGACAAACAAATGGAGTCATGTAAATATAAGTGGACTCAGGTATATACAACATAATTAGCAAATGAATGCCTGTATTCAGGCACATGCTATAAACAGAAATCAGCACTGATAAGAATGCAATAGGTACCAACCCACCCCCTTGCAGGAGGCATGCCCTTACACAGACATAAACATACATGCACCCAGACACAAGAACACAAGCATATAAACATAGACACATGCTATCATACTCAGGCAAACTCAGATACACATAGACACACTCACCAAACTTCCCTATCCTTGCAGCTCTGAGGCCCAAATGCCTCCCTCCACACTATCACTGTGTGCAGTGTGTGCATATGTGCCTTTGCTTATGTCTCTGTGTAACTGTGTCTTTGAGTGTGTGCATGTATTTCTATGTCTGTGTATGAGGGGGGTGATAAGCAGAGGAAACTCGATGACATCATCCCTTCAAGCTATTTTTAGCTCCATCCGCAATGACTACTCCTCCGTTACCCCTCCTCCTCCAGGTTCCCAATTCTCCTCCCTCTGGGCTCTCAGAGAAAGCAACAGCCAGAGAGAGGTACCCACTCCTTCAGTTTAGGTGGCCCCCTGGACGATTGGGTGCAGCTCACTCTTTCGCCCCTCTGGAGTTCTTTGGAGGCCGAGAACACAGAGATGATTCCCAGACTAGAGGAAGGGGCTTGAGCTATGGGGCAACCTGGAGCAGGGGCCTGGCTTGGGGAGATTGACCTGGCCGGGCTGCAACTGCTCAGCCTGCAGCTCTGACTCAGTAGCACTTGCTGGGTTTAAGGGAGGTGCTAGTTCTGGAGATGAGGTGGGTGAAGACAATGAGAGGTCTTCCTCCATGGGAGGCAGGACTCTGGGAACCTGGCAAGTTCAAGGCTTCTCTTCCATCTCCCACAGGTTAGCTAACATAAGGAAACCAGGGGAAGCACCCTTCACTCCAGCAATTCCACCTAGAGATTTCCACAAGTAATGCTTCCTGCTCATACCCTCGCTATGGTGTTCCCAACCTCACACCCACCCACCCTCCAAGCAAACGCGGGGCCCTCTGCTAGGCACATCCTTTTTCGGACCCCTCCCCCTGAGCTGCTATGTGGGAAGGCCGCTGTTCTCCTTCTGGAGATGGGAAGACCGAAGCCCGGAATGGGGGTAGCACTGGCCCACACCTTGTGGTGCTGGGGAAGGGAAGCAGCCCAAGGGAGATGGTAAGCAGGTGGAGGAGGAAGTGGTGGCACACTGGGACAGCTGGCACAGGTGCAGAAGGCACAGCCCAGGCAGGGAATCAGGTGAGGGGGAGGAGAATGGTAGCCTGAGGGGTACATGCCAGGAGGAGGGCTTCCTGCTTTAGCCAGCCTTGGGCAGCCACCGGAAAATCGGGTTTGGCAGCTTCAGCCCCGTGCTGAACTGCTCTGCCGGAAGGGCTGAGGGGGGTGGTGTCCAGATTGCTCCTGGGAAGTGGCCCTGGGGCACGCCATCCTCTTCAGAAACAATGACGTTCAGGGAACATTTTGAGATCTTTCGGAGTGTAGGAATAGTCCTGGGTTGCAAGCACCCCTGTTTTGCCCTAACCCCTAGTGTGATGCTTTACCAGTCCTGGTTCCCTTCTTTCTTGGCCAGAGAGCCCCCACAGGAAGGGGCTTTTTGAGATCAGGTTCCGTAAGTTTTTCTGGGAGTCTGACTCAGTCAAAGGATAAGGTCTGACTGAACCAGACAATCCCTGGGGCACGAGGCTGGAGTTCCCTTGTCACTAGCGGGTCAATCACCGGAAACCCAGTTCCAAGCCCACAATACAATACTGGTCACCCCACCCTTAAGTGCCCTTACCCACACCCCCACTTCCGGTCTCTGTTCCTTCCTCATCTCTGGGGAAGGCTATAGAGCTCCCTAGGGAATCTCTGCATTCCCTTCCCTGGATCCTTGCCTGGCTTAACCCTCCCTCCCCTGTTACCCATTCAGCAACATCAGTCAGTTCCCCTACTAAACTCTTCCACTGGACTCTGGCACAGGCCAGGGAGATTGTTTCTTCTCAGGCTCCGGAGCTTAGATAAAGGGCTTGAGGGAGATAGGGTGGGTGAACACAGTGCCGGGTTTTGCGGTGGATTGCCCTGTGGCTCCAGGAAGAATGGAAATTTCCCCCTCTTTTTCTAATCATCTCCTTCTTTTGCCTTTAGTGGAAGGCACAGAAGAAACCCCAGAGTTGAGCCGCAACTTAGAGAAAACAAACACAAAACCCCAGGCCAAGGGACACTGGCTGCTGTTACCATGTCTACCACAAAATTCATTAAACACACATTAAAAAAAGGTTTGAAACTCTGGCTTCATAGGGTCCACAGTCATAGGATCTTGACATCAAAGAGTTTTACTATAACATTTTAGAAGTTGAGGAATCTAGAATGCCCCCCCCCAACCCCACAAAGTTAGAATGTGTTTAAATTAGAAGTCTGAGGTGTCAGTGAAGTCCCACATTCAGGTGGATGCCTAAGCCAGATTTTCTGCTGCAGATCTCAAAGCAGCTCAAGCATGTGCTCATTGGGGAGACAGGCTGGGGTCCGTGAGGTTAGACTGAAATAATAACCCTGACGTAAACCAGATGGACACAGACTTTGTCCATGAAGCAGAGTTCCTGAGCACAGGTGGAGATGGAGTGGAGCTATAAAAACAATGGAACAGCCTACAGAAAGAGTCATGGTCAGGAGTGGTGGCGCACAGCTGTAGTCCCAGGACTTAAGGCTTGAGGGGAAAGTCCCTTGAATTCAAGAGTCTAACACCAGCCTGAGCAATATAGCAATTCCTTCATCAAAGGAAACAAGAGAAAGAAACAGGACTGTGTGTGTGTGTTGTTGGGGGTGGTGGTGTTTCAACAAGAAGCTTACCATACAGGCCCAGTTCTAGTAGCTCCAGCTTCTCTGATTGGGGTTAAGCACAGCCAAAGACATTTGTGAAGGTTAGCATGAGTTCAAGGCTAGCCTCAGCTATGTAGTGAATGTGAGGATAGCTTGAGCTATATAAGACCTTGTCTCAAAAAGCAAAAAACAAGCCTGGTGTGTTGGCACACTCCTCCAGTCCCAGCACTCAAGGGGCAGAGTTTGAGGCCAGCCTGGTCTATAAAACAAGTAACAAGATCTAAGCCTGCCAGGACTAAGTAGTGAGACCCTGTCTGAAAAATGAAACAAATCTACCAAAACAGAATTTAAAACATTTCATAAGGTTACTGGGGACTTCTTACTTCATTGCAGGTCAACAACCCATGTCAGATTATTTTCTTTGGGAAGATACTAAACAACACACATCAGGCTTCTCTCAGGGTCTTTGGGAGAAGCAAGCTTTATTCAAAGATGCTGATCCTTGATTTACGTGCATGCCACATGTACCCCAGGTAGCAGGATTCAGAGTCCACACAGCAAGGTCCCAAGAGAGAACCTTGTTGAGGGCATCTATCTGAGGTGCCACTTACAGGAGCTGGGCATCTAAAGAAGGAGGGCACCAACCTGAGGCTTGGAACATGTATATCACAAGTAGCTCACTGTTTGACCCTCAGAACCACAAAAACAATCAAACTGATGTTAAACAAGAAAGGAGACTTCTTCCGGGTGGTGGTGGCACTTGCCTTTAATCCTAGCACCCGGAGGCAGAGGCAGGCGAATCTCTCTGAGTCTGAGGAAGCTTGGTCTCCAGGGCAGGTTCCAGGACAGGCAACAAAGCTACAGAGAAACCCTGTCTCAACCCCCACCCAAAAAAAAGGGGGAGACTTTTATCTGTTCGATTGCTTTTTGAGACAAGTTCTCACTATGTATAGCCCTTATTGGCCTGGAACTTGCTGTGTAGACCAAACTGACCTCAGACTCACAGAGATCGGCCTTCTGCTTCCCAAGTGCTGGGTTAAAGGCGTGTGCTACCACCACCTGGCTCACACCTAGCTAATCTTGAGGGGAAAGTGTGTGGAGACCCTTGCCGAGCTCTGGGGCTGATTGATTATTGGTCAAAAACAGACAAATTTACCTCGTGTTTCTGGGAACCCAGGAGGAACAGTTCCAAAGACAGGCAGATGCCAGGCCTTGCTAGGCCTGGGAAATGAGGCAATGTCAGTGGAAGGGCCTCTTGCTCAGCTGCCTGTCTGTGGATCCAGCTCGGTATCGGTATCTCTACTCTGACCTGACACTTTCACTTCACACCCTGCCCTTGGTTACCTGCCACTCTACAAACAGCTGCTGTGTGACCTTTGGCAAAGCCTGTCACTTCTTCTTGGTGCTTTTGGAAGTCTATTTGGGTACTTAGGGTATCGTTTATCATTATTATTACTATTTTTTTTCTAGACATGGTTTCACTATGTAGCCCTGGCTGTCCCAGAACTCACTATGTAGACCAGGCTGGCCTCAAACTCAGAGAGATCCTCCTGCCTCTGCCTCCCAAGTGCCAGAATTAAAGGTGTGCACTACCATGCCCAGCTGCATTCATTAATATTATTTATTCCTAGTTTTGTTTGGAGAAATTCTGCCTCAGATATCTCTGTATCTACCTTTCAAAGAATATATTAAGCAGCTTCCTGGGAGAATAAAGGCAATAGAAATAATGTGTACATTTGATATTCTTTTTTTTTTAAAAAATATTCATTTATTTATTATGTATACAATATTTATTTATTTATTATGTATACAATATTCTGCAGGCCAGAAGAAGGCACCTCATTACAGATGGTTGTGAGCCACCATGTGGTTGCTGGGAATTGAACTCAGGACCTTTGGAAGAGCAGGCAATGCTCTTAACCACTGAGCCATCTCTCCAGCCCTACATTTGATATTCTTACATTGATGTGTGTTTCATAAATCTTATAGAACGTCCACACTGTCACTCTGGTGTTTTGTTTGGTTTTGTTCTACAGACTGAACCCAGGGCCTCTTGAACATGCTAAGTAAGCACTTTACAGGGAGCTGCCCCTCCCCGCTCAAGTCCTCCTTGCTCTGTTAATAGGTTAATGGGCTGAAGCTCAAGGAGAGTAAATAGCTCGTCCAAGATTACCCGCCTAGGGTGTAACAGAACTGGAATTGCAAGTCGGATTCTATCTGAGTCTGAAGACTTTGGCTTTAGACTAGCACTAAGTCCAGGAGGCTTCAGTGAGTAATGAGAGCCATGGATGGGCAGCGCAGAGAGCGGTGGCCCAAGGGTCCGGCGGGAAAGGTGGAGAGTCTCATTCTGTGATAGGTACTCAGGTCCTTGTGTTGGGTCTCATTCTGTGATAGGTACTCAGGTCCTTGTGTTGGGGAAGGAATGAGCTGTTTATGGGGAGATGGCTGCAGGCTGGAGTAGAAAGCGTGGGGGCCCTGCAGCTGTCCTTCGGTGTTCACAAGACAGTGTGAACTTGTGGAAAAGGGACCGTGAAGGAGGATTTGAGGCTTTCTGAGCAGGCGTGATTCTCAGTAGCCTGGGGCAGTGGCACTGTCCCACTGGGGTAGTGTCATGTTGCCCTGGTGCTGCCAGATCTGTCACTTGAAGGTTCCAGGCAACTGGGAACTGTTGCCTTCTTAGCTAATTCGAATGAGGTGGGAAGATTTCAGATGACTCCTGATGCCTGCCCAAGGTTGGGTCATCAAAGAGGCTGAGAATTCAAGCCATCACTAGTTATACAGGGTTGGGACTGGAGGCAGCCCTGGGGGTCATCTCACCCAGTGAGGGAGGAGTCCAAGGTCTACAGAGGACTAGGACTTGTTACAAGTCACACCGTTATCTCCATTACCTGCCAGGCACTCCACAGGGGTGGATTCTGGTCTTGATTCTGGTCTTTTACTTTTTATTTTTTCCCCTTTGAGACATGTCTCACTATGTAGCCATAACTGGCCTGGAATTTGCTACAGAGCCCAGTTTGGTCTTGAATGCAAATCCTCCTACCTCGCTCTCCTAAGGGCTAGGATTACAGGTGTGTGCCACCAAGCCCAGCGCGAAGCCTGCTTTTAGGGTGGACTTAAAGACCTGGCAAGCATTTAGCTGATGCAGCATGGGAAAACTTTTTTTTTTTTTTTTTTTTTTTTTTTTTTTTGAGACAGGGTTTCTCCTAGAACTAGATCTTGTAGACCAGACTGGCCTCGAACTCACAGAGATTCACCTGCCTCTGCCTCCCAACTGCTGGGATTAAAGGCCTGTGCGCAAAGAGAGCCAAGGCTGAGACTAGAGTCTGAACTGTCAGTGCTTCATGAGCACAGGAGTGGTTACTAAGATTCAGGCACCCCCAGAATGGGAGGACTCTAGACCCAGTAGTTGCAAGGGGAACTTGAGGAGACCACATAGCTAAATGATTCTTAATTGTGATGTGGAGAGTGCAAACACACACACACACACACACACACACACACACACACACACACGCTTCTTTCTATCTCCTCCCCTGGCTCAAAACAGGCAGAGGTGACTAGTGACCACCACAACCCAAGTTTCAGGACCAGTATCTCATTTCTGCCTTCCCCTTCCCCCGTCCCCCAGCTCTGGGGTTGGGGTTGGGGAGAGATGGAGGCACCCTCAGCTCAACTTCGGAGCTTTGTGAGATCCGGGAGCCCTTCCCTTGTTGCAGTGATGCAAATCCGTTCCGGAATTATTAAAGGCATTCTTTCCGCGAAGCAGGCGAACAGGCGTCAGTGCCTGGCTGGGAGTACTTCTCTCCCTGCCCTGACCTAAGGGTGGCCGGGCCTGAGATGGGAGTTCCCTCCCGGTTAGGAATCCCGCAGGGGTTTGGGAAGTTTCTCATCTGAAGGGTTTCTCTTTTGAGAAGGTGGGAATTCCTTGGCAGGATAATTAATGTGGATGCGCCAGGAGAAGAAAACTGATGTCTAGCAAACTTTTCGGACTCAGCCAAATAGGAGTGACAGGCACAATGAGCAGGCAGGACCCTGGTTTAGAGGTCTGTGACAGTTTTTTAGTAGAGAAATTTGAAAGTTTGAGGTTGGTGAGCAAGTTTAGGGTTGATTGGGTGGCAGATTCTGGAATGTGAGGAGCTGCTCCAAACACAGGCTTAGCGTCCAAGGACTAATTCCACTCATCCCTGGCCTTGAGGACTTCCTCATCTTTCACAGTGTGTCTGCTGGGAGCAGGTAGAAGGGAATGCAGGAGCTCCAATTTTAGGAAGCAGAACTACCAGAACTGTATAACAGTCTGTGAAGAGGAGTGCTTATGTGTAGAGGCACTGAGACACATGTATTGTTGACAGCAAGCCAGGCCGAGCTTTGTAACCAAGGACAAGTCAGGTGACCAGTGGTGGCCACCCCGTACTCACAGCTTATTCTGGAGGCTGAGGCTGAAGACACATATTTGAGCCCAGGAGTTTAAAGACCAGCCTGGGCAACATAGTGAAACTCATTGGCAAGTAAAGACGAGAAAAGAAAGATAGGGCTAGAGAGATGGCTTAGCAATTAAGAGCCCTGGCTGCTCTCCCAGAGGAGCCAGGTTCAATTCCCAGTACCCACACGGCAGCTCACAGCCACCTGTAATTTTAGTTGCAGGAGGTCCAGTACCCTCTTCTGACCTTGGTCTGGTACACAGACATACATACAAGCAGACTACTCATACACGGAAAATAAAACAATACAGTTCCTTTATTAACAAAAATTTAAATTTAATAAATTAACAAAAAATTTTAATTTTTTAAATTAACAAAAATTAAATCAACTTGGCTTTCAACTTTTCTCTAGTCACTAGTATTGTTTAGCCTTGGATATTTTCCCAACTTTGACAAACCTCATTTTTCTTTTCATAAAATAAAAATAATGAAAATAGGTAAGCACAAGTTTTGTAGCAAGGGAGAAAGGAGTTTAGAAACAGTATTTGGCCAGGTGGTGGTGATGGCAGCAGGCTACAACGCCTTTAATTCCAGAAGAGGCAGGAGATCTTTGTGAGTTTGAAGCCAGCCTGGTCTACAGAGCACGTTCCAGGACAGCCAGGGATACACAGAGAAACCCTGTTTTGAACCTCCATCCTCCCAAAAGTGGGGATGACAATAAATGGATAGACCTGAGAGAGAGGAGTGAAGAGGCGAGAATCGGATCTTGCGATGCATGGACGGATGACTGGAGAGTAAGGATGGCAGTCAGCTTTCTGTCACCGTGACAACATCCTGGGCCATAGACTTCAGAGGAGGAAAGACCTGGTTCACAGTTTTAAAGTTTCCAGTAGGACTGGAGAGATGGCTCAGTGGTTGAGAGCTTTGCCTGCTCTTTCAAAGGTCCTGAGCTCAATTCCGGCAACCACATGGTGGCTCACAACCATCTGTAATGGGGTCTAGTGCCCTCTTCAGGCCTTCAGACATACACACAGACAGACTATTGTATACATAATAAATAAATAAGTATATATAAAGTTTCCAGTACATGGTGCTTGGTCCTTTTGTTTTGTATTTATGGTGGTTCAGTGTATCACGGAGGGCTATTTACCTAAAGCCGCCAGAAGCAAGTGAAAGAAAGGAAATCAGGGCTCGAGGTCCTAATGCCACCTTTAAAACCCTGCCTCCAGTGATGCAACAGCTCCACCATTCCCAATGGTGCCACAGACTGGGGACCAAGCCTTCAGCACATGGACCTTTGGGGACCTTCATGATCCAAAGTCTAGCGGGAAAGCGTGAGAATATTGTACTTATTCCCAGTTTGGTCATCAGTGGCACTAATTTCTGAAATAGGAAGTGGGAGGGGTAACACACTTGGTGGGAAGCTGAACTAGGTCTTGACGTATGTGGCCATACCAGTGGACAGATCCTTAATAATCAGGGTCTTTTCATCCTACCTGGCAATTACTGAACCCAGGGAGGGGTTGGAGTGTCATTAGCTATTGCTGATTGGTTGTTTCCTGGTTTTACCTGATTGGAAGTTTTTGGCTGAAAGGGGATGCTGATGTCACCATGGGGCAAAGCCAGATAGGTGTGTCTCCACGTATTGTTTTGGAGCGCCAGGCTGTTTCTCTGGCTGCAATCATATTGCAGCTCAGGGACTGGGCTGCCAGGAGAGGGTGACAATACTCGATACACCTGATAGTTGAGAAAGCTGAGACCCAGACTTCAGTACACAGCGGAGATAAAGGTCTGTGTGTAATGTGTTCTCACAGGATTAGCTGGCATTTGCTCTAAGAAGACAGGGAAAGTCTAAGTCCAGGTCCAAGCTTCTTAGGTAGAGCAATGTGGTCTGGAGGATCAGTGACAACCAGAGAAGGAAGCAGAGAAAGCTTCTTGGAGGTGACGCCATTTGTATAACCGTAGAAGCATAATCTCGTTCTTGGACTCCTGGTCAGCAGTGTTTGGCAAACAGCCCCTGCCTGCATCTAAGGGGCCTGTAGAGAGAATGTGCCCACAGAGCCTGCACGAGGGCAAGCTGGGCTTTCCCCAGACAGGCCTCAGGCCACAGTTTTGGGCATTGGTCATCTCAGGATTTGCTTGCATTGTTGCAACCCTGGTAGTTGAAAGCTAGTACCTGATCATTTTCATATCAGGGTTCAGCACAAGATTACATTCATTTCCTAGGTTTAATTTTACTTTGAAGCAGGGAAGATGGTGGTGGTAGTGTCTGTCACGTGACAAGGTGACTCGGCAGGTAAGGACACTTGGCAGTCTGGGAAAAGAGAATCAAGCTCCTGTTAAGTTTACCTCTGACCTCTGTATGTGTACCTTATCATTTGAGCAATCCCTCCTCCATAAATCTCCTCCATAGATAGATAGATAGATAGATAGATAGATAGATAGATAGATAGATGGATAGAAAGATATTGAAAATAAAAGCATTGTGTGATAAAGTGACAGAGTGTCTAAGAAAGACTGGCACTCTGGACTTGTTGGTGCACACCATTAATCCCAACACTTGGAGGCAGAGGTAGCTGGATCTCTGCTCAGGGCCAGTCTGAGCTGGTTCCAGGCCAGACTTAGTGAGAATCTGTCTAAAACAACCAGGGAAGGGCTGTGCAAGCCTATGCGCATGTACCTGGGCTTGTGAAGAAGCCAGAGGAAGACTCTTGTTCTCCTCTATCATATTCCACCTTATAACCTTGACATGAGGTCTCTCAGTGAGCCTGGAGCTAGACTAGGAGCTACCTCTGCTCCCCTCTTCCCCACCATGTTGGGGTCGCAGGGGAGCATACAACCATACCTGGCTGTTCATGTGGGTTCTGGGGGTTCGAACTTAGGTTCTCATGCTGTGTACCCATTTTCCCAACTCTGGGAAAAAGTTTTTTTTTTTTTTTGCATCAAAAGATGTTGCTTGGGGTTAGGAGTGTAACTTAGTAAAGCACTTACCACACTGGCATGACACCCAATGTGGGACACATATTTCTACCTAGGGCCTGAGAAAAAACCAACACAGCTTCCTAGTGACCTGGTACTCATAGCATGCAGAGGTGCAGCTCTGTCATACAACAAGCCCTTGAGTAGCTGGCATGTTAAGTAGAAACAACAAGCTAAGTAAAAAACACCTGCCACAATGCGGGTACCAAATTCCTAGAGCTGGGGTGGTTAAATGCAACTCCCCATTGAATGCAACTCCCAGTAAAATGCAGCTTTAGGCCTTTTGACCAGACCCACGAGGCATGAAGCTCGATTCTCACTGACCTGAGCAGGGACAGAATCAGGTGTCAGGGCAAAACCACATTGGTGAGTATAAGGTTTGACTCACAGAGTCAAACAGGTGCTCAGTAAAAAAGGTACATATGGAAAAAAACCTTTCAACAGGTTAAGGGGTGCATAGGTGCTTAAGAAAATAGATATGGACAGTCATAGGAAAAATAGTTTAAAAACAATTAAGTCAAGTCTTTAAAGAAAGAGTAAAGTAATAAAAAAAATAGCCACATAAAATTGGGAAATGCATGAGGAGTCTGGATCCTGTATGGTGCTTTGTTGACTTTGAGTTTTTTGAATGCTGATGAGAAAACAGCAGCTGCTGAGAGACACTGGATTATAAAAGGAACTGCTGGGGCTGGAGAGAAGATGACTCAGTATTTAGGAGAGCTGGCTGCTCTTCCAGAGGACCCAGGTTCAACTCCCAGCACCTACATGGCAGCTTGCAGCTGTCTGTAGGTCTAGTTCCAGTGGATTTGACACCCTCATGCCAATACACATAAAAGGAACCGCTGAATTAAATGAGCCTAGATACTTTAGGGGTGTCTTAACTTTCAAATGAAATTCAGAAAATGTATTGCATTGGGGGAAGAGGTTATGTTTTGTTTCCACAGGAAATGAAAGGGTGTGGATTCCTTCAAAATCAGTAGAGACCAGATTTAAATGGGGGAGATTCCTTGAAAATCTTGGCTACTGACATAAAGAAATAAACCTAGAAAAATTATGAGACAGTTGATGTATATGCTAACCCTTTGACATGGGAACCGCTGTGAGACTGGATGAGACATGATAAATCTTGCTGGTTACAGAAGTACACGACTTATTATTACATGTCGTCCTCTCAGATGGCATGGATATAGGTTTGGTTATGCAGTCCAAACAAACTTATAAAGCTGAGAGATGTCTTTTACCTGCTTAAACATAAAACAAAAAAATTATCTTTGTCTGGCTTGTATACAGTGCATAGTCCATTCTTGTGTTAATGCAGATATATATGTTACCTTTGAAAGTTTGTGTGCTTTTAGGACAAGGGAATCAGACACCAATGAAAATGGGTGGCCCAAATGTTCCAGCCTTTTAGAGTGCCTCTGTTTAATTTCCTCAGAATTCTGTGTTTGGAACAACTTCAAGACTGCTGGCTGAGAGGTCCCATCTCACAGACTATTCTAACCAGAACTTCAGATAAGCCTTACACTTTGTTATTACACAGAAATTGGACAACAAATCTTATAGCTAATTTTCGTAGGACTCAATCATTATTTCAATTTTCTCAGGGTCCCCTGGGGGATATGTTACCCCCAGACAATCAAAAGCAGTAGAAAACACAATACCCACATTCCCAAGAGGTGGGGTGGTTTTTGGACATTCGGTGGGTTATGGATGTTTGTCATCATTGAGTGGTGATATAGAAATATAGGATAAAAAGACAACTATTCATCTCAAATATTTTACCTTGATATGGATTTTGTATATTGATACAAATTTAAGGTTATTTCTGTTATGCTTTATATAAATATTTCTACTTTTGTTTAAGGTATTGTATGCATGCTGCTCATTTAAAAATGTAATATAAAGTTAGTTCTTTTTTTAAAAAAAGATTTGTTTATTTATTATGTATACAACATTCTGCCTCTATGTATACCTGCACGCCAGAAGAGGGAGACAGATCTCATTACAGATGGTTGTGAGCCACCATGTGGTTGTTGGGAATTGAACTTAGGACCTCTGGAAGAGCAGCCAGTGCTCTTAACCACTGAACCATCTCTCCAGCCCAAGTTCTAGTTCTTGAAAGTCATTATTACAAACTTTAGGATATTCAAGAAACAGGTTACTATAACAATCAAATTTGTAGTCATGTTAGGTATGTTTCTAAGGTTAAACATATATACTTTAAATAGGTGATCTTCAAATGGTTCAGTAAACTACAGAATATGCCATTTAAAATGTTTAATAACCTAAGGGATTTCATGACAGTGAAACACCTCTGTTCCTGGCAGCACCAACATACATAAAAGGATGATGGACATTAAAGAACCTCCATATGGAGTTTGCTTTTATTGTGACAAAACTAGCCATTTGGGCAAGAAATTGCTCTTGCCTTGGCTGCTGAAAGTTTGCTGTACAAACTGGACAAGCAGGACACAAACTTTGTCAAACTTTGCCAAGACAAGGTAGGAAAGTCCTTCAAAATTCCTGCTTCATAAAAAAGTTTGCCACATATTCTAGGCCTGTAGGCTGAAGTTGGAAACCCCAATATTGCAGAGGAACCTTGTGTGACTGTCCAGGCAGCCAGATATCTTTGTTATTTCTATATTTTTGGAAGTTGCTTGCTCTGCACTTCCTGTTTACTCAGATAATAGTGTATCCTCAGGTCTCTGATGGAGTTGAAGATGAGATAGTTATAGTTATATTTTCTTTGTTACCAAATTCAAAAAAGAAACTTACATAAGGAAATGTAAAGTTTATAAGGTTGAGAAACATAAAAGTTAAAACTGTCTAAGAAAATGTTTTGAAATCTAAAAAAGATAATTTTGTGTTGGTAATACAAGTTTGTTGAAAGAGGTTTCTGTCCCACCGGGTCCTGCAGTCGTTTAGTCCCAAAGAAATACACAGAGGTCTACATTAGTTATAAACTGATTTACCTAGTAGCTCAGACTTCTTAATAATTCTTATAAACTTATATTAGCCCATAATTCTGGTCTGTGTTAGCCATGTGGCTTGCTACCTTTTTCGGTGAGGCAGTCACATCTTGTTTTTTCTGTATCTGGGTCATGACTGCAGACTGAAACTTCTCTCTTCCCAGAATTCTTGTTGCCTTGCCTCTACTTCCTGCCTGGTCACCCCACCTATACTTCCTGCCTGGCTACTGGCCAATCAGCATTTATTTAAAATACAAGTGATGGCATAGACCACTGTCCCAAAGCACAAATTAGGATAGAAAGTAAACTAGGTATACAACTTTGGACTCACCAAAATAGGATAGATAATGATAGATAATGGACTATTTTCTCTGAATTTGCCAAATGCAAATGGGTTGGATATTGTAAATGTAATTCTTACTTGATAATTGTTTTTATTGTATATAGTGTATGTTAAAGCTAAAACTTTTATTTAGACAAAAATGGAGAAATGTTGTGGAATATTTGTTTAACTATGCAGAGATGTGTTATATTTGTTTAATTATGTGGAGATGTTTTGCTTTTTAACCTTGCATGCCTAAGGCACCTAATTGATCTAATAAAAGTTGAATGTTCAATAGCAAAGGAGGAAGTTTAGGGATCCCGTGCACTAGAGTAAGTAGGAGGAGAAATTAGGCTTGGGAGAAGAAAGAAAAAGATGCCAGGGTGCAGCCTTGTGGTTTTTTTTGTTTGTTTGTTTGAGTTTTTTTTGTTTTTGTTTTTTTTTAACCTCACTTCCATCTTATACCTCCTGTTTCATCTCTGTGTCCTCTGGTGTCTCTCCCGTGCCTAGATTCATCTCTTCTTCCTCTTTCTCTGCCCAGAATCCTGCCTAGCTATTGGTCATTCAGCTCTTTATTAAACCAGTCAGAATATGCTTTGGCAGAGACATATCTTTACAGTGTACACAAAGATTATTCTATAACACTGGATGGTTGTTCTGTTCCGAAGTATAACTGAAACTGACCTCTGGTCTTGCATGGACACATAGGTGCAGGTGCACATGTATACATACACACAGACACACACACTACTAATCTAAGTCTAATATATTGGAATATGCTTGCAATTCCACTTATTTAGAAGGCTGAGGCAGGAAAATTTCAATGTCAAGGCCAGTATGTGTCCTATTTTAGCAAAAGAAAAGACAAGAAATAAGGGAAGGAGAGAGACAGAAGGAAAGAAGGGAGGGAAGGAGGGAGGGAAGGAGGGAGGGAGGGAGGGAGGGAGGGAGGGAGAAAGGGAGAGAGGTTTGCTAACTTTTCATCTGCCACCCATCATTTTCTCCAGGTCCACATGGCTGATGACAGACTGCTATAGTAAAGGAATCTCCACATTTTTAGTAGTTAATAAGGATGACTACACTTTTGGGTTGAAAAGATGACTCACAGGATAAGACACTGACTGCTTTTCCACAGTATTTGGGTTTGAATCTCAGCACCCACATGGCAGCTCACAACCATATTTAGCTCCAGTTCCCTTGTATTCTCTGAGGGCATCAGGCATGCAAGTCATGCACAGATATACATGTAGGGAAAACAGCTATACACATAAAAAATAAGATAAAATCCTTTTCTGGAAGATAGCTCAGTAAAGTGTTGCTAGGCAAGTATAAACCTGGGTTTGTATTCCCAGTAGTCACATAAAGATGGACATGGTGGCACATGCTGGAGAAGAGGAGACAAAAGGCTCCCTTGAGCTCTCAGACCAGTCAAGTAAACCAACCTGGTGAGCTCCAGGTTTAGTGAGGGACCCTGTTTCAAAAAATAAGATGGAGAGGATTGAGGAAGACACTCAGTGGCAGCCCGCAGAAACACACACACCTTTACATAGACACACACACACACACACACACGTAAAGGTGTGTGTATATATTTATGTACCCAAAGATTCTAAGCAATGCTAGTTAATTGATGAGGAAACTAGAAAATAAAAACAAGCAAAAAAATTTATACAAAGAGTACCCTTTAAAAGATAATGTTGGACCAGGTGATGGTGGCGCACACCCTTAATCCCAGCACTCGGAAAGCCGAGGCAGGAAGATCTCTGTGAGTTTGAGGTCAGCCTGGTCTACAAGAGCTAGTTCTAGGACAGCCAGGGCTGTCACACAGGGAAACCCTGTCTTGAAAAACAAAGCAACAAAGGAAACAAAAGCAACAAAACAACAAAATTCAGCCTGGTGAGACTGATTACCTAGGAAGTCTGATGACCTAAGCTTGATCCCTAGAACCTAAGAAAACTGGACTCCGTGGTTCAGATCTATAATCCTAGGACTCATATGGATAGATGGGAGGTAAAGACAGGTGACTCAATAGGAAGGTAGCATATACAGTTGTAGTGGCAAAAACAGAAAGAACTGCCTCCTGCAGTCTTCTGACCACATGTGCCACAGCAAACCCATAACCTCTTCCCCAAATAAAAAAAAATCTTTAAAAATGTTATGGGCTACAGAGATGGCTCAGCACTTAAGAGCATGTAATGTTTTAGCAGGACTGGGCTTGGGTTCCCAGCACCCACATGACAGCTCACAAGTATCTGTGACTCCAGTTCCAGGGAATCTGATGCTCTCTTCTGGCCTCTATAGGCACTGCATGCATGTGATGGGTGGTGTATTATATACATGCAGGCAAAACACTCATGCACAGGTAGATGTGGTGGCATTCTTTAAACCCAGCACTGCGGAAGTAGAGGCAGGCAGATCCACATGAACTGAAGGCCAGCCTAATCTACATAGTGAGTTCCAGGCTAGCCAGGGCTACATAAGACCTGTCTCAAAACAAACTAAAACCCAACAAACCACCACCAAACATCAAACAACTACAAAACACATAAACTAAAAATAAATATTTTTTAAAAGATTTATTTATTTATTTACTAAACATTATTCTGCCAGCATATATGCCTGAATGCCAGAAGAGGGCACCAGATCTCATTACAGATGGTTGTGAGCCACAATGTGGTTGCTGGGAATTGAATTCAGGACATCTGGAAGAGGAGCCAGTGCTTTTAACCACTGAACTATCTCTCCAGCCCTAAAAGTAAATCTTAATTTAAATAGTGGCTGACAAGATGGCTCATCAGATAAGGGCACCTGATGACATGTTCCATCTCCAGAACCCACAGGGTGTCAGAAAATATTTCTATAAAACTATCCTCTGACTCCCACACAGATCATGGTACATGCACACACACATACATATATGGAAAAATTTAATGCAATGATGAAAATCTGTGTGCGTATATCTTTTTTTATATTTTGAATTATTTTCTACTTTTTCTAGAAGTGGAATTACAGATCAAAGACTAAAAAGAGGTTCCTATTTTTTTATTGTCTGTTTTGAGACAGGGTCTCACTATGTAGCCCTAGCTGGCGTGAAACTTACCGTGTAAATCAGGTTGGCCTTGAACTCACAGAGATCTGCCTGCTTCTGCTTGAGTGCTGTGCTGCCGTGCTTGGCTAGAATACCCTTTGCTTGTTTGTTTTCGAGAGGCTGTCCTGGAACTTGCTTTGTAGACCAGGCCTCTAATTCACAGAAATCTGCCTGCCTCTGCCTCCTGAGTGCTGGGACTAAAACACATGCCACCCCAGCAGCAGAGTATTCTTAAAATGCCCATTGTCTGTAGAAGAAAAAAATAATCTGTGCATCAACAATCACCATATAAAGCAGAGTAGGCCCAAGGGAACAACAAGCCAAACGTCCTGGGAGTTCAGTGGTGAGCTTGCTAAAACTGGTTGCAACTAGACAGACCTCTGAGGAAAGGCTTATTTAAAACAACTGAACCCAGGTCATCTGGAAGAGCAGCCAGTGCTGTTGACCATGAACCATCTCTCCATCTCTGAGGAAAGGCTCTTCATGTATGCAGGAGGAAGGAAATGGTGTGAGCTAGGCACAGACACACACCCACAAGCCAAGTCACAGTGGGGGAAAGGGGAACAGCCAGAGAGGTCATCATGGGCTTGACTGTGAAGTGAGGCAATTTAGATTTACTCTGTTAGTGCCACCAAGCACTTTTAGGCAAGAAGCAATAGAGTCATAATTATGTCTTAAGTGATCCCTTAGGCTGCAGCCAGGTTGGAGTAGAGGGTAGGAGTGGAATGGGACAAGCCAGGAATCCATAAGAGCTGATTGACTACCGATGAAACCCTAGGAACACAAAGGGAGAGGAGAAAAGAGAATGCTGCAGCTACTCTATAGATCCCCAGGGATCATGGAGGAATTGACCAAATGTTGCCAGATGAAACTGGGCTTTGAGACAGAGGTCAGTTATTTTCAATTGTACCTCACAGACATACCTTATAATAAGAGAGGGCAGGTGGACAGGAAGGGTGGGAATTTGTTTGGGGCACCTTCCTGTTTTGACACTGGGTAGAACTGCAGGACATTTCTGCAGTTTGGACTTTTTTCTCTCTCATGCTTCCCTTTGGGGATCTATCAGCTTTCTGAAGAGATTTCTTAAGGCTTTTAGAACTTGGACTGAGAGACGGAGGACTGAGCGTCTGCGCTGGGAATGTCTGTGAACTTGCTGCAGGAAAGAGGATAATTCCCACATAATCATTTCAAAAGTTGGATGACATTGTCAATAATCTGTTTGCCTCCAAAAAGAAATCAAAGATCCTCCAAAATTTGATAATTTGGGAACGTGCTGAATCTATTAAACTATTTGTTCCGTTCAAAAAGGAAATCCTTCTCAGGTTCCTCAAGCTTTAGGATTTCTGAGTCAAACCGAGTGAATCTAAAGCACCTACCAAGAGACCCCACCTTCCAGCATGGGCGGCCACTCAGTCTCTTGTGAGTTTTTCTTTCTCTTTCTTTCAAAGAAATTGCTTTAATATTTTTCTTTATTACACTATTTATCGATTGTGTGTGTTTCTGTGTTAGCACACATGTGTCACAGCACATGTGGAGAACAGAGGACAATTTGCAAAAGTTGTTTTTTCTCTAGCCACCATGTAGGTCCTGGGTATCAAACTCAGATGGTCAAGCTTGGCGGCAGGTACCTCACTTGCTGAGCCACCTCGCTGGTCCCTTGTGTAGTTTTCTGATTGAGAGACTGAAGGGGAGTCTTGTGGGCAGACTTCAGGATGGAAGGGGACTGGGAGGAGCCCCAGGAGCTTGTCACAATAGCCTAGCCGAGATTTTCTTCGGCTTCACAGGCATTTTTATTCGCACTAGCTAGTTAGCTGACAGTTTGTTCAAGTGGAGATGAGGGATGGCAGGCTGGCGCCTTATCTAGCTCATGCCTTATCACAGTTCCAGAGGCTGGAGGACACTGATAACACGGCTGCAGTACTGGGGCCAGAGTGTGCGTGTGTTTGGACAAGGGCTAATGAATGAACAGGAGCTAATTGATAGGCTCTTGGATCCTGTGCATGATGGTCAGCTGATCTATCTATAACAGTGTGATAAATGCCCCATTCAGTCCAGGGCAGCACCAGTTCAGAGAGACCCAGTCAGACCCTGTTACTGATCTGATGGCAGGTGCATGGGGCAATCACTGCCTCACCACAAGCAAATGTGTCCTCCGCAGGGTAGTCTCTGTTCCAGGAGACAAAATGAGATTCTTCGTGGGCAGAAATGTCACATGTGATTCCTTTTTCCACAGAGGAAATCTTCACACTGCAATAGAGCAAGCAACGAATTCTTGCTATTGCTTATTTTTAAAATAACAGCAATAATAATAAAAGACAGCAAGCAAGATGGCTCATGCTTATAATCCCAGTACTTTGGAGGCTGGGGTAGGAGGATCGCCAGAAGCTCAAAATCAGTGAGTTTCAGGTCAACCTGAACTGAGAATGGGACCTTGTCTCAAAACAGAACAAAACAGAAAGCAGGGACTGGAGATCTGCTTAGCGGCTAAGAGCACTTGTTTTTGCAGAAGACTGGGCTTTGATTCTCAACACTCACATGGTGGTTCAGAACCACCCATAACTACAGGGGCCCAGACACCTTCTTCTGACCTTTACCGGCACCAAGTGCACACATGGTGCATACACCTACATGAAGACTAAACATTCTGGGGTCTCTGCGCTGTCCCACTGCTCCATGTTCTATCCTTTATCAAATTCCACTCTGTCTTAGTTAGAGTTGCTATTGCCGGGATGAAACACCATGACTGAAGGCAACTTAGAGAGGAGAGGATTTATTTGGCTTACACTTCCACATCACAGTTTGTTACTGAAGGAAGCCAGGATAGGAACTCCATCTGAGTAGGAATTTGGAGGCAGGAGCTGGTTGGTGCAGAGGCCATGAAGGAACGGTGCTCACACTCTTGCTCCTCATGCTCAACCTGCTTTTTTCCCTCCTTTTTCCTGAGACAGAGTTTCTCTGTTTAACAGCCCTGGCCATCCTGGAATTCACTCTGTAGATTAGGCTCACCTCAAACTCACAGTGATTCTCCTGCCTCTGTCTCCAGAATGCTGGGATTAAAGGTGTGTGCCACCACCACCCAGCTCAGCCTGCTTTCTTAATAGAAGCCAGGACCACCAGGCCAGTGATGGCACTGCCTACAATAGGCTGGGCCCCTCCCCATTAATCACTAATTATGAAAATATGGATTGGTGTGATGGTACATGCCTTCTAATTCCAGTACTCAGGATTCAGAGGCAGGTGGATCTCTGAATTCGAGGCCAGCCTGCTTTATAGAGTGAGTTCCAGGACAGTCAGAGCTATGTAGTAAGATCCTGTCTTGGGAAAAACAATAATAACAAAAACCAGCAAGAAATTGTCCTCCAGGTTTTCTTTCATCCCTATCACATGGGGGTATTTTCTCAACCGAAGTTCTCTTGTTTCAGATGATTTTAGCTTGTGTCAAGTTGGCATAAAACTATCCAGTACACTGTCTAAATCTCTCATTGTAAAGAAAATATCCAAGAGATTTTTTTAGTGGGGGAAGAGTGCAATAGTAAGTTCTCTCACATGGCGAACACATTATCAAGAGTATGAAGCCAATGAGATGGATCAGCAGGCAAAGACACTTGTTGAGCAAGCCTCATGACCTAAATCCATTCCCAGAACCCATGTTGTGATGGAAGGAGAGAACCAACTCCAGTGTTCTCTTGTGGCTTCAACACACACCCCACCATCATGTACACACATATACATACTAATAAAGACATAACTTGCAGCCGGGCAGTGGTAGCACACACCTTTAATCCCAGCACTTGGGAGGCAGAGGCAAGTGAATCTCTGTGAGTTTAAGTCCAGCCCAGTCTACTTAGTGAGTTTCAGGACAGTCAGAGCTACACAGAAAATCCCGTCTCAAAAAACAAAAAACAAACAAAAAAAAAAGGAGGTGGAGGCAGGAAGATCAGAAATTTAAGGTCATTCTTGGCTACATACTAAGTTCCAGGCCAGTTTGGGCTACATGAAAATCAGTCTCAAAACCACAAGCCAACAGGGTCTATTAAGATAGGTCATCTGGTAAAAGTGCTTGCCTCAAAGCCTGATGCCCTGAGTTCAATCCCTGGGACCTATAAGGTAGAAGGAGAGAAATCTACTCCTACAAATCATCCTTTGACCTCCACATGCCTACTGTGGCACTCAAATTCACACACATGTATATATAAACAAATTTTAAAAAATTAAACAAAATGAAGTTTAAAATTTTTGTCTTGTTTTGTTTGAGACAGGCTTTCTCTGTGAAACAGTCCTGGTTGTCCCAGAACTCATAGAGATTCCATCTGCCTCGGTCTCTGAGTGCTGGGATTAAAGGTATGTGCCACCACAGCCCAGCTTAAAAATTTATTTTATGTGTATGAATATTTTGCCCACATGTATACCACTTGTACATCGCTTGCCTGCCTTCTGCATGAGAAGACCAGAAGAGGGTGTCGAATACCCTGGAACTGAAGGTGCAAACAGCCGTGAGCCACAGTGTAAGTGCTGGGAAGCTCAAGGGTCAGCTAGCCTGGAGTGCACTTCTGTATAGCAGCAAAACAGACTGCCCAGGAAATAGCTCAGCAAGTGAGGGCATTGGCTGCTAAGTCTTTGATTAAGTTCAATCCTCATCATTCACACAGTGGAAGGAGAAACCCAGCTCCAGAAAGTTGTCTTTTGGGGCTGGAGAGATTGCTCAGTGGTTAAGGGTACTAGGCATGCACATGGCACATACACAGACATAGATGTAGGCAAAATGTTCATACACACAAAATAAATCTAAAACAACAAAAGATGGATAGGACTGGGCATGGTGGTGCATACCTTTATTCTCAACACCCAAGGGGCAGGAGGCAGGTGAATCTCTTGAGTTCAAGGCCAGCCTGGTCTACAAGAGCTAGTTCCAGGACAGGCTCTAAAGCTACAGAGAAACCCTGTCTTAAAAAACAAAACAACAACAACAAAAAGAAGATAAAAAGCAAGATAGCTGACATCGACTGACCTTTGGCCTCCACACACATGCACACATATGCATGTACAGCTTCACATTTATATGCACATTTATATTATGCATGCACATACCATAGCACAATACACACAAATTAAAATAGCATACCGCAAGGTTGGAGAAAAGGTTCAGTGGTTAAAAGCACTTGCTGCTTTCTTAAAGGACCTGGGTTCAGTTCCAGATCTTACATGGATGGTGGATAGTTCACAACTGTCTGTAACTCCAGTTTCAGGGGCTCTGATACCCTCTTCTGGATCTGAAGGCACTAGGCAGGAACACAGTGCACAAAATACATGCAGGAGAAACACTAACACACATAAATAAAAACAATCTCTAGAATAAAGTAGGATCCCACAGTAAGAGTTGTGGAGCGCATTGCTTTGGCTAGCAATGCGAGGGAAGACCACTCTGAGGAGAAGACATTTGAACTGGGTCTCAACAGAAGAGAAGGATAGATAAAGACACGGGGAAAGGAGCATCCTAGGTAGAGGGAAATACAATGGTTTCCAGGCTCTCAGATCCTGTTTGCTGAGGAAGAAGAAGAGGTGGGTGGATGGGTGTGTGGAAGAGAGTGGTTAGAAGGAGGGGAGATGGGAGACACAGAGGAACCTTTCTGATGAGGCCTCCTTTCATCTCTCCTCGTTTGCTGGCGCTGTCAGCTACTTACACTCTACTTTTTAGACAAATGTGAACTTTTTTATTCTTCAAACAAGTTGTTCTCTTTTTATACGAAAGAGTTTTGTGCGGATTGTCCCCTCAAGCTGGAATTTATGGCTATAGCCATTCTCTTTCTCTTTTCAGTAATAGAATTAATTCTGTAGCTTGCACAGTGGTGCACACTTTTAATTCTAGCACTCTGGAGGTAAAAGCAGAGGCTCTTTATAACTCTGAGGCCAGTCTGGTTCCTGAATAGCCAGGCTTACATAGAGAGACCTTGTCAAAATAAAATAAAATAAAAATAATCTTGGCAGGGCACATAGAGCAAATCTCCTATCTGCTATGAACTGCCTGCCTACTTCTGGACTGCTATACAAAAGGAAAAAGGAGTTTCTGTCTTGTCTGACACACTGTTCTTTCTTCCTTCCTTCCTTCCTTCCTTCCTTCCTTCCTTCCTTCCTTCCTTCCTTCCTTCCCTTCCTTCTTTCTTTCTTTCTTTCTTTCTTTCTTTCTTTCTTTCTTTCTTTCTTTCTTTCTTTCTTTTTCTTTCTTTTTCTTTCTTTCTTGCTTCTTTAGACATCTCAGGCTGACATCAGGTTCATGCCATCAGACCTGCTCTCTTGAATGATTACAAGTGTGTATCACTATGCTCAGCTTGGATATTTTATAGTAGCTTGGCTTCTGTTCTTTCTCTTGTCTGGTAAATTTTCTGTTTTCCTTCATTCCTTTCTTTTATTTTCCTTTCAGACAGGGTCTTACTCAGCGCCCCAGGCTGGCCTTGAATTTAGTCCTCCTGCCTCAGCCTCCTGATTGCTGTGGTTACAGGTAGGCACTATCATGTTTGACTTGCCTTGTGAATTCTTACTTTTATCTGTCAAGACCAAGCTGTACGCATCACTTCTTCTATGCTCTCCAAGGGGAGTTTCTTCCCTTCATTTAGTTCTCACCAAATTCTCGAGCAGATGACTTTTCCTATGTCTTTGCTGTACTTTGCAATCTTCAGTGACCAGTGACTAGGAGGCTAATAAAATGTCACAGTGTGGTAACTGAGGAGTTTGTAGTCAACATGGAAAGACAGACGTGGAATGAGACAATTGGGTAGTGGCCATAATACACTCTCTGGAGGGCAGTACAGCCATCCCTCATCCTTCCTTCCTTCCTTCCCAGCTCCCATGTGTAGTTCTATGAAACAAACAAACAGAAAAACAGAAAAACAAGGAATGGAGAAGTCTGAATAACCCAGCTCCTGAGAAAGTAACACAATGGGAATGAGAGAGGAAGTTAGGTAGTATCAGGACAGCAGTTGTAGTGATAACTGATTATATATAATCACCTGAAAGAGGCACTTTCCAGACCCATCAAGACAGAAGGAATTGCCGCTCCTGGAAGCCAACATCACTGGCTGCGTGTATCACTCTTCAAGATGGGGAAAGCTGCTTGGAGCTTTTGCTACAGAAGGTGAGATGTTGTCGAGCTGCAAGACGACCAACCACTGCGGGACTCAGTCTTGACTTCAGAATCCCTGGAGAATTCATTCTTACAAGCAGGGAAAGTTTGGTTTGTGCTGGAATAACTTTGGTTTAAAAAAAAATGTTGCTAAACAGTCTGGGTAGTTATAGAGAAATGGGCCAAGGATATGTAGGCTATATATTGGAAGTTCTACCTGAAATTTTTAAAAATACCTATTTTATGTTGTGTGTATGTGTGTGCTGATGTATATACACATGAATGCAGGTGCCTATAGAGGCCAGCGGAGTTATGGGCCATTTTGAGTTGCTTGAAGGTACATATTCTAAAGGGGTGAGTCATCTCTCAGCTCCTGTCTGGGTTATTGGAGGCTGTTGAAGATTATATTTGGTCTACGAACTCCTTACTACCTCCAGAAAGAAAACAAATCAATACTGAAGACAATAACCAAGATAATATTGGGAAATTTGTACATGGATATAGATGTAGACTTCCGGTAGCTTTTATGAATTATAAGATTCATAAAAAAATTGAAGACTAGGGCTGGAGAGATGGCTCAGAGGTTAAGAGCATTGACTGTTTTTCCAGAGGCCCTGAGTTCAATTCCCAGCAACCACGTGGTGGCTCACAACCATCTGTAGTGAGATCTGATGTCTTCTTCTGGCAGGCACGCATGCATGCAGGAGAACACTGTATACAAAATAAATAAATCTTTAAAAAAAAAAACAAAACTGAAGACTAAGCCTCTGAAACTGTACACCCACTCCAATGAAATGTTTTCCTTTATAAAAGTTGAGCTTGGCAGTGGTGGCACACACCTTTAATCCCAGCAGTCTGGAGGCAGAAGCGGGTGGATCTCTGTGAGTTGGAGGCCAGCCTGGTCTGTAGAGCGAGTTCCAGAACAGCCTGGGCTACACAGAGAAACTGTGTCTCTAAAAAACACAACACAAAAAAAAGAAAAAAGAAAGAAAAAAAGAGTTGCTATGATCATAGTATTTCATTATAACAATAAAACCCTAGCAAAGGGGCTGGAGAGGTGGTTCAGTGGTTAAGAGCACTGACTGATCTTCCAGAGAACTCAGGTTCAATTCTTAGCACCCGCATGTCAGCTCATAGCTGTCTGTAACTCCTCTTCCAGGGGATCTGATTCCCCCATACAGAAATACTTGTAGGCAAAGCACCAATATATATAAAATAAAATAAATTATTAAAAAAACCTAAGACAGAACCCTTGGTGGATTTGGGATCAGGACACTGTGCAGGTTGGTGGTCAAAAGTCAGGCTCAGGAAAACACTGATTAGCAATCTTTAGCAGGATATTAAAATTTTTAAAATCTGTATGTGTATTGGTGATTTGCCTGAATATATGTCTGTGCATTGCCTACAGAAGCCAGAAGAGGGCATTGGATCCCCCAGGGGAAGCAGTTACAGACAGTTGTGAGCAGTCATGTGGGTGCTAGAGATGGAATTTAGGTCATCTGGAAGGACAACCAGAGTCCTTAACCATCAAGCCATCTCTTCAGCCCATGATGGTGTGTAAGACCGATTCTTGAATGTGTTCAGATTGCTGAAGAAACATAGTGACCCCAGACAACAGTGGTCTAATTGCTGAGGACAGTGAGAGGAAAGGCCATTCAGGTATCCTAAAGACTTGGGAGGACCTGAAAGGTTGATGGTATTTGGGGGAAAAGTCACTCTGAGTAAGAGGAAAGAGATTTCTTGCTGTGGGCATTCTACCGAAGCTGGGAGTGATGAGCACCAGGTATGCAATGTGAAGGAGGAGCCTCTTTTGTGGCGGACTGAAGTTTCAAGGTCTCAAGGTTGGCTGGTTCTGACAAAGCTGAGGAAGGGGGAGTTTATAACCACAGGGCTATTTGGGTACTCTGCTCTGTCGGGGAGTGAGGTTAAATACACCGACGTATGAATTGGGCCTTAATAAACTCTCATGGGGACAGAAGGTCCAAAAGGCAGAAGGCCCCATAGTCAGAGGCCCAGTTGATAGTCATTAGATCCTGTGTGTAACACAGGGTATAGACATGTTTTAGATAAAGTTCTGGGAGAAAGTTCCAGCTGCCAGGGTGGTTGTCTAAACAACCTAATCTCTGAAAATAAAGACCAGGAAAAGAGAAAGACCAGTCAGATCACGGGGTAAAGAAAACTCAGTATGTGCTGTGTGCCTGCCCGTAGTCCAGGCTGCTCAGGGCGCTAAGATCATAGGTTCTCTTGAACCCAGGAATTCAGAACCAGATTGGTCAACACAGTGAGACACCAGCTCTTAAAATTGTTAATAAAAAGAGCTAGGCCATGGTGGCATAAGATTTTAATCCCAGCACTTGGGAGGCAGGAGCAGGCAGATCTCTGAGTCTGAGGCCAGCCTACTCTACAAAGCAAGTTCCAGGATAGCCAGGGCTACTCAGAAAAATTCTGTCTCGAAAAACACACACACCAAAACAAAAACAATTAATAAAAAGGAAAGAGAAGTGATTGTAAGTGCCCATTAAGGATTGTGTAGCCCTGGCTGTCCTGGAACTCACTCTGCAGACCAGGCTGACTTCGAACTCAGAGATCAAACTGACTCTGCCTCCTGAGAGCTGCTGTGATTAAAGGTGTGTGCCACTGCCGCCCGGTTCAGTGGATTGTTTCAAATGTTTAATCTTATTATTTCGTTTATATGTGTGTGTGCATGCATGTATGCATATGTACATGTGCAGGTGCCCGTAGAATCTAGCAGATCCCTTGAATCTGGAGTTACAGGCATTTGTGAAAGGTTTGGATCTGAACTCTGGCCCTCTGATAGGGCAATAAGCACTCTTAATCAATGAGCTATCTCTCTAGCCTCTAATAGTGGATCTAGGAGTAGATCTTTAAGGCCTGGGGAGAGAAGCATGAGAATAGAAGTGAAAAGACAGAGCACTAGGGTGGTGGTGTAGCTTGGTTGCTAGACTGTTTACTTACTAGACAGGAAGCTATAGGTTCAATTTCCAATACGCATAAAGTCATCATGGGGAATAGAGAGATGGTGTAAGTGGTAAAATGCTTGTCACACAAACATGAAGACTCCAGGACCCATGTAAAATCTGAGTGCAGTTGCACAGTCTATAACCTCAGTGCTGGAAATAAGTGGCTAGAGATAGGTGGAGTCTTAGAGTTCACTGGCCCGACAGTCTATTTGAACTGGTGAGCTCTAGGTCTCAAAAAATAAGGTAGAGAGCAGTATAGAAACACATTAAATGTCAACCTCTAGCCTCCATTGGCCTGTGTACAAATATGCACACACACAAATGCATATACATATTAAAAACAACATTCGGTGTAGTGGCATATGTTCATTATCTCTGTACTTAGGAGGTAGAAGCAGGAAGATCAGAAATTCAGGTCGACTTTGGCTACATAGCAAGTTCCAGGGTAGCTTGGAATGCCTGAGATCATATCTTAGAGAAAGGGAGAGAGGAGAGAGAGAAAGAGAGAGAGAGAGAAGCTGGTACGTGGTGCATGCCTTTAATCCCAGCACTCAGGAGGCAAAGGATCTCTGTGAGTTCAGGCCAGCCTGGTCTACAGAGCGAGTTTCAGGATAATCAAAGCTACACAGAGAAACCCTGTATTGAAGAACAAAAACCAAAACAACCCACAAAAAAACAAATAAATAAGCAAAACACCGAAGTAGGTTGTGGGTAAGCAGGGCTCCTAGCTAAAAGAGATTCCAGTTACTGCATTCAAGGTCACAGCACATCAAAGTAAAAGGGTAAAGGATGGGCCTGGAGCTTCAGCTATGTTTAGCTCTCACAAGAGGAGGCCCCAGTCAGGAAAAGAGCTCACCTTTGTCTTGTGGAAGGAGAATGCTGGGAAAAGGGCTGGCAGCCAGAAAATTGCCAGCAGAAAGGTTTTATTTCATTTTATAGGTTACAGACCATTAAGGAGAGAAGCCGGGGTAGAAGCTCAAGCAGGAACTGGAAACCATGAAGGATGCTGCGTACTGGCTTGACTCAAAACTTACCTTCAACTATCTTCTTTACATAGCCTATGCCTACCTGCCTGGGGATGGTTCTGCCCACAGTGGGCTGGGCCCTCCTACATCAATTACCAATTAAGGAAGTATCTCACAGACACATACACAGACCAATACGATAGGGAAATTCTTCTATTGAGGCCTCTTCTCAGGTGTGTTAAGATGACAACCAAAATTAACTATCTATTCCTGAAGTGAGACTACCCTTTTGTTTGGCTTACGTTAGGTTTTAGTCATAACTAAAGTCATGGGTAATGACAGTGACACTGGGTCCTATGAAAGACTCAAGTTTGAAGGTGTCACTTTATAACTTCAACAATTTTACTTAATCTCTATAAAAGTTGATGACATGAAATATCACATAAGGCATAAACACAGGCTATGAAAAGATGTATATGTTGTTAGTATTAGTAGTTCTGGGAACTGACCCCACAGCCGCAGGCAGGCTAAGTGTGAAGTCTATGTCTGGGCTATACCCCCAGGCCCAGAAGATCCCTAGGTAACTTCTTCCAATGTACCAAGCACAGCAAATTAAAAGTAATCACACAGTTAATGAGCTCCTCAAAGTCTTTGGTGTTCTAACCTTGCATTTAGCATTGTCGGGGTCAATCCAAAGTACCAAATCAGAAGCTTAAGACCCAGAAGGAAGTCAATGCCCTCATTGCCAAAAATCCCCGCTTTTGGAATTCCACGCATGGTTAGGTTTTATCAAGCAGTTCCTGACTCAATGCTGATGTCAGTTTTCGCTCAAAGCTGGGGGTTCCAGGACGTGATCGATGGACTGTTTTGCTTTGGATAGCAACCATGGGAGAAAATCATACCAGAGCAAAACCACTCATAGCCAGGACACAAAAGGGGAAGGCAGAGGAAGGACTGGTCCCCCCCCCCCCGTCCCCTCAGGGGCACACCTTCAGTGACCTCAACCCCTCCACCGGACCTTACCTCTTATATTTCTACTCCAAGTAATGTCAAGAGGAAACAAAACCTTTAAAACAGGGACTTTTGGGAGACACTTAAGACCCACACTATGAAATATACTGTTAGAAAAATGAAAAAAAAGAAGTGTTCTGTTTGTTTGTTTGCTCTTTTATTGAGGCAGGGTTTCTATATAACAGCTCTGGTTGTCTTAGAACTCACTTTGTAGACCAGTCTGGCCTTGAACTCACAGAGATCCTCCTGCTTCTGTCTCTTGAGTGCAGGGATTAAAGGAAAATGCTACCACTGTTTAGCAAAAATGTTTGTTTAAGGAAATATACCAGATTATAAGGTATAGCCTTCCTTACAAGTGGGAAATCACAAACTCTCAGATAGCAGATGTGTCAGGTTCTAGGCTACACCTTATTGACTCTCATGCTTCCTAAGGCCCAGCTGATGATTTCTGGTAATTGGCCACTGTAGATCAGTTCTGCTGCTGTCACTCTCTCCCTTCTCTTCCCTTCCCTTCTCCCTCCCTTCCCTTCTCCCTCCCTTCCCTTCTCCCTCCCTTCCTTCCCTTCCTTTCTTCCTCTATTTCTTTCATAGAGAGGGTGTCACTACTGTGTTGCCCATGCTCACTTCCAACCACTGGGTTAGGGTGGTCTTCCCATTTCCTGTTGTAGAGCATCTGGGAGCTTAGACCACACCAGGAGCACACTGGTGCAGAGCATTTGGGAGCACAGACCACATCAGGAGCACAGACCACACCAGGAGCACACTGGTGCAGGATATCTGGGAGCACAGAACACACCAGGAGCACAGACTACACCAGGAGCACACTGGTGCATTTTCTTCAGCAGATACACTCACAGGCTCCTGAGAGGCAAGCTGTGAGGCAGGTCTAACAGGAAGTTCCTGTCTGTCTTAGACATCATGCTCACGGTGGCATTTGGCTGCATGGTCCAGTGTCATTAGTCGATCTATGAATGTGGAGTTTAAAAAGTGATAGACGGGACTCAGAGCAAGTGTAGGTACAGAGAAAACACTAAAGACTTTCCAAGGAAGAGGATCAGAAGTTCCCGCAAAGGAGACAACTTCAAGACCTGATTGATGAGATTATAGAGAACATTTGACATTCTTCGCTGCCTAATAATATCTGAGCATTTTCCCCATTTTGAAGGACTTCCAAGCCAGATGGGTGGCAGAACCCATAAACTCTGATATGGTATTGGATATAGTTCAAGAAGTAAAGTAATAGTTTAAGTTTTGGTCTTCCTATGAAGTTCAAGCTCTCTAATTAGAGATATGGCATGCATCCTTAAGTGGGGAGAGAACTGTCATAATGATTAATGAAAAACATTTTTCAGAGATGGCAGAACTTAGTGCACAAGCCACCTCCTTTCTTATGGCACATTTGGTAGGCGGTAGGGCTTGAATCAGGCACTACTCTAGTCCACTGGGGAACAGAGAGTAAAAACCAGACAGAGGTTCAGAGTGTAAAGTCAGGGGCCTTGAGATTCTTGAATTGCAAGTAACAATCTAATTGGATCATACTTTATATAAATATTTATACAAACAACTTTCGTTAGACCTGAAAAAAAGCAGCCTTGATTTGGACCCTGTGCCTAACGGGTGTTGTTTGGCCCTATTCCGAGACAACTTTTCTCCTTAGGATGGGAAATCCATTGGGACAAAGGGAATTATTTACCCAAAATGGCCACTTCTTGATCACCCTCAGTGTCTGGAATTTGCTGACCCCAAAGTTTCTGTTTGTTTCCAGAACTGTACAGACCCTGCTCTCGATGTGTTCTCCTGAGAACAGAAGCATGGTGTCAGTACCTTTAGACCTAAGCTGTGGTAGGGAAGGGAGAGTTCGCACATGTGCACGTGGGCACGGTTACAGTGCAGGAGGAAGCCGCGCTCTTCACGTGTCAGAACTCCATGGATCTTTTAATTTTAAATTTGAACTTACTCTTCTGGGCTTTCATAAAGATGTATTGGATTTTTACAAGTGGCATACGGGTCTCCATAAATACTCTTGGCCTAGGCCCTACCAGTGTTAAAATAGGAACTCAGGTATCAGGAAGTTCTAAACTGACATCATAATATTATATTGCTATAACGACATACCCAAGGATAGGCATTTTATAAAGAAGATTTACCTTGCCTCATGGTAAGGTAAGTTCCAGAAGGTTAAAACGTTCAAGTTCAGGCAGTCACATCTGATAAAATCTATTTTTAAAAGTTTTTAATTAGCATATTTTAATTATACATGATAGTGGGTTTCACTGTGTTATTCTCATGCATGTATATAATGTATTTTGATCTCATTCATCTCTCATTATTCTCTCTCATCCCTCTTACACTCTCCCCAATCTCAACTAGTCCCCTCTACTTTCAGGTCTGTTGGTGTGGATTAGTGTTTTTGCAGGGTGAGGATTATCTATAGGTGCGTGGGCCGTTTACCAGTGGCTGCATCACTGCAGTGACTGTGTCTTCCACCACAGCAACACCAGTGGCCTATAGCTCTCCGGGAGGGGTGAGGCCTCATGAGTCATTTCTTACAAATAGCACTTAACTGCCCATAAATCCTTAAAGAAGGGCGGGACCTCAAGTGCCCCTCCCATCTTCATGACAGAATGTTGACCGGCCAAAGCTTGTGTGGGTCTTATTCCAGTAGTCCCAACTGCCAAGAGTTCAAGAGTGCAATGGCCAAGTCATGCCCAGAAGACAGCATTCTGCAACACCCCATCCCTCCTCTGGATCTTACATCCCTCTTGCAACCCCTTCTGTGGTATTCCCTGAGCCTTGGAGGGGTGATGCAGATGTTCCAGTTTGGGCTGAACATTCAATGGTCAACTTATTCTCAGAATTTTGACCAGTTAGGAGTCTCTGCGATAACTGCTGCCCACTGAAAAAGAAGCTTCACTGACCAAAGCTAACAGAATTACTAGTCTACTGAGATCTTTATAGTAGAACATAACATGACAGAGAGCATCGCGTGGGGGAGGTGTGTATGAGAGTAGCAAGCCTACAAGAGAGAAAGCAGTAGAGTAAACTGAGGTAGCTGCACTCACAATGTATCAACTCACACTCAAGGTAATCGGTCTAATCCCTTGAAACCTAATGAACTCTTTGGAGATGGGCCTTAATCTCTCCCTCAGAGTGGTGCCCCATGACACAATTCCCTTCCACTGTACCTTACTCTTAAAGGTGCCACCACCTCTCAGTACCTTTACATTGTGGATCAAGCTTCCAGCCCGTGAGCTTGTTTGATTATGATATATACAAGTATATAATATACTAAGCCAGGTGGGTCAATGTCACGACAGGGGGATCCACAGAGACAGGTGACCTGATCTCGTGGGAGCACACTGATTCTGAACCAATAGTTAGGGCGCCTGCATGGGTCTGATTTAGGCCCTCTGCGTGTGTGTGTGTGTGTGAGACAACTGTATGGTTTACCCTGTTCGTGGGGCTCCTAGCAGTGAGATCAGGACCTGTCCCTGCTGTTTGAGCTGGCTTTTGGGAACACATTCTCCATGCTGGATTACCTTGCCCAACCTTGATGCAAGGGGAGGAGCTTGTTCCTGCCCCAACTTGATGTGCCAGGCTTTGTTGACACCCATGGGAGGCCTGCCCCTTCCTGAAAGGAGCCAGAGAAGGATGGTGGGGTAGAAGGGAGGTGGAGGGAGGGAAGAGAAGGAAAGGAGGGAGGAGAAACTGTGGTCGGCATGTAAAATAAATGAAAAAAAAAACAATAAATAAAAACAACAACAACAAAAACCAAGTATATACTATACTCAAACAAATCCATCTCTCCTTACTCTATCTTTTCCTTTTCTCTCCTGTTGGTCTTCTTCCTATTTCAAAAGAGCCTCCTTTTTAATTTCACTTTTTTTGTAAAATTCTATATTCCATATATGAGAGAGGGGGAAAAAACCTCATATTTTTCTTTCTGATTTTGGATTATTTCCCTTAACAATATAATAATAAATTCCATCCATTTTTCTAAAAAAATAATTTTTTAGGAGCCTGGGCATAGTGGTATATGCCTTTAATACCAGCACCAGGAAGGCAGAGGCAGGAAGATCTCTGCGAATTTGAGGCCAACTGGGGCTGCATAGTGAGACCTTATCTCAAAAAGTTAAATTTTTGGACTGATTTTTATTTTATGCTTATGAATATTAGCCTGCATGTCTGTTTGTACATCACATGTCTAGCTGGCATCCGAAGAAGTCAGAAGACGGCATGGACCTTCTGGGACTAGAGTTGAGCTGACTGTTGATATTACCACAGGCACCCAGGTTGAGTCCATCATACGGCTATGAGAATAGTGTCTCTATAAAGTGGGTGCCAGCAGGAGAACTCTGGAGGAACGGTTGTATTTGGACCATAGCGACTCAGGAAGCTGGTTACCTCTTGTGCTCATCCCACCCTTGAACTCTGTTCCGCTCAGATTACTTCCTTCCATCCTCCCTTCCTTTTTTCCTTTCTTCCCCCCTTCCATATTCATTATTGGGGATTGGACCCAGGGCCTTATGTATGCAAGATCAAGCTTGTGGATCACTCTGTCACAGAACTATATCCCCAGCGTCTCCCCCCCACCCCCCGTTTTTTGGAGACAGGGTCTCATTTTGTATCCCTGACTGGTCTGGAACTCTCTATGTAAATGAATACGGTATTGACCTTCTAAAGATCTTGTCTCCCACCCTTCTTTTTACTTTAATTTTGGGACAGGGTCTCACTGGCCCCAGCTGACTGGAGTCATTCTGTACCCTAGGAACTTGTGATCTCTGTGTCTGGGAATACAGGTTGTACTACCAGGCCCAGTGTTCTTCAGTTTCCTTTGAAGTTCACTATTAGGGTGAACAATATCCATAGTCAACTCCAGACGTTAACTCTGTCACAGGTCCAAATCTTTAAAGAGTCTAATTTGAGGGGGAGGTGGTATTTCCAAATGTTTCTGAAAGGAACACTAATTAACTTGACCCAAGTGGTGTCAAGTATGACCAGGAGCAAAGTCCTGTACACACTGAGGAGGGAAATTTCATGCTGAAGTCACCCGATGTATTAGAAGGCATCCACTACAATAGGACACTTGACTCACCAGCCTAGGACAATGTCTTTACACATTGTCAGACCGTAACCCATAAGCAAAGCTCTTTGGGCTGCCTGGTCTAGCCAGTAGGATCCTTGAAATGAATGAATCATTCAGATACACAGAAGAAAATAAGTGAAAACATTCTCCAATAAAAGTGCCCCTCCCAAGGATATCACTATGTAGAACTCAATTAGACCAAGCTGTCCTTAAATCCACAGTGATCCTCCTGCTTCTGATTCCCAGTACTGGGATTAAAGGTACATGGTAGCATTCGTACACCACGAAGCCTTTTTAAAATAAACGAATGAATAAAATGGGAAAATATGAAAAGAAAATTACATTATGGAGCTGAATGTGATGGTTTGCCCCTACAATCCCAGCACTTGGAAGACTGACACAGGAAGACTACAGTGAATTTGAGGCCAGTCTAAAATTCTAGGGCTGGCCAGCTTGGGCTCCAGAGTAAGAACTTGTCTCAAAACATAAGAAGAAGAAGAAGAAGAAGAGAAGAAGAAGAAGAAGAAAGATGAAGATGATCTGGTATTGGTGTTACTTTCCTAGAATTGCAGTAGTATATTACCACAACTGGCTGGCTTAAAACAATAGAAATTTATTCTTTCATAACATTGGAGGACAGAAGTCCAAAGGTTCAAAGTCAAGATGTTGGCAGGATTAGCTCTTTTTGGAGACTCTGGGGAGAATATATGCCCTTCTAGGTTCTGGTAATTCTTAGTGTTCTCTGGCTTGTATTTGTGTTGCTCTAGTGTCTACCACTGTATTCAAACAGCCTTCCACGTATGGCTGCCTCAAATCCACCTCTCTCTCTCCCTTTCTCTCCTTTCTTTTTCTCTCTTTCTTTCTTTCTTTCTTTCTTTCTTTCTTTTCCCTTCCTTCCTTCCTTCCTTTCTTTCTCTCTTTCTTGCTTTTCCCTCGGTGTAGCCCTGGTTATCTAGAACTCACTCTAGACCAGGCTAGCTTTTAACTCAGAGATCTGCTGGCCTCTGCCTCCTGAGTGCTGGGCTTAAAAGAATTTGCCACAACTACCTACCTGGCTCTTCATTTCTTATAAGGATATTTGTCATTGGGTCTAGAATCCACTTTAAATTAAAATGATCTCATCACCAGATTTTTAATTATACCTTTGAAGACTTCTTTTACAAATAAGTCATATTAGAGCTTCTATATCTAAGAATCTTAGCAGATTCTTAGAACTGACTGAAGTGGTATGAGGGTGTAATCATTCTCCCCAATATATTACTTGGTTGAAAAAATGAGAAAAAAAAGGGCTGGAGAGATAGCTCAGAGGTTAAGAACATTGGCTGCTCTTCCAGAGGTCCTGAGTTCAATTCCCAGCAACCATATGGTGGCTCATAACAATCTACAGTGAGATCTGGTGTCTTCTTCTGTCATGCAGGTATGAACCCTGTAGACATAATAAAATCTAAAAAAAAAGAAGAAAGAAAAAATGAGAAAAAAACCTCAACAAAACAAAGTAGAGAAGTCATAGTGGTCTGTTATTGAGTTAAACATTTCAAAAATGAAGCAGTTCATGGGTGAGATGGGTATTGCCTGGTTCTTATTTGCAGGATCCTAGGAGAACACTGCAGAAGCAGCAACCACAAAGCCCGATAGCAAGCTAGGATACCGGGCTCAATTCCTCCATTGTCTTGGAAAAGAAGACATGCTCCAAGGGATGAGTTTCAGTTGTGGCTGGGGAATAAAGCCTGCAGTCAGTTCTGCAAGAACAGAATCATGAGGTTAAGACTCAGCAGTCAGAGGTCAGGGAGAAGCTGAGAGAGTGAGACTGTTGGAGAGGGATGATGGAGAGGCCCAACAAATGCGCTCTTTTGCCTGGTTTTAGGGCTGCAGGGAAAATTAGTTAGTTTTCAAGCACAGGGGTCAGGGAAACTGTTATTGCTTGTTCTTATAACTCTCTCTTATGAGATAGTGGGCTTATCTTATTTAGGACAAACAGTATCTTACAGAATGTTCTGCACAGGATTGGGTCACAGGACAGGCTTAGTTGATGTTGAAATGAAAGCTTGTCATTTGGGGTCATTTTCTCTCTTTCTCTCTCTCTCTCTCTCTCTCTCTCTCTCTGTGTGTGTGTGTGTGTGTGTGTGTGTTGGTTTTTTGAGACAAGGTTTCTCTGTGTAGCTCTGGCTGTCCTGGATCTCAATCTGTAGACCAGGGTGTCTTTGAACTCACAGAGATCCAACTGCCTCTGCCTCCCAACTGCTGGGATTAATTTAAAAGCTTGTGCCACCACACCTGGCTGACCAAACTTTATATTCCATGTTTGTACTTTTCCTTACTCAGAGATCTTTTTAAAAAAATGATTTTATTTATTTATTTAGATTTATTTATGCCAGAATAGTCAGAACTGTTACACAGAGAAACCCTGTCTAGAAAAAAAAAAGCTTTATTTACTCAATTTTGTTTTTATTTATTTATTGGTTTTTCGAGACAAGGTTTCTCTGTGTCTTTGGAGCCTGTCCTGGAACTAGCTCTTGTAGACCAGGCTGGCCTCAAACTCACAAAGATCTGCCTGCCTCTGCCTCCCAAGTGCTGGGATTGAAAGGCACGCGCCATCACCGCTGGACTATTTACTCAATTTTATGTGTTTAAATGTTTTGACTGCACGTATGTATGTTCAGCATGAACATCTCTGGACAGAAGAGGGCGCTAGATACCCTATAACTACAGTCGAAGATGTCTGTGTGCTACCACTGGGTGCTGGGAATCTGTAAGAGCAATACCTGCTAGAAACCACTCACCCTCTTCCCACCCTCTTCCCACATCCTCAACGACGAACATTCAGCCCTGGAAACTACCTCACCTCCGCAGATCTCCAGGACAACGCCCTGTAGCGATCCCTGCGGAGATGGCAAAGGCTTGTTTAATACACTTACTGTAGCTACCACTTGAGATTTTCTCACAGCCTGCCAAGAAAACTACCATCGCCATTTTAAAACTGGGATTGCCCAGTGAGAAAGCTGGGCTTATTTTATCCTCAAGGAATGAAACATATAAAATGGGTTCTGAATCTGAGACCTGTGGCGTTATAGTGCAATTACATACATCCTAGGATGGTGGCATGAACTACAAATCGCTCAGAACTACTGACTGCAGGAAGTGAACAAACTTTAAGGCCCTATAAGGAGTTACTTTTCAGAAATGAGTTGGGTTGAAAAATGAAACCAATTCCTTTTCTAGCTGCTGAGCTTCCTGAATTCCCTACAAACTGCTTGGAATTTTTCAAACAATTCACAGCTGATAAAATAGAAGGGTGGCGGAACTGAGTGTCTGCAGGGAAAACCCTGGAGGGAGCCGGCGGGAGAAGGTGTTTCTCCTGGTTCCTGTAACCAAAGAACTGCACTCCTTTTCTCTTTTTCTTTTCTTCTTCTTCTTTTTGTCCTTTCAAATACACCAGGAATCAGCTGAGGAGCTACTGAAAGAATTCCTAGAGTAATCTGAACCTAGAACGCCCTAGAACCTCCTTGGAGAATGTAGTTAGAACATGTGCTGACCACTCCATGTGGTCATGGGTGACTCGAGGATGTGCTGTCCACTCACAGAAAATTATTTTTAAAAAATATTTTTTGAAACTGAAATTCTCTGTGTAGTCTTGGCTGTCCTTGACCTCAGACATCTTCCTGCCTCTGTCTCCTGAGAGCTGGGATTAAGGGCCTGCACCACCACAGGCTCCTCTCTCTCTCTCTCTCTCTCTCTCTCTCGTCCTCCTTCCTTTCCTCCCTCCCTTCTTCTCCCCTTTCTCTCTTAAAAGATAAATTAAAGCTGGGTGTCACGGTGGTGCACAACTTTAATCCTAGCACTTAGGAGGCAGAGGTAGATGGATCTCTGTGAGTTCGAGGCCAGCTTAGTCTACAAAGTGAGTTCCAGGACAGCCAGGGCTATTACAGAAAAGCCATGTCTCGAAACTACCCCCTCACAAACACACAAAGAAAGAAAACAAAGTATTAGTTTGTGCTTATGGATGTTAATCCTGCATGTATGTCTGTGTACCATGTGCATGCCTGGTGCTCACAGGAGTCAGAAGAGGGCATCGGGTCCCCTGGAGCTAGAACTACAGTCAGTTGTGAGCCACCCTGTGGATGCTGGGAATTAAAGGTGGAGTCCCTGGAAGAGTTGCCGAAGCTTTCAGCTGCTGAGCCACCTCTCAGCCCCAAGAAAATTTTAAGAATGTTGGAGAGCGAGCTATGTCTAACAACACATACTTTAACATATAGCCCAAGGCTGTTCAGAGGGGCTAATGTGAACACAGTCCTTGTTTTCTTTTCTTTTCTTTCTTTCTTTTATTTTTCAAGGCAAGGTTTTTCAGTAGCTATGGAGCCAGTCCATCCTGGGATTTGTTCTGTAGACAAGGCTGGCCTCGAACTCACAGAGATCCACCTGCCCCTGTCTCCCGAGCGCTGGGATTAAAGGTAAGCACCACCATCGTGGTCTTAAGAATAACTGCAAAGAAATGGAAGTTTACTGCTTTATAAAGTAGTATGTCATATGGAGGATAATTTTTTACTGTTCCAAGAACGGCAAGTACTTCACTATAGTCAATTCTTATTTTATTTTTGAGACAGGGTCTCATTTAGTCCAGGCTGACCTTGAACTCACTATGTAGCTGAGAATGTTCTTGTACTCCACCCTTGAGAAATTCACTATACAGTAGGCCTATTATTGATAGAAGACAGGAAGAACTATGTGAGAAGAGACTGGAGAGGTTGGTGGGAGCTACAACATCAAAGGCCTGAATGCTAGGCTAAGAGAACAGTTTTCCAGAAGGCAAGAGAAACCACTTGAGTTAGAGGAATGACATATAGGTTTGGTTTTGTTTTTCCCAGTGCTGGAGATTGAGCCCAGAACCTTGCCTGTATTAGGCTACATCTTGGGATTTATTTACTCATTATTTAATGCCATTACTCTAGCTGCATGGTGTATGGACTAAAGAAGGCAGGAAGATTAGGAAGAAGCTATTTAAATATGATTCAAGATTGAGGGAGTCTGGGGCCTGAAGACAGAGCTCACGGGGTAGGACACTTGCGTAGTATGTAGAAAGTCCCGGTTCGGTCCCCAGTACTACAACCAGGTATAGCGGCACATGTCTGTCATCTCAGCATTGAGGAAGTGAAGGGTGAAAGATCAGAAGTCCAAAGTCATCCTTGGCTGTACCGTAAATTGGAAGTCAACTGGGCTACGTGAGACCTTATCCTGTGTAAACAATATAGAACAAAACAAAACAAAAATTAATCTGGCAAGCTGCAATCTGGGATAGCTTTTTCAGTGAAAACCTTTAAAAGATATATATATCTGACTGTCCTGGACCAGGCTAGGCTAAAAACTCAGAGATCTGTCTGTTTCTGTACTGTCTCCTGAGTGCTGTGACTAAAGACACACACCCACCACTTAAGACCTATTTTATAATTATTTATTTTATGTGTTTGAGTGCTTTACCTGTATGTACGTCTGTGCGCCATGTGCATACCTGGTGCCTCTGGAAGTCAGAAAAGGGCATCAGATCCCCTCGAACTGGAGGTACAGACAGTTGTGAGCCACCATGGGGTGCTTGGGATGGAACCTTAGTCTTCTGCAAGAGTAGCCAGTGCTCTTTTTATTGCTAAGCCATCTCTCCAGCCCCTCAACAAATCTTTTTCAGGCTTGAAATTAATGGTATGTATCGGAGAAACAGAAATAAAGAGACCTCATGTTTAAACCATGTATGTAAAAAGTTCAAGTCTGTAAAAATCTAGTTCCAAATAGTATGTCTCCTGGGAAACTTCTACTTACTTGCTTATGTGTCTACATCAGCAGTTCTCAACCTGTGGGTCACAGCCCCTTTGTGGGAGTCGTTTCATGGGGTCACATATCAGACATCCTGAATATGGGATATTTACATTATGATTCATAACAGTAGTGAAATTACAGTTTGGAGTAGCAGTGAAAATAACTATGGTGGGGGTCAGCACACATGAGAACTGTATGAAAGGGTGGCAGCATCAGGTAGGCTAGGTTAGCCCCTGATCTTCACTTCTCTTAAGCTCCCGCAGCGTCCTGTCAATCTCACTTTCCATGCCTGCCATTGTTCATCCCTTTGTTGGCCTTCCTCTATGAGTCTGGAGAACTCAATGGTAGAGGTTCTTCCTTACTCATTTTTATATCTCTAGGTAAAAACATTTGCTCACTGAATAAAGAGGTAAGACTGTGATCTCACAGAGAAGGCAATGAACCTGTAGTGGAGACTTGGGACTCGAGCGACCGCTTTGTTACTAAGTTCCTTCACTGATTTGGGTCTCAATTTCCTCATCTGTAAAATGAGAATAAAAATGCAACCCTCTTCCCCAGGGTTATGGAGATTAAATGAGGTAACAGAGCTCACCAGCTGCTCGCCCTGTTTGTGCCCTGCCCTAGCAAAACAGCCTGGACTATTGTTTGGATCTCATTTGCTCTGTCTCCTGGTGAGAGCCAAGTTGAAATCTGTTGCCTCGTTGGAGGGGACATTTGTAGAAGCAGCAAACGTATCGTATCGTCCAGGTGGCCTCTGCGCTGCTAGAAGGACAAATAATAAAAGAGAGGGACATGCCAGGCTACAGAGAGATGTACTTTTATGTTTCTTAAAGCTGAAGGAGAACCCAAGGTGGGAGGATGTGGCAAAGCAGACCTCCATCATGTGCTGATGGGTGTAAGCTCGCTAAGCCCAGGACTTCATCAACATCTGAACAAATGCCATTTCTATAAAGCCCTCTCATTCATCTACTGTCATCGTTTCTCGGTGCCTTAGGCTGATATGATTAACTCTATCATGACTATCCAAGTGTTAAGAAAAAAATGAGAGGAAGTAAAACGATTGCAAATACTATATAAAAGAGATGATATTCAGAATTTTAGGCATAGCTATCTCAAGAGATGTCTATCAATTTCCAGGTGAAATATCATTCTAGAAGATCTACTAATGTTGCTCTTTTTGCAATTATAAGGGAAACTCTTCCATCCAAAAGCACGTGACTTAGGGAGGCCTTAGAAGCTGTAACTGATAATTTTGAGTGTTTTCTTTGCTTTCCGTTTATTAAGCATGGACTGGGTCTCAGGAGATAAATGGTCAAGGGAAGGTGGTGGGGGTTGGGGGGAGAGGAAAGTGAGGCCAGGGGAATTCTTCCTCAAAGGCTAAAGTCAGTCCTAATGTTAAAGCCAATGACTACAGGAAAAAGGTACACTTTCATTTTGCCAAGCTTAAAAAAATATTTTGTGTTCAGATGGCACCTTTAATCATGAATAACTTTGGGCTGAGTTCCAGGCAGAGTCTTTTGCCACAAAGAACTCTGAGATCATACACTATATTCAGAGCACAGAAGAAAATTTTCATCCATTTCTGAAATATGGGCAGGGGAATAGAGCATATTTGAATAGTTTCATAACAAAACCATACCAGGGTGAAAAAAAAAGAAGGGCATCCTAGCTATTTGGAATTTAAAAAGCTACTATTTTAATTATTAAGTGGCATTTTTATTCATTCTCAGAGTGTTTCACAATAAATTAAGTAGCTTGCATAAGTCCAATGGCAATCTTCTATTTTAAATATATAGATAAAAGCAGATAGATTTTGTGATTTACCTAAGGCTAATTTAAATTGAAGAAAGGAGGGAGGTAAAAGAAAAAAAAGAAAGAAAAACTCCCAAAGTAGCAGGTTGTGACCCAGGAGTTTGAGCTCTTAAAGCTGAATTTAATCCACACTCAGGCCAAATATAATCCTCCAGTATGGAAGTGGTCCAGGACACCAGAGCTAACATTTTCTATCTTTGCCAAAGAGCCAGAGGCAGTTAAATGACAAGCAATCGGAACACTGATTCTGTTTCTCAACTGAAAGAAAAGCCAGCATCATGTGATAGGCACTTCCCACCACGGCAGGACACCGATTTAAGCATCTTAAAGGGAATGTACTGTTCCTGGACATCACTGTGGCCCCTTGTGCCACTCATTCCTTGGAAGTCTATTCAACAGTCTATTTAAATTAGAGTTTTGAATCATATAGTTTTTGGTGGCAAGGTTGAATCATTGCTGTCTTAGGGTTACTATTGCTGTGATAAAACAGCATGATCAAAAGCAACTTGGGGAGGAAAGGGTTTATTTCACTCACAGTTCCAAATATCAGCTAATAATCAAAAGCAGTGAGAGCAGGAACTAAAGCAGGGCAGGAACCTGGAGGCAGGAGCTGATGCAGAGCCCATGGAGGAGTGGTGCTTCCTGGCTTGTTCAACCTGGATGGCTCAGACTGGTTCCTATAGAACGCAGGACCACCAGCCCAGAGACGGCAACACCAACAATGGGCTGGGCCCTTCCACATCAGTTTGCCTACAAAGCTTATGAAAGCATTTCTCTCTCTCTCTCTTCTCCCCTCTCCCCATCTCCTTCCTTCCTTCTCTCTCTCTCTCTCTCTCTCTCTCTCTCTCTCTCTCTCTCTCTCTCTCTTTTGGTTTTCTGAGACAAGGTTTCTCTATATAACAGTCCTGGCTGTACTGGAACTCGCTCTGTAGATCAGGCTGACCTCGAACTCTGCCTCCCAAGATCTGGGGATAAAGGTGTGCACTCACCACCACTGCCATTTCAAGTTGACATAAACCTGTCTGGCACACCTGCTTTATGCCATGTATCAACCTGGAGCATTTGTCTTGCCCTGTGCTACTTTGTCACTCCATCCCCCTAGACCTCAGGTATGGGGAAGGCCTGGGTGATTCTTCTGTACTTTAGAAACTGAAACCCCATCACTACCCGATGAAAAGTGGTCCAGGAAACAGCTGCGGTTATCTTTTCCACACTTTTGTCCCTCGTTTTCATTTCCTCTGGGAATGCGCACGGACGCCTGTGAACAAACATACACCAACTTGCCCTTCACCGACTGTTCTGCCTTTTGAGTTAGCAAATGTGAGTACTTTTGGCACTCAGATACGGCGAAGTAGAGGCTGCTGGGAAGTCAGCCACAAATTAGAGTTGATCTTCCAACATCTTCTACCTGAAGGAGCAGTTCAGGAGATTAAAATTAATGAGCCCTGTCCCAGAGCTGCTCTAGCTTTTGAAATACATTTCAACTGGCAAGATAGAAGTAAGCATCTTGAGGATTCTCCAGTGCTTTTGAAATTTGTTTCCTTTAAACTTAACCCTGTCTGTATTTTCTGGATTCTTTATCTCCTGACTTTTTATCTAGTCTGTACACATTTTGATTTTGACTGTTTCTTGGATCTTTCTTCAAGCAGGACTTCTTTTTGTTGTTGTTTTGTTTTTTGGAGACAGTTTCTCTATGTAGCCCTGGCTGTCCTGGAACTCTCTGTAGATCAGGCTGGCCTCACACTCAGAGAGATCCACCTACCTCTGTCCCCAGAGTGTTGAGACTAAAGGAGTGAGTCACCAAGGCTGGCCAAACTCAAAAGACTTTAAAGACAAGCAGAACCACCTCAGGAGGATGAAAAGTGGTGACTGTTCCAGAGGCTAATCAATACACAGAGCTACTCAGGGTAGGTTTTGCTAGGGCTTAAATCAGGTTGTCAACTCAAACACAATGGGCTTTGTTACTCCGGTGTAAAGAGGAAACTGCAGTTTTTGGCCTCCTCAGATTGTATTGTAGAGCAGGACGGCAATTCCAGGCACAGGTTAGCTATTCAGCGTTCCCCAGCAAGTTAATTAGCTATTTCTGCAATGCACGGAAATGTTCAGCATTTTTATACTGGAGTTGGTCTCGGAGCTTTAAGTCTGGAGGGAGGGGACTGCATGTGAGGAAAGAGGTCTGTCAGAGTAACGGTTTTTTGGCGAGAGAGTCCAACACCTGTGATTTATCTCAGAAATCACAAACTCACTGTAATTCCAGAAAAATTTTAGGAGTACTAGAACTGGAGGACTTGTTGAGATGCCTATTTACTTGAGCGTTGAATTACTCTGGGTTCAAAAGTCCTTCGGTGGGAAGCAGAGTAGGGCCAAAATGACTCCCCAAGAAATGCCCAAGGTTCAGAAACCCGCAGGGAGTTGCGGGGGGGGGGGACGATGGGCACCTTGTCTGGACAGGTACAATCATGCAAGTGGGCATGGCGACCTTTGTTGTATCTGACGGTTGAACACAGGGGTTAGGGCGGGCGAACGCAGCAAGGTGAAGAGGTTTGTGAGGAGGAACTCTGAGACTTTGAATGGAGCTGAAGAGTGTGCGCCCAGCCAAGTGACAGCACGCCCCGCTCCCCTCCCCCGCGGCCAGTCTCCAGGCAGAAGAGCCTAACGTCAGCCTGTCCTCCCCGTCGTCACTAGTCCGGGCGGACCGAGCCACAGCGGGAGCCCCGCCAGTCTCCGGGCAGCTCGAGCCCCCCCGAGCGCTCGCCCAGCCTGTCAGTAACCGCCGTTTGCGCCTTCTTTCTTTCTCCACAACCCCACCTCTTCCTCCTCTTTTCTTTTCCCCTTCTGCCTTTGTCCCGCTTAGTAACTGAGGTCCGACCAATCGCCGCCTTACCGGCCGGCACCGGCTTTCTTCTGATTGGCCCGCTTGGGGCGCGCAGCCGTCTCCGCTCCTCAGCTGGAGCAGGGCAGACAAAAGACGCAGGCTCGGGCTCCGGCAACCGCGAGCAGCCAATCACCGTGTTCCCCCCTTCTCCGGGCCGAGCTCGCGTGCGCCCGGCTCGGGCTCCTGGCGAGCAGCCAGCGCCCGGGCTGTACCATTCGGAGGGAGGCAGAGGGGGGAAGACAAAGGTCGACTAAAGAGGGACGCCTGACACGGTGACGGGGAGAGGGCAGAGTCGGAGTGGAGGGCTGTAGTCGTCATTTATTTCCGGGCACTTGACAATCGTCACATGTCAAGATGGTACGGTTTGGAGAGGACAGTCGTGCCGTCGGCCGTTCCCCCTGCCCCGCGCGGTTGGGTGGCGCCCCAGCGGGGGTGGGAAGGGAGGGCGGGGAAGGAGGTCCCCTCCGCGCAGTTAAAATGAAACTCAAGTGGTTGGAGCCCCGGCAGAGCGTGAAGGGAGCCGGCGCTGACGGGGTTACCTCTGCTACCCGCGCACAGCCGAGCTCACAGCCGAGCTCTCTGGACTCTCCGGCGGGTCGTCGTTCCGAAGCTGCGGGAGCTTGGGTTCCCAGCCTGAGGCGAGCAGAGCCAGAGTCCCAGTCCCAGAGGGAATCGCTCTCTGCAGACCAGTGGGACCCCGAAACTTGAACGCAGCCCCCCCATCCCCTTTCAAACCTTTGTCACTTTCCCAGCTTTCTCCCAACGCGTTCTTTTTTCCTCCTCTCCCATTCTCTCTCCTCCGAAGGACACAAAAGTGGCTTCCGCTGAAAGATTAGGAGGCGGTAGGGAGCTTTTCCCTTTGGAGAGCGATTGTCTAGGAAGGATTTTTCGGGGAGCGGCGTTTTTTTGTTTGTTTTTTTGTTTTTGTTTTTTTAACGCCACTGCTCTCTGCTTTCCGAGCCTCTCTGTAACCCTCTGAGGTAAAAAGCCCCGTAGCTTGAAAGTTCGGGGCATTTTGTTGGGTGCTTGTAGGAGGAGAGACGGGGAGGACCTTGTCCTCGTCCCAGTAGTTGACTGGACTTGTACTGGCCGTTGGAAACCCCGAAGTACATTTCCATTTGGAACTTTAGCAAATATATATATATTTAGATTTTAAAGTATCAGATAAAAAATATATATATATGCTTTCTATATATTTCCTGACGGCCTGCCCCTGACAGCGCGATGTACAATACGGTGTGGAGTATGGACCGCGATGACGCAGACTGGAGGGAGGTGATGATGCCCTATTCGACAGAACTGATATTTTATATTGAAATGGATCCTCCAGGTATTTGGGAGCAAACTTTTTATTTCTTTGGACGGGTCTGATTTGTGCTTAACAAAACCCCGGTGATGGTTTCAGGCCAGAAGTGTTCCTGGGTGCGCCAGGTTTGGGATGAGAGGCAGATTGCAGTTAAAGCCGCAGTAAAACTGCTTCGGTTTATACCTTTAAAGTTTTCAGTTAGGACCCTCCCTGATCCCATTGTCCCTTGGGGGTGGGGGGACTGGAGTGGGGAGGGGAAGATCCGGGTTTTTTTTTTTTTTTTTTTTTTTTTTTTTTGCCTTTGCATGTCATTCAGGTTTTTGACTGCCCTCCACTTTAAAAAAAAAAAATCAAAATTTCTACCTGCAAGGGATGTTTTATAATCCATTCATGAAGACAGTCTTTCCCTTTGTGGGAACTCCTTAAAGCTTATACTTTAATTCAGAGCTCTGGTTTGGTTCGTTGTGTTTTACCTTAGGCAACTTCAGAAACGGAGTTGCCTTTGTGATTATTCATTTTAAGATTCTGTGTTTCTCTCACAGAAACCAAATGCCAGTTAGTGATTTTCAGGGATTGGGTGGTTTTATTCATTCATGGCCTTAGTCTGAGGTTCTTTTCCATCTGTGCATATAGTCTCTTAGGTCTGCATGCAATGATTTGTTACTTGTTAATTTATGGTGATTTAACTTAATTTGAGTGTCAGAATTGATATAATTTTGACTCTTAAAAATAAAGAACCTTTCTCTTTCCTGTGAATGGGATATATACAGATATGTGACAGGTTTCTGTACGTGTACATGTGAAATGTATATATAAATATATTTTATTTGAGAGCTTTGTCTGAGGCCATTATAGTTATTTTGTGTCTCTGATAGGGAAGGAAAAAGAAAGGGAAATGAAAAGTTGTTTTTGTTCTTTAAAGTGTGTCTCATTTTAGGTTATTATAGCCATCAGATACTCAAACCTTCTTCGCAGTTACCGACAGTGCTTTATGTAATGATTTTGAATAAGCAGAGGGCCTTTGTGATTCCTTGTGTTTACTGAGGATGAATTCGTTGTTCTTTAAAAAAATGGGTTATAGTTAAGCCTACAGAATAATGTGTTTGTCATTAGGGAACCTTGCTTATTATAAGACTTTGTATTTTTGGAAACGTTTGAAAAGAATGGAGTCCGTACAAGTATAATGAAGTATAAATGTCTCGTAGAAGGTATGTAGTAATTATTTCTTGTGTCCTTGTGAATGGAGAATTACCTTCTTTAAAAATTAGTGTTAGGGTTAAATGATCCCTTAAAAACTAATATGAATACTGAACCACCCTTCTTTGGAAAGTCTAAATTATCACTAAGAATTTTTCTCTTTTCCTTTGTTTTAGAACTGTCTTGGTTTACTTTTGTAATTGTGGTTGTAATCCACATGCAGCTCTTCAGTGTTTTGTAAAGTTTGTAAGATTTACCACCCATCTATTGTGTGTGTTTTCCCCTTTGTTTCCCCCAATGGTTAAGCATTGCTTCTGTCAAATACATTTGTCATTCATGTGTTCAGAAATCCAGCATACCACTGGGATCTCTCCTGTAGAGAGTAAATAATGGCATATATCTGTGTTTGTAAGGATTATATATGCACATTGCCTTCGGATCATGCTGGATCATATAGTATCTTGTCTTCCATACATACAAAGGGAATTTATTGGGTGGGGGAGTTGAGCAGGGAGGAGGGTAGAAAATGAAGAAGGCACTAATGATTGAAAACTTTTAATCTTATTGAAAAATATTGGCCAAGTTGAGTTGAATATATATTTTATTTATTTTTGAGATTGACTCTCACAGTATAGCTCAGGCTAGCCTGTAACTCTGTGTGGTCGAGGCTATTCTCTTAAACTTGCACGCCTTCTGTCTCATCCTCTGAAGTGCCGAGATTACAGGCATGTGCCACTGTGTTTGGCCCAGAAATTATTTTTCAAAAAGCTGACTATTAAAATTATGCAAAGATGTGGGTTTTAATATGGTTGTATAGAAAATTCTGACCCAAACTTTATTTTTCAACGTAGTAAACTTTTGAATTTTAAGATGTCTATCCTTGAATGAAATCTGTATACTAAATATTAAGAACACTGAAAATATGTTTATATTATTATCTTTTGTTTTGCATCCTTAGTAAAAATATGATTTTTCCTAGTAATATTTTAAAAGAAACTACTTTTAAATATGTTGAAACATTGACTATAAAGTGAATTTTTGTTCTTTTTTATGAGATACTAGATGATTGGCGTGGAACTAACAGAAATTCATCTGCCTCTGCCTCCCTAGTACTGGATTAAAGGGGTGAGCCATCACACCTGGCCTAAAGTGGGAAAAAATATATATGTATTTATATTTCTCTGTGTGTGTGTGTGTGTGTGTGTGTATGAGTAACTTTTTTGCATATACATTCCATTTTCTCTTTATTTTTTTTGTGTGTGCCAGATCATATTTTATTTAAATTATTAGAAAAAAAATTTGACAGTGCTGGCACACACCTTTCATCCCAGCACTTGTGAGGCCGAGGCCGTCAGGTCTCTGAGTTCAAGGCCAGCCTGGTCTACAGAGTGAGTTCCAAAACATCCAGGAGGCTACACAAAGAAACCCTATCTAGAAAAAACGAAAACAACACAAACAAACACCAGATAAATAAAACATCTTTTTTTTCAAAACTGAGATACAATGATATTTACTTTTTTCTTTTAGAATTTATACATGCTTTGGCTGTATTCAATCTCCTTCCAGCTTCTCCCAGTTCCAACCTCCCTTTCCTACCCATATAACTTCATATCCTTTTTTGAATATTTCTTAATGGAATTAATGTGAATGCCAACTCTGTTTTGTGTGATGAGTTCGGGTTTAGAATATGAGTTAAACTATGAGTAAATTTTCGATGAAATGATTGGCAGAATGTGTCTTTTTCCTAGCCTGCCACTGTAAAGAAAGTGCTTCCTCCCTCTCTCCCACCCTCCCTGCCTTCCTCCTGGACTGGGTGAAAGCTTACTGGTTTCCCATTTCTAGTCTGTCTAGTCTATAGTGTTTTTTTTGTTTTTTTTTTTTGTGTGTGTGTGTGTACCACATGCATGCCTGGAACCCTCTGAGGCCAGAAGAGGACATTGGATTCCCTGGAACTAGAGATACAGTTATGAGCCATGATGTGGGTGCAAGGAATTGAACCCTGGTCCTCTGGGTGAGCAAAAAGGTTCTTAACTGATGAGCTGTCGCCTCTCTACTCCCTAGTCTACAATTTTATTCTTAAAATATCATGTGATGTTTTGCCTACAATGATAAATCTTCTAATTTCCTTAAAAATCTTCTGTTGGCTCTGGGCGGCAGTGGTGTAGGCCTTTAATCCCAGTGCTCAGGAGGCAGAGGCAGGCAGATCTCTTTGAGTTCCAAGCCAAGCCTGGTCTACAGAAGGAGTTCTAAGATAGCCTGAACTATATAGAGAAAGCTAATCTAGAAAAAACAAACAAAATCTTCCAATTGCTTCTTTTGCCTATATAAAAACAAAAGCACCAGATTGCTTACCCTTGTATATAAATCCAACTATTTTTGCTTCCTAATTTTCTAGTCCATTTTTCTTCTGGAGTCCATCATAGCTTCTATAGATTTTTTTTATGTTGCTTTAATGTGTGATTTTTGTCTTCCAGTCACTTAATAGTCATTTGTCAAAAGTTTATGTATGTTTCAGACTCACATCAGATGCTTTTTTTTATCCCCATAACGTTTATTCCCTAATGCCCTTTGCTGGAAGATATCCTTCCTTTGTCATTTCTTTTAGAGTACTTCTTAGATGGAATTTCTTTATCATGCTATATGATAATCTTTCTTATCATCCTTTATGATATCACTGCACTAATTTATGTATATTTTGATCTATGGAATTATCTTCTTACTTGGTTGGAAGCTTCTTAGCTTGTTTTGGGTCTTGGGAGTAGAAGAAAATTAATTAATATATATTGAACTAATAAGATAACTAAGGAGTACTGTTTCTTCCTAGATTTATGTGTTTTTGCTTCAGGTCCTTGGTCACTTCATTCTTTGCCTATTGCAACATCCTAACTTTTGAGTGAGTATATTTATTAGGGTCCTTAATTGAAATATTATCAATATTTTTGTGTATTTTTAGGTTGATTTTAGTCTGAACTATAAATGTAGAAGGTTTTTTTTAACCTGTTACTGCATTTAAAACTCTTCCATCTGAGTGGGGGTGGCATACCCCTTCAGTCTTGAGAAGCCGAGGCAGAGGCAGTTGGAGCTCTGTGAGTTTGAGGTCAGCCTGGTCTACACAGAGAGATATCTAGGACAGCCAGATCTACAATGAGAAACCCTGTCAAAAAAAAAAAAGAATTGAATCTAAATAGGAGCTTAATATCTTTTTTGAAAAATTAATTATATTGGTTGATTGATTGATGGATATGTATATGTGTATGTATGGGAGCAGAAGTGCCATGGTGCACCTGTAGCAATTAGAGGACAATTTACAAGAGTTGGTTTTCCTAGAACCGTGGAGTATACAACAAAACTCAGGTTGGCAAGCTTGGCAGCAAGCACCTTTACTCACTGAGCCACCTTCGTGGCCTGGGTTTGATATTTTAATGTTCCTTAATTTTCTGGCAGCTCTGTAGAGATAGTGTTTACATGAAATGTAAGACTACCGTCGAAATGGTAAGCTTAGGGTTAGAAATATAGTTCAGTTGTTAGAGTGCTTGTCTGGTTTATAGGAGACCCTGGGTTTGATCCCAACATAAGATAAACTGGATGTGGTGATATAGGTCTGTAATTCCAGGTAGAAGCAGGATGAGGTTGTCAGGAAGATCATAGCTACACAGAGAGCTGAGACTAGTGTGGGATATGACATCTATCTCCAAAAAAGAGAAAAAATAGTATCAAGAGTTAGGGTTGTAGGCTGGGCTGGTAACATGGCTCAGCAGGTAGAAGTTCTTCTTGACAGTGTCCAGCCTGATAGCCTGTTTTTTTTAAAAAAAATATTTATTTATTTATTATGTATACAATATTCTTTCTGCGTGTATGCCTGCAGGCCAGAAGAGGGCACCAGACCTCATTACGTATGGTTGTGAGCCACCATGTGGTTGCCTGGAATTGAACTCAGGACCTTTGGAAGAGCAGGCAATGCTCTTAACCACTGAGCCATCTCTCCAGCCCCCTAGCCTGGATTTGATCCTCAGGATCCACACAGTAGGAAGAGAAAAGTTCCATAAGTTGTCTCTGACTTCTGCTTGTGCACTGTGGCAAATGTGTCCACATATACATGTGGGGACACATAAACTAAATAAGTAAATAAATGTAAAAACAGAAAAGAATTAAACTTGTTGTGGTGGTGCATACTACTATTCCCAGCATTTGGGAGGTAGAAAGAGGAGGACCTTTGTGTTCAAGGCCAGTATAAGCTATGTAGGGAGTTCCAGGACAGTCAAGGGTTCAGAGAAATGTTGTAGAAGGCCGCTTGTTTGTTCCCGGCAGCTCAGCCCTGAAATAATCACTCAGAAACCATATTATTTGCAATACTGTTTGGCCAATAGCTTAAGTGTATTTTTGGCTAAGTCTTATATCTTAGTTTAACCCATCTCCATTAATCTGCTAATTGTCATATGGCTGTGGCTTACCAGATAAAGTTTCGTCTTTTGTCTGTCTCTGGTGGGGGCTACATGGTGTCTCTAAACTCCGCCTTCCTTCTCCCAGCATTCAGTTTAGTTTTCCCTGCCTAGTTCGACTCTGCCCTATCAACGGGCTAAGGCAGTTTCTTTATTAACGAATGGTATTCATAGCACACAGAGGGGAATCCCATATCATAGTAAGATCCTTTCTCAAAAACAAATAAAATTGTGACACACATAGAATAAGCAAACAAAATATGACCAATAAGTATCTTGCTTATTCCTGAGATACATACGTGTATTGGGGGTTACTAGCCAAGCAGTTGCATGACTAGGCTCTCAGCGAGTCTCATCTTTGATATAAGGGCTATCGCAGAAATGAACTATACTTGACTGATCTAGAATTATTAACAATATTTATAGATAGAGCTCAGATAAAGCCTGAGTTTGGTGGCACACACTTTGTAATCTAGGCAGGAAGATCCAGTGTTCAAGACCATCTTGGGTTACTTATCTAGACCTTCTTAGGAAGAAAAACAATAAAAGGTTAAGGATAATGGTCCATTAACTCAATACTTGAATTTTGACATTAATTTTTTTTAAAAATTTATGTTTTATATGTATGATTTCAGCCAGCATATATATCTATACCATGTACATGCCCAATGCTCAAGAGGCCAGCAAAGTGCATTAAATCTTCTGGAACCCAGGAATTAGACAGATTTGAGCCATCATGTGGGTGCTGGGAATGGAACTCAGGTCTTCTGCAAGAGTAGTCATTGCCGAGGCATCTCTCCAGCCCAAACGTTTTGACTGTAGAAAAATGTAATGAATGATTCTTTTTTTTTTAAATTGACAGAACTCTTAAGATTGTAGATCTTTTGTTGTCACCAAGATAAATTTTTGAAAATTATATCTAGAGTAGCAACATTTCTTCAATAGATAATGATTTTTTACACTTATATGTTTATTTGTTGTGTGTGTGTGAACATATAGGCATCTGTGGTGCTCATGTTGTAGGCAGAGAACTCAGTCCTAGGAGTTGGTTCTCTCCTTTTACAAGGTTGTCAGCCTCAGTGGACAGTATCTTACCCACTGAGTCAGCTCGCTGACCTGATCATTAATATTACTTGGGAAAATACAAATGTAGTAATGTCTAGAAAAGCAGTTCATGCTGGAGATATGACTCAGGCAGTACATTTGCTGAGCATGTGCGAATTTCTTCATTTGTTTTCCCAATCTTTTCCTCTCAAAGTTCTCAGTTTCTTATGTCTCAGTATTCTGGTTCTTAAAAATTATTGAGGGCACCAAAGAACATCTGTTTAAATAGATCATGCTTTTGCTGTTTAAGAGTCTGTATAGCATAGGCTAGACTTAACTCACTATGTTCTTCAGACTGTCTTTAAACTCATGGTAATCTTACTGCCTTAACTTCCTTAGTACTGGGATTAGAGGCATATACCACTATGTTTTTAAATTAGCTGTTCTCAACCTGTGGGTCATGACTCCTTTGGAGTCGCAAAAAAGATAATCTGCATATAGGATACATACCTTTCGATTCATAATGGTAGCAAAATTACAGTTATAGGGTAGCAATGAAGTAGTTTTATGGTTTGGGGGTAAAACTATATGAGGGTCGCAGCATGAGTAAGGTTGAGAACCAACCATTGCTTTAATGAATTATTGAATTATAGTTACTGTTGTGGAATAAAACTAAATGTAAGAAATAATTCAAGCCAGATGTGGTGGCATGCACCTGGAATCTCAGTGGTGGTAGAGACAGGAAGATCAGGAATTTTAGAGTCTCCTCAGCTACAAAAGAGTTTGAGATAAGCCTGGGCTACATGAGACCCCATCTCTAAAAACAGAAAAAGAAAAATATTAATTCAAATAGTAATATGATATGCTTTTTGGACTCCTTTGGGGGGAGTCCATCATCCAGCTCCCAAATGGATCACTTTTTTCTTTTGAGACAGGGTTTTTCAGTAGCTAAAGAGCCAGTCCTGGAACTACCTCTGTAGACCAGGTTGGCCTCAAACTCACAGAGATCCACCTGCCTCTGCCTCCTGAGTGCTGGGATTAAAGACATGTGCCACCACTGCCCAGCCAGAGTCTTATTCTTATTTATAAAACATCTAGCCTTTGCTTGGTTTGTTTCTTGCCCTTTTTTCTTAACTTATATTATCCTGTCTACTCTTGGACCTCTGTGTTTTTCCCATTCTCTTCTTTAAATTTTACTGTTTATTCTGTGGATTGATGGGTGGCTGGATGGCCCCTGATGTCCTCCTCCTCTTCAGGCTACTCCAGAACCCCTTCTCTCAGTTTTGTCCTTCCGTTTATTCTCTTTTCTTACCAGCCCACCCTATCCTTTCTTCTGCCTCACTATTGGTCATTTAGATCTTTATTATACCATCAGATGATCAAGATAGACAAAACATCACAGCTTCACGGAATTAAAAAATGCAACATAAACTTTAAAAGTAACACCTTAAAATAATATTCCCAAGAAATTCATTTAAAAATAAAAACATGACATACTAACATTTTAAAATAAAAAACTCTTCTAAAAACAAAACAAAAGTTAGTGAGAAAAGTGATGCTATTCTGTGTTTTTGCATGCTTTTAACATGTAGCTTTATAGCCAGATAGCCGTATGATTGCTCTTGCTGTTGGTCCATTGAGATACCATTTATCATAGCCTATGGAAAATTTTACAGATAGGAGGATGGGAATGAAGAAGACAGGCAGAGGAGGCTCATGCTTTCAGGAGGCAGAAGCAAGCAGATCTCTGATTTCAAGGCCAGCCTGATCTACAGAGTGAGTTGTAGGTTAGCCAGGGCTACGCCAAGAAACCCTGTCCCAAAAAAGCAAAGCAAAAGTTGTATTTGTTTGGGATGTGTATGTGTCAGAGCACAGTATAGGAGAGCTATCTTTATAGTTTCTGTATTTAACAAACAAGTAGAAAAAGAATTACAGGACTGGGGATATGACAGTTGTCAAGAGTGCTTGACTACTGTTCAGGTCCTAGATTCTATATGTAGTACTGCATAAATTGGGAATCCCTCCAGCAATTAGGAGGTAGAGGCTGGAGGACTGATCAGAAATTTAAGGACATCCTCAGCTACATATTGAATTGGAGACCAACCTGGGATATATGTGACTCTGTTACAGAAATTTAATAAATTAATAAAAAGGAATTACAGACGTATTTGTGATATAATTGTTTTAAAAGATACAGTCTTTAATCCCAGCATTCGGGAGGCAGAGGCAAGCAGATCTCTGTGAATTCAAGGCCAGCCTGGTCTACAAGAGCTAGTTCAAGGACAGCTTCCAAAGCCACAGAGAAACCTGTCTTGAAAAAACAAAAAAAAAAGATAATCTTCAAAGAAAGAACGAAAGAACACAAGCACGAGAAATATAAATTTATGTATGTGTGTAGGTGCATGCACACATATGCATATGTGGAGACCAGAAACAGACACTGAGGGTCTTGCTGAACCTGGCACTCACTGGTTGTGCTGACTGGCCAGTGAACACTGAGGCTCTCCCTGTCTCTGTATACTCTGCCCTAGAGCTATATATGTACAGGATAACACCTGTTTTTATGTGGGTTCTGGGGGTGAGAACTCAGGTCCTCAGGCTTACAGAGGAAGCAGTTTACCATCTCCTGAGTCCCATATTCTTGTAGACTCAAAGCCATTTTATGCTTTCTTTATACTATTTCTTTTTGCTACCTTTATAAAGCAGATACTTTGTTTCACTTCATACAGGATACCAAAGCTAGGATAAGTTTAAAGACAAGGCTCAAGGCAGTAAAGCAAATTTACAAACAAAAACTGACAGTTTATACCCTTTAAACTTGGTGTGGCTGACCTTTAGTAATACAGTACCAATTTACGCCTTCACTAATCTGTCTACTCTCTTCTAGTCCAATAGCCTGGTTGTATCTTTTTATTCCTATCCCCAAGCTTTTGCTTGTACTGCTTCTCGTGTAGTGCAATATTGTATACCACCACAGCCACATCTTCAAATCACGACCTTGTGCTAGACATCTTTTCTTTTTAAAACCTAGTTTTAGAGATCCTAGTACTGTGTGTTTTTTGGTATATGTCTGTAGCTTGTTATCTTTACAAGAAATAATATATCTCATGAATGTAATTTCATTTATTTCTCCAATAATGCAAGTAACAACTTCTTTTTCTTTATATTATTTATTTGAGACAGTTTCACTGTAGCCCTGGCTGTCCTAGAACTCCCTTATGTAGACTTATATTGGCCTTGAACTCACAAGAAGTCTTGCTTTTGCCTTCTGAGTGCTGGAATCAAAGGTGTGCACTACAACCACACCCTGACCAATAATGTAAGCTTCTTTATGTGGCTCTTTTGCATCTTTCTCTTTTCTTTTTGGTGTGAGTATGTGATGTGTGTGTGAGTGTTTGGTGTGTGTGTGTGTGTGTTCTTGCTGTGGATATGTACATGTTTGTGCATGTGAATACGTATCTGTGTGTCTGTGTTTGAAGGTAGCAGCTGACTTGGGTGCTCAAGTTCAACCCAAGTCATGCCATTGTGCATGGACCACACTAGTGTGTAATCTACCCTGTGATCTGGTGTTGAGGAGAAACAGTACAGCCAAAGTCAGGTACCATCTACTGTTATCTAGCCTTGGGTGACCAGAGTACATAGCCATATAATCTTGAATTGTATTAATTTTTAAAATTTATTAAAATTATTATTATTATTGTTGTTGTTGAGACAGGCTTGGTGACAGGCACCTTGACCCATTGACTGTACATAGTCAGTCTTTGCTGTCTTGGAACACTGACTGTGTAGACCAGGCTGGCCTCAAATTCATAGTAATCTGCCTGCCTCTGCTTCCCAAATGTTGGAATTAAAGGCATGTGTTCACCACTCCCAGCTAAAAATTTTATTTTTAAACTTATGATAAATCTGTCATGACTTAAAATTTATGCATTGTTTTTATTGAAATGAATTGCTTTAGAGTCTGTTCTTTTTTGTCTTATATTTGTTTTACTTTGTGTGTGTGTCTCACACATGTAGAGACCAAAGGACAGCTTCCAGGCGTTGGTTCTCTTCTGCCATGTGGGTTCTGGGAATAAGATTCAAGTCATCAGGCCTGGTGGCGGGCTACTTGACCACTGAGCCATTTCTCTGTCCCTAGAGTTTGTTTCTGTATTTGACTTTTTTTTTCAGAGAGGGTTTTGCTAATAGTCCTAGTTGGACTAGAGCTTGCTACACAGCCTAGGCTGTCCTAAACTCACTGAGATTTGCTTATCTCCGCCTCCCGAATGCTAGCATAGAGGCTTGTACCACAATACCAGTCTCTGTATTAGATTTTTTTGAATTTCAGTTTTGTAGTGGGTATAATTTACTAATAAGCATTTTTTTCTGCTATTGGGTTATGTTTCTTAAAAATAGTAACTGTTTTCAGTGGAAGGTTGCACAGCTGATTCAAAATGGCATAAGAACCAAAAATCTATCTTTCCATGTAACAGGCTTCAAGGTTTGTTTATTTTAGCAGCTTAACAGTTTCAGTACCAAAAAACCCTTATATTCTGTTTAATTCATATACTGCTCAAATCTTCCATGCTTGAGATTGGCTTAACCAAGTTTAAACCAATCAAGTTTAGTAAAATGGTTTCAGTGATTTTTAGAAAAACTCATACACAGTTTCTACAAGAAGACAGACTCTGCTTCTGTGTCTCAGTTTCCAGAGAGAAGACTCCAGAAACTTTTCCCAAACTTCTCTCTTGTCCTTTTGCCCAGAGTCAGGTCATATGCTAGTTCCTGAGCCAATCACTGTAGATCACCCTTACACTAATTGTGTCCCTGAAAGTGGAATGGTGTTGGTTTCCCCTAAGGCATACTGCTGTAACCTGGAGGGATTCTATTAGGAAGAGAAGGAGAAAATGGATCTTGGTAAGCTATCAGTGGCTATGATTTGGAAAACCATAGCTTTCTTTAAGATTATTTGTCTTTGCACATAAAAAGTATTAGAAAGTTATTTGTTCCCCTTTTTTAGAACTAAAATTTGGTGATGGGAAACCCATTTTCACTTTCTCAGAGTTCACAAGGCCAGATAGCACATATTAAGAGGTAAATAAAAGGACAGCAAAGTGGATCAGTAAAGAAGGGTATTTGCCACCAAACTTGGTCTGATTTGGCCCCTGGGATTCACATAGTAGAGTTACTCTCCAACTTTCACATTTGTGCTGTGACCTTTAACACACAAATAAATGAATGAATTAAAGAACACAAATGTGTCCACATGAAGACTAAAGTTTTTTTTCCCTGCTGCACTTATAACAGTGTCTAGCAGTCAAACATTTGTTAAAAATACCAATGAATTAATACACAAAAGTAGGAGCTAGGGAGAGATGGCTCAGTGGGTAACATGTTAGCTGCACAAGCATGAGGACCTTGACTATGGGTCACCAACAACGCTCGTGAAAACCTGGCATGTTGATGCATGCCTGTACTCCCAGTACTGGGAGGGAGAGACAGGAGAGATTCTAGAGCTCATTGGCTAGCTGGTATTAAAGATGTGTGCCATCACTTCCTGGTCTTTATGACTAACTAGTCACTTAGCTCTACATTCTGATCTTCAGGCAAGCTCTGTTTGTTAGATCACAAACAAAATATCACCACATCACTTCAAAACTGACTTGTTTTTTTCTAGTTTCTTAGCTTTATATGAATTAAAGATTAAACAAAAACAATATATTTTTACTATTTTTTCTCTCTTAAAGTGTTATGATTCTGACCTCTGAAATTTAGTTGCTTAGTAGAGGTATATTTGGCCTTAGTTATTTGAAAAAGATTTACCATAAGTTATGATGATAAACAATTCAATATAAATCTAATTCGTACTCTAATTTACTTTAAAAGGTAACTTTAAGGGGCTAGAGAGATGGCTCAGATTGGCAGCTTTCCTGGAGGACCTGGGTTTGATTCTCAGCATCTACATGGTGGCTCACAACTATTGGTAACTCCAGTTCCAGGGGATCTGACACCTTCTTTTGACCTCCAAGAGCAGTAGCCATGCACATGCTACATAGGCATACATAGAGAAAAAACATTAATATACACAAAAGATCTTTTAAAATTATTATTGTTTTTTTGAGACAGGGTTTCTTTGTGTAGCCTTGGCTATCTTGAAACTTGCTATATAGAACAGGCTGCCCTCAAAGATCCATCTACATCTGCCTTCGAAGTGCTAGGGTTAAAAGTATACACTATTATGCCAGGTCCTGTTTCTCTTTAATCCATGTATTTATCATTTTGCAACCAGTTAAACAGTGCTAAACATCTGTTGATGAGATCAGCAGTCTAACCCTAAATATATTTAAGGCCTTTCATGATTTGAACCCCATTTGCCTATCTGACACATTTACCACACTTCCTACCTCACATGTATTTTAACAAAAGTTAAGGTACATTAACCCATGCGTGTAGTTAGGCTGTTACTTCTCCATGATCTTGCCAGTAACTCATACATTCCTCCTCCTGCTTATATAATTTTACTATGATTATAGTAAAACATTTTGATCCATCACTTTTTACTAATAGTATTGGAGATTCAGCAATTATTGATTCAGTCCATATCCTAATGGAATTTATAGCCTAATAATGAATAAAGAAGCTAAACTACTACTAATAAATACAAATAATTTAAATAGGTGGATAAAAAAGACAGGTAAAGGTACTTGCTACACAGCGCAACAACCTGAGTTCAATCCAAGAGACCCACACGTGTGCATCTGTGAATACATTATACAGAAGCACTTTTGTTTCTATTCCATTTAGCCACATGGTTTGGCTTTTAGAAGCTATCTGATTAATTTTAAAAGTGCCACTGGGTAATTTAGACTTGTGGGGGGGCATTAATTCAGAACTTGGGGGTTAGTCTTTCTCCAAATAATGATAAACTGTAAGAACAGTTCTTACATATCTTACTGGGACTGGTCTGAGCTGTTCTTTGGTTGAGCAATGGAAATTTAAAGTTGTCAGATAATGCATGTTATCTGTCTCATACAATAAATATTTGGCACATACTATATTAAAAATCACTGTTTATTTGAAATTCAAGTTTAGATGGGCATTGTGTATTTGTTAAATCTGAAAGTCCTAATTTAGGGAGAGGCTGCTGACGAGACCGTGTTTTCTATACAGTGATATGTGACTTGATGCAGTAGATACTGAATAGAAATTTCAAAAAGGGGGGGCTGGAGAGATGGCTCAGTGATTAAGAGCATTGCCTGCTCTTCCAAAGGTCCTGAGTTCAATTCCCAGCAACCACATGGTGGCTCACAACCATCTGTAATGAGGTCTGGTGCCCTCTTCTGGCCTTCAGTCATACATGCAGACAGAACATTGTATACTTAATACATAAATAAATATTTTAAAAAGAAAAGAAAAAAATAAAAAAAAGAAAAAAAGAAGAAAAAAGAAATAAAAAAAAGAAATTTCAAAAGGTAGCTGCTGTTTACTCCTGGGATTACAGGTATCCTCATTCACAGGAGGTAAAGATTATGTTACATAAGCATACCACAAAAAAGCATGATCTTGACAGTAATTAGACCATCTCTGTGTTTTAAAGATTACTTTTAAAATCTGGGTAGCTTTCTTGTCTACACAGTGGCTATTAGAACTACTTCAAGGGTTTGTTAAAACACATATTGCTTGGATTTACCTTCAAAATTTCTGTTTTAGGAGGTCTGGGGTTGAGTTCTAGGAGTTTGTAACAAGTGCTTAGGTGAAACTGACTTTGCTAGTCACAAACTGCATTGTTAGAATCACTGTTATGATGTATCAAGCCTGTTCCTGGAGCCGAGGAACAGTTTAGTCCCACCTAAATTCCTTACTAATGTCGGGAAGGAACAAGGCATTTTGGAGAAATAATAACTATGTCCAGTAAAAAGAAAAAAAGAAGACTGCTATTTTTTGAATATCTACTTTCCTTCCCTTTTATTAGCTTCTTGATTTTTAAAAGTAATTCCCCCATACCTTTTTTCAATCAGTGTGAAATAGGTGGGGATGACCTAATCCATGGTCTAAAGGTGGCTTATGATCCACTCCTGATCAATAAGGGCAGTTGCTGGGTGATTAGCCTACCAGGGAATAGGGCAGTGATCTTTGTAGTATAATCAATGAAATTCTATTTCCTGTCCTCATTAATGATCTGAAAAGGACAGAAGCCTTGTCTTCAGGGAACTCAGTCTTCTCTAGGTAAGGAGACCTACACATTAACAACTACATATAGTACCTCCTCTTATAACTACATACAATACTTCCTCTTATAACTACATGCAATACTTCCTCTTATAACTACATATAGTATTTCCTCTTATAACAACATGTAGTACTTCCTCTTATAACTACATATAGTATTTCCTCTTATAACAACATGTAGTATTTCCTCTTGTAACTACATGCAGTACTTCCTCTTATAACTACATGTAGTACTTCCTCTTATAATTACGTGCAGTACTTCCTCTTATAACTACATGTAGTATTTTCTCTTAGAACTATGTACATGGGAGGGGGAGGGAAATGGGAGGAGGTGGAAGTTTTTAATAAAAAATAAAAAAATTTGCTGAAAAAAAAGAACTATGTGCAGTATTTCCTCTTAGAACTATATGTAATACTTCCTCTTACAACTCTTTCCCTTTCTTCTTAAAGTCATGACATGTACAGCTTCATTATATGGATATTGTATTAACTCTTTTACTTTAAAAATTTTTTTTCCAAGACAGGTTTTCTCTATGAAACAGTCCTAGCTGTCCTGGAACTCACTTTTGTACACCCGGCTGGTCTCGAACTCTCAGAGATCTCCCTGCCTCTGCCTCCCAAGTGCTGGGATTGAAGCCATGCACCACCACTGCTTGGGTCTCCTTTACATTTTTTAAAAATTTATTATGTATACAGTGTTCTGTCTGCATGCATGGCCTACACACCAGAAGAAGGCACCAGATCTCATTATAGATAGTTGTGAACTACCATGTGGTTGCTGAGAATTGAACTGAGGATCTCTGAAAGAGCAGCTAGTGCTCTTAACCTCTGAGCCATCTCTCCAGCCCTTCTTTACATTTAAAATTACATTTTATGTATTTATTTATTTGTGTGTATGTGTGTGTCTATAGTGTGTTTGAGGGTTCGGCCTTGAAGGTGATGGTATTTGCTATAAAGGGATTTTTACAGAAATATGTATCTTGGTGATGATTCTACTTTCATCTTTCACTGGAAAGAAAGATCTCATTTTTGTAAAACAAATAAAATACAAAGTATATTTTACATCTTTGATTAGGAATGTATGAACACAGAGAACAATATAAAGTTATATTTTAGGCTTTGTACGCACTCAGTGGGATGTAGCAAGGTAACAAACAAACTTTGTGTTGTTTATGGAAGAAGATAAAACAGTATGCAAATAAAAAGTAAATATAGTTTGACAAGTAGAGATAAGTAATATAGAAAACGTAGTTACTGGCTAAGGGATGTGGAGGGCTAAGAAGGAATTGTTTTATTTTGCGTAGTCAGAGAAGGCCTCAGTGATAGAGTGATTTAACTTTATTGTAAAATATATATGGACATATCTAAAACATAAATGTGCAATTTATTGATGTAAAGTAAACAACCATGTAACCACTACCTTCATAAAGATGTTGAAGATAGCAGTGTCTCAGAAGTCTCAGGCACTCCTATTTCCAATTATATCCTTCATCCTGACAGAGGTAATTATTAACTTGGCTTTTTATAGTAATTACTCTTTGTTTTTCTTTATACTTATATCTCTAAATGATATGTATTATTTCTGTTTGCTTTTGTGTTTGTTATACATGGAATTTTGCAGAATATATTTTATTCTTTCTATTCAGTATAAAAACAGTATAGATTATATTGTTTTCATGTAATGGTAGTTTCTTTTTGTTAGTATAAGGTATTTTGATATATATTAGTTCATTTTTACTTTTTTTCTTGGACAGGGGCTCACTCTAGCCTTGGTTGTCCTGGAACTCCCTATGTTTATCAAACTAACAGAGATCTATCTGCCTCCACCTCCTGAGTTCTGGGACTAAAGGTGTGTGCCACCAAGCCATTCTTCTTCTTTCCATTTTATAAAAGTTCTTGTCATAACATTGATCCACATGCATCTAAAATAGTCTCATGTTTTAAATAATTTTACTTTATTTTTTTGAGATGATTTCGTACTATAAAGTCAAGACTGGTCGCAGACTTGTGGTCTTCCTTCTCAGCCTCCTGAGTACTGAAGTTATGGGCATGTGCTAATTAATGTACCTAACCTTCATTTTAATCACCTCTGCAGAGCCCTTTTAACCAAGTGATGCAATATATTCAGAGACTTCTGGGGATAGCATGTGGACCTTTTTTGAGGGTAATTTATTCTGCCACTCTCAATTTGAGAATAAAATTCCATGAATCCAAGCTGGACATGGTAGTACAAACCTTTAATCACAGCATTTGGGATTAAAGTCTTGACTAAAGGCTGGCAGATCTCTGAGTTAGAGGCAAGTCTGGTCTATAGAGCAAGTGCCAGGACTACATAGAGAAACCCTGTCTTGAAACAAAACAAAAAAATAGTTGGAAAAGAGAGTGAGATTGAAAAGAGAAGGGGTAAGGTTGGGTGTTGTGTGCAGTATAGGAGCCATGAGAGAGTTGTATGTTTGGATGAACTATGAGTATTTTGGTATATTTAGGGTGAAAAGTGCCTGTGGAAGAGTACTGGAAAAATGAGCCTGTAAGAGTAGTCAGAGCCAAGACCATGTAGGGCTGTGTATGCTGTGTTGAGATTAGACATTATCTTGTATGTAGTAGGTAACTTTTAAAATGGTCTGCTAAGCTAGGGTGGTTTGTTTTGAGACTCAGAATAAGCAGAGAAGTTAAGAAAATAACCAGGAAAGCCCATGGATGCATTTTCAAACAGAAAAAGATCCTTTCCAGTATAAAACCCAAGATGGTTATGTGAAAGAAAGGTAGTTGTACTGTACTTTTCTGTAAGGAGGACCTTAATAAGACATGCTTAGTGAGTGGAATAGAAGCCAGAGTAACAGACTTAGAGTAAATATGAGGTGAGCAAATGGACAGGAAATATAGATCAACTTTAGAAAGCTTTTTTTTTTTTAAAGAAAAGGGTTTCTTTTTCTTTTTTAAAGATTTATTTCATGTATGAGTGCTCTATCTGTATGTATGACTTTATGCCAGAAGAGGGCATCAGATCCCACTATAGATGGTTGTGAGTCACCAAGTGGTTGCTGGGAATTGAACTCAGGACCTCTGGAAGAGCGGTCAGCGCTCTTAACCACTGTACCATCACTCCAACCTAGAAGACTTTTATGATGTAAACATTAAAGATAACCAGAGAGAGAAGTGGAGTTGAAGAACGGGTTTCTTCGTGGATTTTTTTTTTTTTCAAGCAGGATTCATGAAGCTCAGGCTAGCCTTAAACTTGCTACATAGCCACGATGACCTTGAATTTAGAATTCTCCAACCTCCAACTCCTGATGTTTGGGATTACAAGCATGTACCACCATGCTTGGTTTATGTGACGTTGGTGTGCAGTTAGGGCCTTCTGCATTCAAGGCAAGGATATTCCTGTCCTGAGAAACATATTTTAAAAAATTAAAGTTGAACTTGTTTCATATTTTGACAGGCTTTATAGAGATAAAAATGGAAAGCAATGAAACTTTGTGACTATGGATAGGAAGGTGCTGGATTTGAAGATGTGAAGGGATTATTAGCTTAGGGAAGGAAGAGAGAATCCTTTGTCTAACATTTAGAAGGCTGAGCTTGTGTTTCCAGAAGAATGCAGGGTGGATGACAAAGTGGGTGACACCAGAATTATTTCTTCTGCTAAAGGACTAATGTGAGAGGAGAAATAGAACATAGTTCTCACTTATCTGTGCTTTGGTTTTCAAGGTTTCAGGTGCTTGTGGTCAACTGCAGTCTGATACTATTCAATGAAAAATTCTAGAACAGTTAATAGATTTTAATTGTGTGTTGTCCTGAGTAGTGTGATGAAAGCTCATAATGTCCCATTCTGTCATGCATGGGGCATGAATCCTCTTCTTTGTCAAGCATAGGCCTTGTTAGTCATTTAGTAACCATTTTTGATTATTAAATCAACGGTTGGGATTTCTTAGGACTTATGCTCAGTTAACCCTTATATAGTAGCTAATGCTGTAGCGCAATCAGTGCCTCCTCATTTACCCCACTTTACCCATTATTTAGACATTGTACATCATCTCACAGTATACTAAGATATTTCAAGAGGGACCACATTCATATAACCTTTATTATAATATATTGTATTTTTTATATTTTCTTAATCTCTTATATTTTCTGTATAAGTTAAACTTTGTCATAGGAAAAATGGTGTCTATTAGAGTCAGGTATTATCTATGATTTTAGGCATACACTTAAAATCTTGGGATGTATCCCCCATGGATAAGAAGTGGTAAGCTTTAGATTAGAATGACCCTTGATCACTCTATGGCGTGGAAAACGTCACTGCTTAGAGGCATATGGATAAATGATTACAGAATGGTAATCTCAGTTACCATTAGAAACTACAAATTGGTAGTGGCATGAATTTTCAAGCTGTTATGATTTCCTTCAGCAGAATTCAGAAGTTGTGGCATAGTAATAGTAGAACAGGCTTCTGGGATTTCCTGCAGGGATGTGATAAAAGAGCAAGGAGCTAGGTAGATGCTGGCAAGGCAGTGTTGAGCATCGAGGGATATTTAAGGAGGTTATACATTCATTTGACCATTAGCATTTTATTTAAAAGTTTATAGAAGTGTTTTTATGCAATAGGAAAGTAAAGGTATTAATTATTGTATAAAATGTTAGTAATGACTAGTTGTAATATTCTTGAGATTTTAAGTGTAGTCATGAAGACATTCTCCAGATCAGAGTATTGGATATACTTATTTGCATATAAGCAGGCATTTCATAGGAATTATTAGTAATACTTTATTGGTGATGAAAGTGAAGTGTAAGGACCGAAGACATGGCTCAGTGGGCAAAACACTTGCATGCAACAAGGGGTTTAGGGCAGGTATCTTGCCCCACCTATAATTCTACAGCACTTGGAAGGCACAGATGGGATCCCTGGACCAAGGTGTCTATATCATTATCAGAGAGCTCTGGGTCCATTTAAAAGCCCCTGCCTCAATAAGTTGGAGACGCTGAAGAGATGGCTTCAGCGTTAAAAGTCCTTACTGACTGCTTTTCTAGAGGACCCTGGCGTTGGATTTCCAGCACCTGTGTGACAACTAGCACCTGTCTGTAACTCCGGTCCCTGGAGATCTGATGCTTTCTTCTGGACTCCACAGGCACTGCACGCACATACTGGAGGGACCTACATGGAGCCTAAACACCAATAAATAAAAACAAAAATCAAAAAATGAAAAAAAAACCAGAAAAAATAAAGTAGAGCCGGGCAGTGGTGGCACATGCCTTTAATCCTAGCACTCAGGAGGTTGATGCAAGCAGATCTCTGTGAGTTCAAGGCCAGCCTGGTCTACAGAGAAAGTTTCAGGACAGACAGGGTTGAACAAAAAAAACCCTGTCTCAAAAAAACCCCCAAAAGAAAAGAAACTGGAAATTTTTGGAGAAAATTTGATGTTTTCTTCCACATATATGCATGGATAGATACTCATATATTCTTGCACACATTTGAACACATACCACAGACAGAGTCTCACTGTGTAGTCCTGACAAGCCAGGAGCTCACTGCATAGACCAGATTGGCCTCAAACTAAAGAAATTCATCTGCCCCAGTCTCTTGAGTGCTGGGGTTTAAGGTGTGTACCACCAAATACAGCTTGTCCTTGATACTTTTATATTTGGAAGGGACATTTGAATATGAAGCATTTTACATTAATTCATAGGATTTGATAAGAATGATGTACTCTGCTAATAATTAAAGTAGGGATTGCTGTTTGTGGATTTCATGTTTTGAGGTGCCTATGATTACCATCTCAGTAAGTTTTTCTTTAAGAAGTAATCACCAGGGATGGTGAGATAGTTCAGAAGGTGAAGGCATTTGCCACCAAGCCTGATAACATAATTTGAACATGCTGGAGGGAGAGAGCCAATTCCTGTGGGCTATTCTCTGACCTTTGTGCCAGGCAAGTACACACAGATAAATAAATGGGAAAAAGAAGTCATCATTGTTAATCTGCCCAGTTTTTAGATAAGTCTCATTGAGTGGATTATACCTTCAATGGATATTTGATATACCTTATTAGAACTTATCTGTTAAGATAAAAAGAATCTAATGGGCTAAGAAAGCTAACTTCTGAAGCATTATACCCCTTACCCATATTTTTTTAGAGGGGTAGACAGGGTTTCTCAGTAGTTTTGGAGCCTGTCCTGGAACTAGCACTTGTAGAACAGCCTGGCCTCGAACTCACAGAGCTAGCCCTGCCTCTTTCTCCTGGGTGCTGGGGTTAACCACCACCACTCCTGGCCCCCTTACCCATCTTTTCTTCCATCCCTTAATCCTGGTTACCATTTTTTTGTTTATATGATTTTTTTCCCTCACGTAGTTCAAGGTGACCTTGACTTTCAGATCCTCTTGCTTTCACCTCTTAAGTGCTAGGCAGAATCTACCAGTCCCCTAGCTCTGCTTTTGTAAACAACTATTTTTCTTTATTTTTTGAGACATGGTCTCAATATAGCTCAGGCTGGCTTCAAATTCACGATTCTCTTGCCTCATACTGTAGGTGCTGTGGTCGCTGGTGTTTAGCGTTGTGCCTGGCTACAGCTGAGTGCTCTGTTTATTTTAGCTGTACTCTTTTCTGAGACAGCCTCATAGCAGTCTAGGCTTGCATGGAACTCACGTTATAGCTAAGGCTAACGTTGCATTCAGGGTGATCCTTCTGTTTCAGCCTCTTGAATGCTGGAATTATTGGTGTTTGCCACTGTGTCTTGGATACATTTGGTTAGTTAATTTTTTTATTTTATTATTTTGTATGTATATATGTTTTACCCACTTGTATTTCTGTGGACCACATGCATGCAGTAGCTCCAGAAGCCAGAAGAGGGCATCTGATCCCTGGCACTGTAGTTCGAGATGTTTGTGAGCTGCCATGTTGTTGCTTGGAATTGAATTCTGGTCTTCTAGAAGATCATCCAGTGCCCTTAACCAGTGAACCATCTCTCAAGCCCCCATTTGACTATTTAAATTTTTTGTTTTTGTTGAGACACAGTTTCTCTGTATAATCCTGGCTGTCTTGGAACTTGCTCTGTAGATCAGGCTAGCCTCAAACTCGAGATCAGCTTGCCTCTGCTTCTAAAGTTCTGGAATTAAAGGCATGCACCACCATGCCCTGCCAATTTATAGACCACATAGTTTGTTTCCACTTAGTTATTATGAATAGTTGGTCATTGATAAGAAGTGCTAATGTCATACCCCTTTAAGATCCAGCTTTTTTTCTTTTATAAGCAGGACTGATGGATCATACAATATTTGTTACAAACTGTTTTTAAAGCAGGCAATATTTTAATTTAAATATATTTTAACTAATATATAAAAACTATCCATATATGTGGGGTATCATATAATATCTATTTTAATGCTTAGAGCAGATTAAACAGAGCTTATTTATTTATTTATTTGTTTGTTTTTAGACAGAGTTTCCCTGTAACCGTCCTAGAACTCACTCTATAGACCAGGCTGACGTTGAATTTACATAAATCTATCTACCTTTGCCTCCCAAGTGCTAGTTTTAAAGGTGTGAGCCACCATTGCCTGGTTAGAGCTATTTTCTTAAAAAAAAAATATATCCCTCTTCCTTTTTTCCAACCCATGACCTTGATTATGATAGGCAAGTACTCTACCATTGAGCTACATCTTCAGCCTCTCCCACCCCAGCCTTTTTAAAGGTAGGATTTCTCTGTATAGCTCGGGCTGACTTTGTATTTGAGATCCTCCTTCCTTTGCCTTTCAAGTGGAGGGATCATAGATCAACATCTTACTATTGTACATGTGCATGAAATCATGTTGTATTTGTCTTTCTGTGGCTTGTTTATTTTGCTTAACATTTTCCCACTTTCATGCCACAAATAACAGGACTCTTCTCCCCTTTTTCTGTGTATGATGTTTTGTCTGTGCTTCAGCTGGAGAGGGCATCACATTCCCTTTAACTAGGGTTGTAGATCATCAGGAGCCACCGTGTTCTTGCTGGGGAGTGAACTCTGGGTCATCGAAAAGAGCAACCAGTGCTCTTAACTGCTGAATAATCTCTCCAGCTCTTAAAACAGATACTAGTTTTATTTTAAAGTGTGTGAGTCTTTACATGTGAGTACAAATGACCTTGGAGGTACCTGATTCAAGGAATAAAATTCTTCTGCAAGAGCAGCATATACTTTTAACTGCTGGCCTATCCAGGAACTCACTATAGCTTCAGACTCACAGAGATCCACCTACTCTGCCTCCGGAAATCTTGAATTAAAGGCATGTACCACTACGCCTGTTGCCACCCCCTTTTAATGGCTGCACAATATTGTGCATATATACCATGCTTTATCCATTTGCCAATTGATTTATATTTAGGTTGTTTCTATTTCTTATGACTAGGGCTATGACACAGAATATAGGTTTCTCTTTAACACATAATTTCATAGGACTAGAGTAGAATTATTGGATCATGTGATTCCTTTTATTTTTTTTTGACTATTTGGTCATATGGTTTTTCCCTTCCTTCCCTCCCTCCCTCCTTTTTTCTTCCCTTTTTTCTTCTCTCTCTCTCTCTCTCTCTCTCTCTCTCTCTCTCTCTCTTTTTCTTTCTTTGTTTTGGTTTTTCAAGACATGGTTTCTCTGTGTAGCTTTGGAGCCTGTCTTGGAACTAGCTCTTGTAGACCAGGCTGGCCTTGAACTCAGAGATCCGCCTGCCTCTGCCTACTGAGTGCTGGGATTAAAGGTGTGCACCGCTGCTCGTCTGCATCAGTTGTTTTGTAATTCAAAGGGGAAAAGAGTAAATGATTCTACCTATCTGTAAAAATGTGAATTATCTAACATATATCACAGTGGCTGGGTTCTAACAGATGACACATGTTCAACTAAAGTATTTTTAGTGTTTATGTATTGTACATGTTAGTAAGCATGTATGTGAGGTCAGAGGAAAATTTGTAGGTGTTGTCTTTTTCCTTTTACCATTGTGTGTGTTCTAGGGTCACCCAGGTCACCATCTTTCTTATCCTAAGTCATTAAGTTTTTGTTTGTTTGTTTGTTTGTTTTTCTTTTTGAACAGAGTCTTACTGTGTATACTTGGCTAGCCTGGAACTCACTATGTAGACCAGGTTAGCCTTGAACTCAGAGAATCACCTGTATCTGCCTTCAGAGTACTGGGATTAAAGGTGTGGATTATTATACTTGGCCTAACTCATTAAATTTTAGAAATTATGAATATATATGATGAGCTGGAGAAATGGGTTCATAGTTAAAAGCATTGGCTGGTCTTCCAGAGGACCGGGTTCATTTCCCAGCACCCACATGGCATCTCCCAGCCATCCATAGCTCCAGTTCCTGGTGATCAAATCCCACTTTGGGCTCTGCAGGCACCAGGCACATATGTAGTACATATGCATACATATAGGCAAAACACCCCATACTGTAGTGGCATTTACACCATACACATAAAATAAATATTTTTTAAACTCTTAAATACATATGACAATATTTGTCATTTTTGCTCTTTTTTTTGTAGTGCTAGTGATCATACTCAGGACCTTGCCCACGGTAGCCGGGCACATGCAGTATTACTGAAGTTTGATTTCATACGTTAAAGGTTTTAGTTTATTGGTATTGGCTGTATTCATAGTGTTGTCAGTTACCAGCACTGCTTATTTTAAGTTACTGACTGGGCAGTGGTAGCGCACTCCTTTAGTCCCAGCACAGAAGGCAGAGGCAGGCGGATCTTTGGGTTCCTGGCCAGCCTGTTTCCAGAACAGCCAGGGATATACAGAGAAGCCTTGTCAAGCCTGCATGTGAAGGCAACATTCTGTGGGCTGATGCTTGGTTTGCTTTAACAAAATAGAATTTTAACAGTATATAAATAATAGTATTATTTATTATAGGATCAACAAGAAAAGTAATGGCTGAAAAAATAAGTCATGTCATGGGAAAAACAATTTCATGTTTTCTCAGGTAGCGTGACTTAAAAAACCATGTTATTAATGAAATGTGGTACTGACCCCAGTGGGAGATAAGAAACGTTTCCTCAGAAACTGAGTCTCTTTATAAAGAAGTGCTTAGCAAATGAGTGAGGAAATGGACTGGTTAAATATTAATACTAATGAAACAATTAATGGAAAATAAAATAGGTTTTCTACTTATATACAAATAAGTTCCTAACAATTGGTGATCTAAATGTGAAAAACAAAGCTGTTAGGGAAAATGAGGAAGGATATACTTTATGATACAGAAGAGGGAAGACAGTGAAGATTCTTTGTGAGACTTGAAGTTTGAAAGACAAAGATTGATTAATATGTCTCTTAAAATTGACAGTGTGCGAGCCATTATCGTAGGTTTTGTTTGTTTCAATCTGAATGTTTGAATTCCTTGGCTAGCTCCCTCCAACACACACACACAAATCCAGGGCCTCATGCATGCATTGCAACTGCTCTTCCATTGAGTTATATTCCTAGCGTTGAAAATAAAATTAATTTTTCCCAACCCATCACATTTTCCCCTCCCTCCTTTCTTTCCTCCCAGCCCCTTCCCCCAACCTCCATCCTTTCTTCCTCTCTCCTTAGAAAAGGGCAGGCCTCCCATGTATATCTGTCAGCCATGCATATCAAGTTGCTGTAAGACAGGCACCTCCTCACCTATTAAGGCTGAATGAGGCAGTCCAGTTAGGAGCAAAGGGTCCCAAGAACAGGCAACAGAGTCAGAGGACAGACCCTGCTTCCACTGTTAGGAGTCCCACAAGAAGACCAAGCTACACAACTGCAACACATGTGCAGAGGGCCTAGGTCAGTCCCATGGAAGCTCTTTGGATGGTGGTTCAGTCTCTGTGAGCCCCTAGGAGTCCAGGTTAGTCGATTTTGTGGTTTCCTTGACCTCTGGCTCCCATAATCCTTCTTCTCAGAATTCCCGAGGTCTGCCTAAGGTTTGGCTATGGGTCTCTGCATCTGTTTCCATCAGTTGCTGGATGAAACCTCTCTGATAACAATTGGGCTAGGGTATAATCTATGAGTATAACAGAATATCATTAGAAATCATTTAATTGAATTTTTTAAAATTGGTCAGTCATCCCAGGTTCTATTCTAGGTCTCTGGGCTGTCCAGGTTCTGGGTCCTGGCCTTATAGGTGGTATCATTCCCAGCCTTCCTTAAAACTTTAAACTATTTAAAGTTTTTTCTCCTAATTGTTGAAATTATTGTTCATTTTAAAGTATGAGATAGTCCTTAAAATGTTTTATTTATTTTTTATTTCTGTGTAAGAGTGAGGTTTATAAGTTATACGTGCCTTGTGTTTGGGAGCCTGTTGAGACCAGAAGAGGTTATAGGATCCCACTGGAACTGGTGTTGTTACAGGCAGTAGCCATGAGCTACCATGTGGGTGCTGGAAACTAAGTCTTGATTCTCTGTAAGAAAAATAAGCACATGTATTTATTCGTTCATCCATCCATCCATCCATCCATCCATCTATCTATCTATTTATTTATTTATAAGCCCTGACTGTCCCTGAACTCATCTGTAGAGCAGACTGGTCTATAATAAGCACATCTGTCTGTCTGTCTGTCTGTCTGTCTGTCTATCTATCTATCTATCTATCTATCTATCTATCTATCTATCTATTTATTTTTAAGCCCTGCCTGTCCCTGAACTCATCTGTGGAGCAGCTCGGTCTCGATCTAACAGAGATTGGCCTGCCTCTATTTCCTTAGTGTGAGGATTAAAGGTATACACCATCACAACTGGCTCAGGGCACTTTTAATCACCAAAGCATCTCTTTCAGCACCATAAAGTAGTCTTTTAAAAAGACCTATATTAAAAAAAATAAGATATGTTTGACAATATCCATCTTTTAATTTCAGCACTTGGAGGCAGAGGCAGTTGGATCACTTGAGTTCTAGGCCAGCTGTGACCACAAAATGAGGCCGTGTCTCAAAAAGAAACATGTAAATAAAGATCCTCCTTGGCTATCTGTGTTCAAGGACAGTCTAGGATGCTGAAAGACCCTGTCTCAAGAGAAAAGAAAGAAAAAATGCAATTTAAAGAAAATAAATGTCGCCTTTAATCCCAGCGCTCGGTAGGCAGAGGCAGGCAGATCTCTGGGAGTTCGAGGTCAGCCTGGTATTCAAGAACTAGTTCCAGGACAGGCTCCAAAGCCACAGAGAAACCCTGTCTCGAAAAATAAACAAACAAACAAAGAAAACAATGTCTTCAAAGATAAAATGAGGGGATGGAGAGATGGCTTAACAGTTAAGAGCATTGACTGCTTTTCCAGAGGACCTAGGTTCAATTCCCAGCTCCCACATGGCAGCTTACAACTGTCTGTAACTCCAAGATCTGACACCCTCACACAGACATACATACAGGCGCAAAACATCAGTGCACATAAAATAAGAATAAATAATTTTTTAAAAACAGATAAAATGATACTTTAGTTTTGTTGAGCCAGAACCTCAACCAAACTGCCTGCCAGAAACCACAGTTTTCTGCCTCAAAGTCACTAATCTACAGTACACATTCTGTGTAGTGATTGGCTTTTAATATCTTCACTCAGATTAGTGTTGCCAGCAACATCTGATGGGATTTAGTTCATAAAACAGACTGTTTGGGGGCATAAGACAGGTTAGTGTTAGGAAGAAGCAGAAATCTCTCTGCCAGGGGGAATTCTGTTTGTTCATGCATGAGCAACATTGTTCTGTAAGTCATGCTGCATGCCACGTGTTCAGTGAAGTCTGGATTGGATGTGGCAGCTCACTGATGCTGAGGAAGATTGTGTTTAATCATTGTCTTTGTAAAACAAGTTGATTAAAGCTGCCTTTTTTTCTCTTGGAAAAATGATTGTTTTTTGTTTCTTCTGTTTCTACAGTTTTGTTTTTCAGCCTTCAAAGAATTGAAAATTTAATTAAAATAACATTTTTTTGGGTCTGGGTTATCTCACTCAGAATAGTGTTTTCTATTTCCATCCTGGACTACAGGCCTGCATCACCAGGCCTAGCTAAGAAGTTTTTAGACACCAAATTTGAGAAACTAAGGAAGGGAAGTATCAAGGGGCATTGCAGTCTCCTGTAGAAAAGATACTGGGCCATCTCTTCTGCCCCCTGTACTTCTTTCAGCCTGGTTTATTGTGTTGTTTTGTTTTCATTCTTTTCTCTTTTTTTATTTTTTTGAGACAGGGTTTCTCTGTAGCTTTGGAGCCTGTCCTGGAACTAGCTCTGTAGACCAAGCTGGCCTCGAACTCGCAGAGATCCACCTGCCTCTGCCTCCCAAGTGCTGGGATGCAAGGCGTGTACCACCACCACCTGGCCCATTCTTTTCTTTTTTAACTTAAAAATTATTTTATGCTTACGTGTATAGGTGTTTTGCCTACCTGTGTGTCTGTATACCACATTGTGTGCCTGTGCCCACGAGGCTAGGCAAGAGCATTGGATTCCCTGGAACTGGAGTAACAGAGTTGTGAGTCACTGTGTGGCTGGGAATCAAAACCAGGTCCTCTGGAAAAGCAGCCAGTGTTCTTAACTACTGAGCCATTACTCCAGCACCCCAATTGTTTGAGAAGTCTCATGTATACTCGTATGGCCTCAAATTCATGAACCTACTGCTTCAGTTCAGTGTCCTGGGTAGTGGGTGTCTATATGCATGGCTTTTATTGAAATCTTTGAAGAAAATCTAGCTTCATACAGATAGCTAACTAGTTGTAAAAAGGTACTATATTTTAATGGTTAATTTAATTAAATTTCTCCTTGATACCACACAAAACCTTCCAAATTATAGTTTTCTTAAAGTTTAGTTGAAATATGGACTCTAAAATCATACTGAGGAACTTTTCATAATGTTATATTAAAATGGAGTGTTTTGGGGGCCTGGAGAGCTGACTTAACAGTTGAAGACTTGTTGCTTTTGCAGAGGACTTGGTTCAGTTTCCAACAGTAGCATGTGACTCGCAATCATCTGTAACTCCAGTTTCAGGGATCCAGCATTTCTTCTAACTGTACAGGCTTCTTCACCTCCCATGTGGTACCCATATACACTCAGGCACACATGCAAACACAGTATTTAAAAAAAATCATTAGTTTGCTTTGTGAAAACCAAAACTGTGAAAATCCTTCTTATTCATACATGATTTTAATATTATGCATAAAGCTCTTTGAAAATATTAATACATTGCCTTAGTTACTTTTCTGTTGGTGTGAAAGCATTATGTCCAAGGCAACTTACAGAAGAAAGAGTTTATTTGGACTTACAGTTTCAGAAGGTAGGTCCATGCTTTTCATGGTGGGGACATGGCAACAGGCAGGCAGGCAGGCAGGCAGGCAGGCAGGCAGGCAGGCAGGCAGACAGACAGACATAACTAGCTAGGAGCTTGTGTCCCATCTACAAACAGTACACAGAGCAATGGGAATAGTGTTAACTTTTAAAACTTCAAAGCCTACCCCAGTGTCACACCTCTTCCAACAAGGCCACAACTCTTTATTCTTCCTACACAGTTCTGGCTACTGGAGGGCCAAGAATTCAAGTTATATGAGCCTATGGAGGCCAGTTTCATTCAAATAGTACAGACATTTTACAACTGTTCTGCTTTTCATTCTTTATTATTAAGCAATCATATTAGTACAGATTGATTATTTCTAAGTTGAAGATCCAAAATCTGAAATATAATTTTTTGATTGATTTTTTTTTTATTGATTTATTGAACACTACATTTTTCTCTGCTCCTCTCCCTGCCTCTCCCCTCCCCATTTCAATCCTCCCCCAAGGTCCCCATGCTCCCAATTTACTCAGGAGATCTTGTCTTTTTCTACGTTTTACTTCCCTTGTAGATTAGATCTATGTAAGTCTCTCTTAGTGTCCGCAGGGTTATAAGGAGAGTGAGTAGTAAGGAGAGGAAAGCTCCTGAGCTGGAGTGAATTTATAGTAGGGGAGCAGGTGAGCAGGGCTAGGAGGCCCCCATGAACCTTGAAACATGTGACAGGACTTGTAATACTGAGGGAGCCTGGAAGCCAGCATGAGCTTTGGTATGCGAATAGACACGTGTCCCTTCTTTCTTTTGGAATTCAGGGAAATGGACTTCCCTTTGGGCCTAACAATAATGTGATCACGATTAGCTTTTTAAGTTTAAGTTTTTAAGTTTTCAACCCATGTATGCTCTATTCTGTAATCACTGCTTCATTACTTTCATTGTTGAATAACATCGTCCTATACAGATATAAATTACAACTTGCCTCATCTCCTGATATAAACGCTTGTTATTTCCACTTTTGGTGATTACAGGTTGTTCAGCTATGAACATTATATACAGGTTTTTTGTGGATATATTTCATTTTTCTTGAATATGTAAAATTGTTGAGCCACCAGGTGTCTGGTTAGCTGTTGAGAAAGCCAGGCTGTTCTTTAAGAAGCTCATTGTCTTACATCCCTAGCTGCAGTGCAGAGGCACGCCTTCCTCCTGTCTTAGCTCATTTGCTGCTCTGTCCTTTTAATTAGAATTACCTTAAAATAGTGTCTCATGGGATTTTCTTTTTCTGTTTTGTTTGTTTGTTTGTTTTTCGAGACAGGGTTTCTTTGTAGTTTTGGAGCTGGCCTGGAACTAGCTCTTGTAGATCAGGCTGGCTTCAAACTCACAGAGATCTGCCTGACTCTGCCTCCCGAGTGCTGGGATTAAAGGCATGCACCCCACCGCCCGGCTGGAAGTTTTTTTCAGTAGGATTTCTCAGTGTATATCGGGCTGTCCTGGGCCTCAAACTCAGAGATCCGCCTACCTCTACATCCAGAGTACTGGGATTAAAGGCATGCACTACCACCACTTGGCTCATTATAGAATTTTTGTTTTTGAAGATCATTTCTTAAGAACTGTACACTCCAGACTGGCCTGGAAATACTCATGTCTCTCAGGCTGACCTCAAACTCCATCTTCCTGAGTGCTGGAGTACAGCATGCACAGTCATGCCTGCCTCTCTGTGGTCTCGTTTTTGGGTTTCCTTGAAGGCCAGCGATGTTGAGCATCTTTTCATGTGCTTCCTTTGGTCATTTGTATATCTTTTTAAAATTGTGAATGTATATGTTAGTCATGGTTTGTTTGTAGTAGTCAAAAGATGACTCCTTCCACCTTTCTCTGGGCCCTGGAGACTTGAACTTAGGTCACCAGGCTAGCTCAACACATACCTTACCTGTAGACCACTCTGGTCTACATAGTATATTCCAGGACAGTTAGGATTACACAGTGAGACCTCATCTTAAGAAGAAGAAGAATACCTAAAATCCGATCTGGTGGTACCTTGCAAGTATCTAATATAATACTATTCTTTAGAGTCTTTGAGTTATGCTTTAGTCACTTAGTAGCTTTTGAATGCATTGCTCAGGTTAGGGCTTTGCTTGTGTTTTGAAGATGTTAAGTTCTGCTGAAGTAGAAGTTTGGTTTTTTGTTTGTTTTTGTTTTGTTTTGCTTTTCAAGACAGGGTTTCTCTGAAGCTTTAGAGCCTGTCCTGTAACTAGCTCTCGTAGACTAGGCTGGCCTCGAACTCACAGAGATTCACCCACCTCTGCCTCCCAAGTACTGGTATTAAAGGCCTGCGCCATCACGGCCCGGCTGAAGTAGAAAGTTTTTTATGAAGAGGAGAAACCTTCACTTTTCAGGCAACTATCCATAGTGTTTCAGAAGTCCCCTGGCTAATATTAATATGACATCTGGGTTGACTGGTAGTTGTTGGAATCTTATTGCATATTGGTTAAGGAGCTGTTCCTGGGCGAGGAAATTAGAAAATGAATTGTTGGCATATACAAAATAACATACATTTGTCTTCTAGCTCTTCCACCAAAGCCACCGAAGCCAATGACATCAGCAGTTACAAATGGAATGAAGGACAGTTTCATTTCTCTTCAAGATGCAGAATGGTACTGGGGAGACATTTCCAGGTAACTAAGATGCTACCTAATTGAATGCAATGTTTTTCATTGGTTCCGAGAGTTAGTAGTTAGACATTTTAATGCTCTACTGGTTTTCATTTAAAGATTGCCATTTTAAGAACTGTGTATAGAACCCTCCAAAAGTGTATTTAGGGGTTGGTAAGATGGCTCAGAGGTTTAAAGGTGCTTGTGGCCAAGCCTGATTACCTGGATTCAATCCCCTAGATTCTCATGGTGGAAGAAAAAAACTGAGTCCACAAGTTGCCCCTTGATCTTCTCGTACCTATTATTACATGATATCACACACGCACATGAGCACACACAATTTTTTAAAAAGAGCCTTTAGGGTTAGGCGATGGTGGCACACACCTTTAATCCCAGCACTCGGGAGGCAGAAGCAGGCAGATCTCTGTGCCAGCCTGGTCTACAAAGCAAGTTCCAGGACAGGCTCCAAAGCTATACCGGTAGGCCTCATTCTGCAGTCCAGTTGGCCCAAACTCAATGTTAGTCAAAGAGACCCCCCCCCCCCCCCGCCTCCATGTGTCACCATGCCTGGCCTTCCTTGACTTCTCTTTGTAGCCCAGTTAGACCTTGAATATGGGGTCCTCCTCAGCTTGTACCACCTGGTTTGGCCCCTTTACCTTGTTCTCCCTAAGGCAGGGGATCTAAAATTTTTTCATGGGCATCAGTTGAGGTGGAGTCCAAGAATCTTTGAGGCTGACCTGATTGACAATCTCAAACTTGATCTCTTACTCCAGTCTTCTTAGTGCTAGGGTTATGGGAAAGTTCCACCATACCCATCATTAGGTGATTTTGAAGCAGTTTTGTTTTTGTTTGTTTGTTTGATTGATTTTTCAAGAGAGGTTCTTTCTGTGTGACAGATCTGGCTGCCCTAGAATTGACTTCATAGACCAGGCTGGCCTCAAACTCACAGAGATCTGCCTACCTCTGCCTCCCAAGTGCTGTGATTAAAGGCGTGCGCCACCAATGTCCAGCGTGATGCAGTTCTTTTTGCTTGTTTTCGTTTTCGTTTTTTTTGAGACAGGTCCTGCTATGCAGCCCTGGCTGTCCTGGAACTCACTCTGTAGACTAAACTGTTCTCAAGACTCAGCGATCTGCCTGTCTCTGCCTTCCAGGTGCTGGGACTAGAGGCGGACACCACTACACCTGGTTTGAAGCAGCTTTTTAAAAATTATTTCATTTCATTTTTGAGACTACATCATTTCTTCCTTCCCTTTCCTCCCTCAAGACTCCCATATATCCATTCTCACTTTCAAATTCATGGCTTCTTTGTGTAATTTCTTTATATAGCTTATTCCCTGAAATAGACATCCAAGACAGATCTGCTTTTGCATAAAATGTAAACTTGGGTAATTTTGAATACAGAGAGGGAATATATGTATACTCATACATTTTTGTCTTTTTTTTTTCTTTTTCTCTTTCTTTTTCTTTTTTTGGCTTTTTGAGACAGCGTTTCTCAGTAGCTATGGAGCCTGTCCTGGAATTAGCTCTGTAGACCAGCTGGCCTCGAACTCAGAGATCCACCTGCTCTGCCTCCCGAGTGCTGGGATTAAAGGCATGTGCCACCACTGCCTGGCATATTTTTTCTTAATTTTAATATTGTATCTTTTATTTATATTTTTTCTCATTAAAGTTTAATGGGTCTCTCTAATGGTTTTGTTGTTTTTTTTTGAGACAGAGTATCCACTGTGTAAGTTCAGTCTGACTAGGAGCGGCTCTGTAGACCCTGTGACTTTGACTTAATTCCCCATCTCAGCCTCCTGAGTGGCCATTTACAGGCTTGCACTACAATACCTAATATCTAGCATATTTCCTTTTTTTTTCAACCCTGACTGTTATGTCAAAGGAGGCTCCAGTTTGATGCTATAGTGCCCTACTCTACTGCCAGTCAAATGGTACCCATTCCATTTCTTTGTTACTTATACCATCTTAAGTGTATCTTTTCATTGTATTGGGTACATCCACTCTGTTACCCACATAATTACCATCAGTCTTCTCAACACTTACATCTTTCTAACTTAAACTCTACCTGCTAAAACAAAAACACCCTTCTTTTCCTGAGCTCTTCCTAACCAGGCTTTTACTTTGTGAATTAACTACTGTAGGTAGTGGACTAAATAATAGTCTACATTTATGACCAAGTTCATTTATGTCAGATATCTTCATAGTTATTCATGTGTCAGCATTTCATTTACTTTTAAGTCTAAATATATCCCAATATTTGTAAATTTCATATTCATCATCTAAATGTGATGATTTTGTGGACATTTGGTAGGCAGTAGTTATTCGTTTTAGCTTTTGTGCTGTTCCACACGATGCTGTTATAAACATTATTTATAAATAAATATCTGCTTAAGTTCTTGTTTTTGATGATTTTGGATATTTACCCAGAAGTAGAATTGCTAGATAGTTTGTTACTCTTGTATTTAACTTTTGAAAAGGACTTAAACATTTTATATTAAAATTCAGTAGACCAATTTTTAGTATTATACAGTAAGCGTGTTTTTAAAAACTTAAAGGCACAATAGGCTTTCTTTTTTGGGCCACCAACCAGCTCCCAAATCATGTAAAGATTGCTTTCTTTAAAAAAAATAATTTATTTTTTAATTTTATGTGCTTTGGTGTTTTGTCTGCGTGTATGTCTTTGTGAGGCTGTCAGATCTTAGGAGTTACTGACAGTTGTGAGCTGCCATGTGGTTGCTGGGAATTGAACTGGGTCCTCAGGAAGAGCGGTGAGTGCCCTTAACCACTGAGCCATCTCTCCAGCTCCCAAATTAATGTTGGTGTGTAATTATAATTTTTTTATTTTTTGGTTTTTTGAGACAGGGTTTCTCCAGTTCCAGCTTTGGAGCCTGGAACTTGCTCTGTAGACTAGGCTAGCCTTGAACTCAAAGAGATCCACCTACCTCTGCCTCCCCAGTGCTAGGATTAAAGGCATGCATTGCCACCACCCGCCAGACCTCTTAGTAGTTACAATGCTCAGCCTTATCTTTTTGTGGTTTTGTTTTTTTGTTTTGTTTTTTGATACAAGGTTTGTCTGTAGCTTTGAAGTCTGTTCTGGAACTAATGTGCCACCACTGCCCGGCTGCTCAGCCTTATTTTATGCTTGTCCCACTGGCTCTTATTATAATTTAACCTATTTCTCTTCATCTATGTTTTGCCTCTGGGCTTTTTACCTTTCTTTCTTTCGGTACCTCTACTTTTACTTCTCCTTATGTCTATCTGTCTGGTGGTTGCTTGGATTCTGGCCCTTGTTGTGTTCCTCTCTTTCTCTCTCATTCTCTCTTCTTCCTTCTCTAGCCTAGATTTCTCCTCCTATTTATTCTCTCTGCCTGCCAGCTTCACCTCTCCCTCTCCTGCCTAACTATTGGCCATTCAACTTTTTATTAGACTAATCAGGTGCTTTGGGCAGGCAAGGTGAAACAAATGCAACACACCTCATAATTAAACAAATACAGCTAAACAAATGTAACACATCTTTACAGTGTTAACAAACGCAGCAGAAACAAATGTAACACACCTTTACACAGTTAAAGTAATATTCCACAACATAAAGGCCATCTAAACTATACTTTAAAGACAATTCTACTGGTTTTCAAGGATCTTTTATGTCCTACATTCCACTGAATTTCCTGAAATTCCTGAACTGCAGAAGGAATTTGTTAACATTAATTCAGGTTAGAGGGCATGGTGTTGATAGGCTGTGAACGTCAGTAACAGCTGCCACTGTTGCTTAAAATAATGCCCTTCTTTAAACAGCTGTGGGTTTTTCTTGAAGCTCTTCATGTACAGACCTGCCTAAAAAGCCCTGAAGGCGTATTGGAAACATGATCTGCACAGACAGTTGAAGTCTGGAGGAGTTAAACATCAAGTTGTCTTTCCCTAGATTACAGAATACCAAAGATAAAAACAGAAACTGCTTCCTTGGGGAGGACCTAGGTGACCACTGGGACTTGAGGGTATTGTAACCTTCCAGCTGATCTTGATAATAATATGTGAAAACAGCCAGATTTTTTTTTCCTTTTTTAAAATGTTTTCCTTTAATTTTGTTTTTCAGGGAAGAGGTAAATGACAAATTACGGGATATGCCAGATGGTACCTTCTTAGTGCGTGATGCCTCAACAAAAATGCAGGGAGACTATACATTGACTTTGAGGTAAGTGCCTTGCTGCCTTTGGGTGCTGTCCACCTAATATGAGTGGATATAGTTCTGTGTTTCGCTTAAGTATTTCTATATTTTCCATATTTTTTATTTAATTTAGATATATAATTTTTAGTTTAGCTAACATTTTAACTTTAAAATCCCTTTTCTGTATATAAAATATTTAAACATAAAATGATACCTATTTTATTTTTATATTTTAAATATATGTAGCAATAAAATAAAGAGGCTAAAATTTCTAAATATTTTGGAATAAGAAATATGTTATCTTATTCTCTTATTTCATTAATAAAGTAAATGTCATAGTATAAACCAAGGTTACAAATGAAGGTATAACCCAAGGTTACTAACTCTCTGAAAACTCTATTGTTTCTAATGTGGACTCTAGGAAGTAGAACTCAGCATAATTTTGACAGATGAGGATATGTAGACAATAAAACAGCCCTCAGCCTGTGCTGTGCCTTCCACGTGGACATATTAGTATTTTATAAATGGTAACAATATGAAATTTTATGCTTAGAAAGATGGGACATTTGTTAAAAATAGGTTAAGAGATCCAGGTGGTAGTGGCACACGCCTTTAATCCCAGCACTTGGGAGGCTGAGGCAGGTGGATCTCTGTGAGTTCGAGGTTTACCAAGCGAGTTCTAGGATAGCTAGGACTGTTACACAAAGAAAACCTGTCTCGAAAAAACAAGCAAACAAACAAACAGAAACAGGTTAAGAGAAACTTTGTTAGATATTTCAACATTTATTTTTAGTCATTCGAATCCTATGGGCTGGAGAGATGGTTCAGTATTTAAGAGCAGATATAGCTCTTGAGGACCTTATTTTGGTAGTTCTTTGCATCCACATCAGGTGGCCCACCTGCCTATAGTTGCAGCTTCAGAGATCTGATGCCCTCTTCTGAACTCCATAAACATATGTATAATTTAAATAAAAATAAAATATTAAAAAAATCTAACTGTAATAAAGTTCAGTTATTTGTTTGTGTAATGTTAGTGATTTATTCATTTACTCATTCATTAAGGGCTTCATATTTCTCAGGCAAACATGCTCCCTCTCTCTCCGTATCCCTAGCCATTTACTTATTTCTTTATTGAGGCAAAGTCTTACTGTTTAACTCTGACTTTACCTTCATTGGAACTCATTATGTAGACTAAAGCTGACCGTGACCTCCCTGTACTGGAATTAAAGGATTAAAGTTGTGTGTGAGGTGCGTGTGTCGGCACACATCCCACAGCACCCACGTGGAGTCAGTTCTCTTTCCACGATCGTCTGGGTGTTGTAAAGCAGACCATGCTACCAGGTTTGTGCAGTAAATGCCTTTACCTATTGAGCCGTCTCACAGGATCCCTGGAATTTTTCTTTTTCCCCTCTTTTTCTCCCCAAGACAGGGTTTCTCTGTGTAGCCCTGGCTGTTCTGGAACTTGCTGTATATAGATCAGACTGGCCTTGAACTCAGAGTTCCATCTGCCTCTGCCTCCCAAGTACTGGGATTAAAGGCGTGTACTACAATGAAGGGCTCTAGAATTTTTTCCCCTGGAACTCACTCTGTAGACCAGGCTGGCCTCAAACAAGGAGATACACTTGCTTTTGCCTTCCAAGTGCTGGAATTCAAGGCGTGTGCCACTATCACACGACTAGAAAATGTGTTTAATCTCACTAAGATGCTATTTTATTCCCAGATTCTTAGTCATACCTAACTAACTAAAAATAGCAGTTATTTGTGTATGCATAAGAGTAGAGCCTATAAATGTTATGTAACTGGGCTGGCAAGGTAGTTCACCCACATGGCAGCTCACAACCGTCTGTAACTCCAGTTCCAGGGTATCTGGTGTTCTCTTTTGGCTTGTATGAGCACACATGGTGCACAGATATACATGCAGGCAAACACCCATACAAATTTAAAAAAAAAATCAGATGGTCATGTAGCTTAGTGGTGGAGTACTTGCTTAACATAAATGAGGACCCTCGGCTGCTTCTCCAGTGCTGACAGATTAGCAAAACGAGTTTTGCCTAAAGGACCACTTAGGCAGGTGATGGCAAAAGAAGCAAGAAAGCTATATTGAACAAGAGTTAAAGTAATAGAATTTCAAAAAGCATGCTTCAGGGAAAGAAAAGAGATCCACTGTTAAGGGCATATTGAAAGCTGACATATGGAAGAAATGATATTTTATATGTAGAATCAGGGATATGTGTTGCAAAAGTAGATGACACTAGGGGCGAGGGAAGGTGGAGTGAGAAGTTGGAGCCATTTTTGTGTGATGTGGCTCCATTTGGCTTGGATTCTGGCTATGGAAAGTTTGTTAAGAGGACGGGTAGGGGATAGAAGGTTTGGGAGCTTAGAGAGCCTTGAATTTTAAAATTTGGAGTTTTTATTTAATATTGTAGGTAAGTGGAGGGAAGTTGTGGCAAGACTATATTTTAAAAGAAGAAACATGTTGGGGATGTAGCTCAGTTGAAGACTACTTGTCTAGCATTTAAGAGACCTGAGTTTGATTATTTTTCTTTCATTTTGCATTTTTGTTTTTCAAGACAATGTTTCTCTGTGTAGCCCTGGCTTTCCTGGAACTTACAGAGATGTGCCTGCCTCTGCCTCCCGAGTGTGGCACCACCACCCTGCCTGAGTTTGATTCTTGGGATCAGGCGTGCTGATGCATGCCTATAATCTCAGCAGAATCCTATGAGGATCCTAAATTCAAGGTCAGACCTGGCTACATAATGAGTATGAGACCAACCTGGCAATATGAGACCCAGTCTTAAAACAACAAGATAATTAATATACTTAGGAGGCTTTTACAAAGTGAAAAGTATTCAGCGCTGAATTGAAGATTTATTGCTTAATCACTTAACATTTGTCGAGTACTGACAGTGTTCAAGTGCTCTTCTAGGCAAAGAAAATGACGACATGATATGTCCTCTTGTCGTGTTTTTATTCTTGGTGAGAGAAAGGGAGTGAACTTAGGGAGACAAAATAAGCTCATTAAAAAAAAAGAAGTGAAATGAAATGACTCCATAGCCTTTGAAATACTGCACAAGGGAGCATGGTGTGCTGGTGAATACGGGAAGGAGTTTAAGGAGGACTTTTGAGGTGATGATCCCTGAGAGCTGAAGAATTAGAAATCGCCAGCCAGATAGGTGTCCCCAGGGGAGGGAACAAAAAACAAAAACAAAACAAAAAAACCCAAAACCAACAATTGGGGGAAGATACAATCAATGACTCTGACAAATGGAAAGACCATATTGTGGTTGACTTCATTGTCAGACAGAGTAATCAATGAAGGTGAGATTTGAAATTAGAAGGGAAACAAGCTAGAGACAATTTTTTACAAGTTTATATATTATGTACAGTGTTCTGCCTGCATGTATGCCTGCAGACCAGAAGAGGGGACCAGGTCTCACCATAGATGGTTGTGAACCACTATGTGGCTGCTGGGAATTGAACTCAGGACCTCTGGAAGAGCAGCCAGTGCTCTTAACCTCTGAGACATCTTCCCTGCCTGACAATTTTTTTTAAAAGAGAATAATTATATAGCCAGAAAACAGACTGAAGAGGAATAGTTTGAGAAAGCAAAAGCAAAGAGTAACATCATCAGAGTCATGGGAGAATGATGTATTAAGAAGGAAGAGGCACTGGTGACACACACCTTTAATCCCAGCACTTGGGAGGCAGAAGCACGCAGATCTCTGAATTCAAGGCAGCCTGGTCTACATAGTGAGTTCCAGGCCCGCTGGAGCTGCACAGTGAGAAGCTGTCTTGAAGAAAGAAAAGCAGCAGCTGCAACAACAAGGGGCAGGTGGCTGGGCAGATGACTTACTGAGTGAAAATGTTTGCTGCCAAGCCTGATTACTTGTTCAGTCCTGGGAACCTCAGGGTGGAAGGAAAGAACCAATCCTGAGCATTGTCTCCTGACTGCCATAAACAATGTGATACATGAATATAGTACTTTTGTTTGTTTGGGACAGAGTTTCTCTGTAACTTTAGAACCTGCCCTAGAACTTGCTCTGTAGATCAGGCTGGCCTCAGATTCACAAAGATCCCATCTCTGCTGTGATCAAAGATATGTGCCACCAAACTCAGCCTTATCTGTGGTTCATTTAGTTGGATTTATGAACTTATCATTGGTTAAAACCTTTTCAGATTTCATTCAAGGTCTTACTTTGCCAGGCCCAATGCTTAATGGATCTGTTGATAATTTTATTTGGAAACTTTATTTTGAAATGCTATTTTCAAAAAAGATTTAATTATGTATTTTTGCTTGGGTAAGTGCATGTATAAGAGCCTGTGAAGCCAGAAGAGGCAGCTGATTTAGAGCTGGAGTTACAGGTGGTTGTGGGCTTCTTGAGATGGAGCAGAGGACCTAAATTCTGTCCCCAGCACCTCCTTCCGGCAGCTCATAACCCTCTGTAAATCTAGCTCCAGAGGATCTGAAGCCTTTGGCCTCATCAGACACCTGCAAGTTTGAGCCGCACACATATAATTAAAAATAGTAAGTCGTTTTTTAAAAATTAAAGCCTTACTATAGTCTCCAAGCTGTCGCATGACCTGATGCCTCCTCTTATGTTGCTTGCTCTTCTCTCCTTTGGTCAGTCAGACCCAGGATCACTGGCCTCCTTGCTGTTTTTCTGTTTGATTTTTGTTTTTTAAAGATGGTGTCATTATGTATCCTGAAACTTTATTTGTACTTTTACTTTTTAAAATTTCTTTGTGTGTACATATGTGTGTGTGTGTCTGTGTCTGTTTGTATGCCATAGTGTACTTGTGGAGGTCAGAGGGCACCTTTACAGGTGCTGGTTTTTTCCTTCTACTAAGTAGGTTCTGTGGATTGAACTGAAGTTGTCAGCTTTGTTGGCAAGGACCCATACCTGAGGAGCTGTCTCTGTAACCCTTCTTTAATTTTCTATTTTTAGCCTGAGGGAAGAGGATTGCCACAAATTTGAGGCCAACTTTATCTACACAGCACATTTCAAGCCAACCTGGGTGACAGTATAAAACTCTGTCTCAAAAAGCCAAAACCCAATCAACAACAACAAAAAGACCTCACAACTCAAAAATCTGAATGCAACCCTCTCCTCCCCAAACTGCAGACATACGGACTTTTAAGTTCTGTGAGAGTGTGGACTGTATATGGCTTGTTTGTCATTGAGTCCATAGCACTTTGTGTAGAACCTGGTACATAGTAGATGTTTGTGGGGTCTGTAAACAACAGGGCCAGCAGAGTAGAGTAACCATCTGAGTGAGGCAGGAAGGAAATTTGGGCCAACATGACTTAGTAACCAGTGTTGGTTCGAACTTAAAGAGTCTTACCCCGGGCGGTTCGATTAACACGTGTTGAAGTACAGCACAATTTTGGAAAAAAGGTTCTTGATGATAATTAACTCAACTCTGTATGTACAGCAAAGCCTAAGACATGTTTACATCGAAACTCTCTCTCTCTCTCTCTTTTTTTTTTTTTTTCCAGACAGGGTTTCTCTGTAGCTTTGGAGCCTGTCCTGGAACTAGCTTTGTATATCAGGCTGGCCTCGAACTCACAGAGATCCGCCTGCCTCTGCCTCCCGAGTGCTGGGATTAAAGTCATGTGCCACCACCACCTGAACTTTACATTAAAACTCTTTACGAAGTACATATGGCCTCTTCCAAATGATGGGGTCCATTGATTTAGAAAGAGTGCTCAAGATTAGGGGCTCAGGAGAATAACTGAAGTAAACACAATGCCTGTGGGAGTCAGGAGTATCCTGGCCCTAAGATAACACAGAAGTTACTTAGGTTGTTGTAAATTACATGTGACATCTTCCATAAGGACAGGTTTTATGACTGAGAAGCAATGCTTCTCTGCAATGCTTCTCAGATCTACGAAGAGTCTGTGATAAACAAATATAGTCTGGGGGATTCAGGTTAAGACAGACTGTACAGGGGACTGGAGAGATGACTCAGCGGTTAAGAACACTGGATGCTTTTCCAGAGGTCCCGAGTTCAATTCCCAACAACCACATGGCAATTTACAACCATCTTGAATGGAATCTGATGCCCTGTTATGGTGTGCAGACAAACATTCAGACAGAGCACTCATATACATAAATAAATCTTTTTTAAAAAAAGACTGGCCCTACAGATAGCAAAGATTACCAGTTGTTTTAGTCAGTGTTCTATTGCTGTGAAGAGATACCATGGCCCTAGCAACTCTTATAAAAGAAAGCATTTAGTTGGGGCTTGCTTACAGTTTCAGTGGTTGGGAGCATGGCAGTATGCAGGCAGAGCTGTTGTTGGAGAAGGAGCTATGAGTTCTACATCTAAATCTGTAGGCAGCAGGAAAAGAGAGGCTTTGGGGTTGACAGAGGCTTAGCAGAGGCTTCTGAAACCTCAGAGCTCACCCTAGTGACACACTTCCTCTAACAAGACTCACCTCTGAATCTTTTCAAATAGTGCCACTCTCTGGTGCAAGCATTCAAATCTGTGAGCCTATGGGGACCATTCTTATTCAAACCATCATACCATTCCCAGCCTTCTGGGTGGAAAACAGGTTATACATGTCCTCCATTGAGGAGATGACCCTGTGTGTTTAACATTCCTGGTTTCCCTAGTGCTTCTCTGTGAGCACTGGGACCTCGTGCCCTCTGCAGATGTTCAGCATGCTGATTTGAATGAAATTTAATAGAAACTATCCTGGATTTATTTTCAGTATATGTGTGGGTATATATCTATAGTAATCACAAATGGTTAGGTAGTCCTTTTAATGTGCATTTTATAGGAATAGTTCATCATCCATCAAATACTGACTTAAGCCTTGAGTGATTTGAGCTTTAACCAGCCCATAGACCTATCTTGTTTAGTCTTTTGCAAATCCCAGCGTATCATCTGTCATACATATTAAATGCATAGCATAAAGAAACATAAAACCTCTCCCGCATTTCATGGTGCTACTAGAAAATTGAAAGGGAGTAGCACAGTATTTTGCTGTTATATAATGAATCAACCTGATGAGAGTTTAGATTATGCTTCCAGGGGCTTATGAAAAATTGCCATTTTGATTAGAATTTTAATTTTATTTAGAAATTCTTTTTATCTTCTTCCTTATTTCCCCTTATTTTATTTTCTTCTCTTTGGTTTTCTTTTATGGGGCAAGGTCTTGCCTCGTAACCCAGACATACAAGCCTCATGCTTGTGACCCTCCTTCAAAGTATTAGCATTATAGGCATGTGCTACCACACTTGCTCTTAATAGTGGTCTTTTCAGGGATTATTTGGGTTTGACTCAATAAAGGTGGTCTGAGCTACTTAAGCATCAAATTCTATCTGTATTAACCTTGAGTGTTTTGGTGATACTGAGACAGACGTTTATAGTTCTCTTTATATGAAGCTGGCTTCTGCTTCTGCTTGGATAGAGCTGCCCTAGGAGATTGTTTTTGTTCTCCATTTCAAGATTAAATAATTCACAAAATAACCAAAAGAAATGATTTTCTTATGTTTTCTTTATTTTTAAGTAATATTTTGAGCTAAATTTTTTGATAATGTTGTATACAATTGAGGGTTTTGCTTGATTTTGTTTTTGAGACAGAGTCTCTCTATGTATTCCTGGCTGTCCTGGAACTCGCTGTATAAGGTGGCTTGGAACACAGAGGCCTGGGATTAAAGATGTGCACTACCACGTCCAACCTACATGTGTTGATTTTTAATAACTAAAACTAAAACAAATAGGAAAAGAAAGAAAGAAAGAAAGAAAGAAAGAAAGAAAGAAAGAAAGAAAGAAAGAAAGAAAGAAAGAGAAAGGCAGGCAGGCAGGCAGGCCAGGTGTACTGGCCCTGCACTTGGAAGTGAAAGCAGCTGGATCTCTGTTGTTGAAGACAAGTCTGGTCCACAGAACAAGTTCTAGGACAGCCATTGCTCCAGAGAGACTTTGTGTCAAAAACACACAACAAAACAAATCAAAAAAAAAAAAAAAGAAAAGTAGGTAAGAAAATAATATATACCAGGTGGTGGTGGTGCACACCTTTAATCCCAGCACTTGGGAATCAGAGGCAGGAGGATCTCTGCAAGTTCGAGGCCACCCTGGTCTACAGAGTGAGTTCCAGAACAGCCAGAGCTACACAGAGAAATCCTGTCTTGAAAAAACAAAACAACAACAAAAAGGAATGTATACTTACAAACATACTGTTAATATATGCTGATTTACTACCTCTAACCTTACTAGCATAATAATATTTATTTGATGTGAATTAAATTTTTATATCTTTATATGAAATTGTTTTAAGAGAATTCTAGGGAAAATGCTACAGTTATTATTTTGTTGTTCACAGGAAGGGAGGAAATAATAAATTGATAAAGATCTATCATCGGGATGGTAAATATGGCTTTTCTGACCCCCTGACATTTAATTCTGTGGTGGAGCTCATTAACCACTATCACCATGAATCTCTTGCTCAGTATAATCCCAAACTTGATGTGAAGCTGATGTACCCAGTATCCAGATACCAACAGGTATGACCATAGACAATCTCATAGCATTATTTCATATAATTTTATTCTATTTATCAGGCTTATTGGTTAAAAAGAAGACTAGTTTATATTTATTTTCTTAATTAATCCTGGGTACGGTGGTGCTTGCCACCAGCAGAGGCAGGTGGATCTCTGTGAGTTCCAGCCCAGCCAGGGCTATGTGAAACCCTATCTCACCAAAAAAAAAAAAAAAAAAAAAAAAAAAGACACATTTTCTAAGTAGCATTTTAGGTATTTTAGTTTAGTGGGTTTTTTTGTTTCTGTGTTTTGAAATAGGGTTTTATGTAGTAGGTATGTTGACTGAAATCGCTATGTAACTGATGGCGACATTGAATTTCTGATCATCCTGCCCCTTCTCCTGAGTTCTAGGATTTTAGGTTTTGTTATCATACCTCACCTGTGCATATTGTATGTGCGTGCGTGAATGAGTGAGTGCAAGAGGTAAGTGAGTTGTGTTTTGTTTTTTACTCTTTGGGGGTCCTCCACATAGGTCCCGAATAAATACATGGAGTTTTATTTTTAGGCAGCTTTTTAAAATTATCCTGTCTACCTTTTGCCTCTGGGCTTTTACCTTTCTCTATTCTATATACCTTTCTTTACTTCTTGCTCCGTGTCTGACTGTGTGGCTGACCCCGGTGTCCTCCCCTTCTTTTTTCACTCCTAGTCTCTTTTTCTCCTTCTATTTATTTTATCTGCCTGCCAGTCCTGCCTGTCATTCTCCTGCCTAGCTATTTGCTGTTCAGCTCTTTATTAGACCAATCAGATGTCTTAGACAGGCAAAGTAACACAGCTTCATAGAGTTTAAACAAATGCGACATAAAAGAATGCAACACATCTTTGCATCACTAAACAAATATTTCACAGTATAAATGAATATAACTTCTTTAACTAATATCCCACAACAGGGGAGGATGTATATTGATGCCAGCAGTCATCCTTGGGTGTTAGTCCTCAGGAGTTACCCACCTTTTTGTTTTGAGTAAGGGTCTCATTGGAACCTGGAGTTTACTGATTAGCCTAGATTGGATGACTCTTGAGCTACAAGGATCTAACCATTTCTACCTCCCTAGCAGTGGGATTTAAGCATGTGGCACAAAACCTCAGTTTATACTTTGGAGCAGAGAATCAGATTTAGGTCTTTATGTTTATGTAAAAAGTACTTTACAGACTGAGCTATCTCTCCAGCCCTATGCCTGTCTTCCTTCCTTCCTTCCTTCCTTCCTTCCTTCCTTCCTTCCTTCCTTCCTTCCTTCCTTCGTTTTTTAATTTAAAACTGTGTGTGTATACATGCTTGTGCCCTTGTGCCTGTGTACCTGTGCCTGCAAAGGCCAGAAGACATGACAGACCTTTCCTGAAGCTAGAGTTACAGATAGTTGTAAACTGCTGGAAGTGGGTGCTGGGAATGAACTTGGGTCCTCTGAAAGAGCAACAAGTGCTCCCAACCACTGAACCATCTCTTAGATCCCTTCAGTACTATTTCTTTTTTAAAGTTTTTTTATATTTTACTTTATGTTTTTGCCTGCCTGTATGTCTGTGCATTTATATATGTGCATGATGCCTATTGAGTCCAGAAGAGGGTATTGAATCCCCTGGAACTGAAGTTAGAGATGGTTGTGAGCCACTATGTGGGTGCTGGGAATCAAACCCAGCCAGTGATCTTAAGCACTGAGCCATTTCTCTAGCCCCATATTTCTTAATTTTTAAAATAAAATACTTTTACCTGACTTAAAATCTGATCTTATTGTCACTAAAGAGTATTTTTTCTTGTCAGATGGATGGGTGGTGCATATCTTTAATTCCAGCATTAGAAAGGCGAGGATTGCTTTGAATTCCAGGCCAGACTGCGTTGCATAGTGAGACTCTGTCTCAAGAAACAGAACAAAACAAAATTCGCATGAAGTCAAAAGTGTTTTTGGTGCTTTGTAGTAACTTCTGAAATTGAAATATAATTTGAATGTAAATAGACCTGGAAAAGCATGTGAGAACTAATACCGTTGTTAATTTTGTTTTTGTCTGCCTGTGTAGGATCAGCTGGTAAAAGAAGATAACATTGATGCAGTAGGTAGGAACCTGCAGGAGTTCCACTCGCAGTATCAGGAGAAGAGCAGAGAGTATGACAGGCTGTACGAGGAGTACACTAGGACGTCTCAGGTGAGAGCATTGCGTGGGGACAGCCTTTGCCTCTCAGTGGTTGGCTGGATCATCTGCTGTCTTCCCATCTTAACTGCTGTGTGAGATTTTGGTGATACAAAGACACTCCCATTCATACCTATTTGTTATTGTTGTTAAAGGTAGAATTTTCTAGCTGTGTTAACCAGGGCTGCGGAATGTGGCTTAACTGGTAGAGTGCACACTCTTGGCCTATCGGGTGAGATCCTTGCATCACAGAAAGCAGGGTGTGGAGGTGCACTAGGGAGCTGGAAGCAGGAGGATCAGAAATTCAAGTAACCAGCTGGAAGCTTATCTGGGATACATGCTAACTGTCTCCAAACTTTCTTAAAAATTATGTAATACTAAATAAATAGTTGTAAATTATAAAAATTAACAAAATGACAAATTCTTGAGATAGAAGTTAATTTTTGTCTATATGGGCAGTACAATGCTGTTTCATCATGATTCTTGGGATTTTCTGTTTTATGCTCTCCTTGAATCTAACATGAGCCATTATCATCATATTTCTAGTAAAAGAAAGGAAGACTAGGAAAGGAAAGGAAGCCTCCTCCCAGGGTTTCTCTGTGTAGCTCTGGCTGGCCTGGAACTCACTCTTTAAATTAGGTTGGCCTCAAACTCAGAGATCTGTCTTCTGCGGGGATTAAAGGTGTGTGCCATCTCACCCAGCTTGTTTTATGCCTTTTTTTCTTTTATTTTGTTTTTTTTTCTTTTTTTTTTCTTTTGGTTTTTCAAGACAGAGTTTTTCTGTATAACAGCCCTAGCTGTCCTGGAGCTTGCTCTGTAGACTAGGCTGGTCTTGAACTCACAGAAAACCACCTGCCTTTGCCTCTCAAGTGCTGGGATTAAAGGTGTATGCCACCACCACCTGGCAGTTTTATGCCTTTTAAGACAAATTTATCAGATGTGTATGAGTGTTTTGCTTGCGTGTTTGTTTGTATACCCTGTGTATGCCTGGTGCCCAGAGAGGTCAGAAGAGGCCATCGGAACTGGAGTTATGGATGGCTGTGAGTCATCATGTGGGTGCTGGGAATCAAATGCGGGTCTTCGTCAAGAACAGTAAATGCTGTTAACCATTTCTCTCCAGCCCAAGGTTTTCTGCTTTAAAGTCTTTATTCCTGTTTATTTTATGGAGTTTGTAGTAATGACCCGTCTTTGAGTCTTTTTTCTTTTTCTTTTTTCTTTTTTTAATGTTTTTGGAGACAGGGTTTCTCTGTGTAGCCTTGGCTGTCCTAGAACTCACTCTGTAGACCAGGCTGGCCTCAAACTCACAGGAATCCACCTGTCTCCCAAGTCCTAGGATTAAAGGTGTGCGCCACCACTGCCCAGCTTTTATATATACTCTAGGCTAAAAAGTTTGTTGATTTTTTTTTTTTCAGGAACAATTTTTGGTTGAGTTCTCCCCCTCCCTTCCTGCCCCCTTTTCCCACCTCTCTTTACTTACTTTCTTCTTTCCTTTTTTATTTATTTCTGTTTCTTTGAGACCCTGTCTCATTTAGCCCAGTGTAGTTGCAGGTGACACTGAATCCTTGTTCTTCTGCCTCTGCGTCGAGTCCTGGTATACAGGTGTGCCACCATTCCTTGTTTCGCTGCCTTTCTCTAATCTTTATTGTTTCCTTCCTTCTTGTTTTGCATTTTTCTTTTTTACTGGTTCCTTAAGTCATTCAATTAGATTATTGATTTGAGAGCACACTTCCTCTTTTTACAGTAACTTGTTATTAGTATGTGTGAGGATCCAAGTGTCACTGTGCACTTCTGCAGGTCAGAACACAACTTTGTGGAGTCCTTTAGAACTCACATGGTCTGATTGCCAGGGCCTGTTTATCCACTGTCAGTTCGCTCTCTGTTACTCGGATAAAGCTCATGGCCGAAAACAACGTGGGAAGAAAGAGATTGTTTCAGCTTACAGTTGTAGTCCATCCTGAAGGGAAGTCAGCAGGAGCCGAAGCAGAGACCTGCAGGATGCTGCTTTCTGACTTGCCCCCCATGGCTTGCTCAGTTTGCTTTCTTTGACAATCTAGGACACCTGTTCAGGGGTGGTACTACTCACAGTGGGCTGGGTCTGCCCTTGTCAATTATTCATCCAGAAAATGACCCACAGACTTTCCTATAGTTCTATAGATGGACATTTCTCTCCTGACTGAACCTTTCTCTTCCAACTGCCAGATCTTCCCATGTAGTTGACTCAGAGGCTGAATATTACTTGTAAATGGTTGGCCAATAGCTCAAGCTTGTTACTTGCTAACTCTTACACTTATATTAACTCATATTTTTATCTATACTTTGCTACATGGCTTGGTACCTTTTCTTAACATGGCATTTTCATTTTGCTTCTCTGTGCTTGCCAGCAACTCTCTGATTCTGCCCTTCCTCTTCCCAGCATTCTGTATCAGGCTGGCTCCCCCAGTTTATTCCTGCCCAGCTGTCTGCCAGTCTGCTTTTATTTAACAATGATCTTAATCCACAGCACAGGCGAGTTTGATGCGGGCATTTTCTCAGTGAGGTTTTCTTTTCTGAGATTACCCTACCTTGTGTCAAGCTAACAAAAGAAACCAGCACACCTCTTGACCCTTTTCTCCCTCAGTCTCTCTCTCTACCCTTTTAATCATAGGTGTTTATATGTATGAAATTCTCTAAATACTGCTTTTGTCATATCCCATAAACTTTCTAATGGATTGCTTAGATTTCATTTATTTCAAGGCATTTTCTAATATCACCTGTCATTTATTATTATTTATTATTATCATTATTATTGTTGTTATTGTATGAGGTGAAGTCTCAGTATGTAGTCCTGGTTAGCCTAGAACTTTGTGTAGACAAGGGTAGCCTGGAGCTTACAGAGATCTATCCACTGTTGCCCCACAAGCCTTCTGGGACTAACGGATACAGTATCACACCTGGCTGGCGTTTGTCATTTATTTTTTGAATCATTAGTTGTTTAACAGCATATTATTTAGTTTCTGTATATTTGTTACTTTTTAGTGTTTTTTTTTTTTGTAGAATGAACCTGGTGTTGGATATTTTTTTTTTAAAGATTTATTTATTTATTATGTATACAGTGTTCTGTCTGTCTGTATGCTTGCTGGGCAGAAGAGGGCACCAGATCTCATTACAGATGGCTGTGAGCCATCATGTGGTTGCTGGGAATTGAACTCAGGATCTCTGGAAGAGCAGTCAGTGCTCTTAACCTCTGAGCCATCTCTTCAGCCCTTTAGTTTTTTCTTCTATGATTGATTTCTACCTTCTTTTCACTGCGGATCATAGGAGAGCCTGTGTATGATAAAATCTGGGGCTAGAGAGATGGTTCAACATTTAAGAGCACTTGTTCTTGCAAAGGATTTGGGTTTGGTTCGTAGCACCCACATGTTGGTTCACAACCATTTGTAACTATTGTGCAAATCTGATGCTTTCCCCTGACATGAAGGCATCAGGCATGAATGTGGTGCACATACATACATACATGCAAAACAGTCGTACATAGACAAATAAATCTAAAAAATAAGATAAAATTTACTAAAACTTGTTTTATGGCCTAATGTGATATATTTTGGAGATTATTATATTTTTACCTAAGAATTATCTATATTTTAGCCTGTGTGGAGTATTCTTTATTATGCCTAGTATGTATATAATTGGGTTAATTTATGGTTAAAAAAATCTTTGTAATGTTCTATAAACACTACTGTTGTGTATCTCTGCCCCTGCTTGTCTCCCACTTCTTTTGAGTCAGTGTCTCACTATATAGTCTTAGATAGCCTGGACCCACTGTGTAGACCTGATTAGCCTTGAACTCACAGAGATCTGTGTACCTCTACCTCTCAAGTGCAAGGCTAACATCAAAAGTTTGTGCCAGCATGCCCTGTCCCTTTGTTATATACTGTCCAAGATTACATTTTTGTATGTTTTATGCCCATTAATGATTATTTTTTGCATTTTCTTTTCAAATCACACGAAATAAAAGAGACAATACTTGAGGTATAGGTCATTGATAAAATGCTTATTTATCATATGTAGTTTCCTAGTTTTGCTCTCTAGCCCTGGGAGAAAAATCCTATAATTTACTAACTATAAAACCTTATATAATGAATGGCTATTTTACCATCCATATAAGTTGATCACTTTAATGGAATCAGTATGTAAAAGTCTTAATAACTTTTTCTCCCTTCTGCCATCGCACACTAGCTCATCACAGTTAAGTCGTCTGGAGTGCCAAAGTGAAAGATGTTGAGACTGGAAATTAAGGTCTAGACACCAGGCATACACATGGTAAAAATAAATAAGTGTCCCCAACCCTTTGGCTTCATCAGACTTTCCTCCCCCTCTTCTGTGCTGTTTTCCTGGCTCTCCCTAACGTTTGGCTGTGGGTCTCTGCATCTGCTCCCATCAGTTGCTGGTGACACCTCTCTGACGACGGTTGGGCCAGGCACTGTTTTAGGAGTATAGCAGAATATCATCAGGAACCATTTCGTTGACTTGTTATTTTTTCTGATAGCCGTGTTTTGTTCTATCCTGGGTCTCTGGGCTGTTCAGCCTCTGTTCCCGTCCATCCAGGCAGTGTCAGGTATGGGCTTCCTCTCATGGCAGGGCTTCAAATTGGACCAGTCACAAGATCTGCACCACCATTGCACCAGCAGCACATCTTGGAGGCAGGACAGATTGTAGGTCAGAGGTTCTGTGGCTGGGTTGGTGTCCCTGTCCCACTGCTTTCCAGCCTTGTCTGGTTATAGAGGATGGGCAGTTCAGGCTCCATACCCCCATTCCTGGGAGTCGTTGCTAGGATCACTCTCATGGGAGCCAGAGGGCTTGAGGAAGCCAGGAGAGCATGGCCCACAGAGTCAGCTAAGCAGGACTCATAGGGGCTCACAGAGACTGTATGGATCTGAACTAGGTCGTCTGCATATGTTATGGTTGTGTAGCTTCGTGTTCTTGTGGAGCTCCTAACAGTGGGAATGGGGATGTGTCTTTGATTCTTTTGCCTGCTCTTGGGACCCTTTTCCTCCTACTGGGTTGTCTTGTCCAGCCTTAATAGAAAAGTTTGTACCTAGTCTTATTGTAACTTGTTATGCCATGTTCACTTGATATACCTGGGAGGTCTGCCTTTTTTTTTTTGAAGGGAAATGGAGGAGGCCAGTCTGGGCTACATGAGAGACCATGTCACAAAACAAAAAATAAAATTGTAACATATTACTAGGTTTATACCCATGATCACAACAATAGGAGACTATGGCAGGACTTCAGGTTAGTGGCCGTCCTGGGCAACAACAAAATTAGTTAAAGGCAAGAGAGATGACTGAGCAGGTAAAGGTACTTGCAACAATAGCCTAGAGACCTGCATTTGAATTCCGATCTCTATAAAAAAGTGGAAGGAAAGAATCAATTTTACCAAGTTGTCCTCTGACCTCTACATGCATATCATGGCATGCAACATGCCTCCCCATAATATAATATATTTTTTTTTAGTAAATTTTATTAAATTATAAAAGTTTCCATTTCCGCCCCCCCTCCCAACACCCTCCCACTCCCCCCACTCCCCCCCTCCTTCCCCTCGGTCCCCCAGGGCAGTCAGGGTTTCCTGCCCTGTGGGAAGCTCCAGCTCCCTCCCCCTCCCTCCAGGTCCAGGAAGGCGAGCGTCCAAACAGACTGGATCCCCAAAATCCAGCATATGCAGAGGAAACAGGTCCCAGTGTCATAGTCAATGGCTTTTCAGAAAGACCCCGGGCCAGCCACAGTCAGAGAATCCGGCCAAATTCCGAGAATCTGGCTAGATCACGTCCTCGTTCAGTCCCAGTCCGACTGGCCCTGGTAAACTCTCATCAGATCCATTCCCTTGTATCAGTGGGTGATAGCATCCCTCGCAGTACTGATTTCGTCTTTCATGTTCCTCCTCCTTCCGCTCCCCCTCCGGACCTCGGGGGGCTCAATCCGGTGCTCCAATGTGGGCCTCCGACTGCATAGCCGTCCTTCGCCAGACGAAGGATCTATGGTGATAAGCAAAATATACATTAGTATGGTCATGGGCCACGGCCGATTCAGGCACCCTCTCCTCTGTCCAGAGAGCAATCTGGGGGATTTCTCCTTGGACCTGGGATGCCATATATAATCAAGTCTCCTGTAAACCCTAAAATGGCTCCCTTAGTTGAAATATATTGTTCCCTGATCCCATATTCATCCTACCTCCCTCCCCCCCCCATCCCCGGCCACCAAGCTTTCCCCGTTCCTCCCCTACTCCCTTCTCTCTAGCCCTCTCCCCCTCCATCGACCCTCCCACCCCCCCCCATGCACCCGAGGTTACCTGGGACTCTTGTCTATTTCCTACCTCCTGGTGGATAGCTAAATAATCTCCACTATAATATATTTTTTTTAATTATCTTCATTTGATTGCTTCTACTGTGACATGAAGCCAAACCTAAGTAGAGTTTAGAAGTCAATGTGCCAAGTTGCCGGGGACAGCTTCAGTTTCACAAAGCCTCTTAATTATCCATCAGGTAGTACTTGTGTAGTGTGTTCTTAGTGACCATTAATTGAAGTCAGTAAATATGAGGTAGTAAAAAACCTATCCTACCTGTAAAAGAATTACTAGAATTATAAATATTCAGGATAGCCATTTCCCTGGAATTTTGTGCACAGTCATTACTTCTCTGAGAAGTACACTGAACCAGAGCTAAGCCCTTTCTGAAGATTTTAGGGTTATTCTGATTCGTATGTTAACATCTTGTCCTGGGATGGTAAGATGACTCAGCAGGTAAAGGTCTAGCCTCTAAGCATGATCACCTGAGTTCAATCCCCAGACCCTCATGGTGGAAGGAGAAAAACAGTGACATGTGCACACCTTGCTGTGCACATGGGCATAGACACAAAAAAATAAATAGCTGGGTGGTGGCAGCACATGCCTTTAATCCCAGCGCTTGGAAGGCAGAGATAGGTGGATCTCTGTGAGTTTGAGGCCAGCCTGGTCTGCAAAGCGAATTCCAGGACTGGACTGTTACACAGAGAAACCCTGTCTCAAAATACAAAAAAAAAAAGCAAAAAAATAAACCCCAAACAAAAATAAATAAGTAAACATAATAAAATATAAAATTATTTTTAAACCCTTGCTATCCTGAGGTCATCAGAATGTATGAGAGACATTCTATCTGAGGCTTTGGAGTTAGTAAATCTGTTTTGTAGAGCTTTTGGGTTTCATCTTTATACATCTGATGTTAGCAGATACTCTCTGCTTTTTTTTCTTCTAATCAGACTAGTGATGAATCTGGAAATTCTGCATGCAGCTAGTGATGAGAGTGATAATAAATAGGTTCCACAGCCTTCTGAGAATGAGACTGCACGTTGGTAGTTGAACGCCTCACTTGTCCAGTACCTCTTCCAGTTAGCTCTTAGGGATTAGTACTGTAATAATTGGTGCGCAGTAAAACCACCCTTGAAGTCATGGTGGTCAAGGTCATCGGTCTCTTGGCAACTCATAGCCCCTTCTGTGGTTCTTAACCGTATCTCAGGTAATGGTTCTTTTAAATTTATTTTATAATCTGAAATGTTTTACATGTCAGTAATAGAGAAGGGTTGAATAAAGGGGGTGTTTTGCCCTGATATAGGGTCTCGTAATTCTTTTTGATTGTTTGAGATAGGGTGTTATACAATCCAGACTGGCCTTGAACTTGCTGTGCCATGACCTTTCATTTTTGGCCCTTGGGATTCTACCTTCTAAGTGCTGGGATTCCATATGCTACCATGCTGGGTACGAGGAATCAAGCCCAGCGCTTTGTATATGCTAGAAAAGCTTCTTAACAATTGAGATCATCTCCATTTCCCTCACCACCTCTCCCCATGCTAGAGACTGAATCCAGGCCCTCTTATTTGCTAGACCTTGCTCTTCTACTGAGCCACATCTCTAGTCTGCATGACTGGTCTGATAAGGGATTATAATCAAAATTACATGATTTATTTTAAGATCAAGATTATACAAATATAAAGTGTTTGTGTGTGCTTTGAAATGGAGTCTCATTTAGCTAAAGCTGGCCTTAAGTTTGCTTTGTAGAGGAGACTGTCCTCCTGATCCTCCTACGTCTTGCCTCCTGAGTGCTGGGACTCTAGTCAGGAACCACTCCGCCTAGTTATAAAGTGTGCATTGTTTCTTTTCCTCATGTAGGAAATACAGATGAAGAGGACTGCAATTGAAGCATTTAATGAAACTATTAAAATATTCGAGGAACAGTGTCATACCCAAGAACAGCACAGTAAAGACTATATTGAGCGATTTCGCAGAGAGGGGAATGAGAAAGAGATTGAACGGTGAGTGTGCTTAATATATCCAAGTGAGTAATGAAATAAAACTTTTTCTTTATTACTGCTTTCTGTCTTGTTTGTTTATACCCCTCAAGTTGCACAGCCATGTTGTGTGAAACTGCTGGCTGTTCACAGTAATGAATGTTACCAACTGGCATCTCTTCTTTTTATGTGTTTTCTCTTATCCCTGTAAATTCTTAATTTTTACCCATCCTGTAGGACTTAGGCTAGACATAACCTTTTCCAGAAAAGTCTTCCTCAGTTCATTCCATTTAGGGGTGTTGTGTAAGTGTTCATGTGGTTTCTGTCCTGATCACGGTATAACATATTCCCATTCAATTGCAAACTCACTAAGGATAGACATGGTGGCTTTCCCCCCAATATAGTCCAACGCCTATGTCTGTCATGGTCAAGCTCTACGCTGGTAGCTGAGAATGGTGACACGTGCCTATAATCTCAGTTGAGACAGGAGGTTTGCTTGAGCCCAGGAATTCAAGACTAGCCTGTGTAGCTTGTGAGACCCTCTCTCAGACCAACAAACCCAACAAGATATTAGGACCCTGCTTATGCTTCTTGACCCTTCTGCTTTTGTTGTTATTTTAGCCTTAATATGTCCTATCTTCACAGAATTATGATGAATTATGATAAGTTGAAATCACGTCTTGGTGAGATTCATGATAGCAAAGTGCGTCTAGAGCAGGACTTGAAGAAACAAGCTTTGGACAACCGGGAAATAGATAAAAAAATGAATAGCATCAAACCTGACCTGATCCAGCTGCGTAAGATCCGGGATCAGCATCTTGTGTAAGTAACCTGGGCTGAATGTTGAGGGACACACTAGCATCGGGTTATCACTGGAACTAGAAATGTCATTAGTGGGAGAACTTGAGAACTGGAAAGCAGTGTGTAAGAATTTAGGAATATGGCCCTGTAGTAAGTAGTAGGCTGTACTAGAATGACACACATCAAGTCAGAATGTTGTACTCCACTTTATGCAAATACTTGGAAACTCTTAGACAGAATTAGCAAAATGTTATAGAGTACAAAGTACGTGTTGGGGCTAGTGAGATGGCTCAGTGGTCAAGAGTACGTATTGTTCTCCCAGAGGACCTGGGTTTGGTTCCTAGCACCCTTGTGGTGACTCTTAACTGTCTGTAACTTCAGTTCCAGGGGATCTGATGTCCTCTTCTGAACTCTGTGGGTATCTGGCACATACCTGATGCACAGACATAACACACATGCAGACAAAATAGTTATAAAATAAATTTAAAAAAATTAGAAGTGTATGTAGATATTTTCTTAAAACATAAAATCTAGAAACTGTAGTTTTACAGTAGAATCATAGAATTATTCCTTTAGGGTAAATTCTACAGATAAGTAAATAGAACAGGTGGTTCCTTAAAGGACTTTTTAAAAAAATTTATTTATTTTATATACACTTTCCAGGACATAGTGCCAGATCTCATTACAGATGGTTGTGAGCCACCATGTGGTTACTGGGAATTGAACTCAGGACCTCTGAGAGCAGTCAGTGCTCTTAACCTCTGAGCCATCTCTCCAGCCCCGTTAAAGGACTTTTATGCTTAAGAAATGAAATTTGGTATGTGGTGACACATGTCTATGATCCCAGAACTCAGGAATTAAAAACAGTAGTTCAAGAGCTAAGAGTTCAAGGCCAGCCTCAGCTTCATCAAGTTTTTGACCAGCCTGGGCTACATGAGGCCCTATTTCTAAAAAAGAAATGTGATGCTGAAAAGATGACTCAGTAGGGAAAGACCACCAAGCCTAGCAACCTGGTTTCAGTCAGCCTGGGACCCGCATGATAGGGGAAAGAACCAACTCCTGTAAATTGTTCTCTGACCTCTACTCAGGGCCATGCCTCTCCCCGACGTAAAAACATGCATCTCTAGAAAAAATGAAATTTTGTGTTTAAATAAGAAAAGTGTGTATATAGTAGGCACTTGAGATCCTTTGAGTAGTAAAAACCAATGCTTTTTAACATTTTTCTTTGTTTTTATGTGTATGAGTATTTTGCCTGTGCGTATGTATGTATGTGTATGTATGTATGTGAGCTGTGGTAGATTGGAAGAAAATGACCCCCAAAGAGAGTGGCACTATTAGGAGGTATGACTTTGTTGGAGGAAGTTCACTGTGGGGGCGGGCTTTGAGGTCTCTTTTTCTCAAGCTTCACTCAGTGTGACAGTCAGTTGACTTCCTGTTACCCGTAAGATATAGAACTCTCAGCTCCTGCACCATGTCTGCCTGTACACTGCCATTGTCCCTGCCATGATGATAATGGACTGAGCCTCTGAAACTATAAGCGAGCCACCCCAATTAAATGTTGTCTTTATAAGAATTGCCATGGTCATGGTGTCTCTGCACAGCACTAGAAACCCTATGGCATGAACCATATTCCTGAAGAGGTACTCAATATTAGCTCCTTGAGGACTGGAGTCACATATAGGTAACTTATGGTGCTGGGAATAAAACCTGGGTAGCTTATAGATGGAGTTTCTCTGTTGTTCCCATATAACCACAGTGAGACTTATTATTAATTATAAATGATCACCCAATAGCTCAGGCTTGATACTAGCCAACTCTTACATTTTAAAATTGACCCATATTCTTATCTACACTCTGCCACATGCCTTGTTATCTTTTCTTACTATAGCAAATTCATCTCCTTTTTTCTACATCTCTTTGTGATTCTGAGACTCTCCCCTTCTTCTTTGCTTGTTCTTTTTGTCTGCAAGTCCTACCTAACCTCTACCTGTCCAGCTGTTGGCCAGTCAGCTTCTTTTGTTTCTTGAGACAGGGTTTCTATGTTTATCCCTGGCTGTCCTGGAACTCGCTCTGTAGACCAGGTTGGCCTCAAATTCAGCAATCCAGCCACCCACCTCTGCCTCCCAAATGCTGGGATTAAAGGCTTGCACCACCACTGCCCAGCTTATCACCACATATTTAATAACATTTTTAAACACTGTAACAGAAATCATGTTTTCTTTATCTGTCTTACTTATTACCCTTTCTTTCTGACCCTAAGCAGTTACTTTATTCTACCTTTATAGTTTTGCCATTCAGGATATTTCATGCAAATGAAGAATAGAATGTGCCATCTTTATGCCTGGCTTCCTACACTTGGCAGGATGGTTTTAGGGTCTTTCACTCTGCAGCATGTTTGTAAGCACTGCACTCCTTTTCATGTCAAGTAGTTTTCATTATTTGAACATACATATTTAACTCTGATCAGTTATCAGGTTGTTTTGTCTTTTTGCTGTTTCTTATAATGTGGCTATGAACACTCACATATGTGTTTTTGTGAATAGATGTGTTCTCTTGCAGACCTTAGAGGATTGGAATTGTTGAGTTGTATGGTAATTCTGTTTATAACTGTCCTACCCTGTTTAAAAAGGGACTGCATTATTTTATATTCACACCAGAGGTGATAGTCAGGAATACTTAATGAATCACTTTTTAATATATTTCTAATAACTCTCAGTGTTTATATGAGTGATTTTGCTAACATTTTATAATATTTTATCCATTTTATGTTTTCTTGGTACAGGGTCTTAACTATGTAGCTCTGGCTGACCTGGAACTCACTATGTAGACAAAACTGGCCTCAAACTCAGAGAAATCCATCTGGCTCTGCCTCCTGAGTGCTAGAATTAAAGACATGTACTACTCCCAGCCTCAGTTTATTCTTATTTAGAGAATATAAAATTCTGCCCACAAATATTGTTCTCTTTCTTGGAAGGCAGCTATCTATATTTACCACTATCCACCATGTACCTCTTACTTGGGAAAGTACTTAATCTCATTTATTATTGAAGCTTTTTCCATCAGACAGATATACAAATGTGAATACGTGCATACACACACACACACACACACACACACACACACACACACACACACACAGACATACACACAGTTATCCAGAGCAAGGCACGGTAGTGCATATCTTTATCCCCAGCAGTTGGAAGGCAGAGACAGGTAGATCTCTGTGAGTTTGAGGTCACCCTGGTGTACATAGAGAGTTCAGGACAGTCAGAGCTATATAGTGAGACCCTGTCTCAAAACAAGACAAAACAAAACACCACCAAAAATTCCCATCACTCAGGAAACTAGGGAGTACAATGTCCTCTGTCCTTGCCTCTTGTTGGTATCATTAGCTATTTCTTTGGTTCTTAGTCATTGATTTTTTTAAAATTAATAACTAGCCGGGCAGTGGTGGCATACGCTTTTAATCCCAGCACTCGGGAGGCAGAGGCAGGTGGATCTGTGAGTTTGAGGCCAGCCTGATCTACAAGAGCTAGTTCCAGGACAGGCTCCAAAGCTATAGAGAAACCCTGTCTCAAAAAACCAGAAAAAGGGCTGGAGAGATGGCTCAGTGGTTAAGAGCATTACCTGCTCTTCCAAAGGTCCTGAGTTCAATTCCCAGCAACCACATGGTGGCTCACAACCATCTGTAATGAGATCTGGTGCCCTCTTCTGGCCTGCAGACATACACACAGACAAAACATTGTATACATAATAAATAAATATTTAAAAAAAAAAACAGAAAAAAATTAACTAAAATGTTTTAAGTTAACTTTTAAATATATGGGTTCTTGCCATTTACTATCCCAGAAAACTCAAAAGTATCTTTCATAGTAATGTTCTAGTAATATACTGTCAACAGACTTGGCAGTATATTAAACTTTATTCTAGTGCCCCATTTAGGATGCCCTGGGTGCAACATCCTTTTTTGTTACCCCACATATTCTACAGGAAGCCTACTATTTTCCCTAAGACCCTCTTGAACTCTTTCCTACAATAAGATAATGTTATTATCCTCTTTGGACTCTTCGGGGACCTGTCACCCAGCTCCCAAATGAATCACGCGTGGAGTTTTATTCTTAGTTGTAGTCATCCAGCCTTAGCTTGGCTTGTTTCTTGCCTACTTTTCTTTTTTTCTTCCTCCTTCCTCTTCCTCCTTCTTCTATAGCTTTAGGTGTATCTTTGGAGCCTGTCCTGGAACTTGCTCTGTAGACCAGGCTGGTCTCGAACTCAAAAGAGATCTGCCTGCCTCAGCCTCCCAAGTGCTGGAATTAAAGGCGTGTGCCACTGCTGCCTGGCTACTGCTCGCTTTTCTTAAATTATCCTGTCTAACTTTTGCCTTTGGGTTTTTCCTTTTCTCTTATGTAAGTCTCAGTCTTACTTCTTGGATTGCTATGTAGCTAGGTGACTGCCACTGATGTCCTCCTCCTTCTCCAAACCCCTTCTCCCAGTTTTTCTCCTTCTACATATTTTCTCTGCATATCCTTTCTCCTGCCTAACTATTGGCCATTCAGATCTTTATTAGACATCAGGTGTTTTAGACAGGCAAAGACTCATAGCGTCACAGAATTAAATATGCAATATAAACAAAAGTAATACCTTTAAAATAATATTCCCAGCACTTTCCAACTTTGTCCTCTCCTTCAGTCTGAGACATAATACAGCCAATTGGAACTTCACAATGGATGTTATATACATTTTCCCCATTTTGCTAAGTGAGGCAAGGACAAGGACAGGTTATGTATCACGAAATGAGTTCTTATGTGAGAAGACAGGCAGCTTTGCTAGTGGAACATGAACCAAAACCCTTCCTTCTTTCCTTCCTTCCTTCCTTCCTTCCTTCCTTCCTTCCTTCCTTTCTTTCTTTCTTTTTTTGTTTCCTGGCTTTTCAGAGGTATCCAACTTTCTTCCTAAGAAGGAGCACCTCAATTTAAGGAGGTTGGGGGTTAAAGGTCAATGAGGGATATGAAGAGGTGGTTTAGTGGAGGAGTGCTTGTGTAGCCATGAGGACCTGAGTTTCAGTCTTCAGCACCCACATAAAAGGTAATATGGCCGTACAAATGGATAAACACAGTCTTGGGAAGCAGAGACAGGTGGGACCCCGGGACTTCACAGAAATGGTAAGCTTCAGTTTCTGTGGGAGACCCTGACTGAAGGGAGTAGAGGAAGACATCTGTTGTCACCCTTTCTAGCTTCTGTGCTTGCTGTGCCCCCTTCACACACGTACCGTACACACATGCCCACAGCCATCCAGATACATCCACCCACACATCACCTATACCCTCTCCCGACATCCACACCAACCCACAGACACCACCACAACCAGAGAAACAGAAGGAAGAAAGGAAATGGAGACTCAGGAGAAATTGTGGTGTGACTTAATAAATTTAAGCCTCTTACCCAGTGTGCTTCTCTCTTAGAAAAGAGGTCAGTTTCTTTAAGCAAAGCAAAGTTTGTGCTAAAGATGTTTAGAGAAAGGTGTCTGAAGTGATGGTGTAATGGGGTGGGATAGAATGGTTAAGAGAGAAAATGACTAAACCTTATTTTATCTTTTTCCGTTTTCACTAAGTTTCAAAAATGAAATTCAAGTTAAGTGAAGACCAAGTCTTCCTGGCCTTTTAAAAAGTCTGTCTTTTAGCTGTGGTGCAGGTTGTATAATATACTTGGGGTCAGTGGCAGATATTGATGTGATGCTAAATTGTGAAGATTTTCTTAAAAACATCCCACCAGTAAATATTTACTGTATATTGATTATCTCTGTGCTTGTACGGTCTAAGACATTGGCAGTAGAGGAATGGAGAGATGGCTCAGAGGTTAAGAGCATTGCCTACTCTTCCAAAGGTCCTGAGTTCAATTCCCAGCAACCACATGGTGGCTCACAACCATCTGTAATGAGGTCTGGTGCCCTCTTCTGACCTGCAGACATATACACAGACAGAACATTGTATACATAATAAATAAATAAATATTAAAAAAAAAAAAGAACGCTGGCTTCTGCTCTTCCAGAGGTTTTGATTTCGATTCCCAGCACCCACATGGTGACTCACAGCCATCTATAATGAGATCTGGTGCCCTCTTTTGGCATGCAGGCATACATGCAGGCAGAATACTGTATACATGATAGATAGATAGATAGATAGATAGATAGATACTTAAAAAAAAGAAATTGGCAGTAATACCATAAGCAGAAGAGAAACTTCTTTAAAACACTAGATGGTTTTGTGGGGGAAGCAAACATAAACATTAAAAATATAAAATAATGAATTTTGCTGGGTCTCTGAAAGTAAAGAGTAGGTCTTAGTTGGGACATTTAGGGGAAAAGAGTCCTGAGATGAATTTTATGATGATATTGAATGATAAGGAAAGGAGAATTAGTTGTTAATGAACAACAATACTTTAAAAAATACTTACTTTTAATTTATGTGGATGAGTGCAGGTGAACAGTGTAGAGGCCAGAGGTACTTAATCCCCCTGGAACTGGGTTATAGGTGGTTGTTAGCCACCATATGGATCTTGAGACCCTAACTAGGGCTGTTTGTAAGAGCAATGTGTGCTCTTTTTTAAGATAATTATTTATTTTTATTTTATGTACATTGGTGTTTTTGCCTGCAGGTATGTCTGTATGAGGGCATTGGATCTCTTGGAACAGGAGTTACAGACAGTTGTGAGCTGCATGTGGGTGCTGGGAATTGAAAGCAGGTCCTCTGGAAGAGCAGCCAGCACTCTTTAACTCCTCTATCTCTCCAGTCCCAGTGTGCTCTTAAACATTGAGCTGTCTGTCCAGCTCCCATGGAAGTGTTGTGTTTTTAAAGATTTATTTATTTATTATGTATAATGTGGGAACTGAACTCAGGACCTCTGGAAGGACACCTGGAGCTCTCAGCCTCTGAGCCATCTCTCCAGCCCATGAAAGTGTTTTTTATACTCCACTTTTATATGCCTGCTTTAGACCACGGGCCTCTATTATGTTTGAATGAAAGTGTGTGTGTGTGTGTGTGTGTGTGTGTGTGTGTGTGTGTGTACTTACAGAAAAGAGAAGAAAATTAGATACATGCCTAATTTCAAGTAGTTTTTCTGTGTTTCTTCCTTTTTTCAGGAAAGATTAATTGTGATATTAATTGAAGGAAAAGTAATGGAGAGATTAATTTAGGGAAAACTCTGGTCACTCTTCTCAAGATGAGGAAAAATAAGAGGTTCCTGGACTTTGAAAGCTTGGCTGATTTCACCAGTGTTGAGACAGTTCAATTCTGACCAGTGTCTTCCTCTTGGCAGATGGCTCAATCACAAAGGAGTGAGGCAGAAGCGCCTGAATGCCTGGCTGGGAATCAAAAACGAGGATGCTGATGAGTAAGTTCCTTTGCCAGAGGGTTTTTTTCTCAGTGTAAGGCTCCTCCTGTCAGGGTCAGTAGCAGAAGAGAGAACTCTGCACCTCTTTTGAACTGAGTTGCCTGAAGAGTATTGTGTCCACACTTGAGTGTAGGAACTCCCCACACAAGACTTGGATGCACACACTGCCTTTCTTTTGCTTGAAGTTATTGAATGAGTTCTGTAGTTTCTGCACCATAATAAGTAATAACGTTATTTTAAAACTAAACATTCACCTAATTGTAATTTTAAATTGTTATTTTATAAAGATTAAAAATAATATTTTATTAGCTTTTAGATATAAGAAAACTGATTGCTAAAATAATATTTCAAATGTTTAATTTTTAGAAGCTATTTTATCAATGAGGAAGATGAGAACCTGCCGCATTATGATGAGAAAACCTGGTTTGTGGAGGATATCAACCGAGTACAAGCAGAGGATTTGCTTTATGGGAAACCAGATGGTGCATTCTTAATTCGTGAAAGTAGCAAGAAAGGATGCTATGCTTGTTCTGTGGTGTAAGTCTTCTCTGGGGATGTGGCCTTTTCAAATCTGCATTAATTAATGAAAGTCATCCACAATTGAGATGGAGTTAGAGTGTGGTGATAAGGACTTGTGGCTTACTTAGACCATCAGTGTTTATTTAATTGTTTTAGGATGTAATAATTTGAGTCTGGTCCTTGCTGCTTACTTGCTGTGTAACGTTAGGTACATAACTTACCTGCCCCTGTCTAGTCTCACCAGTCAAGAAAAGGTGATAATATATTTGCTCTGAGGTAAATACTACCTCCTAATGTTATTGTGATAATGCTGACACTGTAAGACAGGGTAGAAACAAAGAAAGATGACTAAGTGATTGCTCTCAAAGAGCACAAGGCTTAGACACGATGGATGTTTTCTCTCACACAAAAAATATAAATATAAATAACATAATAGTAAAAGAGGGACAGCCAAGGCTACCCAGAAAAACCCTGTCTTGAAACAAACAACAAAAAAAGTAGAAGAGGCACTATTTGGGAGAAAGAAGTGGAGGAACAGAGGATATCTGGGAAATATATGATCAAGATACAATGACATATATGTCTCAGAAATCCTACTGGGACCAAAAAGATGGCTCAGTAAGTAAAGGCACTTGCCAGCAAGCTTGATGACCTGAGTTCAAGACTCACATGATGCAAGGAGAAAACCAACTCCTTCAAGTAGCCCACTGTTTCCACATGTATGCTGTACATACACAGTATGTGTGCCCCACCATAAAGGAAGGTAATTTTAAATACGACTTTAAAAAGTCACATTGAAACCCATTATTTTGCGTGTTAATTTTAAAAAGAGGAGGGTCGTGTAGAGAGGATAAATAAAGGGATTCACAGAGGAATGAGGGTTCAGGTATAGCTATCACACCTAGCTTCCAGGCTTCATTTCATAAAATATCTACGATAAATAGAGTTGCCGTGAAATAGCTATTATTAGTAGGCCTTGCATGTGTGGAAATGTTAGTTCTGGGTAGGGAAAGAGAGAGGTAGAGGTTTGTGGAAGAGGTGTTAGGACTGGACACTAAAGCATGGATGCTATCTGTGGAAAGAATGAGGCAGTATAAAAAAGTCCATCTTATTCATCACTGTATTACTTTCATATAAGAGTAGGACTACTTACATTTCTGTTTGTCTTACTCTACTTAAGTTGTGCGAGTAAAGATGACAGGGGAGGGCAGTTCTCACCAGACTTCAAGTCTTATAAGAACAAGAAAAGTTCAATGCAATGCCCATCAAAATCTCAGCAAAATTCTTCAGAGATCTTGAAAGAACGGCTCTCAACTTCATATGGAAAAGCAAAAAACCCAGGATAGCCAAAACAATCCTGTGCAATAAAAGAACTTCTGGAGGCATCACAGTCCCTGACTTCAAACTCTACTACAGAGCTACAGTACTGAAAACAGCCTGGTGTTGGCATAAGAACAGACAGGAGGACCAATGGAACCAAATAGAAGACCCAGATATCAATCTACACACCTTCGAACACCTGATTTTTGACAAAGAAGCAAAAATTATCAAATGGAAAAAAGAAAGCATATTTAACCAGTGGTGATGGCATAACTGGATATCAACATGTAGAAGAATGAAAATAGACCCAGATCTATCACCATGCACAAAACTCAAGTCCAAATGGATCAAAGGCCTCAACATAAAGCCAGCCACATTGAACCTTATAGAAGAGAAAGTGGGAAATACAGTTGAATGCATTGGCACTGGAGACCACTTCCTAAATAGAACCCCAGTATCACAGACACTGAGAGAAACAATTAATAAATGGGACCTCCTGAAACTGAAAAGCTTCTGTAAAGCAAAGGACATGGTCAACAAGACAAAACGACAGCCTGTGGAATGGGAAAAGATCTTCACTAACCCCACATCAGACAGAGGTCTGATCTCCAAAATATACAGAGAACTCAGGAAATTGGACACCAAATGATCACATAATCCAATAAAAAAAAATTGGAGTACATACCTAAACAGAGAACTCTCAACAGAAAAAGCTAAAATGGCTGAAAGACACTTAAGGAAATATTCAACATCCTTAGTCACCAGAGAGATGCAAATCAAAACAACTCTGAGATTCCATCTTACACCTGTAAGAATGGCCAAAAACAAAAAACAAAAACAAAACAAAACAAAAAAAAATTGATGACAACCTATGCTGGAGAGGTTGTGGGGAAAAGGGAACACTTCTGCATTGCTGGTGGGAATGCAAGCTGATACAACCCCTTTGGATGTTATTTTGGTGATTTCTCAGAAAATTAGGAAACAACCTTCCTCAAAACCCAATAATACCACTTTTGGGTATATATCCAAAGGATGCTCAATCATGCCACAAGGACATGTGCTCAACTATGTTCATAGCAGCTTTGTTTGTCATAGCCAGAACCTGGAAACAAGCTAAATGCCTCTTGACCGAAGAATGGATAAGGAAAATGTGGTACATTTATACAATGGAGTACTACACAGCAGAAAAAAATGATAGCTTGAATTTTGCAGGAAAATGGATGGAGCTAGAAAACATTATTTTGAGTGAGGTAATCCAGACACAGAAAGACAATTATCACATGTACTCACTCATAGGTGGTTTTTAAACATAAAGCAAATAAAACCAGCCTACAAACCACAATCCCAGAGAACTTAGACAACAATGCAGACACTAAGAGGGACTTACATAGATCCAATCTACAATGGAAGTAGAACATAGAAAAAGACAAGATCTCCTGAGTAAATTGGGAGCATGGGGACCTTGGGGGAGGGTTGAAGGGGAAAGGGGAGAGGCAGGGAAGGGAGCAGAGAAAAATGTAGAGCTCAATAAAAACCAATAAAAAAAGGAAAAAAAAGAACAAGAAATGGAGGGTGGTAGTATATCTCCAACAGCTGATAAACACTTTTAGCAAAGTGGCTGAATACAAAGTCAACTCATAAAAATCAGTAGCTCGCCTATATACATGTGACAAGTAGGCTGAGAAAGCAGGGGAACGACACCTTTCACAATAGCCTCAAAAAATGTAAAATATCTTGGGGTAACTCTAACCACTCAAGTGAAAGACTTGTATGATAAAAATGTCATTCAAGTCATTTAAGAAATTGAAGCTATCAGAAGATCTCCCATGTTTACAGTAGGATTCATACAGTCAAAATGGCCATCCTGCCAAAAGCAATCTATAGATTCAATGCAAACCCCATCAATTCCAACACAGTTCTTCATAAATCTTGAAAGGGCAATTTTCAGTTTCATATGGAAACATAAAAAACACAGGAGAGCTAAAACAATCCTGAACAATAAAAGAACTTCTGAAGGTACCACCACCCTCAATTGTTGTATTACAGGTCCACAGTAATAAAAACAGCATGGTATTGGCACAAAACCCATTCATCAATGAACTATATAATTGAAGACCCAGTCATAAATCCACACACATATGGACATCTAATTTTTGATAAAGAAGGTATAAATACATACTGGAATAAAGACAGCATCTTAAACAAATGATGCTTGTTTAACTGGGTGTCTGCATGTAGAAGAATTCAGATAGATCCATACTTATCACCTTGCTCAAAACTCAACTCCAAATGAATCAAAGACCTCAACATAAAACCAGATACACTGAACTTGATAGAAGAGAAATTGAACTCATTGGCACAGGAAAAGACTTTCTGAACAGAACACTGTTAGCACAGGCAATAAGATCAACAACTAATAAATGGGACTTCCTAAAACTGAAAACCTGCTGCATGATCATCATTTAGCAAAGCGGCAGCCTACAGAATGGGAAAAGATTTTACCAACTACCCACCCAATAGAGAGCTGATATCCAAAATATATAAAGACTCAAAAAGCTAGATATCAAGAAAACAAATAACACAATTTAAAAATGGACTACAGATCTGAACAGAGAACTCTTTTTTTAAATTTTTTTTATTAAATTATAAAAGTTTCCATTTCAGCCCCTCCTCCCAACACCCTCCCACTCCCCCCACTCCCTCTCCTCCTCCCTCTCCATCCCCTAGAGCAGTCAGGGTTTCCTGCCCTGTGGGAAGTTCAAGTTCCTCCCCCCTCCCTCCAGGTCCAGGGAAGGTGAGAGTCCAAACAGACTGGAGCGCCAAAATCCAGTATATGCAGAGGAAGCAAGTCCCAGTGTCATTGTCAATGGCTTTTCAAAAAGGCTCCAGGCCAGCCACATTCAGAGAATCTGGTTGGATCACGTCCTCGTTCAGTCCCAGTCCAACAGGCCTTGGTGAACTCTCATTATATCAGTCCCCTTGTATCAGTGGGTGCTCGCATCCCTCACAGTCCTGATTACTTTTTTTATTTTCTTCATCCTTCTGCTCCTCATTTGGACCGTGGAGTGCTCAGTTCGGTGTTCCAATATGGGTCTCCATCTGTATCGCCATCCAACGTCGGATGAAGGTTTCCTCTGCCCTTGCCTTCTTTGCTCACATTCTCTTTCCTTCTGCCTCTCATTTGGACCTAGGGAGCTAGGTCCAGTGTTCCAACGTGGTTCTCCGCCTCCATCTCCATCCATCGCCAGATGAGGGTTCTATGGTGACATGCAAAATATTCATCAGTATGGTTGTGGGCCAAGGCCGGTTCAGGCACCCTCTCCTCTTGAACAGAGAACTCTTAAAAGAGGAAAATCAAATGGCTGAGAAATATTTAAAGAAATGTTCAACATCCTTAATCATCAGGGATATGCAAGTCCAAACTACTTGGAGGTTCCATTTTACACCTGTCAAATGTAATGGCTAAGGTCAATAACACAATGACATCTACTGCTGGCAAAGAGGTGTAGTAAGGGAAACATTCATCCATTACAGGTGGTATGGCCACTATGGAAATCATTGTGCCTGTTCCTCAGGAAGATGGGACTTGATCTCAAGATCTAGCCTTGCCAGGCAGTGATGGGACGCACCTTTAATCCCAGCACTCAGGAGGCAAAGGCAGATCGTATTCTGATTTCCAGGTCATCCTGGTTTACAGAGTGAGCTCCGTGACATCCAAGGCTACACAGTGAAACTATCTCAAAAAATAAATAAAATCCAGCCTTACACCACGTTGGGGCATCTATCCAAAGGATGCTTCATCTTAATACAGAGACAGTTGCTCAACCATGTTCATTGCTGCTCTATTCATTAAAGCCTAACATCAGAAACAGCTTAGAGGTTCTTCAACAGAAGAATGGATAAAGAAAATGTACAGTTACACAATGGAATGTTACTCAGCCATTAAGAAAATGAACTAATCAAATTTGGAAGTAAATGGATGAAACTAGAAAAAAAATCATCCAGAGTCAGTTAACCCAGACCTAGAAAGAGAAATATGGTATGTATTCACTTACATGTGGATATTAGCTGTTAAGCAAATGATAACCAAGCTACAATCCATAGAACCACAGAGGTTAGGTAAAAAGTAAGGGACTAGGGGAACAGATAGATCTCATTAGGAAAGTAAAATAGGATAGTTATGGATGGGTGAGGGGGAGACTGGAACAGAAAGGTCAAGTGAGGAGGGGGAAGGAAGAGAGGGTCAAGGGAAGGAATAAGGGGAGAGACATCTGAAATCAACCGTCATTGAGGAGTAATAGAGAAACCTAATTCAGTAGAAGCGTCCTAAAATATGTGAGAAGGTGATCTAGCTTAAATTGCCAAATAATTGGGGAGACAGAGCCCAACTGGCCATCTCTTGTCAGCAAATGAAGCTTTGAGTCACAGGATTGGGTCACATCTAATTGAGTTGTTGGCCAAAAGGATCTGTCTTAGGGTTTCTATTGCTGTGAAGAGACACCATGATCATGGCAACTCTTATAAAGAAAACATTTAATGAAGGGTGGCAGCTTACAGTTTCAGAGGTTCAGTCCATTATGGTTATGAAGGGGAGCATGGAGGTGTACAAGCAGATGCTGGAGCTGAGAATCCTACATCTTGAGGCAATAAGAAGTCAGCGGACTGTAGACTGAGTGAAGCTTGGGAGTTTGTGAACGACCAGGCTGTCCTCGAACTCACAAATATTCACCTGCCTCTGCCTTTCGAGTGCTGTGATTAAAGGCATATGCCACCACCACCCAGCATAGATCTGTTTCTTGTGCCTTCTCTTGGACTCTTTTTTTTCTGTTTGTTTTGTCCAATTCCAGTGTGCTAGTTTTTATTTTATCTTACTTCATTATTGTCATCCCTTAGAAGCCTGTTTATTTTCTAATGAGACACAGAAAGGTAGTGGATTCACATGGGAAGGAAGGTAGTAGGAAGGGACTGGAAGGATTAGAGGGAGTGGAAACTATAGTCAGGATATATTATGTGAAGAAAAAATATCTATTTTCAATAAAAAGAAAAAAATGTAAAGAAGGCAACCACAGGCACATAGAAAAAGCATTATGACTAAGAAGGATTCATTTCAAGAAAGTAAGAGTGGTTTAACATAGAAAAAGCAATGTGATAATACTAGAAAAGAAAACAAAAAAAAATCACATGATACGCTCAATATATTCACAAAAAGTATTTGCAAAATCCAATTCTTTCATCTCTTAAAAAAAACCGACGGAATAGATTAGGAATAGGTGAGGATTTCTATTTCTGGATAAAAGATACCGTACTTAGTGAAAGAAATTTGAATGTCTTTCTCCAAGAGCAGTATGTCCATTCTGAAAAGCTTGTGATTGAGACAGGAGTGGTGGCACACATGCTTTTAATCCCTCCCAGCATTCAGCAGCAGAGGCAAGTGGATCTCTGTGAGTTTCATGACAGCCTGGTCTATGTAGAGAGTATCAGGCCTGCCAAGTTACACGGTGAGACCGTCTTTAAAAAAAAAAAGACATTGTGATTGGAAAGGAAGAGGTAAAATGGGTTTATAGAGGTTGCAGGTTCTCTCTCTATACACACACACACACACACACACATATACATATACATGCACATATATTCATTTATCTATGTATGCATTTTTAGATAGGGTCTCATGTACCCCAGGCAGGCCTGTTGTGTTGTGTATACCTGTTGTGTATCTGATTATGACCCTGAACTTCTGATAATAAGGCCTCTACTTCCCAGATGATGGGTGCTGCCATGCCCAATTTATACAAAAGTGTACTTCTGTGTACTAGTAATGAATAACCCATTATTCATTAAATTGTGACATGCCATTTAAAATTATGAAATGTTGAGGAATTAAACAAATTTGTACAGTGACATCTGAGAAATGTGACTGAATGAAGTTAGGAGTTTAGTCAGTGAAGACCTTTGCATGTTAATATCTAGAGCAGTGGTTCTCAACCTTCCTAATGCTGGGACCTTTTAATATAATTTTTCGTGTTGTGGTGACCCCCAGCCATAAAGTTATTTTGTTGCTACTTCATAACTGCAATTTTCTACTGTTATAAATTATAGTATAAATATCTGTATTTTCTAAGAGTCTTAGGTGACCCCTGTGACAGGGTATTTCAACCCCAAAGAGGTCATGACCCACAGGTTGAGAACCACTCATCTAGAGGTAGTTTTCCTGTTCTGTTACATTTAATCAGCTCCATGAAACATAATAGACTTGATTTTCTTTCCTCAAAAAATATTTTAAATATCAGTACTTCATAAAATTAATCTACAAAGTTAGCACAATCCTAACAAAATCCAAAGTTCTAGCTGAATATTTGCAGAAAAAAGCAAGATTTTTCTAAAATTTCTATGAAGTGCAAGAGACCAAAAATAACTAAAACAATCTTAAGAAAGGAAGTTGTAGTACTACCACCTTGACTTCAAAACTCATGACTGTAAGCCATAGCAAGCAGCGCTGAGGACTTCACAAAGGGTAGACATATATATGGAATGGCAGGAACTGAAGACTGGGAAATTAGGTCTACATTTGTGGTTAAGTATCTAAAGTCAAGCCTTTAAGAGGCACAGTTATGTCTGATTGACTTATGCATGGAATCCTTCCTGTCTACCCTGACCTGCCTTAGCATTTTCCCATGGTGTCGTTGCAGTGCGGATGGGGAAGTGAAGCACTGTGTGATCTACAGCACTGCTCGAGGATACGGCTTTGCAGAACCCTACAACCTGTACAGCTCGCTGAAGGAGCTGGTGCTCCATTACCAGCAGACATCCCTGGTTCAGCACAATGACTCCCTCAACGTCAGGCTCGCCTACCCTGTCCATGCACAGATGCCCTCGCTCTGCAGATAAGCAGAGTGGGAAGAGACATGGCTCTCCAGCATTTCTTTCCTATGGTTTTAACTAGACTACGATGAGGGCATTCTTTCTCCGTAGACTGCTTGTTTTGCACAAGTGACTCTGTGAATGTGAAGTCGGGAGGCCAAGCAGTAGCTGGCCAGGATTTGGGGGTAAATGAGGGGCCCAGGGTCTCCGGATTCAGCTGTGCTGCACTCGTGTACTAAGCTGGAGCAGATGCTGGTTTCATGGAGTTTTGATTTGCTGTCAGGCACCTTGAACAGAACAGTTAGACTTGTTGTGGGTGCGGGTGGGGGTTCTATTTGGAGGCCTCTGAAGAGTCCATGTCCTCTTGTCTTCAACTCTGAAAATGCAGCAGGTCATGGTTCTGTTGGGAGTTGTTTTGCTTTGATAGTCTCTCCCTACAATAAGAATCTAACTTTGATTCTGTGGTAAGATTGGGGGTTGGGAGGAAGGCAACCAAAGGAATAGGTGTGGGATTTCATTTACAGAATCTAAAAAAGGAGGCAAAAGACTTCAATTGATGTTATTTCAATTTTACCAACATAATTTAGGCGTCAGCATCTTACCATCTCCTTCCTCTAACGCACTGTGTTCATGAATCAAAAAACAACATTGCCAGACCAAGGTCTAAGGGGAGAAGGTGACACTCAGTAGCTGAACACACACTGTGTACCGAAACCTGAACGTGAGGAGACAGAAATGTGAGTTCTAACAGACACTAGACATGGTCACCTGGCCTTGTTTCTGAGGTGAAGATAAGAGTTGTCTTGTGGGGATAGTCAGCTTTGAGTCATGGTGAAGTTGGTGCTTGTGTGGTGTTTCTTTAGCCAAAAGAATGATGTTTGAAACCTTTGTAACTAGTTTTATGAGTAAAGGTGCAATCCAGTGCTTTTAGATGGCTTGATATACCAAATAATGATAGAGAACAACATTGTTGTGTGCTTCCCCAAGTTTAAAAGCCTTGCTAAAACTATACAAGGATTAATTTGCCTTCATCTCCCTTCCTTTTCTGGGTAGGGTTTAGGGAGCCATAGGTAGCTAAAGAAGGACTCAGTTTGTGGCCAGAGACCTCAGCACATGAGCCCTTGTGTCAGGGTGAAGGACCCATCACATCACACATTATTCCATAATGTGGTTGAAGCTTTTGCCAAGAGAGGAGATGTAGTATGGAGTTCAGACTATCTGGGGAAAAAAATTCTACAAGCTTTCCTATTTTTTCTTTTTTGTTGAGCCTGCCATTAAGGCAGTGTGCAAGCCTCTCCCCATGCTTCAGTGGCTGGGATTTTAGACCAGGAATCTTCTGCTCCATGTGGTTTAGGCCTTCCAGCTGAGTGAAGTTCTTTAGGTAGAGGGCAGACATCTATTCCTGGCTTCACACTAATTTAACAGAGTCCAGCTGCTTCAGAGCCAGGAGCCATAACGGCTCAGTATGACTCAGCTGCTTGAGCTCAGTGACATGCAGGCAGGCATTCTAGTTGAACAAGATAAGCAGCCCATACCTGGGTCTTGGCTCATAAGGCTTATGATAAGGACAGATCAAATTTGGGGGCCAAACTAAAGATGAACATGACTTTCCCTAAGCATTTACCTTGGTGAATGTCTGGAGTGAACTACAATAGAGAGAGATCGAGACTTTTGGGGAGCTGTCGTTGCAGTAAGCACAGGAAGAAAGGGACGTGTCGTTGTTGGCTCCAGTATGGAGCGAGAGGAAACAGACCTCTCAGCCACTGGTAAAGGTCCTGCCTTTCTCAAAATTGCCAGCTTGAAATCTTGCTCAGTTACCAGGTAATGCCAGGCTGTTTGCTGATTAGCATATCTGTGTGACTTGTTCCTGACTGAACTTACCGAAGCAGTCACAGGCTCAAGATTAGGTGTAAGAAATTCCTCCTATCTGTCACTAAAACTCTAGTATGTCCTGGGTGCTTCCCCCCAAGTAAGTCAAAATGGAATATAATATACAACTGTAGTGTTGAACAATGTCATGACTTTGTAGGGCAGACATGGAGGATATGCAGGAGACAGAAGGCAGCATCTTAGCCTCTACACTTGGGCTGAACTGTGGAGAAAGGCTGTTTGGCAGTCCTATATTCCTTCCCTTTAAGTGCTCCAAGACCAGGGGTCATTTAATAAATAGGAAGGTACCTTTTTCTGAGAAGTTGCCGCATGATTTACTTGGTCCTGAGCTGTGAAAATGGCAGGACAGAGTCTCCTAACAGTGGCCCTGGTGTCTGGGGAGTCAGCATGCTGCTATTGCTTCATGGCTCAGAAGCTAGTCTAGTTTAATGTTTCCATATCTGGGCCCAGGGACTCTATAGCTCTATTGACATCTTAACTGGTGTCTCACTGACTGAAGCAGAGGGTAAAGAGACAGATATTAAGCAGAGGGGCAAATCAGCCAGCCCCCAACATGAAAGCAGCTTTTGGTTGGCTAGATACACTTGTCTTTTTTTTTATATATATATATATATAATGAAACAATGCTGTTTACACCTGGCATTGTTCAAGCATAGGTAGGTTGCCTATGTTCTTGTCACTGCTCCAGCCACAGATGAAGACATCCGCAGCTCCATTCTTCCACATTTACTTCAGACTCCTCGAGCCACTGTGGCATCTTCCATGTGTCTCATCTTGCTGCAAGGTACTGGCTCCATGCATTCTCCTGAGCTAGAAAAAAATTTCTATCTGAGCAATTTCTGGTTTCTAGGATGATCTGTTGCCAGGTAAGACCCCAGGGTAGATCTCTGTGAGGTTTCCATGGCATCATAAACCAGAGGGTCTGTGCTTGGTCCTTGTGCCAGCTGCTCAGTTTTGACTTAGCTCTAGCCATTTGTGACAACCAGCTTTGTTTCTTTACAAATTCTCGCATGTAACTTTGGTACTGTTGTTTCTTGTGAAAATCTATTCTGTTGTCTTTGGTGTAATAAAAAAAATTCATGTAGTTTATGTAAAAATACCTGACTCAGAAGGAAGCCAATTGTGTCTTGTGTTGGGACATTTATAATGTAGTTCCTAGACCACTTTTACAAACTGTTCTTGTCATCAGATATTACTGTGCAGTGGTGGGGATGGGTGGGGGGGAAGGCAAGGCAAAAACGTTGAGGCTTTTTTTTTTGTACTTCTTCAAGACAGGGATGGTCTGGCTGACTTGCTCCAGATGCCAATAAAAATACTGCAATGAAGCACCTTTCTGTCTTCTTGGCATGGAGGGTGGTGGGCTTGGTAGGGAGGACAGTATGTGGTCCTGCAGCCTTGGAGGCTAAACTGGGACCATTAGAGGTTCTCCCTTCTATGTGATGAAACCAACACTTAACCAGTCCTATCTACCCCAATCAGGATAAAACACTCATTGAAAAAAATTAATATCCATTCCTACTAATAAGTGCATTTAATTGGTTCTCATGCCCAGAAATACGCATTTTTTTTTCTCATTCTACTCTGAGGTTAGAAATAGACTTACTAATCTTAGCCTCTTGTCCTCTGCACGGCACTTTATCCACATGGCTCAGTTAGGGAATGTCTGTTTACTTACCTTGTTCATTTATTCCCTGCTGTACAAGTACATTTATTCCCTAAGTACAAGGCGTGAACTGTGCATGTTTTAATACCAAGACAGTCAAAATTATATCCTTCCCACCCCTCTTTGGAAAGCTCCACCAGTATGTAGTATCTCATAGGCATTTTGGACTTCAGAGAAAATACAAGGTTGAGTATCAGTTCCATCATAGTCCCAACCCAACCTGCAAACATGCCTACAGCCATATGCCACCTCTCCTTTCTGTTGAATTCCAAACAATGCCACTCTTCGTATGTATTTTGGATTTGATTTCCTCTCATCTCTTTTTCTCAGCTGGATCATCCCTATTTTAGACTTAAAATGACATGTTTCAGCTAGACAGCTTTTCTAGTCTCATCTTTGGCCTCTATCACTGAATTCACCTGCTATGTCTAGGCCAATGTTTCTTCTCCTGCCCAGGATCTCCACTGTAAGATATCTCCTATCCAGAACAGTGGATGTATCATGCAGGGTGCTGTGGTCTGAAGAGAATGGCTCCCATCATAGGCTCATGTCTGAACACTTGGTCCTCAGTTGATAGAACTGTTTGGTTAGGAAAAGGAGGTGTGGCCTCGGAGGCATCTCCTCAATAGGGGTGGCTATTGAGGTTTCAAGGCTCCTGCCATTCCTGGTGTTCTTTCTGCTTCCTGCCTGAGTGGGGTTCAAGATGTGAGCTCTTGACTCTGCTTGCTGCCATGGTAGGTTTGTTGTTATTAGGGTCTATGTAGCCCTGGAGCTCACTATGTAGATCAGGGTGGCCTCAAACTCAGGAGATCCTGTAGCTTCTGCCACCCACCCCAAGTGTCTCTGGGATTAGCAGTGTGCTCCACCTTACTTGGCAGGTCTAGTTTCTTTCTGATTAAGGATCTCATTTCTTCTTCTTCTTCTTCTTTTTTTTTTTTTTGTACTGGCTGTGGCAGTGTTATGCCCCTTTTGGGTTTCCTTTATTTCGTTCTGTATGTTCCCTGGGTGATCCTTTTCTGTGTAGGTTTAATTATCAATCTTCTGATAGTCCCTCTTTGTTGATGGGCTTGTGCACTATTCCCTTGCACATGTAAACCAGACAACCTGTCTAGACTACAGCCAGAGAACAGACAGGCTAAAATAAACCTGATAATACTGCTAGGAAACTACCCACACAGCAGTGTTCTCAGAGGAAGCACGACTGTACTTTGGTTGACACCCTTGTACTTACATCACTAAGATGCTTGGTGGCTCTTTCCTCCCACTCGCTTCCACCCTCCTAGGACTGTTTCCAGGAAATTGCAAGTGCTTCCTCCCCATCCACCCCCTTCACCTATGCTATGGTGCTTCTGATCAGATCCTGACATGAGACATTCATCATCACCCTTTCAGCTGTCCTGTGGTGTTCCGGGTCTGTGACCTGTTTTCAGTACCCAGTGCACCAGCCCAGCCTGTGCAGCTAATACGGAACAGAAGCTATTTGAAGTGAATAGGGAATGTAATAGTCTATTCTGTCTCTTTAAGAGACAAGCCACACCCACTTCCTCCCCTGTCCACTGAAGCAGGAGGATCTTCCTTCGTGCTTGCAGCTTGAGTCTCTTCCTTTTTCTGTCTCCCCCCACTTTTCCCCTTCACCTCTTATGTCTGTCTGTCTGTCTGTCTGATCATCTCCCCTTCTCTCTTCCCTAGGACTGGCTGCTCTCGGGACCTGCTGCCCACTACCTCAGCTCAGGGGACTTGCAGCCACCAGGGATCCTGCAGCATTTTATTTAATCCATTACAGGGAAGGCATCCCAGATGGACCAGGTATCCTTTGGAGCCACCAAGTCTTCTAGCCTTGTCATGCCAAGCCTGGCTCCATCCTGTGATGCTACTCACTCTATAATCATAGCACCTAGTGGACCTGAAACAGAAGTAAACCATATGTGACCCTAGCTACTAGCATATGGCCTTCATGTAGAAAGGCTTCAGTTCATGCTGTACAGGAGACCTGTTATTTATTGTCAATCTCATTTTTGGTGGTCACCATCTTCCCCATGCAGAATGACAAAGCTGCAAGCTACAGTGGGCCGACTTTAGTCTATAGTCTCTCGGTACTTCTCTCAGAGGTAGGCATTAGATCACGGGGCAGGCATGTAACCATCAGTTTAGGCATTTTGCAACTCTGGCCTTACCACAGAGAATCTTCCAGCCTTGACACACCAATCCTGGTTTCTCTTACCTACCCCTGGGTACCATGCGTGTCTTCTGTTTCTTCCCTGCCACTTCCACCAACACGACCCTCAAATACAGTTCTAATGATTAAGGGCTGCAGTATCTACCAGCAGAAACCCCACCCCACAACAGCCCAGAACGATCTGTCACCAAATAGGCAGTCGTTTTCATTTTGTGTCTTCTCAGCATGTACCCAGTCACTATTCCTAGTTTGAAGTTCTTTCCTCTCTTGGATCTTGAGTGATCACCAAGCTTTACCTCCTAACCCACTTTATGCTGCTGTGCACAGGGGTGTCATTGTTGATAAAATATGGCTCTCGTTTCCATATATTACCTTCTTGATACCCCATATATAGCTCAATATAAATATATCCAAAGTTAAACTCATCACTTCCTTTTACTTTTTCTTGTTTACTTGCTAAGACACAAAGTTAGAAGATAAATAAATACAGGTTGTAGAGTCAGAGGCCTGAGTTTTAGTTCCAGCTCTGCCCAAACTGAGTATGATGCCTAGGGCAAGAAAAAAAAGCTCATTTCCTTACCAAGCAAGCATGCAGGAATGTTAGTGGCCATTCAGTGCTCTATTAACTACAGAATCTCACGGCTGGCCCCTGCTTTGCTCCTCATGTACACTGACCGCTAGCTATGCAGAAGGATGGTAAACCAGTTTGTCTTTAAACTGTCAAATCTTGTTTTACTTTGAGTTTTTTGGTTCTTTGAACATAGTAGGTATATTGTGTGTACTACATTCTGTCCATTCTTTCCTGAGTCACTCCCTACTCTCAGCTCCCAGGTCTGATGATCTGAGAAACGCAGCTGGATTGGGTTCTCTTCCCAAGAGTAAAAATTTAATCATAATCCCAAACCTAGTCCTGTGTACAATGACCAATAGAAAGAAGCAAACAAAGGCCAGGATGGTTTTCAGGAGGATGTATTACACAGGTGAGTGCAAGGAAAGCAAACCCAACTGCTATGTTGGCTTTAAAAGCTCATCTGATGCCAGTGCCAAGTTCTGATGCTTTCGCTGGCCCCCAGGTTCTTGGCTTCTCCAGAGCAGGCTGGGCCCAGTTTCTGGGCCGAGGGGGCAGGTTCTGCATGGAATGTCCTGCCTCCTGTCGCCTGAGGCATCAGGCACTTCCATAATGCTCAGGACTGGCTCCTCTCTCTCCATTTGTTCAGATTCAGACTCCCATAGCCAGTTTTGGCTGGGGACCTCATGAAGTGGATGGGTCAGCCCAGGGACACCAGGTGACGGCGACTTCTCCTGCTTAGGAGACAGGTTCTTAGGAAGAGTTGGAACTGTGGCTTCCAAATCTTGGGAGTTAGCTGTTTCACCTGTCCTTGTTATCTTCTTGTTTGGGGATGCTCTGTCTGAACCTTCAATAAGGAATTTCCAGGACCATGGTCCTGGTTTTCCAGAGGTGGAGGTGGCAGAGCAACTAGTAGAGGCAAGTTCTGAAGAGCTGGGACAAAGTGCAGCTAGTGCCTGTGTGTGGAGGTGCTGGGCTTTCCAGCAGCCTTCAGAGGAGGTGGGGCTTGTGGGCCCAGACCTACTCAGGCTGGAGGCTTCTAAAGAACTGGTAGCTTCCTCAAAGGTTTGTGGCCTCCAGAGCCTCCTTTGGGAGAGCCCAGGAACTTCTATTTGGGGGGAACCTAGTATGACCCCTGTCAATAGGCCTGAGAGTACAGAACCTTGGTTCTTTAGATTCCTGTGCAAGAAAGTGTCCTCTTCCTTACCCTCTCCTAAAACTTTAGGGGGTACATTCTGGCTTTCTTCTGGTTGGGGGGCCAATCTTGGCTCTTGTGTGGCCTGGCTGTTCTCAGGCTCCTCATCAGAGTCATCTTCTGAGGAGTCTACTTCCCGGATAGCTTCTTGTTTTTGCAGTGATTCTCGGCGTTCAGCTCGATCTTGCCGGAGGGTCCCAAGGGCCCTTGAAGGAGCAGGCTGCAGCATCCCTTTTCCTGGAAGTGGCCCTTTCCCGGAGAGCACACTTCTGGTTCCAACCACCTCCAGAGGGCTGACCTCCCTGGGTGGCAGTTCCTTCTTTAGCTCGCCGTGGGTTAGGTCAAGACTATGCTTGCGAGAAGGGGCTAACTTTTTCTCAGACGCTGCCAGTGCAGCTGCCAGCTTTTCAGCAGACTGCACCCTCTTAAGCAGTGGAGAGCGGGGTGGCTCTGCACTCTTGGGCCGTGAGAGCTGCCTACCTAGTGGAGGAGACAAGTGAAGTTTGGTAGGAAAGGCCTGGGCTCCATGTCCAGACAAAGGCGATGGGGAACGCTGAGGTGAAGCTGCTGCTGTGGGTGGAGAAGGGGTGTGGGCCAATGGTGACAGTGGGATGCTGCCTGCTGACTTGCGCCGTGGAGAGCGGGTACTGGCGTTGGAGCTTGGGTGCTAGACCATGTAGGGAGCTGGGCCGTGTATGTCCAGAGCCAGCAGGGGAACTGGGTACACTGGAGCTGGGAGAGCTGCTCTGCGATGAATTCCCTCCCACTTTGGATAGTCGCATGAATGGAAAGACAGACCAACAGAAAACAGCACATCAACGTTACTTATTAGAAGTGGCTAAGTTGCAAGGCAGAACGTAGCCCTGGGAATGCCCATTTTATATTACTGGTGGACTAGAGTCTACTTAATCCACCCCCCCCCACTCCATAAACTCCTCCCAAGACTTCTGGATCGTCAAAGGTGGGCTCAAAAGAGATTTAGAGTGGGGCTCAGGTTCATTCCTATTTCTCAGGGGGTGGTTTCTGATCTGCAGGGAACCTCTTGTACCTGAGTGCACAGCATCAGGGGCTATCCGGAAGCCCTGAGGAGGGGAACGGGGAGAGAGGCTGTGGCTGTGGGTGGGAGATCCTGGACCACTCTCTCCTGATGACAAGGAGCGGTTAAGGGAAGAAAGGCTGCGGCTGGTGTGCAGCAAGGAGGCCTGCTTAGTGATCTTCCGGAACAAGGAACTTCTTTTTCTGCTGTAGAGGTGAGGGCAAAGCTGAGCTGCACAGGGCATAGCATACTGTGGGCCTAGAGCCCAGGCCCCCAGCAAATGTGAGCACCTAGGTTCTCAGGGTAGACCTCTGGACCAAGTCTGTCTCACCTTTCTTGCCCATCCTTGCCCCTGCTCCGTTTGCTCCTTCGGGCCATTTTGGCTTTGTAGCTGCCTTTCCGAGCTGGCCCCACTTTGATAGACGTATTCTCCAAGGGAGTTGTTGAAATTGATACCTTATTTCCACTCTGAGAAGCCAAGCAGAAAAAACCATGACACTCTGGCTAAGGGAGGTGCTATTTTCTTGTCTTGCCTTTTGCTGCACCACAGCTCCAGCTCTTGCTCTTACAAACCAACATTAACAAGTAGTTTTCCCTCACAGGTTAGAAAGCGGTTCCAAGTGGCATTTCAGAGTGTCCTGCTCATCAGTTTCACTTGCAGTTTAGAAGAATCACTGGGTCTTGGCCAGCAAAAGCTAATTACCATATGGAGAAAATCTCCTGTACTGCACATTCAAATTCTGCATGTCCCTACATCTGTCCTTAATGCAACATGTATGCGTACCTGCCATGCCCACTCCCCGTACGGCTAGTTCAGGCTCGCAAGTCTAGGCCATTCATACCTCACACAGACATTTCCCGCACTAACCTTCAGAACCAGCTCCACCACTTCCGTATGGACCAGTCCATGCACAGGCTCACCATTGACATGGGTGATGAGGTCACCCTGACGAAGTCCTGCCTCGCTGGCTGGACCGCCATCCTCCACATGCTGTCTCAGGAAGAGAAGAGTCTTTAGTTTGGACTCTGGTTCTACTGCTGTGACCCCTTGACCACCACCCTTTGGTTTCTGTGAGTAATGTGGGAGGGCAGATAGGTTCCGGTAAGGGGAAGCGGGAGCAACAATGCTAGAGGACAACGCTCTGCCTGGCCAGACATACCCACACCATGTGGTGTACAGTGTAGACATCTGAGTCACCCATGTAGACACGAATGGCCCTCAGGGTGAAGCCATACTTCTTGCCAGCTCGGTGGATGACGATGGGAGGTCTCAAGCTGCCAAGAGCTGGCAAGAAGTCCCTGCTGGGAGAAGAGTCCCTGGAAGATGGATTAGATGACTGGGAATGCGGGGACATGGGGCTGGCCAATGGAGAGCAGGTGTGATGTTCTGGAGGAGAAATCAACACTTAGTGTTCAGAGATCTTGACCTGGCCATGATCCCTGATCCAGGCTGTTGATCCCAGCCCACTCCTAGTCATGGACAGACCTAAAGTTCACCTTCCCTGCAGGACTTGAATTCACAAAGCACCCTTACCTAGCCCAGAACTTTTTGGGTACAGGTGAATGGTACAGCTAGCACTTATGTGTACATAGTGGACTATGTAAGCACGGCATAAGCATGTAAACATCCCAGCTATCCTGTGAGCTCATTATTTATATCCACGTAACATTTTAAAAAATGATTTACTTTTATTTATGTGAATTGATGTTTGTCTGCATATATATCTGTGTGAGGGTGTTAGATCCCCTGGAACTGAAGTTAGGCAGTTGTGAGCTACTATGTGGGTGCTGGGAATTTAACCTGAGTCCACTGAAACATCTCTCCAGCCCCATATATCCACATTTTAAAAATGAAGACCTTGCCGGGCAGTGGTGGTGCACGCCTTTAATCCTAGCATTCAGGAGGCAAAAGCAGGCAGATCTCTTAGTTTGAGGCCAGCCTGGTCTACAGAGCTAGTTCCAGGACAGGCTCCAAAGCCACAGAGAAACCTGTCTCAAAAAACCAAACCAAACCAAACAAAAAACCCAACACCAAAACCACCCACCCAACCAACCAAACCAACAAAAAACATCAACTTAGGGCTTAAAGATGTCAGACAAGGTATTCAATTCAAGGTCAAGGGCCTTTAACATTGATGATTTGAATATTAGTTTTTGCATGTACATCACAGTCATCAGCATGAATCTTTAGAGACCTCTACTTGCATGGTAATGGGTAGTCTCCCAGACACCTGCTTACACACATATACCTGCTGCACAGACTCCTGCAGACCCGCAGCTTCAGTGTCCTTCCTGTGAATTTGATCTTAGTTCCCTATTGGCCTTACCTGAAGGAATGAGGAGGGAAAGGGCTGTAGCTGAAGCAGACTTGATTACTTTGTTGACAGGGCGAGTGGTGCGCTTCTCTATAGAGTCCCCAGAGAGCAGCCGGTGACGAGCCCTGCGCACAGCTAAGTCACTGATGGCTTTGGCTGCAGCTTCCTCAGCCAACTGTGGGGTCCCATGGCCTCGTGCCTCTGTGGCTGTGGGCCCAAGTGAATAATGAGACCTGCAATGTAGCTAAGCCTCCCTCCCTGTAGTATATTCCAGCCTATGTATTTCACTGTCCTCTGGGCCACACCTGGACAAGACCCACTGCTTTGGCCAGGAAGCTCCTCATCCAGCTTCAGCTGCCTCTCCAATGGTCGTTCAGCGACAGCCCCAGATGACCCTTCTCCAGATGGGGGTAGGAGGACCCATATACCCTCCTGTTGTTGCCTCCGAGGGGTGCTACTGGTCTCCTCAGGGAGGCCTGAACACCGATGTCGCACTGTCATTGGAGGACTTGAATCACTCTCTGTGTGGGATGACTCAGACACAGACAACCGCTTCCGTAATCTGCAAAACAGAGGGCCCAGGTACTATAGGATAAAGTGGCCCAGGTTGTCTCCCTCTCTGCTTCTGCTGAGACTACTTTTAGGGGCAAAATTAGTCACAGACTTTTTCATACATTTTTCCAGACTTTCCTGGCAAATGTCATTTAACTACCAATAACCACCCCCTCTAGCATCTGATGCAACCAAGGGATGAACCCATCCTGGTGAGCCCTGGGTGCTTACATCTCAGGGGAACCAATCACCCAGCTGCGGTCTCTGCCCTTCAGCCCTGCCAAGCCATCTGAGCGATCTTCCTTCTCCTCACTCAGGCTGCGCTTGGTTGGGGGTGGTGTCCGGCGTTCCTCAAGCAGGGAAAGCCGTTCCATGCTACTGTAAACCTGTGAGCACAGGAGACACATGGAATGGCTCTGACAACTATTATCTTCCAAGGAACAAAGGGTCTCCTCGGGATCTGACAGCCAGAGATTTAAGGGGACCCCCCCCCACACACACACTTATGCCCTCCTCCATCCAAGTTGTTCATTTGTAGGAGCTGTTCTGTTGACCTGACTCTGGCAGGGACTAGGATGATCCTAGAAGCTCCTGCTGTATGTAACCCTAGCCCTCTGATCTCTTTTTATGGAAGTGGTCTTATCACAATTCCTTGAGCCTGCCCTAAGTATGTCCCTCAATCCCTTAGCAGCCTGGACTTCCTTAAGTCACACCTTGCTGAACCTTGGAGAGCAGGAAGAAAACTGGCGGATCTCAAGGTAGCCATCCTCACTCACTTCCTCTTCATCCTCAGAGTCTACATGGTGGTATCGTTCTGAACGGGCTAGACCAAATACACAGTTTAATTAACTTGCGTGCCCTTGTTGATCCCATCCTGGTGGTACCAGCAGGGCCCTGAGCAGTTGCTCCTGACCAAGGGATGCATAGGCATTTCCGAGCAAATATAGTTCATGTTTTGCTTCACCCCACCAGTAGTCTTACTGTCAAAATAGCTGGTGTCATCTTCTGACTCCAGCTGAGGTATAAATTCAGCCTTTTGGCGAAGAAGTCCTGTCCAGTCCAGACCCATGAAGAATGGGTGCTGCTTCACTTCACAGGCACTACCTGCAGATAGAGAACAGGACGAGAGTAGCTGCAGAGAGTGTAGGTCATTGAGTCATATGAGAAGCTAGACTGTGAGAAAGTAATCCTGGAATGTCTCAGTTCAAGGACTCTTCCTTCTTTGCCTACAGGAATAGGGCAGAGTCTCAGGATCAAGAAGAGGAACTTTCCACTGAACCTTAGGGTACACAGACCCAGCCTCCCTGGCCCCTTCCCAAGTGGTGAGAAACAAGAGAAAAGCCCAACTTACTTGTGCCCAGTCTTTCTAGTGGGTTCTGGCGAAGCAGTTTGGAAGTGAGGTCTTGGGCATCTGGGGGTAGTGCATCATCACCTTCAGGCCATACAATCTCATCTGAAGGATCATGGGTAAGAGAGAAAGGAAAAATTGTGGGTATAGTGCGGGGCGATGCAGAAAAAGTAAAGTATAAGGAAGGAAAAAAAGTCAGGTTTAGAGCTCCTCCAAGCCTTGCCTGGGACCCCAGTTCCTAAAGTCCTACAGGTTCCTCCCTCCTAAGGGAGTCTCAACAGTCCCCAGAACATAGCTTGCTCCTTGATCCAGTGTGGGCATTGCAAACAGTGACGTCCCGCTCCTGAAGCTCCAGCTCACCTGTCATTTTACTCTAGACACAGAACTCACACTCACAGACACCACAGAGCACCATTACACAAGAACGACATGAACACAGAGGAAGCCCCAGGAGGAAACAGCACGTGTGTATAAGCGACACATGCCTACTAGGCACACATTCAGAAAAAGAGCACAAGAGACTCCCAGCTGTATGCATACAGCCTGACTCCACACTGATCTGGGACAGTACCTACCACTGATCACTTGCCCAAAGAGCTCCTCCGGAGTGTCTCCAAAGAAAGGGACGCAACCCACCAGGAACTCATACAGGATTATGCCCATGGCCCACCAGTCCACTGGCTTCCCATAGCCCTGACGCAGGATCACCTCAGGTGCTATGTATTCCGGGGTCCCGCATACCTGAGCACAGAGAAGGAAGGCTGGCTAAGGATCCTGAGGCAGCTTGCTGGCATGACAGCAGAGGGGTGTTCCTACTGCTGGAGCAGAAAAACCTCTGAACGAAGAGGCAGCTTACCTTAACTATAAATAGAACCAACAGCAATCCCAGGGAACCAGAGTTAAAGCTCTCTGGTTCCCTGGTTGGAGGGTTTCTCTATTTCCTAATTAACCAAAATATCTAATTCTAGCCTAAAACTGCCACTCTAAACTCTAATTCTCCTTTGAGTCTGGAATTAGAGTTGGTTCCTATCCCAGAACAGAACCTACCAGTTACCTGTGCCACCACATCCTGAAATATCAAGTCACAAAATGGCCATGGGCTGCTCTAGAGAAAATGGCACAGCACCCAATGGGAGTGTGTTCCTAGAACACACCCAGGAGAGCTGTGCCTCAGGATGATCTCACAAGAAGATGCATCAACAGTTAAGACAGCTATCTCACCCATATTCCAGGGAAAATTTTATATCCATTTTCTCAGGGCTCATCCTGTTTTCCAAATATGCTACCTATTCAGCGCTTCCCTGAAACTAAAGGCATGTTAGTACTCAGGCATAAATTATAAACAAGTAGCTCCAAGGTCTTATTCTGAGGTCTGAATTTCAACTCCCAAGGTTTTCCCCATGCTTCCTACCTGCTTGTCTAGGAACTCCCGGGCATCCTTTTCAATGTGGCCCTCATACAAGTTGGTTGTCAAACTCATGAGGCCAATTTTAGAAAGTCCAAAGTCAGTGAGTTTAATGTGCCCCATTGATGTAATCAGAAGGCTGTGAGACCACAGAAATAAAATCATGGAGTTATTTCTCAGCTGTTCATGCACCACCACTGCCCTACTTGGTCCTGACTTCTTTCATGGGCTCTATGTCAGCTGCCCAGGCCACAAACTCAAACTATCTGAAACAAAATCAGGTTTCCTACCTGGTTCATCATCTGAGTAAGAAATATGTTCTGTAAGCTAAAGTTCTGTGATAAGTGTCTCCAAACTGTTCTGGAACTGGGGATGCTGTACAGTGGTGGAGTATCTCACTATCATGCATGAGACCTTGGTTTTGATTCACAGCAGCAATGAAGGTAAAGCAGGGGGGAGAAGTGGGGAAGGTGGGCTGTTTCTAGAACACTCAGCACAGAAAATGTGCTGTTTTCCATTTCAGAAGGAAGGAATTTGAGACTTAAAATTTTTAATTAAAACAGTTAACAAGCATGAGTGGCCATCTGAACATGAGTCTGCATAATATGAAAGCTATTTTCTTCCTTTTCTTCTTTTTTAAAGACAGGGCTGGCTATCCTGGAACTCGCTCTGTAGACCAGAATAGCTTCGAACTCACAGAGATCCGCCTGCCTCTGCCTCCCGCGTGCTGGGATTAAAGGTGTGTGCCACCTCTACCTGGTCCAATGCTATTTTCTATAGTCATTATTAGATGTGCTAATTCTTTTGTTTTGCTTGGTTTCTTCTGTTTCCTAGTAGCCATTCTAAGATGATCTAAACATGTTGTGTTTGTTCTACTTATCAAGAGACTTAAGAGAAGGACCCGATCGATCAACAGAAATAGACAGTGGGCATACTTGTCAGGCTTGAGGTCCCGGTGCACAATGCCATAGTTGTGTAAGTATTCCAAAGCCAGCACAGTTTCTGCAAAGTACAGACGCACCATGTCCACAGGCAGGGCCCCAATGTTCTTCAGCAGAGTGGCACAGTCTCCCCCTGCAAAAAGCCCAAGCTATCATGAGGAAAGGCTATCATGTTCCAGTACCCTGTTCCAGCCAGTTCTCAGGCTTTGCAGTCCCTAAGGAGACAGCCTCACAGAATAGTCCAGTGCTGGAGCTTGTGACTCGAGCCCTTCTGCTACTAGTGTGGGTAGGAGACAGGTACTAGAAAGCAGGAAATGGATTTAGGTGACAGAAGGAAAGAACCCAAGCCTTCATACCTTCATAATGACTTGTAAGTATAAGACTAAGTTTTGTAGGATGTGAATACTGTACTCAACAAATCTATCTGCTAAAACATATGTGTTTGTTCGTTTCTGACTAAAGTAACACTTAAACCTCCAGCAAACACCCACTGAAGTAAAAGCAGGGCTTTGTTCAAGTTCAGCTTTAAGTCTTAGGGAAAATATGTTTGTAGCTATACAGAGTGAGGGTCAGAGGAAGGGCCACTGCAAAGCTGCTGCCTGCCCCTCTCCAAGCTCTGTTTATGCTGTCCTTCTAGTCTATTTCTAGACTATTTGACTAGGCTTAGGATGCCCCTTCACAAGTTATCATCAGGGGCAATCTTTGCAGAGCCCTACTTTGAGCTTCTGTGGCTGCTATCTACAGCCTCTATCCCTGTCTGCATAGGCTTTGGGAAGTAGACTCTCTAGTTGCTGGGTTACTACATCTGTCCACCTTTCTAACTGTAGAGCTATGTGATCACTGTGGCCAGTGATCTTAAGAGTTCCTAAGCAGAAACTGAAAGAGGTCTTGAAAGCTGGAGCCTAAAGCTTCACTACTGGACAAAGAAGCTGGTTCTTATTTAGGCCAAAGGCTCAGACTACACTCTGACTTCCACACAGGCCACGCTTCCACAGTACCTTCAACATATTCCATCACCATGCATAAGTGACGCTTGGTCTCAAAGGAGCAGAACATGCTGACCACAAAGGGGTTTTCAGCGAACGTCAGTATGTCGCGCTCCACAAATGCTTGTTGGATCTGGTTCCGTAGGATCAGGTTCTGCTTATTAATCTTCTTCATAGCAAAGCGTTGCCGAGTGGACTTGTGTCGCACCAGAAAGACGGCCCTGGGGAAGACAGCCAGCCCAGCCCAGCACCCAGGGGCTCTTAGTACCTCAACTGTACATTCCATAACCCCAAACTGCCTCTTCATCCCACCTAAATGCACAAAACAACAAAAATCTTGAGGACATGCTTACTCCTAAGAAGAATCTGGGCTTCTGGCCCAATTAACTCTTCAATTTCCTGGCAGAGCAGGTCCTGAGGACCCAGCTCAATGTTTCCAGAACTCACAGGAGTGCTACCAAGACAAGTGGCCCGGGGAGAGAGCCAATGTTCGGATGGCAGAGGAAACTAAACTCTTGACAGTCTAGAATTCAAGGAGGGAATGGGTCCACCTTGGGGCATCTTTTCCCCAGGAGATTGGGAATCATACACTATCAGAAGGAAGAGATCAAGGGCTGATTCAGTCCTGGTCACAATCTAACCCATGCCTTTACCCATAGGCGCCATTGCTGATGAGCTTAATGGTTTCAAAGTCCTCTTCAGAGGGGGTCTTTTTACTCGGCAGAGATGCCCCACGACCCTGGAAGACAAAAGAAAAGGAAGTCAGTGTGATCTTCAGAGCATATGGGCTTGGGGAAGCCATGTACCCAGTCTCAGCTGAGCACCCACGCAGCTCCTGCCTGTTCTTTCCCAGAAACCTTTGACTTCTCACTGTTGGCAGCACCAATGACCCATCCCTTTAGCTGTTCCTTTTATTGTTAAAGACTTACTTTTTAAATTTATTATTGTTGTTTTATGTGTATGAGTATTTGTCCACATGTATGTATGTATGACTGTATCCGTGGAGGTCAGAGGAGAGTACTGATCTCCTAGAACTAATTATAGTTGGTTGTTGAGTCACCAATGTGCATGCTGGGAATTGAACCTGGGTCCTCTGGAAGAGCAGCAAGTGCTCTTAACTGCTGAGCTATCACTCCAGTTCCCAGATATTCTTTTAAAGCAAACTTATCAGGCTTCCCAGAGTAAGCTCAGTCTCCAAGATTGCATCAGAAGCTCAAGATCTTTACCTCCACTGAATCATCTGTCTCCGGAGTATCAGGACTGTCATAGCTGCTTAGCTGGGCCATCTCTGAAACACATCAAGGAGAGCAGAGGAAACTGCATAGCAGTGACAGGCACTTCGGCAACACCCTCAGATCACACAACACATGCATGTGGGGCAGGTATTGATACTGTAACAGCCGAAAATGTAAACCTAGTTCTGTGGTTCTATCATCAGTAAATAAGGCAAGTGCTACTACTCTACTATTTCTAGAAGGTCAGTACCACTCACGAGGCCTGGCACAGTCTAGAAAAGCTTCTCTCCAACTTAGGGCATTTCCTGGATAACAGGGCCTAACAAAGGGAGGCTTCTAGCACCCATCCTTTAGGCCAAGACAATTTAACTTATTGGTGCAGGAAAGCAAGCAGATAGGGGTAGAACTGCAGAGCAGGACAGGGAAGCCCAAGGTTCATACAGGGGCTCATCATGAAATCCAGAAGGACAGAGCTAAGCTCTAAAGCAAAACTGGACAAGGCTTGTTAGGTGGTCAGCAGGAGAGGGAAGTATGTAGAAAGGTGATCATTTTTTAAAATGTTGATTATGGTCCTTCCTTGTTGATCTTGTTTGATCTGAGGCTCTAAATCCAACCTAGCTGGGCTTAGGGGAAGGTTGTCTAGGATACAACAGGCAAATAACAGTGATTCCAAAGGAAAGGCTGTGTAATGGCAGAGATCACAGCGTCTTCTGTAGTCCTGAGACCCCCAAGGGTCATGTTATGTCCACGTTTATGCTACATCTCTTCTTTATAGCCACTAAGCATGCTCACCCTCTAAGGGATCCCGTGTGAGGCCCAGCTGGCTAACAATGTAGCGGGGAATGTCACATTTAATTCCATGTCCCTCTTTGGCATGACCCTCAGCTGCTTCTAACAGGTGATAGAATTCTTCAGGGTCAAATTCCTGTAACAGAGAAAAGAGGTGGTCAGTGGGGAGAGACACAAGTGCATGCTGCTGCCTTTCTTGGCATTAAAGCACATATCATAGGGATAGAAATTAAAGCATATACCCTGGTCCTCAAACATCCAGAAACAAGAGTTACAGATCACGGAACAAAGCTGTCTTATAGGTCACCTCTAGACGGTTTTCTAAGAATAGTGTAGCCTTCTTAGAAATAAGCGCAAGAGCTTTTGACTTTAGGACTGTTTAGCCTAGTCACTCTTTACAAGGTGGATTCTATTTGCCAGGTAGCACTGTCAGGTATGTTCAGGTGGTCAGCCTGGAGCCCTGCCGGAACGTACTCAATCATAGCTGATTTAGCATGGGGTTATGCAAGATTAATAGTTTTTACTGCTGCCCCCCCAAGTGCTTGCAAATCATATTTTAAAAAAATAATCACCAATAGAAATGTTAATGGTACTGCCAGGTTTTTTTTCCTTTCTTTTTTTTTATTGGCAAGACACTTCCTTTACATTCCCTATTCCCCACTTACACATCAACCAAGTTGACTCACCAGGCATTCCAGGAGACGAGCTGGGCGGGCAATGACAATCATCAACTTTTTTACCAGCTGTATCACAAAAGCTACATCTGAGCTCTCTGAGCGCTCGTGAGCCTACACAGAAAAGAAAGGTTGCTTACACCATTATCCTACTGTGGGGTGGGTTAAACAGGACCATACTGCACAGAGCTAACTACAGGAAGAAATATGGAGTTGTATGATGAAGGGTCAACAGCAAATTCTTTGAGACACAGTCTGCACTGAATTTCTCTCCTCTATTGCAAGAGCCTAGTAAGTAAGAGTTGGAAGAAATTTGGTAATTGGCAAAAAAACATTACAGTGGAGGGATTATCTGTGTGATAATATGCTAGACAGTTTAAAAATGGAATGATTAAATGATAGGATAACTAATTTAGATGGGATTTATGTAATGTCAATTGTAAACATCATCAGCTTTATCATTTTTGTTTTATCACTAAAAAAGTTGGTTAATCTGAGTGCTAAAATACAGGCCTTAGAAAAATCTAATTAAACAGATCAGAGATATTCAAATCCAGACAGAGGAATTTAATGGAGAAGTAATTTTAGCTTTGCATTATAAGAATAGAGAGGATCAGCCTAGGGTTTTCAAACAACCAACCTTAATATGTCCAGTAACCTTAGAGGAATTGCCAAATGGCAGAAGCTCTGTTACAGTTAACTGCACTCCTGTGTCAATGTTAGGTTTAAGGAGATTCAAGGAAGCAATAGTATCACATGGCATGCATTTACCTTTTGTGAAGCAAATGTTAAATTCATGGTCAGTTTGAAATAATATTATCACTAAAGACTGGATAGAATTGGTTTAAGGTGTTTTAGAGCCTGGTCCACAATTACAATGGAGTTCAGATAAGAGGCTAAGATTATTGAACAATGGAATAAAGCTAGAGGTAGGGAAATCTCCCAAGATCAACTTCTTGGAGAAGGAGATTAGGCTACTATAGAAAGGCAAAACATAAATGCTGACCACACCCTTTGAATGCTTGGAATAGAACTGGGGAAATAGGAAAGAAAATTGAGTCATTTACTAAAGTTACACAGGGCTGAAAGGAAGCATTCATGGACTTTCTATAAAGAGTGATATCTGCAGTAAACAGAATGCTACCAAATTGGAAAGCTACACAAATAATAATTGAATCTCTGGATTTTGAAAATGCCAACTCTTTTTTTTAAAAAAATATTTATTTATTTATTATGTATACAATATCCAGCCCCCCAAAATGCCAGTTCTTTATGCAAAAGAATGATTAGGCCATTAAAGGCAAGGTCAGCACCTTTGGAGGAATGGATTTAAGATACGATTAATATAGAATCTTGGGCTGGAGAGATGGCTCAATGGTTAAGAGCATTGCCTGCTCTTCCAAAGGTCCTGAGTTTAATTCCCAGCAACCACATGGTGGCTCACAACCATCTGTAATGAGGTCTGGTGCCCTCTTCTGGCCTTCAGGCATACACACAGACAGAATATTGCATACATAATTAATAAATAAATAAATGTAGAATCTCATAAGCATGATGATATATAGATAGGAGAGTTATTTCCAGAGGTTTGAGGAAAACCCAAAATGTCAAATGTTATAATTGTGGCAAAACAAGGTCATCTAAAAAAGGGATTGTAGACAGGGCATTCCTAGAAACAATGTTTTTTTCTAAGAATAATTCATTTAAAACATCCCCCCTTCTGGATTATGCAGGTGTGGCAAAGGAAGGCATTGGACTATTGAATGTAGGTTAACGAGGAATATTGAAGATAATTCTTTGCCATCAGGAGACTGTGTGAGGGGCCTCTTACAGGCCCCAATGACAAATACGGTTTAATAGTTTTCTACCATCTTACACAAAATTCCTTCCAAGAGCAATTAATGAACCTAATGCCTATTGTAAGAAACCACATTGCTCTGGATAATAGAACAGATATAGAAGAAAGAACAAAAAATTCAGGAGAAACAATAAAGCAGACATTTTGGCAAATATCTCTAAATGAACAAAGACCAAAAATAAAAATACAAACAAAGGTCTGGTAGACACAGGTGTGGTTGTAACAATAATTTCATCAGAATCTTAGCATCAAAATTGGCCTCTTAAGATATAAATGTTCAGCTTTTAGGGATTGGAAGTTTAGCTCAGACAAAGCAGAGCACAAAATGGATCAAATGTATAGGACCAGAAGAACAGAGAGGAATATTAAAGCCATATGTGGCTAACAAAGCAATAAATTTGTGGGGATGTGATTTGTTATAGCAATGGAATGCTCAGATTAACATTCCACAATCTAAGAAACAAACCATAAATTAATGTATGTTTCCAGGAAAAATATTACAAGATATTGTACAGAACAGTCACCAACCATTCAGGTTGTACAAGAACAGGGCACAACAGCTGCTAATCTTCCAAAGGCACCAACAGCCCTACCTTTAAAATGGGTGACACACAAACCTGTATGGGTTACACATTGGTTTTTAACAACAGAGAAACTGCAGGTTTTAGAACAGCTGGTACAGGAGCAACTAATTGCTCAGTATATTGAAGAACCAACCAACCCTTGAAATTCTCCTGTATTTGTTGTTAAAAAGAAATCTGGAAAATGGAGAATGATAACAGACTTAAGAGCTGTTAAGAAGGTAAATTCAACCAATGGGCTCTCAACAGTCTGCATTCCTTTTGCCTTCTCTATTGCCCAAAGTATTGCCTCTTAAAGTTACTGATTTAAAAGATTGTTTCCTTATTATACCTTTGCAAGGCAGAAAAATTGCCTTCATGTTGCTTACTTATAATTCTCAGACTGCTAAGAGATATCAATGGAAGGTTCTCCCACAGGGAATGTAAATAGCCCCACCCTGTGCTAGCATTTTGTAAGTCAGTCATTGGAAATGAATAAGCAAGCAATTTCTTAAATTTATAGTTTACTATTACTTGGACGACATTTTACTATCTGATTCAAATGTAGATATTTTACAAAGAATGTTTGAAGAAAAGAAAATTTTGACATGTTGGGGATTACAAATTGCTCCTGAAAAAAAAAATACAAAGAGGAGATTCTATTAATTATTTAGGTTATAAAATAGGTTTACAAAAAATAAGACCCCTAAAGGAGCAAATCAGAAGAGTTTGATTGTAGACTCTTAATTACTCCCGAAGATTGCTAGGAGACATTTTCCATCTACGGAGCACTATTGGGATAGGTCCTGATGACCTAATTAATTTCAACAAAACTGTAAGTGGTGACAAGGACTTAAATAGTCCCAGGGAATTATCAGCTGAGGATGAGAGAGAATTGGCTTAGATTGAAGAGAAATTACAGAAGGCACATGTGGATCATGTGGATTTGAATCTTAACTGCATTGTGGTCATATTATCCTCCAAACATGCCCCCTAAAGGAATTGTAATGCAGAGGGAAGATATTATCTTAGAATGGATCTTTTTACTACATAAATCAAATAAAAATTAAAACTTATATGGAAACGTCTTTGAGTTAATTCTAAAAGGAAAGTTGAGATTTTATCAATTAGCAGGAATAGACCCAGCAGAAAATTATAGTATCTTTCAATAATGATGAAATTGACAAATTATGGGAAGAAAGTGAACCCTGAAAAAGAACTTGTAGTAATTTTTGGGAAGAGATTAGCAAAAACTATCCCAAAAGCAAGAGAATTCAATTTATAAAGAAAACTAACTGGATCCTTCCTAGCATTCCTGTGTCAATGAAATTTCAGTTAACAGACATATTTATAGGATAAGCCCTAACCCTGCTTCCCCTGGGTTGAGGATAGTTAGAAAGCTGTGCTGAAATAAATGATTTTCAGTAGAAGACAGTTCAAATATCCACTACTGTACTTTGTATTATTATTTGTGTCTGTTTTGAGATAAGGTCTCATTATGTAGCCTAGGCTGGCCTGACACTTGTCATATGTAGACAAGACTGGCTTAGAATCACTAGGATCTGACTCAGTCTCTCAAGAGATAGGATTCAAGCTGTGGGTCATCACATCTGGTCAACCTCTGCTGCACTTTTTGCTTTTGATAAAAAAGTTAGTTGGTATTGGTAGATTCCAACTGCCAATGTTGGAGTTTCAGGCAGAGTAATAGCTCTGGTTTTAGAAAACCACGCACCATCTCTCCAGGTGGTCTGGAGAGATGGTTCAGCAATTAAAAGTACTGATTATTCTTCCAGAGGACCTGGGTTCAATTCCCAGCACCCATATTGCAGCTAACAACTGTTCGTAACTCCAAGATCTGATATCCTTTGCAAGACATACATGAAGGCAAAATACCAATGCAAATAATATAAAAATAATAAATTATGTAAGAAAAAAGAAAGAAAAACCACTCATGGAACTGAGTTCCTCTGAAACCAAACAGGCTTCTTTTAGTGATGGAGAGGCCTACAGAGGGATATGAGCTCATCAACACCAAATCTGGAAGTTCCTACACACTTGCAAGGAGACCTGGTGGTGGTCAGCAGCTGGGAAGAGTGGGCTCACTGCTAATTCATGAGATTAACTTGTGGAAGTTTCATCAGTCCCTACATTTATACACTTACATCTTGCAGAAGTTTTTCCAAATTTTCTTGAAGTTCGTAGAAATAGTGTGATGTAATAAGGCCACTCCGAGATTTATCCAGGCAATCTCGGGCCATCTCAATCACCTGATGGTGAATAAAGCTCAGGGCACCATCTGCCAAGGGCAACACATTGTCTGGAGTGTTACAGGAAATGAATTCAGCAAGGCGCTCTTCCATTTGTGCAGTGGCCTGGGAACAAAAGAGATGATAATTTCCTTCAAGTCCCAGTTAGCTGCAACAAATTTTGTGCCTTATTTCCTCATGCTACCTTGGGAAACCTAATGATAGAAGGTATGAAGAGGTCACTGCAGGTAACTCAGCCCCAACACCTTCAAAGCCGTCTATCATTTTGGTTTACCTGTCTCTTCCCATACCCTGTAATGCAAGATTTTCAGTATTCTGTAAACACACAGGTTTGCTAGTCTCTTACTGGCCATATTTCATACCACTGATTTTATTATACATTTTCTGGGGTTGGCCAGAGTTACTGTTGCTCCTTATCTCACTCCAAGCATCATCAATCCTCAGACAATTTTGCTTCCTGGGAAACAAAAGTCCTCTTTCCTCCCAAGCAAAGAATGGAGGTCTGATTTAGAGCTCTCTTGGGCCCTTAACTGTTCTAGAATTTGACGTCTTTGTCACTGGGTGATTTCTGACTCCTAATATATTGACACAAAAGTATGTGTAGTATGTATACAGAGGAATTTTTAAAAAGTGAGAGCAGCAGGGAGAGAAGAAAGGGAAGGAATCTTAACACATTTTCTCTAACAACAGCCCCTCTTATATGAAGGACAAAGAAAGGCCTGTAATTACCAACACACAGTATTAGGTGTAAATGCGTACCTCTGGACAAAGAGGATGAGATATGTGAGACACATTTCTCAACACTGCACACTCTGGAATTTTATTATAAAGCACAACAACATGGCTTCATAGCTGTTTTCCTGCTCTTTTTTGTTCTTATTCTTGTGCCTACTTCAAGGCTACCACATGGAGATCAGAGAGAACAGATTAAACAGAATAACAGCTTATATTACTGAGTATTTCTAATAGGATTGTATTATTATAAGTAGTCAATGAGGCAAATGAAGCTCAGGGAAGTTAAATAATCTGTCCATAGACTTGTAGAAAAGTGAAGTAGTGATGAATGCAGGTGGTCTGGGTTCTTGTTGCAAGGTTTTGCTGGTACATGTCAAGAAAGAAAAGCAGGAAGCATTTTTGTCATCTTCCTCAGCTGTCATGTGTATGCAAGAGACTAGACAGTTTAAGAAAAGGACTTCTGAGAGCAGCAGGAAGCATGTACCCCAGATATAAATGGACAGACAATCCAGGGAGGCCTGGACGGAGAGAGGATGAAGGAGGCCTGAGCACCTCAGCCCCTACTATCTCTCAGATAGTCTTCTGATTGCTATTTTGGTTGTCATCTAGAATTAACTAAAACTCAAAACTGGCTGGGCACACCGGCGAGGAGTTTTGCTTAATTAAATCATTTGAAGTGGGAAGATCTACTTCCATCCAGGATCTTTGAGGTGGAAATATACACTTTTAATCCAGATCTTTTGATGTGGCAAGTCCCACCTCTAATCTGAGCCATACCTTCTGCTGGAAACCTATGTAACAGACACTTTTTTTTTTTTGTCTGTTTGCTCTTGTTCTTGGCAAGTCCATTCCTTCACTGGCACCAGAGTCTACCTCCTTGGGATTCTGGTGTATGCTGAAAATCAACTAAGATATCTAGCCCTGTGGACTGAACAACTACTTAATTACTGGACCTTCTGTTCATAGGCGGCCATTGTTGGATGAGCTGTAAATCAGTCTAATAAATTCTTTTTCTTTGTTTTTTGAGACACGATTTCTCTTTGGAGCTCTGGCTGTCCTAAAACTCACTCTGTAGACCAGGTTGGGCTTGAACTCAGAGAAATCTGATCTGCCTCTGCTTCCTGAGTGCTAGGATTAAAGGCATGCACCACCACTGCCCAACCCATAAATTCCATTTTTATATATAGAGATTCTGTTACTCTAGAGAACCCTGACTAATACAAGGCTAATTGCTTTCTGTAGGAACAAGTCTATCCTCAGAAATACATGATTATACAGTGTATGAGTATACAGCAAGTAGTTTTTGATCGGAATTGCAAATTCACTCCATCGCTGGGGCAGGATTGAGTTTGAGGCTAGCCTGGGTTAAATATTAACAGTTCCTGCTACAAAGTGAGACTAACTCAAAAAACAAAACAAACAAACCCCTTAACAACAAAAAACAAAACAGGCAAATTTAAAAAAATAAAGGAGAATAGGGGAAGGGTAGGCGGAGACAGGCCCAGTGGTGTCCTGGTTCTGAACTCAAGGAGGTTTGTAGCAGAAGTGTAAATACTATTTCCCAACTATCTTTGGATAGGACCAATCTTCCTTTTCATTTTGAAAATGCTAACCAAATGTTAGCAAGCTTCACTCGCCACTGCTCTGGAGTGGAGAAACAGAAGCTCTTTCAGTAAAGACCCCTGTCCCTCTAGATGCCATTAAAGCTGGTGATCTTTCTCACTGCTTCCACACTCACTCTGAGGTCTCCAAGTAGTCATCCTTGGATATTATTTTCTCCTTTAAAACAAATCCTTACCTTGGGGAATCTTTCTTTGTACACATGATTCATCATTATTATTTCACTGTCGAAAGAAACTGGGGACCGCCCAGGACTGAATAAGAAAGAAACAATCATTATTTTAGTATCACAGAAACATCAAGGAGAAATATGGCCATCTCTGAAGGCTGAGTTCCAACTGTCTTCAGTATCTCACATACTCTTACATTAATAAAAGCTAAGTTCCAGGTTTTCTTTATTTGTAGAGCTCCTGGCACATTTGTTTATAGTACTAAAGTGGTATTATGTGGAAATAGGCTACCTTCCTGCAAGAGGTGTAGCTTTCACACGGCTCCTTGCCATGGCTGAGAAGAGACGAGTCCACTTGTCAGTCAATCTATGATTGGCTTCCCTAGGATAACCTCTTTCAGAGAAGGACTCCCTGTCCTTATAGCTTTGCTTAGTGGGATAAGCACACATGCCCTAGGTATCAAATCAAATAAGCAACCAAAAACTGCGTATACCTATTTTCATTTCTAAAACAAGCTACAGTCAGTGGGTTACCTTGACTGTCCAACCTAGAGGATGCAAAAGCCGCCATGAGTCCTAAGTGTAAGTCTTTTTCTGAAAATAGACAGCAATTTTTCAGCCTTTAATTAGTTTTCATAGTAACCTATATCTTTCTATCTAGCATATTTTGTTCATGTCTCCTGAAACATTTCAAATCTTGAGTCAAACAGTTGGATTTTCGGTTTAGTGCCTAGACACTTGAGCTCAGTTGTCAGCTGGGTTACGTTTAGAACTGTCCTTCAGCCTTGTTTTGTTTAGGGACTTCCCTGAATATCACATGGTCCTCACAATCTCAATTGGCTTATAAGGTACCCATAGTCCCTGTGAGTTGTTCCTTTATGAAATCAGGAAAATCCCTGGGATCCACACTCTCACTGTATTCTTGATCTTCTACATTTACACCCCAGTCACATTTTCAATCTGTGAGTCTGAATTATGTCTTTGTGACCTAGCCAATGACTCCTGGTCACTCGCAGTACCAACGTTACCTGATGGGATTCTTCCTGGGAGGTACAGTTCCTCTGGAATTCCAACCTGTACTTTAGCGAATTCATCATTTTCAAGGAACCCAAGAAAACCTGAACTTAATTGATGTAGGAGGGTCATCTGTCTATATGTTACTTCTATTGATTAATAAAGAAACTGCCTTGGCTTTTTGATAGGGCAGGATTTAGACAGGCAGAGTAGATCGAACAGAATGCTAGAAGAAAGCAGAGTCAGGGAGACGCCATGATTCCTCTTCCTGAGACTGGCTAGACTCATGCCGAGACTGACTAGACTCATGCCGATAAGGTGACATACAGATTATTAGATATGGGTTAGTCAAGATGTGAGAATTAGCCAATGAGAGGCTAGAACTAACGGGCCAGGCAGTGTTTAAATGAATACAGTTTCCGTGTAATTATTTCTGGTGTAAACTGGCTGGGGAGCCAGGATCCAGCCTGCCGCTCCTTTTACTATACTTAATGATTAACAGCTATGCTCATTTTCAGAACTGGTATCATGATCCTCCTTTGCTGAATGTAGTTTGGAGGGAAAAAGAGAGCCAGCTACCATGTACTTGACACCAAAATAACTGAGTGTTACTGTACTTGACTCACTAAAGTTTTGGCTGTGTCTGACCAGAGTCAGCAAGCTATGGCTTGTGATCTTTTTGTAAATAAAGCTTTAAGGAAGCTACCCGAGGAACTTACCTGTACTGAACAGTAAAGTGACTCAGTTTGGTAGACATGAGCAGACTGCAGAGCCTAAGGCGTTTACCATCATGGCTCTTTGTGGGATACACCTGCTGAGCCCTGCACCATGCAGGAGCCCATAGGGACTAGGGCAGTAGGGAAGAGTAGCCCTTACCTGAGACTGCGGGAGCGGGGCCGCATAGCTGGAGACTGCCGTCCCTCCTCATCTGGTACACTCTCTGTGCTAAAATGCTTTGTCAGAAAGTGCAGCTCATCAGCTGTAGGCTGGAAAGGCAACTGATGAAGCTTTTCCTGTGAGGAGCATGATGACTAGAAAATATAAGCAAACCCCCCAGCATTAAAGACACATGCAAGGGATCTGGAGAAATAGTTCAGTATTTAAGAATGCTTGTGGCACTATACTATGGTCCAGGGGTTAGATCTCAGCAGCAATGCAACAAGTTGGGTGAGTAAAACGCAGATTTTTCTATATGAAACTCTTTGCCTTAACGAAAGTTTCTAGCTAGTTTGAATAGTAATTAACCAATCACGCTTTCTGCTCCATAAATATTCTAGATAAGCAAAGGTACCCCCTTGTTTTCCCTTTCATAACCCTGGTCCTGGGGACAGCAGCAATGTTCCCTATAGTTGCTTGTTATTCAGAGAAGAAATATTCTGCTAAGGTTAGGAAGACTGCACTGCGGTAGGATGCCAGGGACACTACAAGTCAAGGAAATCCAGCAGGAAAGAAATCTGCTTTTGGATCTAGACTTAAACATTAGACTTAGTATGAAAAAAATCTCAAGTTCTCAACACGGCTTAATACTTAAGAATTTCTGACAAGGGCCCACCATTCACAGCAGACCATCTGAGGGAGCAAGCCGGTGCTATAGTGGGAATTCCACAGATATAGGCACTCTGCAGCAAATCACAAAATTCCAGGACTCAAGAGCTCTTTCTTTACTCGGCAAGACTGGCCCATAGAGCAGGGAAGTCAGACATTACTGGTCCAATTTTCACATACCAATCAATCAAGGGCTTGGGGTTCAACCATCTAAATCTATTTAGTGTTCAAGCTTCAGTATCAACTGAGGAAACTACAGTTGTAGGGTCATCCAGTGATAAATGAGCTCTGTCTGGGCCAATAATACAAGCTTTTCTCATAAAATGTTTTAATGCATGAAGCTTAAAAAAATACTAATTCAGTGTGTATGTGTGTGTGTGTGTGTGTGTGTGTGTGTGTGTGTGTATGAGTTCATATATGCATGAGCTCAGAGAGGTGAGAAGGGGGTGTTGGATTCCCTGGAAACTGGAATTACAGGCAGTTGTGAACTGCCATGTTGGCTCTGAAAACTAAACCCAGATCCTGTGCAAGAGCAGTAAGTGTTCTTAATGACTGAGCCATCTCTCTAGTCCCTAATGCATGGAATTGTAAATAGTGTGGTTTTCACAGAGTTTTAATTTTTATCTAAGTTGCAAATATAATACCCACTCAACCTCATCTAATAAGAATCTAGTGGGCAATGCAAGTTATAGCACAGAAAACTGGCATTTTCAAGTATTTCAATAGCTGAATGTGGTGGTACATGTTTGTAATTGTAGCACTCAGGAGGCTGAAAATATGGAGCCAGTATAGACTACATGGTGAGACTGAGAGGCTATCTCAAAGTGTATGTATATGTGTGTGTGTGTGTGTGTGTGTGTGTGTGTTTGGGGGTGTAAGTATCCTAATAAACTGGAGTAGTAGGTTGATCTATTAAAGTTAAATGAACAGAAATACTTATGTGCTACATTTACACACACAGAAAGACACATAAATAAGACTCTCCCTGGGGGGCTAGAGAGATGGCTCAGTGGTTGAGAGCACTGACTGCTCTTCCAGAGGACCTGGGTTCAATTCCCAGCACCCACATGGCAGCTCACAACTGTCTGAAGATCCAGTTGCAGGGGATCTGACACCTGCACACCAATGCATATAAAATAAAGTTAAATAGACCATAAAAAATATTTTAAAAAAAAGACTCTCCCTTAGGGTTTACAAAATAACGTTTGAGCAAAATATTATGAAAAGCAGTGTTTATTAGGGAATAAATCTTAAGCTTAACTGCCAAAGACCAATAAGACCTCTGGATTAATAGTGACTTATAGGTCAATGGAAGAACTAAGTACTTTTTCTTACTATATATACTTATATATATATATATATATATATTATATATAATATATATATACTAAGTATATACAGTATACTTAGTATAGTCATGTGATTCATGACTATAGATAAATCAAGCAGAGAAGACCTAAAGACTGATAGAATAAATAGGGCTGGGGTCATCCAGTTTACGCTCTGCAAATCCTAAAATACTATGTGGTGATTTGCCGACAAAATCTGTCAGCTTTATTGTTCCAGTTGCTCCAAGAGGAAGATGCATTTCAGGATCAGCTGTACATACAATAAGCATACCGGAGGGGACTATTGTCTAAAATTTGAAACTCTTTAGAGACAGGTCCAGCTTTTGGTTGACATAATAAACTGAGATAGCAAATAACCTTCTTGAAAGGTTTTAACAATAAATGATGAATGACGAAGGCTAGTAACTTTGGGAAATGGGAAGAATAAGATTCTTGATTGTAATTTTAGAAACCATTTTAGAAATCATGGAGGGAACCATGATTAGTAGCTCCCACAACTGATCTCATGGCAGAGAGAGCGCTTCTCTGAGTGCACTAGGAGGTACTAGGGAGAGAACTGGCTCATCCTTCCAAAGACCTTATAAATATAACCATGGCTGTGAAAGTTATCAGGGCTCTTCCCCTCAAAACATCCTCTCTTATCCTCAAGAAAATCTTGCTGACTTTAGAAGGAAAGCTAAGTATAGTTTTGCAGGACTGGATGGACCTATAAGGAATTATTTCCAGAGTGAAGAAGGAACGGTTACTGCTCTGGCTACTTACTGAAACAGTGGAGCTAGGAGTATTGGTTCCATATCCTGAAGAAGGCAGAGAGGCCAAAGACCAGCGCCGTCCATCAGTCCTACATAAAAAAAGGAATATTACAAAGTTCCTAAAGAGTCCCACACTGAGCATCAGGGTCTGCCTGTTTGTGCACATTAGTATTTTTAGGCAGTTAATTCACTGTCTCACAATACAAGCACATTGTCTGTCTAGCATGAGTTCTCATACCTCTCTATTATATGGGACTTGCTTGCTATGTGACTTTTATTTCAGAGATAGCTATCAAAACTACAGAGTCTATGACTTTAAATGAGAGTATTAGTTATGGGTTATTTAGATAATTCAATAGGTAAAGGTGTTTGCCACAAAGTCTGACAACCTAAGATTGAACCCGGTACCCATATACTGGAAGAAGATCCTACAAGTTGCCCTCTGACCTCCATAATTTTATCCATGCACATGAGCACGCGCACACACACACACAGACACACACACATCCATTTAAACCTTTTTTTAAAAAAATTACATTTTAGCTTCTGTTGTGTGCATGAATGTCCATATGTGTGTGGGCACCTATATGACATAGCATGTTTGTGGAGGTAAGAGAAAAATGTGCAGGTATAGGTTCTCTGTTTTTACCATGTGGGGCTCAGCTATCAAATGGGTCATCAGGCTTGGCAACAAGCACCTACACTTGGTTGAATCATCTTGATGGTGCACAAAAAGATTGTTTTTTTTAAAGGCAGGTATGGCAGTGTACACATTTAATGCCAGCATCTAGGAGGCAGGAGAATTTCTGCAAGTTGAAGAACAGTTTGGTCTACACAGCAAGTTCTAGGCCAGCCTAGGTGATAAAGTGAGACTTTGTCTCAAAAACAACAAAACTTTTTTTTTAAAAAAAGGAATGTATATTACACGATTGGTGAGATGACTCACCTAGTAAAGATACTGGCCACCAAGCCTGATGACATGAGCTTGATTCCAGGAACCCATGATAAGGAGATAAGTACTGTTTTCTGACCTCCATTTGCACTCTATAGCATGCATGTGTGCATGTGCACCTGATAAAAAATGTAAATAGCATTAAAAAAGATTATTTTATGCCATATTCCACCATCCAGACAAATAATCACACATCCATGTTATAAAAGCTGCAGCTCAGATACCTGCTTAACTTTCCTCCATGACAGTAAAGCACAGAACTGTGGTTCCCTGTGTTGAGAGCATTAGGGGCATCCTTCTGAAAACAGAGGGAAGTCTTCCCCAAAGTCATAAACAGCCTATTCTTTCACAAGCTTATTGTTGCTCTTTGGAAAATATCCTACATGGGCTCTAGGGAGCCGGTAACTATTTGCTATTGATGGATATTCACTTTAGACTCAAACAGTGTCCACTTCAGTCAATCCACTGGCCTAGGGAATACCAAAGATCATTTACAAGGGGTGAACATATGAAAATCAAAAGATGACTCGTGGAGTTGGCGCTCTCCTTCTATTATGTGGGTGCCGAAGACTGAACTCATGCTGTCAGATTTGATAGAAGCACCATAATGTATTCCGCCATCTTGTCAGCCCTAAAATATTCTTTCTTTGGAGCTTGGTGGCATATCCTTCGTAAGTTGAAGCTAAATAAAAACATTTCTGCTACTATGCACTAGATATTTTTTAATTTTATTCATTTTTTATGTGTATAGATGTTTGCCTGTGTGTATGTCAGTGAACTATATTTGTGTGGTTTCCATGAAGACCAGAAGAGCAGAAGAGGGCTTCAGCTAACCTGGGCCTGGAATTACTGAGGTTGAGAGAAGCGTGTGGGTACTTCTAGATCTTCAGGAAGGGCAGCTAGTGCCGTTAACTACTAAGACATTCCTCCAGCCCCGATTCACAGAATTTTAAAACATTAACAGAGGATCTTTAGAAGTTAAGCTCCGATTACAATTTGCATAGATGTGTTTATTTGTTCTGTTATAGCAGGGGATAGATTAAAAAAGAGAAAAACAGGAAGAAATCTTGGCAGAGCTTTTCTTTTCTTTTTTCGACACAGGGTTTCTCTGTAGCTCTGGAGTCTGACCTGGAACTAGCTCTGTAGACCAGGCTGGCCTTGAACTCACAGAGATCCACCTGCCTCTGCCTCCTGAGTGATGGGATTAAAGGTGCGTGCCACTACCGCCCCAGTCAGTTTTTCTTTTTCAAGTATTCCTCCGAATTCTCACCAATATTATTTAACTTTTCTACCATGATTTGTAAAGGGAAAAGTTGGAGGTTCATGCCACATGCACAGGATTCAAATTTCATGCTACTCAGACAGACAGCTCATGGAAATTAGAATTCTGCTGGAACTCAGTCTCTGAGGCAAAACAGTGTCCAGAAAGGTGATATAAACATGATATTCTTCTTACTGCTTTGATGGGTTCTGGGTGGTCTATAAGAAAGCCAATCAAGTTCAGGAAAAAAAAAAAGAGATCGACAAAGATTTGTCAAGTATAACTCGGGGATAGATTTCCTGTGACCTTGTCATTTGGTTTTTCACAGGTGATTTTCAATCCTTTATTAGATTAGCAGTTCTCAACCTGTGAATTCCAACTCCTTTGGAAGTTGAAAAATACCCTTCATAGGGGTCACCTAAGACCACTGGAAACACAAATATCTACATTATGATTCTTAATAACAGTATCAAAATTACAATTATGAAGTAACAATGAAAATAATTTTATGGTTTGGGGTCATCACATGCAGAACTGTATTTAAGGGAAGGTTAAAAAACTACTGCTCTACAGAAAAAGGAAACCACTTGCAAGACAGCTTCTATTCTATATATACTAAAGAGCAGGGACCAAAGTCAGTATGAGATGTGACTACTGGATGTCTGCTTCCCCTGCTCATCTCACGGGAAGTCTGAGGAAGTAAGTGAGAGTGAAGGTGACTTGTCCCTAGGCTTGAAAGTTTGGAAATTGTTCAGCAAATTTTGCCTCCAACTATAAGCCTTCTGAGTCTTGAGTTCCAACAGGTAGCACTGAAATCCCATATGGCCTCTTTACCAGAAAGGCTTAATGTTCACAACCACATTCAGAAAAGAAATCATCACAACCAGTTCCCCCACCAAACACAGAAATCACAAGCTACACTGACTGGCCATGCACAGCAGTAACCCATACCATGATCCCATCATACCCATTATTACCTGTCTGCTCTGTGGCCATGGCTGTAGTGAAAAGATGTACACATGAGAACCAAAGGGAACCAATGTAAGCAATTCAACCCCCAGCATTTTGTATAGCTCGACAGAGACAAACCTTTTATTCAAGAATGTGTAGCAGTTTGAAGTAGAATTGTATGACTGATGGTCTATCCTTAGCATTAAATTAAATCTGCCTTTTCTGTGATGTGATACAAATCTGATCCTGAAGGGATCTTTACCCTCCTGGCTATTTTCTCCGTATGTTCTGAAAAAGAATTGCCTGGGGACTCACATTTCTTTACTATAACTCAAATGTCATAGTTCCTGGCCCAGACATGTTTGGGTCACTCTGGTTAATACCAGGCTTCAAAGCCCCTTGGCTGTTCTTATTTCAAGTCAAATTAAGCAGTTACAAGGGCATCAACAGTAACTGGCATTCCCTCTGTTTAAACAGTTGCTATACCTCATTCTCATGTCCAATTCAGTAGCTACTACTTCTTAACCCTCAGAGGGGCCTTATGCACCCACCCAGTGGGGACCCTTTTCTTTCATGCAGCATCATGTTCCTTCCATTTAAGGTATTTATTAGTTTATAATTTTGTGTTCCCTACCCTGTTTTTCAGAGTTGGGGACAGAGCTTCAACCCTAGTTTATAGCTGCACTCCTTTGATTCTTCATTTACTGTCTTATTTACAATTAATTCATCTGACCAATGAGCCCTAAGGGCTTATTATTTACCAGGAGGCAGTTTTCAAGACATTTAAGGCAACTCTAATTAAAAGATGATTTGATTATAGTTTAGGCAAGATACAAAACATACAAGGAAGAAAATACCACACACTGGAAAGCACTAAAGATGAAATGCAATAATTTGATAAAGAATGTTCAGACTGTGTGGTTAGAAAAGGTATCTCGCTGGACAGTGGTGGCACACGTCCTTAATCCCAGCATTAAGGAGACAGAAGCAGGTGGATCTGTGAGTTCAAAGCCAGCTCTGGTCTACAGAGCTAATTCCAGGACAGCTAGGACCAGACAGAGAAATCCTGTCTCGGAAAAAAGGAAAACAACAAACTAACAACAACAAACCCCCCCCCCAAAAAAAAAACAGGAAAAAAAAAAGAAATAAAAGGTCTCTCTAAGGAGGTAACATTTAAGATATGAATGACAAAAATGAGTCAATTAAATTAAGATGTAGGGGGACAAGTTCCTTATACCAGGACAAGTACACAAATTATGAAATAAGACTGAAGTTTCAAAAAAGCTGAGTCCATGTTCACTGCATTACCATGGAATAACTAAGCACCCAAAAAGCCTGGCTCAAAGTTAGTTCTCAGTAAATACTTACTGCATGAATAGGAAACAGTCCAATGTCGCCTACATGAATGTGGTAACAGGTCTTATTGTTTCAGCTCATACTTATATCACACACAGGGCACCCTTATTAGTTCAGCATATTCTTACAGTATAATCCTAACTGAAGCCTTGACTAAGCAGATGGAAATTATATGAAACATGTGAGTTCACAGAACCCACATGAGATTATTTCAGAGCAAGCCTTTAAGCCCCTCCTCCCCTGCGCTTTTCAGAATTCTAGGGAGGAATGGGATGCATTTCTTCTCAGTTGAAATGTGAACAGTAAATATTAGTCCTATAAATCTTTTATTTTTCTGCTTTATTTTTTAATGATTAAAAAATAATCATTTTATATGCATATTTATTTTATATGCATTGGTGTGAACTGTCATGTGGGTGCTGGTAATTAAATCCAGGTCCTCTGGAAAAGCAGTCAGTGCTCTTAACCACTAAGCCATCTGCCTCCCCAGTCCCCTGATTTATTTTTTGGTTTTATTATTTTAACTTTTTGGAACAGGATCTTACATAACTCAGGCTGTCTTCAAATTCAACCTGTTGCTAAGGATGATCTTCAAGTTCTAATTCTCTTGCTTCTACCTCCTAAATACTGGGATTACAGGTATGAGTCATTATATCTCATTTATGTGGTATTTTATGGATATTAAACAAGTCCTCTACCAACTGAGCTACAGCCTCAGTTCTTTGCTACACCTTTTAGGAAAGTAGTCTCCCTCCTCCATCAACACACCTGAGACAAGGTTTCTCTGTGTACCCCTGGCTACCCTGGAACTCAAATCTGTAGACTAGGCTAGCTTTGAACTCCTTCAGCAGATTCTCCTGCTTCAATCTCCTGAGTGCTAGGATTAAAGACATGCACCACTGCCTCCTGGCTGATGTGTGCTTGCCAAACGGCTGAGTCCTTGAACTATCAGCCATCAAAACTCCTTGCTTTTTGTCCTCATCCAAGATTATAATTATATTGTTCAAATTTTGATTTCAAAGTGACTGTGTGTTTGCAGAACAGAAAAAGATTTATTCTACACACTCCTAAAAACAAGGCACTGAGCCCTAAGAATATATTCCATATCATTCATTAAACCTTAATTGAATTAGCCTCAGATAGGTAAGAAAAATGTGCTCCGATCACAGGAAGAATCCAAAGTAGCATTCTTACCTTGTATCCCCATCTAGTTCCAAGAAGCTACAAGGACCTGACACACCTTTCTTCTCAGCTTTGTTGGTTTTTTTATTCTTTTTTCTTTAAATCAGGGCGTCATATGTAGCCCTGGCTGGCCTAGAACTCACTACACAGAGGATACAGGCTGCCTTATTTACAGTGATCTATCTTGTCTCTGCCTTCCAAATGTAAGGATTATAAAACTCAGCTTTGATCTGGAAGCTCAAGTGTAGGTACAGAAAGATTATAGGTTCACTTATCATCTGAGTTTGGAAGGATATGATACATCCCATTTCTCTCTTGTTTGCAAGTGATAGAGTATTGTCTTTGGCCTCTCCTAGCAACTCTAACAGCTTCACCCAATGTTAGACCACATTAAGTGGCCTCTGGAGAAGTCTAAGTTGACAGAGTCTCTTCAGACCTTTTGCTAAAACTCTGCATACACGTGGTTTCTTTTCAGAACGTATTCTAAGATTCTCTCTTAGCCAAAATTCAAATTTGTGGAATTTTTGTTTTAAATTAGGGGGTTTGTTTGCTTGTTTGGTTTTGAGTTGTTGTTGAGTTAAAAAATAATAAAGCTCCAGCTTTGGACATCAGGGCAGTTCTACTAGAAAGACCACTTCCCTGACTGGGCAGTGGTGGTGACGCCTTCAACTCCAGCACTCAGGAAGCAGGCAGTTATCTGAGTTCAAGACTAGCTTGCTCTATAGAACAAGTTCCAGGACAACCAGGACTACACAGAGAAACAAACAAAACAAAAAAGCAGCACATATACCAATCAGAGGAGGTTCTCAAGCAACTTACCTACGGGCAGGAACAAAGGAAAAGTGAGCAGGAGCATTTGGAGAGAAATTTCGGGGGCTGTCCAAGGGACTGTTACCTGTGGTGGAAAAAGAAAAAGTACCCCCTGTGAGGCTTGCTTTGTGGGTGAGAGGTGAGGGTGGGGTGTAACTGGTGTAATTTTCAGATAAGAAACCTTCCTCTTGTATTAAGTTAGTATATCTAATTATTTTCTCATCATCAGTTTATGACTCTTTATAAAAGCTTGATGGGCCAGAGATTTTTCTCTCTTGCTCTCAAGATCCCTTGACAACCTCTATCTCTCTGACACCCATTCTAGATGTAGCAGCAATTTATATACTTCCTGCCCTCCCAGGAAAAGGTTAATTTACAGTATTTCAAAAGCTTAAATATCTTTGTAAAGACAAAAGGATGCCTAATCTAAATGTTACTTGCACATATATCTTTGAACACTGCATCCAAGAGGCTAAACAGAAATGTACACACTTTAAGGGAAAACATACGTACTCTGGAAGGAATTTGGGATAGAAACACACCATAAAATGTCTTGTAAATCCAAATGCTGAGGTCTGAAAAGCATGGTCAACCTTCTCAATTACCATTTACTCAATTAGTTTTCATGTGGACCTGTTAACTTCATAACTAATAAACTCAGAATAAAGTGATGTGTTTTCATTTTATGCTAGTACTGGCATTTTGAGACAGAAGTCCAGGTTGTCTTTGAACTCTCAGTCCTTTTGAATCATCCCAGGATTTACTCACAACTTGACATTTTGATTTTTGAAGTGAAGTGTATGTGTCTTACTAAGATACCTAAAATGGCCTAAAACTCTTGAGCTTCAGTGATCCTCCTGCCATAGCCTTCCAAGTAGCTGATACTATGGGCTAATGAGTCAGGTAAGGTAAGCAAATGTCAGAGGATCCCAAGAAATAAAGAGAATCTAACCATATTACAAATCCATAAAGCACCAGGTGGTGGTGGTGCATACCTTTAATCTCAGCACTTGGGAGGCAAAGACAGTTGGATCTCTGGGTTTGAGGTCAGCCTGGTTACAGTGTGTTTCCAGACAGCCAAGGCTTTGATGGTGAAACCCTGTCTTGAAATCACCTCTCTGCCCAAAGAATCAAAACCAAACAAACCCACCAACCCCCCACCAAAAAACAACAACAACAACAAAAACCCCAAACAAAACAAATGCATAAAGGAATGTCATTGAAGGAGTGGAAGAAAAACTGTTGACATAAGAAATTTTAGAAATGGAATTTGTAAGACTAAAGGCAAAAGGAACAACAAAGGAAATGTTCTGAATTTCAGTGACAAAAGTTGTTTCCTACAGGAAACAGATGAACAATTCTGGCATTACTATGTATGTGTACTGTAAATGAATAATTAAATATATGGATGGCAGATGGTAGGAGCTAGGTTTCTCATTGTTGGAATGGAAATCTATAGATCAGCAAAGACAGCAAATAGGAGTGATCCATCATATCATAGAGGATTAGAGTTGGAAATATCAGGAAGAACTCATGTGTCGAATAAATACAGATGTCTGCTTAGGACTACTTACAGATGTGCACACAGGTCAGTGCACAGAACAAAGCTATATCCAACCCGTCAGCTAAGAATGCCTAAAAGAAAGACGACACTGATAGCAAAGCTGTCACTCAGGTCTTGGTATACTACCCTCCCCTCTAAAAAGAATTTAAGTTTCTTGAAGAAATAGCTGATTCTAAAACTGAGATAAGAAACACAGATGAGGCTGGAGAGATGGCTCAGTGGCTAAGAGCACTGGTTGCTCTTTCGGAGGTCCTGAGTTCAATTCCCAGCAACCACATGGTGGCTCACAACCATCTGTAATGAGATCTGGTGCCCTCCTCTGGCGTGCGGGCATACATGAAGGCAGAATGTTGTATACATAATAAATAAATAAATCTTTAAAAAAAAAAGAAAGAAACACAGATGAGAAGGGAGTATTAGAAGGCAAGGAAGTCACAAATCAACTACAAAGTGAAATCAGAAACAAAACAGCACTAATGGGAGTGTTTCGTAGGAGAACAGGAACCAAATGAAGGGACTTCTTTTCAATGGCCATAGGTAGAACAACTTAAACAGATACAAATAGGATTCAGACTAAAAGATGAATACCTACTAGTCCATACTGCTCAAATAAATTTCAAAATGAGATAAAAAGTATACAGACAACTTAAATAACACTAACAACCAATTTCACCCAAAACATAGAATATCACAATACAACAGTAGAATATACAATCTTTTCAATGACAGAAAAATATCAGTCTTAACTAAGTTTCTTTTTTATTTTTAGATTTATTTATAATAAATATATAAATATAATAAATATATATTATATATAATAAATATAATAAATATGTAAAAGATGTAGTGCTCCTACATCTTGCAGGCAACAGGAAGTCAACTGACAGTTCTCGACTGCAGAAGAGACCTCAAAGCCCTCCCCCACAGTGATAACATGTCCTCCAACAAGGCCATATCCACTCCAACAAAGCCACACCTCCTAATAGCGCCACTACTCCCTGTGAGATTATGAAGGCCAATTACATTCAAACCACCACAATTATATTCAGAGCCATAATAAAACGCAATATATTTAAAGGATTCAAATGCTATTATTTTTTTTTTTTGCTCACAATGAAATTTATAATGTTGGGGTTTGTTTGTTTGTTTGTTTGTTTGTTTGTTTGTTTGAGACAGGGTTTCTCTGTAGCTTAGCTTTGGAGCCTGTCCTGGAACTAGCTCTTGTAGACCAGGCTGGCCTCGAACTCACAAAGATCCACCTGCCTTTGCCTCCCGAGTACTAGGATTAAAGGCATGCGCCACCACCGCCCAGCTGAAATTTATAATGTTAAGTTAGTAAAACAAACAATAAGAATTCTTTGGAATTTGTTTTTAATTAATATATGAGAGGCTATAGTGTGTATATTGTGAGTGTATGGGAGGTCTGTGAAAGTTTTTAGAAAAAAAAAGGCTTTTGTAAAGCAAGGAGATATAATGATGGGTTTCTTACAGCCTGGTAGTCTAGGACTTTATAAACATGCCCTCCAATGATCCAAACCTGGGCCTGTGCTGCTGCTGGGGCCCAAATTGGGGTTCATGGCTCTGAGGCAGCTGCAGTTTCTGTTGATATCCCAGGCTCCTGATACCACTGAAGGACAAGAGAATGGAGCTGCACAGAGCTGGCCCCAATCCTCACTGGCTGAAGCACTCAGGTGAAAGCATCCTGCACCTCACCTGGGCACCACAATAGAGCTGACCCTGTTTGCAGAGCACGGGTGAGTTGGCCCTGACAGTGTGAGAAGGGAAGGGTAGGTCGCACTTCTCTTGTCTGTCATGTGGTGACAAGGGTGAAGGAGATGTCCTTCTCCCCTTGTCCATTGACACCTGCAGGAGGTGGGGGGACCAGACTCAACTCCTCACCAGCTGCAGCGCTCGGGAGAATGGGATGGGCCCGTGCCTCAACTGGGCAGCACATTAGAGCTGACCCTGTAGACAGGAGCACTGGTGAACCAACCATGACGGTATGAGAGAGGCATAGCTGGTACCTTCTCCTTCATCTGTGATGTGGTGGTGGGGGCAAGGGAAAGATGCCCTCCCTCCCCTCTTGCCCCTACTGCCTCTAGGTGTTGAGGGAGTTGACCCTCCCTTTTACTAGCAGTAACACTTGTCTTTCACTTCATGAGGACAGGACAGCATAGTTGATCCTGTTAATGGGGGTTGGGGGTGACCCACAGGTAAGCCAGTTGGAGAAGATGAGCATGGGAAATCTGGCCCCACCTCTCAAATGCCATATGGTGGCATGGGTAGGGGAGAGATGGAGATGGCTCCCTCCCTGCACCTCTACAGTAAAGGCAGGTGGGAGAGCTGGCCCTGAAGTTACAAGAATGGGAGATCTGTCCCTGTCCCTCACCAGCTGCAATACTCGGGAGAGTGGCTCCTGTAACTTGCCTAGGCAACACAGTAGAGCTGGCCCTGAAGGAGTAGGTGTGGAAGAGTCAACCCTGAGGGCATGAAAGCAGAAGAACTGGTTCCACCCCTTGCTCACCACTCCAAGGGGTGAACTAGCCAGGGCAGTGCTGGAGAGCTCACCCTGGTGGTGAAGGGGGGTGGGGAGGATGGCCAATCCTGCAAATAACCAGACCCAGAAACAAGGTTATAAGTTGACCTACCCCAGCATCCACCCCATCTATATGATCTGTTGAAGCAAGGGAATGGGCTGGTTCCACAGGGTCAAAGCTGCAGGATCTCCAGGACACAGAGCAAAAACAGGATATCCAATATGAGTTCCAGTGAGGACCCAGTATTGATAGTCCAACAGAAACCAAAGGCCTCAAACCAGACCAACAACTCTTGGCAACGAACTCTTGAATGTAAAGATACACGGATAGCAGGGTTTACTGAGTGGCTCACTTATTATGTCACAATACTGCTGTGGGACAGTGCTCGCAGTCAACATACTACAGCTTCCATGATGAAATATTTCCTTCTTATTTCTTCTTTTCTCTTAAATTTTATTTTGTGGGGAGGTTGCAAGGTCAGAGGGCAGATACAAAAGGATGGGAATGATATGAAAGACACAAAGTAAAAAGAAAGTTTAATAAAAATTTGATAAATTTAAAAAATATTTAAAATTATCTCTTTTACAACTCTGCCTGTTACAGTAGTTATTCTTTAATCCCCTTTACCTTTGGCAACCAGGAGGTTCCTTTCTGTTCCTAAGGAATGCCTGTTCTGGACATGTCATGGAAACAGAATTATGTAAGAAGTGACCTTTTGTGTTCTAGTTTGTTCATTTTTTCAATTTTATGTAAAAAGCGACAACCTTTATGCAAAATGGTTCTATAAACTTATACTCCCACTACCAGGACAATATCTGCCTGCCTGCCCCCCCCACCCTTAGCTGTCTGTCTGTCTGTCTGTCTCTCTCTCTCTCTCTCACACACACACACACACACACACACACACATACACACACACCACACACACATATACATCCTTGATCACTTATTAAGTCATTATTGGTGGTCACAGAGGAAAATAACCTTATAACTTTATTTTTAATTTCACAATTACTAATGAAATTAATGCACATTTTTATAGATGACTTTAGCTATTTTTCAACCATGCTATTTACAAGAGTTCTAGTGCCCTTTGCCATGCATGTCATAATTACCTTCTATTTCATGGCTTATCTTTTCATTCTCTTTGGAGTTTGTTGTTGTTGCTTTTTAAATTTCTTTTTAAGACAGGGATTCTCTCTGTAGCTCTTGGGTATCTTTTAATAACTAGAAATTCTTAATTTTCAAGTAGTCAAATTACTTTACAAGTAACTTCTGTCATAAATCAAGTGTCTATGTGGACTCTAGAAAAAAAAGAGTCCTGAATCTCTTCTTCTTAATACTGGTTCCTTGTGTCAATTAATGGCATCTTTACCCATTAATTACCTAAGCAGGAAATATGGAAGCGCTGCACACAGTTGATCTGGCCACTTACATTTTCTGTGTTCATGTATTTCTCCATTGCTAATAACCTCTTAGACCTTGACAATGGTAACGGCCACTTCACCGGTCTTCCAATTGCCAGCTGTGACCCTCCTTTTAGTAACTTTGAAATTTTTTTTTTTAACTTTAAGGACTTTGGATCCCTTGGAACTAGAGCTACAGATGGTTCTAAGTTACCTTGTGGGTGCTAGGAATCAAGCCCAGATCTTCGGAAAAGCAACCAGTGCTCTTATCCACTTAGCCACGACCCAACCCCAATTTTGATTTTTTTTAATCAAATAATTATATACAAATGGCAAAAGGTAGTGCAAGGTGAAAAGAAGCAACAGCTCTGCTTTAACAAGAAAAAAAATTACGCATGTATGTGCATACATCCCCAGTGGCCACAAGAGGGCACTGGATCCTCTGGAACTGGAATTAGGGGCATTTGTGATGTGAGTCAGTCAGCATGGGTGGTAAGATCTGAACTCCAGTTCACAATGATTAAACAGCAATGGCTTTTAACCCATCTCTCCAAGGCCCCAAAATCTTTTTTCTACTGTGGTAAATGCTCACTTTAAGAATATTGTGGCCCTAATTTTTCTAGACTTTTATCTACATTCCTATTAAATCTATTTTCTATATTGTTCTAGAAAGAAATTTAAGTATGTAAACTTTAAACTTTTAGATTAAGAAACTTTGGAAAATTTCATAAACTCTCCTTCCAGGAAAATGACGGAGTTATATGTCTAAAACTGGCAATATAACTTTAGGAGACTTACAGACTTCATTAAAAATGTTCACAGTCCACAGATCTTAGGTAAAAGAAATAAATGCCACAGATATTAATATCCTAACTCTTTATACAACTTAGTAGCCCTCCCATGACTTATTGTTTACTGTCTTCACCAAATTCAATTAGCACTTTATAATCTGGAAAGACACACCATGAAGGATGCACATTTAATTTCTTAAATACAGCATCCTATTTGATACTTACAGATCTGTTGCCTCTGCTTGCGCTAACTCTGCAAACATCTTATTACATGACTATCTTAGAAGGTATCACCTTGATTTTTGATAGTATGTTTACTATAGCCCTAAACATTTCAGGTTGAACCTTGGCTATCAGCTGTGGCAGCTTCCTCTGCAGTTCTTTCATACAGCCCTTATGACACTGGACCTAAATATCTTGCTAGTTTTCCATTTCCTTCCAGGCATTCTCCCTCCTTTGTCATAAAAATACCCAGGTCTGAAATTATGCCATCAGAAACTACTCCTTGCTGAAGTCACCTAAGTGTACAGTACATACACCTTTTCACATACCTTTAACTGTAAATACTTTTACTCCTGAATTCCTAACATTCTCTTTATCATGACTTTTGACAAGTGATTCCAATGTCCTCATAGATAATCTCTCAGTATCCCAGCCAAAGGGAATTTCTAGGGAATGCCACACAATGAGGCTGACCAGTCGTGAATCTTTGTCCTCTGGAAGAGCAGCAAGTGTTCTTAACCACTAAGCCATCTCTGCAGTCCCATTTTTTCTCATTTTTAATTCATTTAACAGATAACAATATGTTCAAAACAATGACAACGATGGTAAACATTGGCTGTCACTTGATAAGATACAGAATTAATTTATAATGCAAGCCTTCTATGCATGCTTTTGAGGGATTGACTAGGTTAGGTTAATTGAGGTAGGAAGACCCATCCTTAATATAGTCAGGCCCATTTTATAAGCTTGGATTCTAGACTGCAGAAAAAGGAGAAAACAAACTGAGTATAAGCACTCATCACCCTGTCTCCTGATTACAGACAGAACCCAACTATGTTGTTTACAAGAAAGTACCTTTCAATATAAGAACACACACAGGTTAAAAGAAAGGGAATGGAGAAATATATACCACTAAAACACTAATTAAAAATAAAGCAAACAAAAAACCTGGTTAGATCTACTCATTTCAAATATCAGAGACAAAGAGAAGCATTAGATAATAATAAAGGATTCAAGAAGACATGAAGGGGATTACTCCAGTGGTAGCACACTTGGCCTAGCATAAGTTTAATACCTTGAACTTGTTTAAAAAACAACACATAGCAGCATTTTTAAAATAAAGATTTATTATTATTTTATGTGTGTGAGTGGTTTTGCCTGCCTGCATGTATGTATGTGTTCCACATGAATGCCTGGTGCCTGATGAAGCCAGAAAAAAAGATGTTAGATCCCCAAAAACACCTGAAGCCATCGTGGAGAAGGGCACAGCTGAGGACCAAATCTGGATGTTTTTAACCACTGAGTCATCTCTCCAACTCCAGTATGCCAAGCCTTAAAACTGTATTTGCCAAACAATAGAGCATCAAAACACATAAGGCAAAAATTAACAGAATCAGGAGTGATATAAGATGACATAACAGTTAGAAATTTGAATGTCCATCCAACAGAAATGGCGGCTCCAGGAGGCAGAAAACTACTGAAGACTTAGTCAAGCTCATCATACTAAATCCCATGGATATAAAATAACCATCTGTATACTTTTTCAAGAGACATCACATTCTTGGTAACAAAATATACCTCACCAAGCTAAAAAGAACAGAAATCATTTCATATCTTCTTAGAACAAATGAATTAAGTTAAAAAACAATAAAAGAAGATATCTGGAAAACTCTCTAAGTATTCATTATCTAATCCTCAAAATCCTTGAAAGTATTTTAAACAAAATAAAAATGAAAGCACAATTTATCAAAATTTGTGAGCTGCACAGTGAAATCAGTACTCTAAAGCACTGACATGTTAGATTAGACAATCCAAACTCATGTTCTAAATCTACACTTTTTGAAAGTAGGAAAAAAAGCAAATCAAATTAATAACTATTTAGGCAGAAGAAAAGTAATAAAATCTAGAGATATGATAAAATTAGAAACAAGAAATAGAGAAAAATTAACATAACCTAAAGTTGGGTATTTGAAAAGATAAAGCAATTGTCAAAGTAAGGTTGAGGAAGAGCACGTGAGAGAACACAAAAGACAGGGAGGAAGACAGACAAAATACTAGGATCAGGAATTGAGGGTTGGTTATCACTAAAAATCTCAAGAAATAAAAGTATTAATAAAAAATACTATGAAGAATTCTATGTCTGCAAATATCGTTATCTAATTTAAATGGACGAATTTTGTAAGACATAATCTGAAAAACTATTCCATATTAAGAAATAAGTAAAAGCCAAGCTGTGGTGGTGCACGCCTTTAACCCCAGCACTTGGGAAACAGGTGGATCTCTGGAAGTTCGAGGCCAGCCTGGTCTACAAGAGCTAGCTCCAGGCCAGGCTCCAAAACTAGAGAAACCTTGTCTTGAAACCTCCCCCCCCCGCCAAAAAAAAGGGAAAGAAACAGGTAATATGAACAAGTCTCAATCTACCAAAGAAATTGAATCAATAATAACCTTCCAAAATAGAAAGCACCAGTTCCAGACAGGTTCACTTGGTAAATTCAACCCAGACATTTCACAAAAAATTACACCCATTCTCATAAGCTTTTCCAGAAGAGTAAAGTGTAAAGAATACAACTCAGTTCATTCTGAAGCCAGCATTTACCTAATATACAAATTAGGAAAAACACAAAGATGAAAACCACAGACTATTATCTTTCAGGAACAAATGCAAAGCTACCAATAAATTATTAACAACTTCATCTAGCAATGCTTAAAAAGAACTGTACTCCATGACCAAGGAGGATTTCTCTCAGGAATGCAAGCTAGTTCAACACTTGAAGAAAACCAACAAAACGGGTATAGCAGCAGAAATGTTCTGCATGGTACTATAAGTGTGTTTAACGTGTTTCATCAGTAATAAACTGAAATGCAAAACTACTGTTTGGGTAGAAATAATATGACAGATAGGTTTACCAATTGCAACAAATGTACCATACTGGTAGGAAATACTGACAATAGAGTCTCTTCATGTGTGGGGACAGAGAATATGAGTTTTGCTATCAGCCTAAAACTAATCTAAAAAATAAGGATCACTTAAAAAAGACTAGGAGGTATAGTATGAGAAAATTCTAGGTTTGAACCCCAGTGTCTTGTCTGTCTCTCTTTCAACACCGCTTTCCAAATAAAACAAAACTAAGTAATGTCCATTTCCAGAAGTTCCTATAAAACCAATCTTACTAGAATTGTACCTGTTTATAAGATACTTAATACTATGGGCTAAAGAGATGGCTCAGCAGTTAAGATCTCATCGCGCTCTCCCAGGACTAGAGTTCAGTTCACAACACTAATCACTTGTAACTCCAGGCACAGCAGGAATCCGACATGGGTCTCTATGGGCACCTGTACTCACGTGCACATATTTAAACATAATTTAAAATAAAAAAGAGATACTTAATATTAAATTGAACTGTAAAGAATTTATTCAGTTACTTTCAAATTAACAAATCTTTATTACTCAAAAGAGCAAAGCAAATAGGACTTAGAATTTTCAGATGTATAAGATTTGACAATATAACTGATGTCAAGTTGGATCTGCATGGAACAACCAGTGCAGTTTCTCAACAGCATAAGTATAGTCTATATTCAACCACGGACTGAGCTTTCATGCCAATTCTTCTTCTATGCATTTTCTGCCACGGTTTGCAGAAAGATAATGATGCAAACATTTATGAAGTACTAGGCATGTTATAAATACTAAAGTTAAATATAAATATTAAAGTTCACAGACCCAGGAAGGCAGAAAAGACCATGTGGTGTCTTCAATAAAAGCCACTTAAGTAAAGAAGATTTAATCCTAAACTGTAAAAAAATCTACAGATAATCAGAGATAATCATCTCAGAGAGCAGCAGCCAGTAGTAATTACTTCCCAGTACTCACGTTTACAGCTATGTACAGGGTCTAGATGAGCTAAATTTAATTTTTATGTAATGGAAATACAGGTCAGACATACGTTGAAATTCTACAAAGTTCTAGAATAGGAGGGCTATTTCAAAAACCACTTAAAACAAAACAAAACAAACCAGGGAGATTTATAAAAAAAAAAAAAGAACGCTTTTCTTTATGAATATCTAATTCCCTGAAAACCCTTTATTGTTGGTGGTACCTTCGAAAGTGAGTTATTCAGATGAGCCCTTCCCTAAAGATGAAATTTAAATCAGAATCCCTCTCAGGTTATTGACATCTAATCAAACACTCAGTAAATCATGAACAAAAAGACAAAAGTACAAGACTGTATCAGTCTTAATGAGTTTGATATCCATCTGTTTCACTACTTAAGCACTTTTATTGTTCAAACACAAACAAAAGTCAGGCTTAGGATAATAGTACCAAAGGATTAGGAAATCCAAGAAGTGATCTTTGAATGACTTCCTAGCTTGCCTATCATTCTAAGTCTGCTCCATTTCCATTAACACTGTGTTAAGAGGTTCTGTTGTAAACACTACCACAATGAACTGTAGGGTACCAGAGCAATCCTTTCAGCAAAGGTAGGTCTGACCTTCATAGTACAGGCCTAGAATAAAGTACAGGCTAAGGCAAATGAGGTCTTCTGTCCCTCTCCTACGAAGGGACAACCTGAGTCGGTGCTAACCTAATTGTAAATATATATTTCTCTTAATCAAAAGCAAATAAATCAGCTGTTATAATAGGAATAAAAGTTCATATTCTAGATGGAGTTGAGACTGACTACACAAAGTCATTTGAGTCCTAATATGTAAAATCAATGTCAAAATGAAGCAAACATCTCTCATATTTTTCTTTCCTTTGAATTTTAACAGGGAAAATTAACAGGAATCTCACAAGCCAAGAAAACCCTGTTTGACCTGATTCTTGGGTATGGTAAGTATAGTGTAACAATTTTGTTCAAGATCAAAGCATTCTACCTTGCATGGAAGCTTCTTAAGCAGGAAGGTAAACAACTCAAAATAGCTTCAGGAAGTCCCTAAAACTGATCAGATCCACAGTCCTCCCTGCCAGAGTAAACAATAAAAGCTGTGAGTCCCTTAAACAAAGCTAAGCTATAAAAAAATGACTACCAAACTAGCCAAGCTACAATGAAAACTCTGAGACCAGACCAGCTGTCTAAAAGAAGCAAATACCCAGCTGAGCTGTCTGGAAGAGGTTTAGACCAACTTGGAAGGGATAATACTCTCCAACCTGTTGAATTGCCTGCAGGTTGTCCAGTGTGCTCTGGGCTCCCAGCCTTTATGAGCTGTCACCTGTGCTGGGGTGTAGCAAGAATCATAAAAACCCAGAGACAGACATTGGAGTTCAAGCTAAAGATCAGAAAAGCAAAGCAGCCAAGCCACTAGAGATCTTACCTCTATCAAAAGGTAAACAAAGGGGAGATCCTGCAATGCTTTCCACCAGCCTCAGACTCCACACTCCACTGAACTGCTGTCTCTTCCCCTTTATATTCTTCTCTCCGCCCGCTCCTGTCTCTACCTCCCTAGTTTAGGGATCAAAAGTGTGTGATTCCAAGTGCTGGGATCACGTTTGTGTGAGCTCTATTTCTCATTCAGTCAGATTCAGTGAAGCCCAGGGTGGCCTTGAACTCACAGATTATCTGTCTGCTCATCTCCAAAGTTCTGGGATTAAATGTGTGTGCCACTACTGCCTGGCATGTATGACTGACTAGTATAGCTGCTTTGCCCTCTGATCTTCAGGCAACCTTTATTTATTAAAACACAAATAACATAGTGTTGGTGATGCAGCTATCTCTGAGCCATTTCTACTCCTGTAAGTAACCCCAATACAACTCAATGGCTCACCCCTATGTGGGCTTTGGTGGTATTCATACTTTGGTCTGTCATAAAATTCCTATCTGTGGTAAGTAGATGTTGTGTCTCTCCAGAAAAAAAAAAATGTCATACAACAGTAGAACAAAATGCTACTGGATAATCATCATATGACCAAAGATAACTAAAGCTATATGTGGGAGAAAAAATTAGAACAGAGGTCATGGATCAAAAGACACAAGTGGCTTGAAGAGATGTACAAGATCAGAGGAATGTTGCAAGGGCAAGATGATATAATGAGTCAAAAACCCACTGTATACATTCTCCCACAGAAAGCAAGAAAGTCTATGAACTCTACATGCATTAGTCAGATAATGCTGAACCCAAAATGTGAGAAATAGGAAAGAAATGCATTAGTCAGATAATGCTGAACCCAAAATGTGAGAAATAGGAAAGAAACCTAGTATCTGTGGACGTGTTTTATCAAACTTTTGAAAACCTGTAATAACTTACCTGTGTGGCCATGGAGTGGGGAGTGTGGTCGTGGTAGTGTAGGTGACGTATTAGAGGTTACAATCAAGCTCTTGCGGTTACTTGTCCGGCAACTGCAATAAAAACAAAATGTCAGCTTTAACTCTGTCCAGGGCCTTGAGTAGTTGGTTATGGAGGCATGTGAGTAGCATGACTCTCTGGGTTGAACAAATTAGTGCTAATCTTTAGTGTTCAGCAATTACTATGTGAAACACTCAGACTTCATAATTCAGTGTGTTCTGCCTTGGAATAACTTTTGCCATTGCCCTGACTTTTGTCTTGATTAGCATTTTTCCAGGGTTAATTAAGTTTTCTTCCTGAGGATACTGAAGAACATCTCCAAGGGCAACAATCTTGTTCTAAACTATAAACTTAAATTTAGAAAGTAAACACATGTCAAAATATTATTTTATCATGCCGGGTGGTGGTGGCGTACACCTTTAGTCCCAGCACTCAGGAGGCAGGAGCAAGAGGATTTTTGTGAGTTCAAGGCCAGTCTGGTCTACAAGAGGTAGCTCCAGGACAGGCTTGAAAGCTACAGAGAAACCCTGTATTAAAAAACTTAAAAAAATTATCTAGGCTGGTGTAGGGCACTTGTCAAGCACATGAAAAGCCCTGAGTTTGACCCTCAGCATAAATTAATAAACAAGCAAATACACAAAAGATCCCAGTTTTATTTTGCAAATTCAGTGTTTTGTTATTAAAAAATGAAGGCAATTAACAGTCTGTTAAATTATTATTTTTGGAATGGTTAATTGATGAATTACTTAACATCCTCACTTAGGAGTTGGAAATTCAACAAAACAATTTCCTTACAAGCTAACAACAGACATTTCCTATGGTCAGAGAGAACCTCATCATGATTAAAAAGCCATTTTAAGCCACATTTGTTACTAAAAAGAGTTTATAGATGTATTGGAAAGTCAACCTATATTTTTAATGACACTAGAAAGAAACATTGAGAAGGAGAACGAAACAAGAAGGCATTAAGAACTCTGCTTCCCGTGCCAGCCTCAGGCCATCCACCTCCACTCGCCAATGGCTGACAGGATCATCAAGTGAGGCAGAGCAGGATCAAGACCAAAGCATGGTCAACAATAAAGTAATAAATGAAAAACAAACAAAACAACAAGATAAAAAGACTGGAAAAAATGAAAGCTGAAGATGGTGAAAATTATGTCATTTAAAAGCAGTCAATAATCATGCAAGAGTCTTCAATGATCCCAGAGGGCTAGTAAAGGTTAGAGGCTGCATAGAGATCTTCAGCAGAGACTAGGAAGTGAGAAAGACTTAGAAGAAGCTGATAGGTATAGAGAAGCATGAACAGTACTGGATCCGTGATTTCGAAGTCTGCAACTTTTCTGCACAGGTTCTTGGCCTTGCTTACCAATGAGTTCATCTTAAAAATAAAGACATTTTTAAACTCTCATTTTGCCACTGAGAGTAATCAATATAGATGTGTATTAAATAAACTACTTTTTACATACTAGGCACTGTTTCAGGTGCCAGGACGGCAGTAAGGAATGAAGTCTATAACCTATAACTAGAATAAACACACCTATGGAAAAAGAGAAAACAGGAAAAAAGAGAACGAGAAAGAAGTGGTGAAGAAGAGAAAGAAAAAGGAAATGAGATTGTACTGGGAGTGGGAACAGTTGTACATAGCGAAGATTTGACTCTTGAGAGGAAATCCTGAGATCTGAACATTATGAAAGACACAAGATCCCAGAGAATGGTAAGGGTGTAGAGAAAGAAGGTAATTGCTATGCTTAAATACTTTGTATGTCTCTTCCAAAAATTAATTCACATACTGCTCTCAAACAGTCAATCCCCTTTCTCTCATATGCCAACTCTGTTTTTCATTGGACAAACGATAGTCAGCAGAAACACTCAGTATGGTTGAGTACTTCCTTTGCAGTGCAGAAGCTTTTCAGTTTGGTGGATTCCTATTCCTTATTTTGCATTTGTGGGCTGAGCTTTTGCTCTGATACCTAAAAAAGCCCACAGGCAGAACTAAGAGGATCACAAGTTATAGGCAACCTGGGCTATATTACAAGGCTCTGGTGAGATGGCACTGTGCTTAAGAGCACTTGCTGTCTGTCCTTCCAGAGTTTCTGAGTTCAGTTCCCAGCACTCACATCATGTGGTTCTTAACTGCCTGGAACGCTAGCTCCAAATGAAATCCAATGCCTTCTCTGGGGCCCCTGGAGAAACTTGTGTACCGGTGGCATTATAGACACATAAGCAAATTTGCGTGGGGGGAACTTTTATCAAAAATAAATTAAAACAAACACAAACAATTACTTAAATAAAGCCCCTTAGGACAAAGGCAAGTGATAACAGAAGCAAATCTGAATGATTGCAAAAAGAAGCCACTAGGAATATACATACATACCAACCTCCTGTTCCTCTTAGAATACTTTTAATGACCATTTTTAAGGAATTCTGATTATCTTGGGGTTCATACCATCAGAGGTAGAGAGAAGAAATATAGAGGTATGCTGCTTCAAAGCTCTTACATTAAATATCATAGTATGAGGGTAAACTATGATAACGTTCACTTTTATTAATGCAACATATTATAAAAAAAGAAAGGAAAGAAAAGAAAAGAAAAGAAAAGAAAAGAAAAGAAAAGAAAAGAAAAGAAAAGAGAGCTGGATGAGATGCCTCAGTGGGTAAAGGGCTTGCTACCATATCAAACAAGATAACCTGAGTTAAATCCCCGGGTTTCACAGGCAAAGGAAAGAACTGACTCTTATAAGTTGTCCTCTGACCTCCACGTGTATGATATGACACAAATATGCCTGTGCTCACACACAATAGCAAATGCAATTAGAAATATTTTAAATAAAAAAGTTGTCAACAAAGGAAATAAAATGGACTCACAAAAGAAGTACAGTGTGTCTAAGTGTACTTAGATAGTAATACTAATCCAAGCTAAACCAATAACTGCATTAAGTATCAGTGTTCTAAATAATGTATTTATCATCAATTAAGCAGAGATTATCAAAATGGATGAAACAGCAGAACTCAACAATATGTTGTTATTTGTGATAGCCAAACAAAACAAAAACCCATACCCACTGATGCCTGAATGATAAACCATAGTTCACAAACCATTCTACTCAATGGAAGATTACTCAGCAATAGCAAGAAAGAAATTGTTGACTCAAACAACAGATGAACCTAAAAAAAGAAAAATCACTGCTTCAAGGCTGCTACAACTGACATTACCTTTGCTTATAATATCTGCCCCAGAGAGCACCTGAGCTTGGCCCCCTACCTCCTTCAGGTCTTTGTTCAATATATTCTTAATGTATTTCCCCCTAAGCCAGCCAGTGGTCTCAACTTTCCTAATGCTGCGACCCCTTAATATCTCATATTTTGGTGAACCCCCAGCCATAAAAAATTATTTTTGTTGGTACTTCATAACTGTAATTTTGCTACTGTTATGAATTGTGATGTAAATCTGTGTTTTCTAATGGTCTTAGGTGACCCCTATGAAAGGGTCATTTGACCACAAAGGGGTCATAACCCACAGGTTGAGAACTACTGCCCTAAGCATTCCATTTAAAATTGTACCCCTCCCAAACTCTGTACTTCTTTCCTGATACTGTTTTCTCTACAGTACTTACCGTTATCATGACACTAAATATTTTACACATCTATTTTGCTGTGTTTCCATTAGTCCTTCTAAGACTCTGAAGGACAGTGACTTTTATGTTTGTTTTGTTTACTGCATGTTGCTAAAGGCCTAGAACAATATAAGGTAGGCTCTCAAAAATTTACTAAATGAATAAATTAATGATTATGATTTGTTATAAGTACTAAAGACAATATGTTTACCTATTACATGTAAATCAAATTATATCCAAACTTACTATGTATAAAAATGAAAATCTCATGAAACTTAAGGGATCCTTAACTGATTTGAACTACATCTGCTTTTTTAAACTTTAAAATATAATGCACCAAAGATCATATTTCTAGGCCACACGCCTTTTAACAAAGGTACACATAATCTTACTTGGCTGATTTGTTAACGGCTACAAGAGGGAGAAGAAAGGTCAGACACTCTAGAACTGACGCTACGATCAGCTGAGATCCAAAACAAGAAACGGGCTAACTTTTCCCTTTCAATAGGCTCTAGCTATTTCCCCAGGATCAGAAGAGGATCTTTACTCTTTCATCTCAAGAAAGAAAGTACTTGGTGTCTGAGGAGTCAGATATACTAACTCGACTGCTGACAAGTAACGAAAAGTTCACTGAGCTGATGTTCTGCTGCTAACTACAAAACTCTGGCCAGTCAAGAAGGAAGCCTGTCATTTCATCTTACATGCCTCATTGTGGTCATCTCAATGGACAGTGGGAGCAGGATCTCAGGTACCCACACAGTCGCTGAAACATCACAAAATTGTAAAGCAACACACTGTGGATAGGATACTTGGTTTCAGATTCCGTAAACACTTCCGAATTTCCAATGCTAGAGGTCTAGCTCCCATTTGAGTGCTTGGCTAGTTCCTTGGGGTCAGGAAAACACTACTTCTGTTTCATTCAATGCAAATATGGTAGAGAACCAGGAGCAATTTCAAGCCAAGCATTTCCAGATACTGTTTCATAGTATAACCAAGATGATGTTCTTGTTAAGACCAAGATACAAGCATACACCTTTTCTTGCCAATAAAGGGAGATAGTATTACTTAAACATTACATAGTAATAATTATCACTGATGCATTCTATTTCTCTTACACAAATTACTTCAATATTCTCTCTCTCATTTATCCTCTTTTCTACTTCTACTCTATTCCTAACACAAGCACCAAACTAGTGACCTCTTTAAAGTATAAATTATATGACTTCACTCCTCTTCTTAAGATCTTCCAAAGACTACTGATTCTAAATAGAAACAAGTAGCTGATAGGTACAATGTGTTAACTAACTGCTCCCTTTACCCAGAATGCCCTTCTTTTTTAGCAATACATGGCAAAATCTCCTTACTCCTTTAAAACTCCTCAAATGCTATTTTCCCCCATTTCCCTATACGACAATAGGATCTACTTTCCTTTATCTTTACTTCCCAGGAGCAGTTACCATCTTCTGACATATTACACAAACAAACAAATTTGTTAGGAATTATGTCTACTTCTTCTCCTCTACAATAATCACCAAGAGACATCCCTGTCATATATAAACAGTGGCTCCAGCATGGTCAATTTTTCTATTTTCTTTTTCAAGACAAGTGTAGGCTTAATTAAGGAAGTCCATGAGAGCCCAGAATAAAGGATAACAAATATTTATTTGGGAAACACAATAAAGGTAGAGAGCCACTGAGGTCCTCTGCTCTGTGGGCACTGGGAGCTACAAATAAAACTCAGACCAGACAAGAGAGCAAGCATGCTTCATATCTGTGCTTATCAGTCCACACATAGTTCCTTAGAACACGCCCTAATGGGCATGTACCCAAAAAGCTATTGGCTGAATGAATTCCCACAACACTGCCCCTTTTGTCTAAATAAGAAGGTTCTAAACCTAATACAAACTAAATACAATAAGAACAATATCAAATATTGTCTAGGAGAAAGAAAAGGCAAAAACATACAGAAAAATAGAACTTCAACCAACATGAACAACATCAAGCAAGAAACACATGCTAAATGTCCAGTCTAAGGTAATTAGCAAATAACAGAGATTATTTCAATAGCTGTCTTATCCTGAGGAGTCTAAGTCTCATACTAAAAATGTCTTACCTAAGTTATGAAAGCAAAGTAGCTATGATCATCCAGTTTTCAACCCCATCAAAGACCCAAGAAGGAAATCAATATTACCTGAGCAAGTAGGAATTGCAAGCAAGCGACTTCCAAAAGATTTAAGAAATGACAGAGACAATCACCCAAAGTCTCTTTTGCAACGCTGAGGCAACCAACTTTGGCTAAGGCCTAGAGAAAGACCATTTTCAGAAGCAAGAAATTTAAAAGACTGTCCTACCCTGTCTTGGCAAGGTTCAGCAGTTATTTTTGTTTGTATCCTACTTGTCCAGTTTGGATAGTGTGCATATTGTCAGTAGTTGAGACAAGGGCAATTCTTTGCCCAAAGGCTGGTTTTGACAAGACAAGCTCCACATGGAGTGTCTTTGGTGCACAACATTCTCTTGTGAATAGATAGGTACTGCCAGAAGCAATCATGTTTCACATTGATAGTACCCTGAGTTATATGTATGTGGAGTACATTCCTGTGCATCTAGAGAACCTGACCAACATAATTAAAAATATGACAAATGTGGTTGACTACTAACCTGTAATCCTTAATACTTTTATAGCTTAAAGACTAAAGCTTCACATTATAAAATATGAACACTCTTTAAACAGAGGTCCAGCAATGAGGACAATGACCTCGAATTGTAAATATATATATATGCATATATATGTATATGTGTGTGTATATATATATATATACCTTCATCAAAGATAGAAATGTACAGTGTGGTATGATAAATTTCTAAAATTACATCAATATAAAAATATCTTAAGCAGAGGTAGAAATATACAATATGACAAAATAACTTTACATTTGTGTACAAATATTATAAATATTAAAAACAGAAATAGGAGCATGCTCAATATAACAAACATAATTTTAATTTGTATCAATATACAAACTATCTTAGACAGGAATAAAGATAATTTTATATATGTATCAATACACAAGAATCTATACCAATATAAATTGTTTATAACAATAGTTCACAAGTAGATATACTAATCTATTATCCCATCCTACCCATTCCTCTTTTGTTTTCTTTTCCAAAGAGAGATTCCTGATCCTACTTTATATTCAACCCCCAACCTTACAACCAACCCCTAACAGATGACAATTATTTTCAGCCGTTAAGCAACCTCATGGTGACTAAGTTCTGCCCTACATTGGGTGCCAAAATGTATGCTTAATTAAGGAAGTCCACTAGAACCTGGAATAAAGGATAATAAGTATTTATTTGGGAAAAACAGTAAGAGTACAGCACAACCATGGTCCTCTGCTCTATGGGCGCTGGGAACTGCGAATAGAACTCAGACCACCAGCCAAGAGAGCAGGCACGCTTCCCATCTCCCCTTAAAAGTCTGCACATAGTAACTTGGATACTGGTACACAAAAGGCTATTGGCTAAATAAATCCCCACAACTGACAGGGTTTCTCTGTGTAGCTCTGGCTGTCCTCGAACTCAGAGATCTGTCTTGTTAGTTTTTCTAATCATAAACAAATTAATGTATATTCATAACGACAGGTAGCCAGAGTCCTCCCCACTCAACAGGCTACCAATCAGAGAATTGTGGAGGGAAGGGCTTTACTATAAGCCCTAAATACTTTTGCTCAAAGGCTTGTGGCATCTCTCCTTGAATTAAGCTGTCCATTAGAAATTCTTATTTTAACAAAACTGAGATTAAATAGCGCCTTCATTCTCTATTTAACAGGGGCTGGAAGTATCGCTAAGGAGTTAAGAGTGCTAACTGCTTTTGCAGAGGACAACCGTATTAGGTATCTTCAGCTCCAGGGGATCTTCCTTCCAGTAATGCCTTCTGTAGGCATCCTCACACCCATGTACACCCTGTCCTCTCCCCAACACACATATGATAGAAGGATATTATTTAAAGATAGGGAACTGTCTGAAAAGGACGGGAAACTTGCAGAATAAGCACTATAATTGCTCCAGTTCACTACCTTGAGAATATTTCTAGGAAGCAACACATGAAGGGGTATGCAAAAGAGCCCAAAAATCTCTAAATTGAGGAGACAGAATTTGGAGAGGCTAAGTTGGCTAGAATTTTCAAGACAGAGTACCAGAAGGAAGAGAGCTACAGAAAGAACTATGGAAATCTGCAAAGCAAAGTTGGGTACCTCCCAAGGCTTTAACTGAGTACTAATCACTGAAAGAAAATAAGGAAACTGCTAGAGAAATCAAGGAGTTGGCATGCTCCTCCACCTAACACACAGTCACAACACTCCACATTTCCAGCTGATTGTAAAAACTTCAATGCATAGAACTCAAGCAGAATACTCAGAAGTATTTTTGAAAAGGGGGAAATGCGTTCCAAATTCTGTTTAAGTCATACCAAAGACTAAAAGTAATTCCTAAAAACATCCAATGGTTTAATAAGTACATCCCAGAATCTTAAGACTGTTTAAAGAAACACAAAAATATTCTGTAAACAATCAAAACCATCTTGTCACACACTGACCTAGAATTTTACACTGAGTAGGAAAAAAAAAAAGAAATAAAACACTAATACAGTGAACAAACATGCAAACAAGTCTACCAAACACCAGCAAATTTCACATTACCATTATGTCGATCAATGTAAGATACTGTTAAGGTTGTGTTACCAATCCAAGAAGACCAGACCCACATTATACTGTGTGTGTCATTCAACTCATTGCCTGTGCCAAGCCCACACACAGGAAGAGGTGCCTGAAGGAAGGGTCAGGCTCCTGGCACTGTCCAATGTCTTACAGCATCCTAAGACCTGCAGATTTTGATCTCCAAAATCAAATTACGTAATTTAAATCTGAACACCCTGGAAGTAAAAATTACTTAACCATTTGACTTCTCAGTTAATTTTTCTAGTAGAAAGCTCTGCATATAGATTTTAATCAATCAATCTTCCTTTAGAAACTTTCACCCCCAACTGGCTTCCAAGATACCTTTGTGGTTCTAAGCAATTACTCACCCATCTTTACTCTGCTAGATCTTCATTATCTCCCTGCTCTCTCAAAGTCAAATTACTGACTTAGTCCTTTGACATGTTTTCATTTTCTATCAACAGGAACTCACAGATGACTTCATAAGTCACTAATATGCTCTTAATTGCTAATTATATTACCTGTTACCCAGATTTTGCTTCTCTCTCATTGACTATGTAACTATCTATCCTGAAATTTTTCAATCAGTTATCAAACTTCAATTTAATAATAGATCCCTGGATTTCATTATCTGGCCAACCAGCTTAGTTGAATATATAAGCTTGAGGTTAAGCTTATGTCTTAAAACAATGAGAATGGCTGAAGCAGACACCCAACACCTACCTCTGGCCTTCACATGAAAGTGTATGTATGCATATTTGCACACTCATATGCATGGATCCTCACAAATAGATATACTACACAAATACAAACAACAAAGAACAAGGGTACCTATCTTACCTAGATAATGCCACTAGCATTTTAACTATAGCCAGAGTGATAATTTTAATTACATTTATTTTTGTTTTACACACTTGTGGTGGTCAAAGGATTATGCTGAATTACTTTCAGGTAGTCAGATCTTTCCTTTCCACCATGTGAGTTCTGGGGGGCTGACAACAGATCTTCAGGGTTGGCTGCAAGTACCTTTACAAACTGAGCCATCTCCCCCACTCTCCTTTAATGACTTTTGAGATAAAATATCATGTAGGCTAGAGTGACCTGTATGTACATACTCACTATGTACCTAGGTTGGCCTGGAACTCCTGGTCCTCCTTGTTCCCAATTCCCAAGTGCTGAGATTTCAGAATTGTGTCACCATGCCTGACTCAGAGGAACTTATATATACATAAATTCTTGTGTTTTAAACACTTCATGTCTACTCACCTCACTCAACATAAAAACAAATACACATACAATGGCTCCACTTAATCTGATCAGCTCCATATTACTCCTTGGACCTCATTTCACAGTATTTCTCACTTAGTATATGCCACACCAGCTTCATGGAACCTTGATGCACAAATCACATAGGAAGAGAGCTCTTAGACCAGCGGTTCTTTCTCAACCTGTAGGTCATAACCCCTTTGGGGGTCGAACCACCCTTTTACAGGGGTAACATATCAGATATCCTGTTATTACATTACAATTTATAATTCATAGTTATGAAGTAGCAACTAAATAATTTTATGTTTGGGGATTACTACAACATGAGGAACTGTATTTTTTTGTTGTTGATTTTTAGAAGAAGAGTTTCTCAGCTTAACAGCCCTGGCTGTCCTAGAACTTGCTTTGTAGACCAGGTTAGCCTTGAACTCACAGAGATCTACCTGCTTCTGCCTCTCCTGTGCTGGGATTAAAGATGTGCTCCACTAAACCCAGCCAAGGAACTGTATTAAAGGGTCACCGCATTAGGAAGGTTGAGAACCACTGTCTTAGACTGTGGAGGCCCAAAAATGTGAGCCTATTTCCACCTTGACCAAAGATTAGAGAGATGGAACTTACCTCTATTCCTTCAAGGTTACTGTCTGTTTCTACCTCAAACAAAGGTCCCACCTAGATTTAGACCAGAGATGTCTGCTCTTGTCAACAGGTGTGGCTAATATCTAAACCGTGTATCTCAGGAATAGAGGAGATAAGTTTCTACTCCAAATAAAAGTCTCAGGATCCAACTAAGTGCCAGCTTCCTAAAGGATATGACAATGGATTCCACCTGGGAGTGGCTTGCATATAGAATGTTTTGGTTTGTTGTGTGAGCATGACTTGTTTTGTTCTGGAACACAATGTTTAACTAAGAATGTAGTGCACAACTTTCAACTGGTCTGTCCATTTCCTTGTATCATGTTCATGCAGTTTTTTAATCTTACTCCTACCTTTGATGATCAGGGGTATTTTAAACTAAACAAGCGCAGTTTCAGTATTCACTGGAACTCCCTCCCAGTACTATCCTATGTTTTCTGTTTTATTACTTTATTCCTTGAACTCTTTACTTATTTTTCTGATCCCCATGCCCCTACCCTAGCAAGAGGTACTTTTGTCGAGGCTGGTCCCTGACAAATGGCAGCCCAAAGTGGCACAGTTGCTGACACTAGACCAAGTCCTTGGCATGTAACACTGCCTCAGTTTCAACACTCTTCCTTTAAAAACTTCAGCAGAGTTCTGTGGCATCTTCTTTTTTGTTTGCATATTTGCTGTTTTGTTTTTTAGAAACAGGGTTTTTCTATCCTGTGTAGTACAAATAATAAAAACAGACATTGGGGTTCAAGCTGAAGATCAGAAAAGCAAAGCAGTCAAGCCACTAGAGATCTTACCTCTACCAAGGCTCAGACAAACAAAGGGGAGATCCTGCAATGCTTTCCACCAGCCTCAGACTCCACACTCCACTGAGTTGCTGTCTCTTCCCCTTTATATTCCTCTCTGCCCAGCCACATCGCTCCTGTCTCTACCTCTCTAGTGCAGGGATCAAAAGTGTGTGATTCCAAGTGCTGGGATCACGTTTGTGTGAGCTCTATTTCTCATTCAGATTCAATCAGATGAAGCCCAGGGTGGCCTTGAACTCACAGATTATCTGTCTGCCTCTGTCTTCAGGGTTCTGTGTGACTGACTAGTATGGCTGCTTTGCCCTCTGATCTTCAGGCAACCTTTATTTATTAAAACACAAATAGTATACTACTATAGTCCTGGAACTCGCTCTGAAGATGGTTTTGTCTCAAACTCAGTGCTGGGATTAAAGGCATGTCCCACCACCACCTGGCCCTACTTCTTTGAAGTCTTTTCTACTGTCAATACACTGAGAATGGTCAAGCAAGGTCTTCATATTTCTACTCCATCTATCCTGCTACTATGTTTTATATTCACTCATTAACTCTGTCCCCTTCCACTATAACCTAATTTCTCTGAGGATAGGGACGTCATCATTTTGAAGTCACTGCTTTGTCTCCTAACCCTAATAGCATATATTCAAACAGTGCTGGATATACAAAAAGGAAAGAGGTAGAAGGAGAGCTATTTTCATCAGTTGGAACAAATCATTTCGCCTGTTTTTAGTCTTAAGTGTGTGTATTTAACATTTTTTTAAATTTTTCTGAATCTTTTGTCTGCATGCTTGCTTGATCCCTTGGAACTAGGGTTAGAGTTGTGAGCTGCCATGTGGGTGCTGGGAATCAAAGTCGGGTCCTCCACAACAACAGTGCTCTTAACTCCTGATCCACCTCTCTAAGTCCTATACTCAGATATTTCTGCTATATAACATATGGACGAGTTATGAGGTAGTCACAGGGTTAGGGTGCCCACAAAACTACTTATTACCTATACGCTACTCTACGTTCTTCAGAAATCTGAATATAGTAGAGATCCATGAAACACTTTTCCAGCCTCTTACCAAATTCTTCCCACTACTAAGAAGCAGAGTACAAACTTCATCTATGAGACCAGAAGCAACTGCCAATAACCAAATCAATTCATTGCAGGCTTCCTTACCTCCACTGCAGTGTACGGCTGGAACAGGGACTGCAGGGGCTGCTGTGAGCTTGAGGGTTCAAGAAAAAGACAAGAGGAGAAGTAGCCAGCACACAATCAGCACTAAATGGGACTTTAGCCAGGGAGAAAACTGGAGCCGATGAGGGTGAGAACATGTGCTGACTTAAATCGGCTCCTCGGCAAAGAGTAGAGATTCTGACAGGGTATCAGAGTAAAAACAAAACAAAACAAAAACAAAAACAGGGTCAGTGTTAATTTCTCCAGCAAAAAGATGCATATTCAAAGTGAATTAAGTTTAAGCAAGAGGCTTAAGAAAAGTAAGTGGTTAAAAATCACTTGCAAATAAATATTCTACATCAGTACCAATGTTGGCAAACAGCACACAGACTAAAACCTAACCCACACAAAGGTACTTGTTACAGTCTCAGTGCTTGAAAGGCTGATACAGAAAAATCATGAGTTTAAAGCCAGTCTGGACTACTAAGCAAGCTACTGTCCTGAACAGTAAAATAAATTATAAGCATACCTAAATTTTGACAAATGCAACCTATTTTCCCTTCATATGTAAGCTATGATTCATTAGGCCTGATAATAAACTACTCTATGTTAGTTATCCTGCAAAATAATGCTAAGTTTTTAAACCTTTTTTCTTGAGCCATCTCATTAAGTTGCTCAAGCTGGTCTCTACCTTGTGGTGTTCTTGAGTTTACCATAGAGCTAGAATTATGAGAGTCCATCACGATACTTGGCAGTCTTAAATCTTATCACATAATGTGAGGTTTAGTCATCTTAACAACTATGTTATCAGGATTATAAAAAAAATCTGTAAAAACCTAACCTAATTTTCATTTTGTTCCTAATTACTACTCTGCAAATTAATTATACAATGGGCTGTAGTCTACAAAGGATTGTTTGAAAAAAAAGAATACACTTTTAATCCCAAAACAGGGGAAGCTGAGGCAGGTGATCTCTGTGAGTTTGAGGCTAGCCTGGACTACTGAGTAAATTCCAGGAAGCCAGGGCTATGTGGAAAATTCCTATCTAAGAGGAAGGAAGGAAGGAAGGAAGGAAAGAAAGGAGGGAAGGAGGGAGGGAGGGAGGGAGGGAGGGAGGGAGGGAGGGAGAAAGGAAGGAAGGAAGGAAGGAAGGAAGGAAGGAAGGAAGGAAGGAAGGAAGGAAGGAAGGAAGGAAGGAAGGAAGGGTTAATAAACTACTTATTAGCTCCTTCATCAGGACCATTTTTCAAATTTACCTCTAAAACAGATACAAGACTCTCAATAGAGTGCACTAGTCCAAAAATCTTAATTGTTGAGCACTTATATTTTTGAAAGTTTACAAACGCCATTTAAAAATTCATGCTCAGCAAACAAGTCATATTTACTTTAATTACTACTTCAGTTGATTGATTATGCTTCTTTTTTACTCTAGTCTCTGTCTGATAAATCCCGTTTGTTTTATTTTGTATTTTGTTGTTGTTGTTTTCTTCTTCAAAGTATATGAAAATATTTGAATACTTGGAATTCATGAGTGCTATTTTCTTGGAACTAGTGAATTAGTAATTCAATCAATGAACATGCTAAGGGTCTCAACCCACAGAAAGTCACTGTGAGCACCAATATACAGGAAGAAAGTATGATCCTTCCACTCTGGGATTTAAGGCACAGCTCAAGACATACTGAGGAGACATGGGCAGTAGGATTCTTTTCTTGTCCATGATTTAATCAACAATTTTCTCAATACTTCTTTACCAAATAAACCTGAGGAGATCTTGAGGAAATCACCCTGAAAATAGAATCCTCCTCCTCATTTCTCAGCTGTGTAATCTTTACCTAATAGTTTCTGTCTTAGGCAAAAGAGAAAGAGAATTTAAAGGCTCTGCAAGGGAGGCCTGCAGATAGGAACTGACAGGCCAAGGGCAGAAATGTATCCCTCCACACCACAAGGCAATGGAGAAATGCTTTTCATCCACCCCCTCTTTCTTTCTCATATTCTTAAGGTTTTTACTTTCATCTTTGACAAAAGCTTTAAAAACTTGCTTTCAAGGCAAAGGGAAAACTAGGTTTACTGTTCACACAGCTTCCCCAAGCACCTAGGAATGCCTAAAATTGAAAACACCACAGGTCCCTCCAATGACCATTCTTTTGACCTTGAATGGATAAAGTCAGTTCCACCCTCTTCCTAACGGACATTTCCAAGGCAGAGTCTTCATCCAAGCAAATGAAGAAGTTACTTGACATTAGCTATTTTTCTTACATCTGCCTGTTTTGAGTCAGAGACCCCAACCTCCTTACTGAATCCGCAGGCACGGTGCTCCCAGTCTCTCTCTCCTCCGTTTCATCATTCTCCTGACTACTCAAGATCTGCTCTCACACTGGAATCTCAGCAGACACTTCTCTCACATAAGGGGCGTTTTAGCCAGTGAAAACACAGAAAGATTCCCAAACTCATGGGTAACATTAAGGCATTTTTCTCAAAAAACAAACAAAAAAAAGTAATAAGCATAGCAGTCAGAATCCCCTCACAAAAACTAAGAGCCCAAGAGAGGGAAAAGTTCCAGATCTTAAATGAATCAGCTGTCCTCTCATCTTCCTGACATCATTCACACTCAGCCTGCAGCAAATCAGAGACCCAGAGAGCACCTTGTTCCCTCACAGTCACAAGCACCCTCCCCCACAAATCAGCTGTACCCTCAGTCTTGGCAGCAACAAAGGCTCTGGCAGAAATTATACATACCAACTTGAAAACTCGCACTGTGTCAGAAATACTATTAACCCAGGAGCCGTGGGGCAGGATACAAACAGCTGTTGCAGGGAGCAGGGGATTGGATGAAAGCCTCTTACAGATCCCAAATTGGTAAATTAATAGGCTAAGAATAAATAGGTATTTCTGCAACATTATTCATTCTCAAACCCAGGCCTGGTGGAAGATTAACAGGACTTTAATTTTAAGACTCCAAGCACAGTCATTCAAATTCTAAACTGACCAATTTAAATAACCTACATCCATAAATTTTTGGCATCAATTTTATTTAATTTCGATTATTCTCTTATCACTTCAGTAACCTATGGTGAGAAATGTAGTAAGAAAATCTAAGAAAGTAAGTCCAGAGGAGCCAGGCATGGTAATATCTAGACCTGGGAAGTGGAGGCAGAAAGATCAGATTCACGGTCATCTTTACCTACACAGCAAAATAAGACATACTTCATAATAATACAAACAATTGTAAGCCCAGAAACTAATGAAATTTGATCCAATAACCACCACAGAAACCATTTACATGAAAGACATGTAAGACTTTCATGTAAACTACTTAAGTTTGGTTTTCCATCTGTAAAATGAAGATAATTAAGGTACCCAATATAGATGGATAATATGTAAAACAGAAAAGTGCACAGCAGAGAAAAAGAACTGTGGAGATGTTGGCTACTATTATACATCTTATTATTTTAAAGGAGAGGCATCCAAGTAATAGAAATCATCTGAGAAAAATAGCCTGACCTGTAGAAAGATAAGCAATCAAAAGAAACTCTAAGTAAGAGGTATGTATCATCCCTTGCTGCAGAAGACCAGTCAACTGTGACAGGCTCTTAACCATCTACACAGCATAGTATAACCGTTTTCAACTCCCAGCACCCACAAGGCAGCTCCCAACTGTCTGTAATTCCAGTTGCAGTGAATCTGATCTGACACTCTCACACAAATATGAAGACAAAACACCAATGCACATAAATTAGAAATAAAGGTTAAAAAAAACCCAGTAACTGTAGAATGGGCATGGGTTCACGAGGGTCCGTGGAAGAAAACACAGGGCACATTAGGGATGACTTTAGCCTTTCCAGGTGCAGACCTCACCTCCCCTTTGCCAAGGGCCTTTGTTATTGTTCTCCACCTTACACATTTAGCAAGTTGATTTACATATCCCCAAAACATCCTAACTAAGCTTCCAAAAGGGACAATGCAAATGCAAATTTTCTGTTAAGGAATATCATAGTGTGCCTGATTTTACCCAACTAAGTTTTGCATAAGTTTTGTTGTCTAGGGAAATTCTCAGACAAGATTCACATACGTTAAACAAAAGATGCTTAAGACAAAGGGCAGATTAAGACTACAAGATAACATTCAGGAGCCAGTTGTGTAGTTCTCCCTACAAGTAATGATATATATATATATAAAAAATCAGTATTAACTAAAAGGGCAGCTCCTTCCCCAGAGATGCTCAAGACCACACCTATCTACGGGGTATTTAAACAGGTCTTTCCTCTTAAGGAAAGACCATGTGGTTCTCTGGTCTCTCTCGTCTACTCTCTGGGATCCTGAAAAACTTCCAGGAATATTTTACTTATTAAATCTGGACTTTTAACTCTCTGCCAGACTAGATCAACTACTGGCCCAGTAAGTTGCCATTTCCAAGTTATTAACTTAGAGGCTCAGGGCCTTTGTGTGTGGGGGTGGGTGGGGGAGGTACCTTGCTAAAGACATGGTCATGCCAGGACCCCGACACATAACCTGCCTCTGTTCTGTGGAATCCCTTCTATAGATGTCCTGCTCAAGGATACGTCTCACACACACTGATATAATTATGCTTGTCTGCCCTGTCACCTGGGTACCCTGACCCTTTAAAAGACAAGCTTCACTCACTCCCAGTCTCCCCCTTCCCACTGAGGCAAGCTGATCTTGCACCTCCTTCTCTACTTTTCTCTCTCTGTCCATTCTTCTTCTGAAGAGGCAACCTCTACCTTCTCCCCCCCCCTTTCCTCTTTTTTCTGTTCCTCTATCTCTCTCTCCCCCATACTGCCTTACCTTTATTCCCTCCCAATGCCCACTAAATACTCTACACCCAAGCTCTCTCCACATGGCATATCTGTCTGTGTCCCATCCAACGTGTCCTCTCCCGCACCCAGAGCAGAACATGCCAGGGTCACTGGAACCATAAATCTTTCATTGGTTTGGTTTGCTGGGTCAGTGGAAAAACCTTATATTGAGGGACGGACGTTTTGTTTTTTGTGTTGTTTTGTTTTTCGAGACAGGGTTTCTCTGTAGCTTTGGAGCCTGTCTTGGAACTAGCTCTTATAGACCTGGTTGGCCTCGAACTCACAGAGATACACCTGCCTCTGCCTCCCGAGTGCTGATATTAAAGGCGTGCACCACCACTGCCCGGCACAAAAATCTTTCAGGTAGGTTAAAACCTAAGTATAGGTACTTCCCAGGCAATACCCATACTCATAAAAGCCCTATAAAATATGTATTATTAATATTCTCATTATTTCAAACAACAATCCAAATCCAAACAAGAGAATAAGCCATATTGGTAAGCTCAAAATCAACCTCTTCTCAATTTTTGTGCTTAGTTATCTTATTATGAATTTTATTAGCCCAAAATATCCCTATCTTGAGCTATATTGCTGAACCAAAACACTCCGACACTAGAAACAATGGTAGAAATTTCTGAAAACAATAGCAAATGGATTTTTCTCTAGACTACTTTGCAATAATAACCACGAAAATCGACACATGAAATTTCTTAAAAAATACTGAAGATGGACTGGGCGGTGGTGGCGCGCACCTTTAACCCCAGCACTTGGGAGGCAGAGGCAGGTGGATCTTTGCAAGTTTGTGGCCAGCCTGGTCTACAAGAGTTAGCTAGTTCCAAGACAGGCTTCAAAACTACAGAGAAACCCTGACTCGGAAAAAAACAAAACCAAAACAAAAATACTGAAAATGAAAAATATTATTAATAATTTTAAGAATGTGAAGTTATATCTTATGTCCTTTATCTAACATCAAAGAAGATACTACTACTACTACTTTTACCTCCAGAGGTTAATACATTACCAGACAGAATAGACAGGCAGTGGTGGCGCACGCCTTTAGTCCCAGCACTAGGGAGGCAGAGGCAGGCAGATCTCTGTGAGTTCGAGGCCAGCCTGGTCTACAAGAGCTAGTTTCAGGACAGGCTCCAAAGCCAGAGAAACCCTGTCTCAAGAAATCAAAGAATCAAAAAAACAAACAAACAAAAAACTCACATTACCAGACAGAATAAGTTTATTGGCATCAAAGTGCATGTACTAATATCCCTGTGCCTTTGCCAGCATTGGGAGGGCCTAACACTTTGCTGGACTAACTACAGGCCTCAATAGGAGGTAGTACAGCAAATGAAATGTCCAACTTTGCCTATTCATCCACAGAAATATTTGTAGCCTGTGTTATCACACAAGTTAGGTGGAAAAGGCCTGTGAGATACATAATTTACTTTATAGATCTGCTAAATACTACAAATACAAACTAAGCTCCTTAAAAATAAAAAATGAAGCTAGGGGCTGGAAAGATGGTTCATTGGTTTAGAACTTCCAGAGGTCCTGAGTTCAATTCCCAGCAACCACATGGTGGCTCACAACCATCTGTAATGAGATCAGATTCCTTCTTCGGGTGTATATATAAAGTACGTGAATAAATAATTTTTTTAAAAAATGACATTTTAGGTTTGTTTCCTCTGTAATAATTATATTCATCACAATTTATAAATCAGATACATCAATCACTATCTCCAGGAAAAGCTATTCTATAAACACTGCTCTCAATTCTTGGCTTGGTTTTATTGTTTTGTTTTGTTTTTCCCTTTTTCTTTCAATCTTTTCTGTATGTGTGGGGGGGGGGGATTGTTTGTTTCAACACATGGTTTTTCTATGTAGTCCTGACTATCCTGCAACTTGTCCTATAGATCAAGGTAACCTTAAACTAAGAGATCCACCTACCTCTGCCTCCTGAGTGCTAGGATTAAATGTAAGTGCCACCACTACCCAGGTGTTTCGACTTTATATAGCATTAAGCAATTTAATTCATCTGTTAACTGTATCCTCTTAATGAATTTTTATCAGAACATTCACATTTGAAAACTGTCAGTAAAATAGTCAGAATTATTTCAAATCTCTGTTATCTACAGAGACACTCTTTCAACAGGGATGCCTCTTTGAAAGCTAAAGAATAAATTAGTAGCCAGTCTGTATTCTTATCCCAGCCCATGGCAAAGGAGTCAGCAGGTATTTGAAACTATTGACATGTCAAAGAATAGAGTCTTTGGCACAGGCTTCGGGCAGTATCACTAGGACAACTGGAGAACTTCCAGACCATTCCAGTGGACTGAGTCAGAATTTCCAGAACTCTTTTTAGTAGAGAAGCAGACTGCTAACATTTCAACCAGTAAAATGAAAGTTAATATACAGGACTGAATAAGTTGAGAAGGCAAGACTATAGTTACTTGTTAGACATATCCATTTAAATTTCATTTTCTAATATATAAAAGAAGCCTATTATCTTTCTCCTCAGGCTATTTATAATCCTTCAGTTTGTAGCCTCCACGCCTGTGTATGAAACACCGATAAATCACTTCTCATTCTCTTTGGCCCTCCTCCAACGAGAAAGACTTGCTAAGTCTCATCACTTTTAAAAGCAATATACTTATCTGAATAGGAATAATAAATGTCTCCTCTTTTTTTAACACTAGATTATAACTAAAAAAAAGTTTTGCAACTGAGCATTTGCCTATAATGTCCATAATTAAAATGCCTATAATATATTTGAAAATGATACTAATTCAATCAGGTTTAACCAGACACTTTTAAGAAGTACAGATAATTTTGTATGGCAGTTAAAATCTTATCTTCCCTGGAAAACTGGCCTAGTATTTAGCTCATAGGGTTAAATCCTATGGAAAATATAGAAGATCTATTCCTGAAATGCCCAGGGTTTGTAAGATATCTGAGAACTCGAAGGGAGGCAAAACCACCAATTCAATGGAGAATTTCTCAGATGTGGCTTCCTAACCTCAAAGTACAAATAATGTAAGCTTTCAAATTTTCATGAGATTTATTTAAAGTAAAAACTTTACTTATATTCATTTATGTGTATGTGCTTTTCTACCTGCGTACACGTGCATGCACGTGCCCTCGGAGGCCAGAAGTGTCAGGTCCTCTGAAAGTGCAAGAAATTGGACACCAAAAGATCACATAATCCAATAAAAAAAAAAATGGAGTAAAGACCTAAACAGAGAACTCTCAACAGAGGAATCAAAAATGGCTGAAAGACACTTAAGGAAATGTTCAACATCCTTAGTCATCACAGAAATGCAAATCAAAACAACTCTGAGATTCCATCTTATACCTGTAAGAATGGCCAAGATCAAAAACATTGATGACAACCTATGCGGGAGAGGTTGTGGGGAAAGGGGAACACTTCTGCATTTCTGGTGGGAATGCAAGCTGGTACAACCCCTTTGGATGTCAGTGTGGCAATTTCTCAGAAAATTAGGAAACAACCTTCCTCAAGACCCAGTAATACCACTTTTGGGGTGTGTGTGTGTGTGTGTATATATATACACACACACACACACACACACATACATACATATATGGTATATATAGGGCACACACACACACACACACATATATATAGGGTTGAAGGGGAGGGTTGAGGCAGGGGGGAGCAGAGGAAAATATAGAGCCCAATAAAAATCAATTAAAAATAAAACGAAATGGGCTAATTTAAAATATAAGAGCTAGCTAGAAACACGCCTGAACCAAATAGTGTTGTAATTAATATAGCTTGGTGTGATTATTTGGGTCGGGGTGGCCAAAAAACAAAAGAACAGTCTCTGTCAACACTTTCTGGCCCTTCATAAATATGGTATTACATACATGCAGGCAAAACACTTATATACATAAAATAAAGTCTTTAAAAAGAAATACGGCCTTGAGAGAGAATTTTTCTTAACCCAAGATGCTTAGTAACAATTTTAAAAATTATACATCTCAAAACAAAATCATAATTAATGAAGCAGGTGTCATTACCTTCTTTTCAAAGATAAGGAACAAAGATTTAATAAAAATGAAATGATCTAAGTTTACAAAGTCTATTCTGTGATACAGTCAAGACTGAATCCCAGTTCTGAATTCCAGTCAGAATTCCTTTACATTAAACTCTAATGAGTTTTTATAAAAAACAGTTTTTAAAAAATTGAGGAAACAACTTAATCACAAGGGTATTAACACAAGTAAAATACTTAAATAATAATAACAAAATTACCTGTTTCATACTTTAAAAGAAACAAGTGGATGGGGGACAGTGGGGGTAAGTAACAGATAGGGGCAGACTAAGCACACTCGCTCACATTACCCACAGGTGGCAAAAAGAAGTCCTTGAAATAGCCCGAGAAGGTGAATAAGGAAGACAAGGTTTTCAAGTGAAAACAAAGAAGAGCAGAAGACATTTGAGGAGCTAAAAGCCAAAGTCATGGGAAAAGACCCCTAGGTCACAAATAGAATTAAGAAATCTGGCAAAAAGTAAGTTGTTCCTTGTGATGGTGACTCTCTTCCACTCCTATTTATACATAAACATTCTCTGCCACTAACATCTTTTACCACCTACAGATAGAATGAAGGGTTGTCATGGAGCCTGCTTTATGTTAATAAACTTTTGCTTAAAAATAAAAATAAAAAAAAAATCAGCCAGGCGGTGGTGGCGCATGCCTTTAATTCCAGCACTTGGGAGGCAGAGGCAGGAGGATCTCTGTGAGTTCGAGGCCAGTCTGGTCTACAAGAGCTAGTTCCAGGATAGGCTCCAAAGCTACTGAGAAACCTTGCCTCAATAAACAAACAAACAAATAAATAAATAAATATCACAAAGTAGCTAATTTCTATAGCTACCATTTCAGCTACTACCACCTCAGCTGTAAATTTAAAGCAAATTCAATATGGAATTCTGCCATAGCCTGGACTGAAACACATCTTTGTTGTACTGTGACTTCTGTATCACCTTGAATTAAACCAATTCATTTAAAAAGCAAGGGGAAAGGCATATGGTGTGTGTGTGTGTGGAGAGAGAGAGAGGGAGAGAGAGAGGAACTGAGGGAGGGAGGAAGGAAGGGAGGGAGGGAGGGGAGGGAAAGGGAGAGAGAGAGAGAGAGAGAGAGAGAGAGAGAGAGAGAGAGAGAGAGAGAGGAGAGATTTTATTTTATTGAGACAGGGTTCTCTATAGCTTTGGAGCTTGTCCTGGAACTAGCTCTTGTAGACCAGGCTGGCCTCGAACTCACAGAGATCCACCTGCCTCTGCCTCCCTAGAGCTGGGATTAAAGGCATTTCCCACCACTGCCAGGTGAGGCAGCAACATTTAAAGGTCAGCAAACAATTCAAAAGGTAAAGAAAGGCATTTGCCATAGACCCTGATAACCTGAGTTTAAGTCTCAGAATCCACATGATGTAGAGAATGAGTTCCTGCTAGTTATCTTCTGATTGTACATGTTATAGTATAAGCAGATTCATTCACAAATATACCAAATTCCTTTTGTATACTTAAAAACAAGCAATACCACGGTATCCACCTCATATACAATAGCTCATGTTTCCATAAGAAAATGTTTCAAAGCCATTGTTTATCATAGTTCTACTCCTTTAATAGTTACCAAAATTGTATGTGCACGTGTGTGTGCTCTCACGGGTGTGTATGTACAGGCATGCATGTTTGTGTAACTGTGAACACACAGATGTCTTTGTTTATTACTGTACATGATCAGCTAGCCAGTCCTTACTTTTCTAGGAATTCTCTTACCTTCACCTCCCATCTCCCCAGAAGAGCACTGATGTATGTATGTAGGTAGGTAGGTAGGTAGGTAGGTAGGTAGGTAGGTATATGTATGTCTGTACCAATCCCAGTTTTAGGTGTATTTGGGGGATTTGACACCAGGTTTTCACGCCTGTACAGTAAGCACACACTAAGACATATCCTCAGCCTGGTGTTTTCCAAATTTTGACCCTTACTCAATTATAGTGGATGTTGGTATGAGTGTAAATTACATAAAGTTGAATCAAATAACAAATGATGAAATTCTAATTCAGTAAATTCACATTCTACCTTTCCTTCCTCCGTATCACCGGAGGGAGAACCTCATGCATGAGCCTTGTCTAAGCTAAATACATTCTACTGCCACTGAGTTAGTTCTCCAAAAACCAAATTGTGCTTTTAAATACACATTCCAAATTCTAACTGCCAAATCAGCAATGAATCACCAAAATTCTTAAGAAAAAAGTACCAAACAAAACATAAAAAATTAAAATCTAAGGACAAAAACTATTTTCCAATTTTCACTAACCATAAATACAGAATAAAATAAAGAGAACGAGAACCTTTACTCCAACTTTTCAGAACCTTTACTCCAACTTTACTCCAACTGGCAACCTTTACTCCAACTTTTCAGAAGAACCATTCCCCTCACCACAGTCATGATGTGGAATATGGACCAAAGAATTTCAGATTTAACACCCCAAAATTAGAACATAATTGGGATGGATACATGACAGACAGCACTTCTATCAAATTGTTACGTAAAATTTGGGCCAGAGAAAGGAACTTGGAACAAGGAGATTACTGAAGAAAAGTCTCTGACCTAATGAGAATCATAAGCAGAAAACAAAAATAATTTTTTAAAGTGGAAATAAATGTTTTGCCTGCATATATGTCTATTACCACACGTATGCCTGAGTGTGCCCGTTGCCCATGGAGCTCAGAAAAGGGTATCAGATCCATTGGAACTGGAGTTATGGGTAGCTGTAAGTCACTATGTGAGTGCTGGGAACTAAACACAGGTACTCTGCTCTAAACCAGTCAGCCATCTATCTTTCCAGCACCCAGAAAACAAGACTCTTGAATGAGATTTCTACAATAAATAGTAACAATAGGTTCTTAAGACAGTTCCCAATCAGGAGATGATCACAAACAAAATCATAATGCCAAGGGTCATCTACTTACAAGCTGCCTCTCCTTGGAAGGCTCAATTCTTTCTGAAAAACAAAACACATAAAACAAATTAGACAAAAAAAGGCGCCTATTTGAATCCTATGAACCTACCTAAATGGCCTAAGAAATAATTGGCATTATCTTAATAATAGCACACTTAAATGTTTCTATGCAGTAGTCTCTTCCTTTGCCTCTAAAATTTGATGAAAGTTGGGCATGGTGGTGCAAACCTTTAACTTCAACATTCAGAAGGCTGAGACATGCAGATCTCTAAATTCCAAGCAAGTCTGATCTATATATTTATTTCTAGGACAGCCAGGGATACACAAGGTTCTGATCATTAACTTATCCATATCAGAAATACTCCTTTATTACCAATATGTTTTACGTTCAGAAGAGATTTTACTGTTATGCTAAAATACAAATAGCAATAGATGACAACAATATATAACACACAAATGTGAGCTTAAAAATTTCAAAGGCGCAGGGCAGTGGTGGTATACGCGGTTAATCCCAGCACTCAGGAGGCAGAGGCAGGCGAATCTCTGTAAATTCGAGGACAACCTGGTCTACAAGAGCTAGTTCCAGGACAGGCTCCAAAGCTACAGAGAAACCCTGTCTCGAAAAACAAAAAACATACAAACAAACAAACAAAATTTCAAAGGCTCTGTTTCAACTTAATTGCTAATACTTAAAATGTGTTGCTTTGAAAGTGTACATTAAATAATTTGATTGTTAAAATCTATCTTTATTAGATAAAACACCCCAACTTTCTTTTTATTACTCATTTCCCATACAATACATTATTCAAAAATGTTATAATTATTTATTTTATGTCTTAATTACTATCAATTGCCATATTCTTTGGTTTTTGTAATTTTTCATATTAATTGCTTTCAAATAAGCTTTTGCAAAAAGTTTATATAGTAGGCACGAAAACTAAAAGAGTAATAAAATGTTAATTAAACAACGGTCAATATGAGCTCTTCATTCTTTCCTCTTAAAAGGAAAATCTCATAGATTGATTATAATATGTTTCCTACTAAACACAACCACCGTCCTAGTGTGGATTCTAGGGACTCTTTGTACCAGTCATTAATTGGTGATAAATTACAAAGGATTCATGTCATTAACATCAAGAATATAAAACAAGAAAGTAGTATGCTTTAAAATGTTTTAGTCAAACATTATAATACATAAAATACAAAACAAATATGATTATACAGAGAGATAGTTTAGTAAAGTACTTAGCATGCAAGCATAAGAATCTAACTTCCCCAGAGACAATATAAAAAGCCAGATGATCAATAATTTATTATTAAGAGATCTGGTTATCTCAGCCTCAGTACTATAGACAGATCTCTGGGGCTTGCTGGTCTGCCAGCTTTATCTAATAGGGGAGTCCAGTTCTTAGTGAGAGAACCTACCCCAAAAACAAGGTGGATCATTCTGAAAAGTGACATCTCCATGTTGAAGCTCACTCTCATCCACATATGAAACCATATACATCTAACTTAAAACATGTGAAGTAAAAACTATGTGTTTGTAATACATAAAAAGGCACCTATATTAAGGATAATTCTAGTTAAGGTTTTATACACCCTTAGAGTAAGAACTGGGACTCCTATAACTTGCTTTCAATGTTTAAAGTCCTAGCTCTTTCCAGTCCTCTTTTCAAAAATCCTCCCTAAAACTCAACTTTTCTCCAATAGAGTGTAACTGGGCATATAAACCATACTCTAGGGCAGGCCCCATGCCCAGGAGTAGTCAGCTAACACAAAACTCCACTTTTTTTTTTTTTTTGTCTTATTGTTTTCTGTCTTCTTCTGTTTTGATTCTCCAGTTTGCCTTTTTGGTTTTTTTTTGTTTTTTGTTTTTGAGAGAGAAAATGAGAACATGAGGTTGCCTAAGTAGGGAAGGGGGAGAATCTGGAAGAAAATAGAGAAAGGGAAAGAATATAATTAAAATATATTGCATTAAAAATGTTTAAATAAAAAAATTAAACTGTTTAAAAAAAACTTCTCCCTATCCCCTGCTAGTCCAAGAATGGAATCTAGAATCTTGTACATGCTAGTAAGTGGCATATCACGAAACTATTTCCTCACCCTGAATTTTACTTTTGATTTCAAGCAGGGTCTCATTAAATTGTCTCTGCTAAACTTGAACCCACTCTGTGACATAGGCAGGCTTCAGATTTGCAATCCTCTGCCTCAATCTTCAAAATAGCTAGATTATAGACTTGAGTCATTAGAAGTAACTAGAAGTATCTAGAACTATATTTCATTTGTTATATTTGTTTTGTTTTGTTTTTGTTTTTGGAAACAGGGTTTCTCTGTGTAGCTTTGGAGCCTGTCGTGGAACTTGCTCTGTAGACCAGAGCTAGAATCGAACTCACACAGATCCACCTGCCTCTGTCTCCTGAAAGCTGGGATTAAAAGTGTACACCACCACTGCCCAGCCTCATTTGTTATATTTATGTGTATTATCATTCATTATTATCTAATGTATTATTATATTATCTAGCATGGGGGGGCAGTCAAGACAGGGTTTCTCTATAATAGCCCTAGCTGTCCTGGAACTCACTTTGTAGACCAGACAGGCCTCGAACTCACAGAGATCCACTTGCCTCTGAGTACTGGGATTAAAGGTGTGCATCACTACCATCCAGCGAACATTCTTATAGTTATCTAGGATACACCTCCAAAACATTTCTTGTACTAGGTAAAGGGATGCAGATTTATAATCCCAGCACTGGAAATGTACAGGCAAGAGGATTAGAGTTCAAAGTCATACTGAGATACATAGTAAATCTGAGGTCAACCTGGGCTATATCAGAACCTGTCTAAAAAAGGAAAAATGTTTCCTAGAAATATCATTCACTCAGATATGGAAGTGCTAAGTCATAAAGAATCAGATATTTGGGCTGGAGAGATGGCTCTAATTATGAGAAAATGTCTTTTCTTTACAAATTACCCAGTTAGCAGTCTACAAGAGTTAGTTCCAGGACAGTCAAGGATGTTTCTGTGCTGCAAAAAGAAAGGGATTAAAGGTGTGCATTTCTATGTAAACGATTTTCTTTAAAGTTATTGCAATTTTCTTCCAAAAGTTGGGAATCACAGTTATTTGTTTCATTGGTTTGTTTTGAGACACAGCCTCCCTTAAGTAGCCCTGGATGGCTTCAAACTCACATAAATACCTAGCGCAAGGATCAAAGGTTTGTGTGCCACCACCATTCTCATCAACTCTACAAATCAGCATCTTTACAATATTGCTATCTTTACCATTATACACAATACATCTTTACTTCTATGTCTCTCAAAACATTTTATAGTTTTTTTTATAATGGGCATGATTCTTTGTAAAGATTATTTTTTATATCAGGGGAATCCTATTGTTAGTAATGATGACATACCTTCTATGTGTTTTTCTAACTGGCTACTGCTACTGCTACTGTTAGTATATTAGAATACTATTTTTGACCTCATGTGTGGTAACTTTCCTCAGCTATTTATTTTGAAACCAGTCCTGCCTCAAATTCATTACATAGATGAGGCTGGCCATAAACTCTTGATCTTCTTGCCTCCACCTTCCGAGTGTTGGCATTACAGACTTGTGCCAACATGCCTGTCCTAAACTCCCCATTTTCTTTCTGAGAAAGAATGTCATGTATCCCAGACTGATTTCAAAGTCACTTTATAGCTAAGACACCTTGGACATCTTGGACACTTTCTGATTACAGGCATGGGAAATCATGTCTAGTTTATATGTACTTGGATTCTAGCTTATGCCACATCCATGACTGGTAGGAGGTTCTTCTGTTTGTGTGTTGCTTTCATTTGGCTGAATAAAGAGACTGCCTTCGCCTTTTGATAGGGCAGCCATTAGGTGAGTGGAGTAGACAGAACAGAATGCTGGGAAGAAGGGAAGTGTGGCAGACGCCATGAATCTCTGGCCTGAGATGGACGTAGGTTAGAATCTTGCCGGTAAGCCCCAGTCATGTGGTGATTCTCAGATTTAATAGAAATGGGTTAATCAAGATGTGAGAGTTAGCCAATAAGAGGCTAGAGCTAATGGGCCAGGTAGTAATTTAATTAACAGAATTTTGGTGTGGTTATTTCAAGGGTTAAGATAGCTGGGCAGAGGGATGTGCTCCACTCCTTCTCTGCTTCCTCTTACTACACATGACTCAAAGGTATTCTACCAACTGAGCTATATATATTTAACCACAACCTAAACATTTTATTTTCATAACTTTCAGTTAACTCCTCTGGCATTTCCAGCAAACAGCTACCTCAATGCATCTATTAGAATTTTGTTCTATTTTACTCAGTATTTATGCAATTTTTTCACTTACACGGTCTTGAACTTTTAAAACTGAGTAACAATGGTAAGAAATGATATTCTTTACTTCAGTTTGTGCTTATTCACACATTCAGCAAATGTAGCTTTGCACTTGGCCTATATAGTATGGCCAACTGATTATGGCCCCTTCTTTTGGGAATATATTTACTATATTGCTTCTTCCAAAAAACCTGGTAATAAAAGTTCATAGGATAAAAGCAGCTTGTACTTGTTGATTTTTTAGAGAACTTTTAGGTAGCTTAATTTATTTCACAAAATATGAGTACTTACTTAACTAGGTACACAATTACCTTTGGTATGCTTAGGCACACAAACCTAAATCTTGCTTTGAAAGTTTTATTTCTTTGAATAACTAAACAAACTAAACTACTGATTTTCAAACACTGTTTCAAAATGTATCAGTGCAGTCTTCTAGAAAATAACATTAAGATAGATAGATAGAAAGAAAGAAAGAAAGAAAGAAAGAAAGAGAGAAAGAAAGAAAGAAAGAAAGAGGGAGGAAGGGAGGGAGGGAGGGAGAATATAGCTATTTAGCTATTAAAAACAAAGCAAAAATACCCTCCAACTATGTAATCTGACAGATTGGTAATTTTTTTTTTTTTGTCACTACACAAAAATAGAATCAAAAGAAAGGGCTTCAATAAACAAAGTAGCAGATCCTGGAGAATGCCTTAGTCAGTAGAGAAAAAAAAAAAAGAGGCTTGATTTAACACACAATAGGCCAAACAAACAACCCTAAAATCCACCACCAGAGGAATAGGATTCTATTTGTGAATCCCAGCATCAAAAGAGAATACATAGATATTAGGAAACACAAGCAGGCATGCTTGCGGGATCAATCATTCTTCACTAGCAGTTACACTTGCATATGCACCACTACTTATAGGGTCTTCTAAATACTTCTTAAATTAAGTTTTCAAAATTGTCCTCAGATATCAACTGACAAATCACCAAATGAACTGCTGTAGGAGACAATGGAACCCACAGTGGTGCACAATGATTTTTGAACTGGACAACTGCTGAAGAACTCAGTGGGTGTTCCTCTCGGCTTTTAAGTGTTTTTAATATAAAAATATTAATAAGAGGCACAATCCTGAGGCTGGAAAGATGAACCAGTGGTTAAGAACACTTACTGGTCCATCACAGGACTGGAATTTGGATCCTAGCACTCCATCTGGTGGTTCATAAATGCCTATAACTCCAGTTTGGAGGGATCTGATGCTTCCACCACCACACAATGTCACACATGCACACACACACACACACACTCTCTCTCTCTTAATAAAAAAGTATAATCATAACTAAAATACCATTTTTTTCCAATCCTATCCTACACATATTTTCTGAACATACTAAAGAAATCAAACTGAAATAATTCACAGGAATTAAGAGGACTTAATGTGCTTTTAGGGGGGTGGAGAGATGGCTTTACAAATGTCAAATAAGCCAAACTAATATTGTTTTCCACAACTAGGTCATCATAAGTTGGTTAACTAGCTATGATTTATACTGCAACCATCATTGTGTCAATTCTCAAAAAAAACATTAGTGATGAGCTTTGTTCTTTACAAATAAGAACAGGGTAAAATGATCTGATTTACAGCATATGATAAACATCACCAAATTTGAAAGAATTTGACAAGTTACTTCAATCCTAAAGGTATTCATTAAAATTCAAAGTTGTCTGCCAATCTCTGTATTTCCTCTCATTCTTAAATACCTTATTTGTCTTTCAAATATTTTCCAAATATTTAGGAACTAAGGAAACAGAGAACGGATAGACATAGATATAGACAGGCAGGCATTAATTGATGACATATGCAAAGTAAAGGTTTATAAAAGTTCTTAATATTTTATACAGAATCAAATGTTACACACACACATATGACTTCATCATGGGGTAGAGACAAGCATAATGATCAGAAGCAGAATGTTTACATATCTAATACTTAAAATTAGGTTTGTATCCTACATAGGTTTGATTTAATTGATTCACTCATTATATAATTCAATGCAAGTAAGCCCAAGCAGCATTTTTCTACCAAAAGTAATAATAGCTAAGCAAGGTATAGTAATACTCCCTGTAATTCCAGCTATTTAGGAGGCTTGAGAAAAGAGGATCACTAAAGCTCAAAGTTGGGAGACCAACCTGAGCAACACAGCAAGACCCCATTTCAAAACAAAACGAACAAAAAGAAAATAGAGTAACAAGGTCTTAACAAAAATTCTCTAATCTTAAGTATATATGACAGAATAAAGAATTTACTGACATTCCCTACCCCATGTACTGAATATAATTGCAACAATCTGATACATCTTCAAAAGGCACTAATAGCATTTTTTAAGGCTTTCTTTGACTCACCTGTAACCCTCTCCTTCTCAGAATACTGGAATCATCCATACCAAAAAACAGACACAAAAGAAAAAAAATGCCACTCCCCAGAGCCCAACAACTAGTGCCTTATTACTGCTGGGTAAAGAGGTACAGTGCACTCAGCACAGCAAATTATGCCCAGTAACCCACCACATTGCTAACCCAGCCAGCATCATGACACAATTATCAGCTAATACTAAAAAATACAGAAAGCTCTCATTAAATCAAAGCAGAAACAGAGAAAATACTTGTCATTTGCTTTTCTTTTCCATACATAGCTTCCTTTGTTTGAAATTATCTTAAAAACCAAGAAAAGAACAAAGATCCCAGAAAAAGAAATTCCCGTCTTTGCTTTCCAGACTTCACTGCTCATTAAAAAGGTTTGGCAAACAAAACAAAAGTCTCCACCTACAGCTACTAAGCTTATAAAAATCCGTGTCATGTCTTCCTTCCCGAAAATAAAACCGATCCACATCCATTTCTTAAGGTAAACAATTCTTCAGGAAAAAACAAAACAAAACATGTTATTCTGCTGCTTGTTTTCAGGCTCAAACTCATACAAAACCAGTTATTGTTTTGGCTAAGTCGGCAAAATTCCTTTCATCCTTTGTATAGACAAAGCAAATGTCAGATTCTTTCGATACTGTCACAGGCTCTTTTGTTTCTTTATCGCTAGATACGCAGATCTTCCTTTGGACAGTCCCGGAGCCTTTCTCCACCCCCAGAGAAGCTGGATCATTGCTAAGGTTGGTCTCACTGCTCTTTTATGTCATTGTGAGGAAAGTACACGTGTTGTGAGTTCTGAGCACGGATGAATTCATTCATCTATTCATCGCTGACAGTGCTGCCACAGCAAATGCTCCCCATTCCTCCAGATGTCTAAAAGAACACAGCAAGCAAAAGCTTAGCTCACCCAAGCTATAATAAGCTCAGAATTCTCTCTTTGGTCATTGCCTGCCATACTTAAAGTAGGACCTCAGCCAAGTTTAAGGATATCTACTCCTTAACTCAAGTATCAAAACACAGTTTTTTAAGATTTCAAGAGCAAAAAGGTTAGCTCTTATGATGGGATTTTGTCATTTAAATATTCACAATGTTTAAATTTTAGCATTTTAGGAATGGTTAAAATCTTAGTAAACACTGGAAAACTGAAGTTGGTAATTTTTCTAATAAATCACAGGAAAATTTGTGAAAGTAGGACTACATAATCAATACGATTAGTATACTATCTCCTAATTTTCAACCACTGTCCTTCAAACACACTGCAAAAATTATTCAAGAAATTAACCCAAATTTTCTATTTTGACAGAGAAAGAAAGGTATGTACAGGACACCTAAATCAGCCTTTTATATTCTCTAATTAGTAAACACAGCAATAGCTATAGGGCAGATTCAGCATGTATCCCACAAGGAAGAAAAGGTCCCCTCCTATAGCTATAACAGCTGCAACCAAGCCTGGGGCTTAAAAAGAAGTTCTATTTAAAAGATCTTTTTCTGATCCTCTGATAAAATGACTACAGGAACAAGAGTTAGCCTCACTGCTGAAAATAGTACAGAAAAAAGGTTGCATCTCTCTTTCATTTATCAGAAAAATTTAAATCCGTTACCACAACCAGTATAGCTGTTCATTTTAAAAGCTAAATAAATCCAATCTCCTCTTTCCACCGTCTGCTTTAAACAACTAGATTGTATCTGTGGGAAAAACAAACAAGACATGAGCAGAAAGTTGATTTGCATATGGTATGCAATATGGTATATTACTATTTGCAAAAATAGACCTTTAAAGCCATAGAATCTATCAAAATAACTTTACTAGCCAAAACATATATGAACAGAAATCAAGGAGGAATAATATCTAATTCATTCAAATCCAATTTGTAAAAATATCTTTAAAGTATTTATGGTAAGCTGTTCAGATCAAAGATTCAAAACTCCTGCTCATTTACTAAAGGGATGGAAAAGACTATAATGACCCATTACTAACAAACTTTTGAGTATATTTGAGAAAAGTTCAAATCCACAGTGAGGCCAAAGAGAAATAAGTAGTGACCAAAAACAAATTCTGTATCAAATAACAAAACGAAGTGTACAGCGGTTAAGAGGAGTCAGTTCATTAAATTGGGAAAGCAGCAAAAAGACTTCCAAGGAAAATGTCATTGGGTTACTGAAATCAATATTATAGAAATACCAGTGTTTGCTTACAACAGGACTTCATACCTAAAGCATGTGCAGAACTGAAAACCTTTCAACTGAGAATGGAGGCACAAATTTTCCCCATCTGCTCTCAGAAGGCAGAGTTTGAGGAGGGTAAGTCTACAGAGAGTTAGAAGCAAACCAGGACCACACTAAAACAAAACAAGGGCTGGAGAGATGGCTCAGAGGTTAAGAGCGCTGCCTGCTCTTCCAAAGGTCCTGAGTTCAATTCCTAGCAACCACATGGCAGCTCACAACCATCTGTAATGAGGTCTGGTGCCCTCTTCTGGCTTGCAGGCAAACACACAGACAGAATATTGTGTATATAATAAATAAATAAATTTTTTTTTTAAAAAAAGCAACTTCAACTCAGCACTATCTAAAAAGACTAAATAACAGATGTTTAGAATCTCCATCTGAAAGCCCCAAAGCAGACTCCACCCTCAGCACCCCAACAGCATCTCTCCTGAAGTAGCCCTCTATAAACTCTACCCAAGGCCAGGCTGGGGTGGTACACACCTTTAATCCCAGCACTAGGGAAGCAGAGGCCAGCCTGGTCTACAGCACAAATTCCAAGACAGGCTCCAAAGCTACAGAGAAACCCTGTCCCAAAAAACAAAACAAAACAAAACAAAACAAACAAAAAGAAAAACCCACAAAACTCTACTTCAAAGAAAGCCTGCCAAAGTCAGCCCCTCCTTGGGGCTGCTCAAGACCATACCTATAGACTCCTTAGGACCTGGTAGCCATATTTGCCATGTGATATCTCTTGTATCCTCCTGAGGATTACCAAGGAGTGCTTTGCTCAGATAAAACCTGGCTTATTGTTTCGGTTTAATTGGAGGTATCGAATTCCCATTAACCAGGGATTCAATGGCTCCTTTCTTTGGTATTCAGAACCCCTATTTTAATTCCACAAATCCTGGCATGCCCCGAGACGCCTGCCCAAGATCCCCGGGCGGCGGGCTCGCAGAGCAGCTGCAAGCCCAGCAGAGACTGCTGCCAGAGCGGTGCCGATTCCCAGCGGTGGCTCATCCGGAGCAGGTTGGTCCTGCCATGAGGCCTGGAGAGCCACCCAAGCAGGCAGGTGAGCAGGCGGAGGGTAAAAGGCTTACAAGACACAGTAAATAGACATAAAGCTGAACATTTATTACTTAAAGGAGAGAGAGAGAGAGAGAGAGAGAGAGAGAGAGAGAGAGAGAGAGAGAGGTGTGCACATGCCAAGAGAAAACAGAAAGAGACTTAAGATGGCAACGAGAGGTCAGAGGTCGCTGGGAGTGGGCGTGGCTTGTCCCTTAAAGGGACCAGAGATCAAAGGAATAACACCTATAACCTACAAAAGAATGGATTTTTATCTCCATCCCTTACTGAAACTTAGTCTTCAAATCAGAAAGAACAATATATTGTTTCTGAAAATTCTCCTTCAAATACTTTCTGATTAAGCAGGAATACAATCACTTACCTTATAAGATGGTTGGAAAGGGTCATTGAAATGATAAATGTCAAATTTTTGAAAGGAAAGTTCTGAGACTTATATTTATGTATGTGTGCCTGTATGATTTATATGCACATTTATGCAGGTACCCACAAGGGCCAGAGGTGTCAAATACCCTGTAATTAGTTACAGGTGTTTGTGAGCTATCATATGGGTACTGGAAACCAAATCCAAATCTTCATCAGCAGAACAGTTAAGTACTTTTAACCAATTAGCAATCTCTCCAGCTCCTTTTTGTTGTTGTTGTTGTTAACATTTGTTTATTTGAGGAGGAGGAATATGCATGCAGTTGTCTGAATAGGTTATCTCCTATACCATATAGGTTCTAGGGATTAAACTCAGAACACTGTTAGGCTTGACAGCAAGCACCTCTACTTACTGAGTCATCTCATTGGTGCTTCTTTAGTAGCAGTACCTGACGGGACAAAGTGTACATTCTTCCCAAAATTTCCTTTCACAATTTGGATTCTTTACAACATAACATTTTATTAAAACTTATTTTATTAAACTTTGCAACCTCCTAATAAATATTCAGTATTAACATAGTATTTGCATTTAAAATATTTATAGTATTTGCTGATTCAACTGCAGAAAACTGAAGATGAGTTGTTAGAGAAGAAGAAACCCAAGACTGAATGCTATGAAAAAAAGAAAAAAAACATGGTCAATAGTAAAACAAGCTTCATAAAGGCCCACTGCCAAAGAAGATCCCCTGAATGTACAGTTTTCGGGATGGTATCTTTTTAATAGTAGTTTAGGGCAAGGGTTCATGGGTAGCAGGAGCCAAAGTCCAGAAAGAGTAGGCTGCACAGTGAGTATAAGATAGGAAAATTGAGAGGAAAGAGAAACATCTAGACAGCTTCCACTGAATTTTAATTATTAATTTATTATTTTATGTGTATGAGTATTTTGTCTGCATGTAGTATGTGCCCTACTTGCAATGTAGAAAGATTAAAAAGAATCCAGATACTGGGGTTAATTAATTAATTAATTAATAAGAGACAGATACTGGGGTTCAACCTGAAGGGCAGAAAAGCAAAATAGTTAGTCACTGGTTCTCACCTCTACCTCAGTTCAAAACAGCAAATTCTGCCTCCAGGAATCCTCAAAATGAGACTGTCTGAGAGCTGTCTCCTCCTGTTTTATATTCCTCTCTAGGGCTGGGAATAAAGGCGTGCACCACTACTTCCTGATTTCTATGGCAAACTAGTGTGACTACTGGATTAAAGGTGTGTGTCACCACTGCCTAGTCTGTAAGGCTGACCAGTGGAGTTGTTTTACTCTCTAATCTTCAGGCAAGTTTTATTTATTAAAATACAAATGAAATATCACAACACTGCAAGCGTGGTGATAGAGAGGCTAGAAGACATTGATGGATTCTCTAAAACCGGAGTTGGAGCTGCAAACCATGATGTGGAAACAGAACTCAGGTCCTCTGGAAGAAGAGTCAGTAATAACCCATTTCTCCAGCCCTTCCACTGAACTCTTCCTACCTTCACAACCAAACAAATAAATGTTGGGTAGAAACGATAAGATCCAGAGCATGAACAGAGACAAGAGGAGGAATATTTAAACAAGTACAATTTTAATCTCACAGTAAAGGAGCCAAAGCTTCCAAATCATAACAATTTGTTCTGTGAAATAAGAAAATTATCAGATAGCACAAGAATATTGGAGGTTGAAAATAACTAAGAGAACTGGAAGGCAAAAAGAAAAACAAGAAGATTCAGGTTAGTCAGGTAGTGGTGCCACATGCCTTTAATCCCAGCCCTCAGGAGGCAGAGCCAGGCAGATCTCTGAGTTTGAGGCCAGGCTGGTCTACAGAGTGAGTTCCAGGACAGCCAGGCCTACACAGAGAAACCCTGTCTGAAAAAAATTCTTAAGAAAAGGAAGAAAGGACGGAAGAAAAAAAGAAAACAGAATGACAACGATTAATAGTTAAAAACAAATACTGAAATCTTAACATTTATCAAGATTTTATAGAACATAGTAACTCATATCTCCCTACAACAGAAGGAGCCCATTAAAGAAACTAGAACTGATTAAAACTACAGAGGGCAAGTGATGTGTGGTACCCAGCTCCAACTAATATATCTACAATGTAACTTCTACATCTAAAGATTATTGCTTAATTATTTTAATCTAAAGATTAAAGCATTATTGCTTAAGAGCAGGTAAAAAGTCTGTGAAAAAAAACAAGTCTGCTGTAAGATTTTGTCTTCTAGAAATGTCAGAAAAGCTAAGCCCATGAAGCATTATCAACATTTCTGACAAAACAAGGATGACATCAACAGGCATGCTAACATGAAAGGGAGAAATCACACGTATCCCACCCATAGACAAACAACTAAGAACACAAAGAGTAGAAGAAACAGTTTTCTCGGGCTGGAGAGATGGCTCAGAGGTTAAGAGCACTGACTGCTCTTCCAGAGGTACTGAGTTCAATTCCCAGCGGCCACACGATGGCTCACAACCATCTATGATGAGATATAGTGTCCTCTTCTGATATGTAGGTGTACATGCAGGCAGATACTGTATACATAATAAATAAATAAATCTAAAAAAAAAGGAAAGAAACCGTTTTCTCTAGGAAAGAGCTCCCAAATTGGCTATGCAATACCACGTGTCAGCCCTGAAATCATGTAACAAGTAACATTACACAAACTGAGCAAGTTGTATTCACGTACTTAGGAAAAAACACACACACATACACACCACAGGGAGGTGTTAAGACAAGGAAATAGAGGCCATAAATTTGAAAGAGCCAGGAGGGAACATGGGAAGAAATGGAGGGAAGAAGGGAAGGGGGAAATTTTATAATTATACTTTAATCTCAAAACATTAAAAAAAAAACTTGAAGGACCAACAATCTTCTCCCATTTGGTTTAACAGGCCTTAGTAAGACCGAGATAACAGTGTTGCCAGAAAAATTTACAAGATATACTGACCAAAATATGAAGCAGAAGATTTATCATAATGTGTAAAGAAAAAGAGTAAATCAGCTATGAAGTCTATACTTAGAGGGAAGTACAGATTAAAGGTCAGGAAGAAAGAAGAATCTACAGAGACGCTCATGTGGGGAAGTACTATACTTTAGAATAATTAAAAGAGGAAAACTAAGCATGGTGGTGCACATTTGAAATCCTACAAAACTCAGGAGGTGGAGGCAAAAAGACCAGAAGTTCAAGACTACTCTAAGGTACACAGTGAGATTTCTTTTATACATCCAGATACAAATAAACTAAGTCACATGTAAAAGGCCAAGAATTAATTTTTCAATCAAGTATAAATTCAGAAAAAGAAAAGCAATAAAACTATAACAATAAAAACCCACAAAATAAGCGGTGGCTGCCTGGAATACCCAGACTTACCAACTCAGCTGCCAACCATGCTGTCCACCCCAACATCTATTCCATCTACAAATTGCTAGAGTGCACAGAAGACACAGTCCTGTGAAACCAGACCTAGAAGTGTGTCATCGCCAAAGATAGCCATAAGTGGAGATAGTGGTAGCCACCAGCACCCTCCACAACACCATGGAGCAGCTCCAAGGAGCCTAAAAGACCCCTGGAGGCTCCAAGGCGAGACAAAGAGGAAGAGAAGACGGTCCTGGTGGTGGTTGAGTCTGCAGAAATTGCAGTGTCTCTGGAACAACTATGTAAGGGTAGGCCTTACAGGCAGATGCTTTTTAAAAAGTGGACTCATGGAATTAGAAAGACACACAGTGTAACAGAGCCACGCACACAGGGGAGTGTGGCAAAATCACAGACCTTCAACAAATGGCATGGGAGCAATATGAGAGCATGGACACAGCAGACAAAGAACATGACATTAATGAATAGAGCCAGTTGTAGGCCCTCGGGCCGGCCTGAAGAATAGAGCTGTCATTGCTGATCTTCAGGTTGGGAGAAGGAAAGCGAGGTACTGCAGGCTACTAGCACAACAGTCATGCTTAGTGAGCCTTCAGGTGACTGGCATCAAAAGCAAGGAGGTGTGCATATTTATACTCCAGTTTGCAATGTCACCTCAACAAACAAATACACAAAGGAGAGGTGGGAAAGATGGAAAACGGAGCAATATACGCAGTGGAAAGAGGTAGAATTAGGCAGTAATGGGTGTGAGAGATGCAATGAATGGGGGAGCATCTTGATACTGAGTAGGGCTGGCAGGGTGGTGTGCAACAACCTGGAGATAGCTGAAGATCTGCCCCCAGACACACCTCATTCTGGTTCAGACCAACAACAGAATGTCCAAGATGGAGAACAGTCCATTTTCTATACTGGACCTCCTGAAAGTCCTCCACAGTCAGTGCTGCCCCAGAAACTATGTTGGTGCCCATGATCCATGCTACATCAAGGGGACACACTACCATCTGTGGTCCTTGCTGCCACCACAGACCATTTGATACCCAAGGACTATGTGGATGTCTACGGTCTATGCTGCTGCCAGAGGCCATGCTGATATCCGTGGTCCATGCTGCTACTCAGGGTCATGTTGGTGTCCATGGTCCTGCTACAGCTGTGTTAATGTCCATGGCCCATGTTAACACAGATGACGGGGATCCATGGTAATCCATGCTGCCACCTGAAGCCATATTGATGTCCAAGGGCTATTCTACTGGGATCATGCTGATGTCTGTGGCTTGTGTTGCTACCAAGGGCCCTGATGAAGTCCATGGTTTGCATTACCACGGAAAGCCATTTGATAGGGGAGTTCAGCCAATCATATTCTGTTTTTGGGGCGTGCCGCCCTCAGGCAAAAGCCTGCCTATAAACCTTGCAAATGCGCTCCACTAGCTCTCTTTTCGCCTGGCTCCTGTGTCTGGACGGATCGGTTGGATTCTGGTGTAAGCTGTTGTAAGTCTTACTTCTGTTTATTAAAGCTATATATTTTGTATCAAGATAGTCTGGGGACTTTTCTTTACCAATCGCCCTGCAGCTTCATCTGGCGCCCAAACGTGGGCCTTTTTCCCCCTGGTGGCGCGGGCCTAGCGGCCTGAGCGCACACCGCACCTGGGGTCTAGCGAGTTCCTAGCCGCATTTGCGGGGCCGCACAACTAACTTCCTTGGCTTTTGCTACCCCCATTGGGCACTGTCTTCCCCCAGCACTCGATCTGTGAATTTAACCTCTGGATTTGAGAGTATATATTTTAGAATTTGCTTTCCGGGTCAGTGCCATTGCCACGTGGATTCAGGTGTGCCCCCGCAGCTTACTGGCAGACAAGGGTCATTACAGGTAAGATTTTTCTTTTCAGTTGAAAACAAATAAATAAATACAATTTCTTTTGATTGAACATGTCAGAAAATATTACTATCCAAAAATTCAATGGCCTTTTTAATTGCGCCATGGAGGATATCCTCCATGAGGTTTCTGATATTCCTCTTAGTTGGTTATTTCTGGAACTTGTCGCTTTTCTGGTGTTTGGATATGTTATAAGAATGATGCAGTCCTTCAAGATTGAATCAGCAATGCTGAGGGCAGAGATTAAAACCTTAAGGACAATTCAGACTGACACCAACCTCCTCAAAAAAGAGTTTGGAGTTTTCAAGGAAGAGACTAGATCTTTGTCTGATATGACTTGGTCGACTGACCAAAATATCAAGAAGGTACAGTCTGATATTGCTTCTTTAGAAGGGAGCTTCACTGCTCTCAAGGAGGGGACAACCAAAATGACTCGTAACCTCCAGTCCATGACTGTAAGTGCTGAAACAATAGCTGAGAGGATTAAAACCATTGAATGTGAAAATTGGACTTTATCAAAAGGGTATGATAGATTAATTGACAGGATTTCCATACAAGAAGGCACAGTACATGCCATGAGGATTCTGTCCAAGGAGGAAATGGTGTCTCTGACAGACAAGCTCCATGCCTTAGAATCGTTAATGAAGGCTTTGGAGCATAATACTGGACAGGAGATTCAGGATTTACAGAAGGCAATGGTGAGCAGATTTAATAAGATTGAGGAAATCCTAGACTCTGATGAACAGGAGCAAAAGGTAGAAAGGCAACATTTACCTCCGAAAACTCTGAGTCTACACAGAGTTATACCTGCCTTTCCAGTAATAACATCAGAAAAGATAACTGGCTCCAAAAACCCTAAGGTCATTAAAGAACATACATGGGAGCCTATACGTATGAATGATCTGAAAGAATTTAAACAAGCAATTGTGAATTATGGACTACATTCGTCCTTTGTTAGAGAGATGTTAAAATCCTGGGCTCTCAGCAACAGGGCAACCCCTCAAGATTGGAATCAGCTGACCTCTGCTGTCCTGGAGAACGGACCTTTATGGCATTTCAAATGCCTATTCAAGCAAGAGGCCAGACTTTTACAACAATAAGAATCAGCGAAAGGAATTGAGGTTTCTCTAGATCAAATTCTAGGTGAAGGACTTTACTCTGATCCTCAGGAACAAGCTCTTTATGATGAAAACATTTTATCCATATGTGCCACAGCAGCTCTAAGGGCCTGGGACAGGGTTCAAGACTCAGGTCAGAGAGTAGAATCATATATCAGAGTAAAACAGGGTCAGAGAGAACCCTTTAGTGACTTTTTACAAAGACTAACTAAGGCTGTACAAATAGGGATACCTGATCCAGAAGCAAGAAATATAGTAATTGAGTCTTTGGCTTATGAGAATGCCAACATAGAATACAAAAGGATCCTGGGGCCTTTAAAGATCAGATCAGCAACTTTGGATGAATGGGTATTACATACAATGAATATTGATACATTTGATTATGGAAATGAAACATGGATGCAAGAAGCAATTTTCAAAGGTAAAAGGAGACATCAGATTACAAAATGCTTTCATTGTGGCAAAATGGGACACATGAAAAGGGACTGCAGACAATGGAATTCCAGGAATAATGCCTCTTCTAGGAATAACAGGAATAGGAGGACTCAGCCTTCAGGTTTATGTAGGAGATGTGGAAAGGGCAGGCATTGGACGAATGAGTGTAGGTCAACAAGAGATAAACAGGGCAACCCGTTGCCATCGGGAAACTCAATAGGGGGCCTCTCGAAGGCCCCCATGGCAAATGTGGTCCAGTCATTTCCGATCACTGCAGAGAATATGCCTCTTCAGGGAAATTAGAATGCCCCATGCCTGCTGTTAAAAGCAATAACGGCCTGAAGGATGAGTTAAATGTGGTGAATGAATCAAGAAATCTAAGAGGACAAAGTAAACGAATATTCTGGCAGACTTCTATAAATGAACAAAGACCAAAGCTAAGAGTGTGTGTAAATGGCAAATTTATTACTGGCTTACTGGACACAGGTGCAGATGTAAGTATCATTACTCCAGAGTCTTGGCACCCGCATTGGCCTCTTCAGGAGGTAGATATTCAGTTCCTAGGAATTGGAATTCTATCTCGGGTAAGACAAAGCACGAGATGGGTCAATTGTATAGGTCCAGATGGACAAATAGGAAAACTAAGGCCATATGTAGCCAATATTGCAGTGAATTTATGGGGCCGTGACCTATTGCAGCAATGGAATACCCAAATTAACATTCCTGCTGCTTCTAGAGCCTATATTCCTGAGGTAAACAGTACAAGATATTACAGATGGCAGAAACCAGCCATTAGAACTATACAAGAACATAACACAATTGATGGCCCTTCAGAGGTACCAACAGCCATGCCTCTAAAATGGTTGACTGAGAAACCAATATGGACTAAACAATGGCCTTTAGCTGAGGAAAAGTTACAGGCTTTAGAACAGCTGGCACAAGAGCAATTAGATGCTGGACATATAGAAGAATCTACCAGCCCTTGGAACTCTCCTGTATTTGTTGTTAAGAAAAAATCTGGTAGATGGAGAATGGTGACAGATCTTAGAGCTATCAACAAGGTTATTCAATCAATGGGCCCTCTGCAATCTGGAATTCCTCTGCCCTCCCTGTTACCAAAGGGATGGCCTCTTATAGTTATTGATCTGAAAGATTGTTTCTTCACTATACCTTTACAAGAGAAAGATAGGGAAAAGTTTGCCTTCACAGTGCCTACTTATAATCTCTCAGCCTGCAAGGAGGTACCAGTGGACCGTCCTCCCACAAGGAATGTTAAATTCTCCCACCAGGAATGTTAAATTCTCCCACCCTGTGCCAATATTTTGTAAGCCAGCCATTAAAAATTATACGCAAACGATTTCCTAAGTCCATAATATTCCACTATGTGGATGACATCCTGATCTCTGATCAAAACAAAGATACCTTAGAAAGGCTGTTTGAAGAAGTAAAAATAGTGTTACCTAAGTGGGGATTGCAAATTGCTCCTGAAAAAATTCAGAGAGGAGATTCTGTTAATTATTTAGGTTATAAAATAGGTTTACAAAGAATTAAGACACAAAAGGCACAAATCAGGAGAGACCAGTTACGAACTCTTAATGACTTTCAAAGATTATTAGGAGACATCTCCAGCCTACGACCGGCTGTTGGGATAACACCTGATCTAATAATTCATTTAAACAAAACCTTGGATGGTGATAAAGACTTAAACAGTCCCAGAGAATTAACAGCTGAAGCAGAAAAAGAACTGACAATGGTTGAAGAAAAATTACAGGAGGCTCATGTGGACAGGGTAAATCCAAAGCTTAGTTGTATTCTTGTTATATTGCCTTCCAGAATTTCTCCTACAGGAATTTTGATGCAAAGAGACGATATTATCTTGGAATGGATCTTTTTGCCACACAAGCCAAGTAAAAAATTAAAAACTTATGTGGAAAAAGTCTCTGAATTAATTATAAAAGGAAAATTGAGACTTAGTCAATTAGCAGGTATAGACCCAGCAGAAATTATAGTGCCTTTCACTGATGATGAGATTAAAAAAGTTGTGGGAAGACAATGAATCATGGCAAAGAGCTTGTGCTAATTTTTTGGGAGAAATCAATAACAATTACCCAAAAAGCAAGAGACTTAATTTTATAAAGAGGACTTCTTGGATCCTTCCTCAAATTGTCCGTGATGCTCCAATAACTGGAGCCTGTACATTTTATACTGATGCTAATAAATCAGGGAAAGCAGGTTACAAATCAGAAGAATTGAGTAAAGTGGAACAAAGTCCTTATGATTCTGTCCAGAAGGCAGAATTATATGCCATTTTTATGGTGCTTAGGGATTTTAAAGAACCTCTTAATATAATTACTGACTCACAATATGCAGAAAGAGTTATCTTGCATATTGAAACTGCTGAATTTATACCTGATGATACAGAACTGACCTCATTGTTTATCCAGGTACAAGACATGATCAGGAACAGGCTTTGCCCTATGTATATAACACACATCCGATCCCAAACGGGTCTGCCAGGTCCTCTAGCACAAGGTAATGCAGATATTGATCACTTATTGATTGTTAGTGTGCTGCAGGCATCTGAATTTCATAAAAAACATCATGTCAATAGCAAAGGCTTGAAAAAGGAGTTTTCTATTACATGGCAACAAGCTAAGGAGATTGTAAAGAAATGCCCTACTTGCTCCTTTTATAACCAAACACCATTGCCTGCAGGGACTAATCCAAAGGGTATTAAAGGGAATGAAATTTGGCAGATGGATGTGTTTCACTTTCCAGAATTTGGCAAATTAAAATATGTACATCACACCATTGACACGTACTCAGGTTTCCAATGGGCAACTGCTTTAAGCTCAGAAAAAGCTGATTCAGTAATCACTCATTTATTAGAAGTTATGGCCATCATGGGTATACCTACACAGATAAAGACGGATAATGGTCCAGCTTATGTTTCTAGGAAAATGAAACGATTTTTTGCTTATTATAATATTAAGCATATTACAGGTATACCATACAATCCTACAGGTCAAACAGTTATAGAAAGGTCAAATCGAACTATAAAAGATATGTTGAACAAACAGAAAGGGGTGGAAAATACCCCCAGGAATAGGTTACATAATGCTTTATTAACCTTGAATTTTCTTAACGCTAATGAGAAGGGGACAACGGCTGCAGAAAGACATTGGATATTGGAAAAGTCTGCTGAATTAAATCAACCAATTTATTTCAAGGATGTGCTGACCTCACAGTGGAAGCCAGGAGATGTGCTGCGTTGGGGAAGGGGTTTTGTTCTTGTTTCCACAGGAGAAGAAAAATTGTGGATACCATCAAAATTAATAAAGGTTCGGTTTGAAGAGGAGAAGCCTCTTGGAAGAGATAAATGATAACTCTCTTACAAGGATAATAATCACACCAAAGGTAAGAGAAATATAAAGGTTGGGGGCAGGGTTCTCTTCTTGTCTCCACAGGAGAAGACTCATTTTCAAAGGATCCAAGGGACCCTGGATAATTGAATATAGAAACCGCCTACAACCAAAAGAGGATCAACAATGAATCCAAATAGTTTAGGTAAGTATTACTATTTTTTTAAATATGTACTAATGTGCATTTATTTATAAATATGTAGAGCTGGTTTTGGAGCTGGACAATGGCTCAGTCCCTCTTCATTTCCAAGCCTGTTGATAAGAGATATCCCAGAGTTTCTGTCTCATGTCAAGAGCCAAGATACGGGACAGAATAACTATAATTGATAAATTTTCTTTGCCTTTCCCCACATCTGTTTCTATCTTTATTTATATATATATGTCTGTATATGTCTTCATAGATAATGTTTAACTTTCCCATAACAAACAACAAATTTTCCTGCAGTAATCTTTAAAGCTTCTAGGATGAAGATGGGGCCCCACAACACCAAATCCACCTGGTTACTGTGACGTCATAATGTTGATAGCGCTATTTTTTAGACCTATTTTTTGGTCAGCTACTCAATACAGTTCTGGATGATGCACAATATTTGACAACACTCTGGCCAGATCTCCTCAACTTATTCAGAGACTATTTACAACTCTCTCACACCAAATGTTTATATGGGAATTTTACCATCAAATATTTTCACAGGACCCCCCCTAAGAGAAACGTCACCCCCGTGACAGCTGGAAGCAATTTTAGAGGACAACGTCCCCTCTCCCAGTAGAATTTGCCCTCAGGTTTAGGGACATCATTTAGGGGTTGGTTATAATTGATATAGGGATGAGGGAATGGGGGAGGTATTTTATACACTCAGGGGTGTTTATCAAAAAAAAGGGGGGGATTGATTGGTGATGGGATAATAATATATTGGTATTTGTGAGCTATTGGTTTTAGAAAATTGTATTGGTGTTGATTTTTTTACATTGATATATTGAAAAATATTTATGTAATTTGATTGGAATAATAATATATTGGTATTTGTGAGTTATTGGTTTTAGAAAATTGTATCGCTGTTGATTTTTGTACATTGATATATTGAATGTTGTATGTGAGTATGCTTCTACCTTTATTTGTATTAATATATATACATATATTTACATTCCTACCTCTGATTAAGATATTTATACACATTGTTTACATTTGGAGGTCATTGTCCTCACTCATTGCACAGTTGTTCATTCTCTTAGTCTTCAAGTTAGATAGATAGAAATCCATAGTCATATATGTTTATTATATTTATATTTAGGCTAATCAGGTTATTTAGATGCATAGAGATCATACTTAGTATAGATAGTATAATCTTCAACCTCTTCAAAGAGCTGTGAAAAATGGCCTTTAATCTAACTCATAGTTCTATAGTTGTGAGACACAATCGCTCCTGGCATCACCGCTCTACTCCCAAGAGAACATTGAGCACCAAAGACACTCCACCTGGAGCTTGTCTTCTTCCTGGCAGAACTGGCCTTTGGGCAAAGAAAAAGCCCATACCTCAACCACTGACAGAATTACAGAATATCCGTAAATGGATAAAAGCAGGATTGTCTTATCTTGCCAAGACAGGGTGAGAGAGTCCTAAAAGGTTTCTTGCCTTTGAAAAATGGCATGTCAGTTACATCAGGCCTTAGCCAAAGTTGGTTGACTCAACATTGCATATGAAACTTTGGGTGATTGCCCAGGTATTCAGTTGTCTCTTCCATTCGTTGCACATTTCGGAAATTTCCCGCTTGTACTTCCAGGCTGCTTGAGTAAAATTATTTTCCTTCTCAGATCTTTGATGGAGTTGAAGATTAGATAGTTGTAGTTACCATCTACATTATTTAGACTCCCTGAGATAGAATGTTTAGCAGAACTTTTGTTATAGATTTCTTGCTTAACATTGTTTGTTGTTTGTAACTTTATATTTATTATTTGCTTCTATTGCATATAGTTGTATTTGGTTTGGTTCTGTCTTATTTTAGAAAAAAGGGGGAGATGATAGGGGAGTTCAGCCAATCATATTTTGTTTTCGGGGCGTGCCGCCCTCAGGCAAAAGCCTGCCTATAAACCTTGCAAATGCACTCCACTAGCTCTCTTTTCGCCTGGCTCCTGTGTCTGGACGGATCGATTGGATTCTGGTGTAAGCTGTTGTAAGTCTTACTTCTGTTTATTAAAGCTATATATTTTGTATCAAGATAATCTGGGGACTTTTCTTTACCAATCGCCCTGCAGCTTCAGCCATTATGGTCTTTGTTCCCACTACAAGCCAGGTGGAATGTGTGTGGCAGGTGCTGCTGCAGAGGGCAATGTTGGTGTCCACGGCTTGTGCTACCACTGAAGGCCACATATGTATATATATTCATATAGGTACCAGAAAGACAAAAAAAGGTTTGGGGAGAAGTAGAAGTTTTGAAAGCAGAGTTTTTCTAACATTTTTATCTTTTTTTTCTGTCCCCACACCAGGTGGCTCTCCTGATATAAGACAGAAATTCTAAATTTTTCTTTTAAAAACATGCTTGAATGTAGAGAAGAAGAGCAACAGTTCAACTCCAAAGCCAGCTGTGATTTTTAAGTCAGGAATACCATTATATTGAGAAGTAAGGAGATACGTATGTTAAAGCAGTGAGATTTTACCCTGCAGAGAATAATGGTATCATAAGTCAGATTTTTCTTCGCTCAGTGATTCTTTCTTGATAGCTATCTTTTCTTCTTGAGGCATCTAGATGTCCAAAGTTTCTTGACTTCTCGAAAATGGGTATTTTCTACTTTCCTGCAAAAACAAGAACAGAACCCTGTTCCAACCTTTATCAGGTTTCCTTACAACTTGTAGGATTGTCACCTCTGAGGATGAGCTGTCATTTCTCTATATCAAGAGATTTCTCCTTTTCAAACCGAATCTTGATTAATTTTAGTGGTATCCATAGCTTTTTTACTTCTGTGAAACATGAGTGAAACCCCTTCCTCAACCACCACATCTCCTGGTTTCCATTCTAAGACCAGCACATCCTTGAAGTACATCGGCTAATTTAATTCAGAAGGGTTTTTTTGAGCCAGGCAGCGGTGGTGGCACACACCTTTAATCCCTGCACTTGGGAGGCAGAGGCAGGTGAAGGTTCATGGCCAGGCTGGTCTACAAGAGCTAGTTCCAGGAAGAATATTCAAGTTAAATAAAGCATTATGCAATCTATTTCTGGGGGTATTTATCAACCCTTTTTATTTAACAAATCCTTGTTTGGTTCTAGCAGGGGAGCACAGCAACTCATATACCCTTGACTGAAGACTGGTCCTCCTCTACTAGAGGAAATTTGTCCTCGTAAACCGAGCAAACAGCTTCAGGAGGGACACACACGGAGCAGTAAGGGAGGAAAAGGACACCCACCTAGTCAGCCAGATCTGCTGAACCAATCCTGGCAATCAATGAGGTAACAGATATCGCAGTCAGATCTCTCTCACATTCGCTTTGGAAATCAGTCTGGCGATTTCTCAAAAAAGTAGAAAAGAAACCATCTACCTCAAGACCCAGCAATACCACTTTTGGGTACATACCCAAAAGATGCTCAGTCATACCACAAGGAAACGTGCTCAACTATGTTCATAGCACCATTATTTGTAATAACCAGAAACAACCTAGGTGCCCCTCACCCAAAGAATGAATAAAGGAAATGTGGTACATTTGCACAACGGAGTACTACTCAGTGGTAAAAAAATAATGGCATCTTGAAATCTGCAGACAAATGGATAGATCTAGGAAAAGCCATATTGAGTAAGTTAACTCAGATGGAGAAAGACAAATATAATACCTTGCAGCACAATTAATAAAAGCCCAGAGACAGATTGGGGTTCAACCTGAAGGTCAGAAAAGCAAAACATCCAGTTACTAGGTCTTACCTCTACCTCATTCAAAAAACAATGATCCTACCTCCAGGAATCTCCAAGTGATACTGTGTCTGAGATCTGTCTCCTCCCGTTTTATCTATCTCTAGTTTGGGGATTGAAGGCATGCACCTGATTACTATGGCAAACTAGTCTGGCTATTGGGTTTAAAGATGTGTGTTATTGCTGCCTGGTCTGTAAGGCTGGCCAACAGAACTGTTTCACTTTTCTGCTCCTCAAGCAAGCTTTATTTAACTACAATTGAAATACCACTACATTTCCCCTTTTGGTCTAAAATAAAAAAGATGGCTATAAGTAATAAAAAAAATACAATAAGTACAATAACTATGTATAATATAAACAGGCAGTAAATATATTAATATATAATATAAACAGGCAGTAAATATATTAAATGTCTGGCCCATCTGTATTTGACAAATTAAGAGAAAATACTCCATATCTATCCTATATCTTAGTGAGTCCAAAGTCTTATACCTAATATACCTTCGATCATAACTTTCTTTCTGTATCTGGTAGCCGTATATTGTAACTGTATCTATAATCGTAACAATCTTATCTTCAATTCCCTCAGAGACCCAAAAGAAAATAATAGTAATTGAATAAGGAAGTACAAGTGACTTCCAAAAAAAGATATATAATGGCAGAAAGAGCTGACTGCTGTTTCTGAAGATGTGGAATTCCCTTCTGTATGTTATGAATATGTTTTATTAACATTGGTTAATAGAGAAGTTTCTTTGGCCTATGGCAGGGAACAATATAGATAGGCAGAAAAAACTAGACTGAATGCAAGGAGAAAGAAAGCAGGGTTAGAGAGACATCATGCAAACGGCGAAGGAGAAAGATAACATAATGTTACTAGTAAGCCACAGTCTCATGGAGATAAATAGACTAATAAAAATGGGCTAATTTAAAATGCAAGAGCTAGTTAGGAATAAGTCTGAACCATCAGCCAAACAGTGTTGTAATTAATGTGATTATTTGGGTCTGGACAGCTGTGAAAAATAAGCCCAGACTCAGTTTACATAAGGCGGCCAAACATTTGGCAAGAATTTCCATATAAAGCCTGAGAAAGCTTTAAAAAAACAAAAAGGATTCTAGACAGAAAACAACAGAGTCAAGCACAGCTTCTTGGTAGTAGCATTGTCTCAGGTGGACTCAGTTTGCTAGATGCAAGCAGAGTCATAGCTCCTTTAAGAGAGGTTTCCTGACTCAGCATTAGCAGCAAAAACCTTGCAGTTCTTTTAAGAGGCTCTGCCACCAAACACTTAAATGGTGTTTATAAGCAGCCAGTGGCAGGCTATTGGTGGTGGAATGGACCTTGAAACTCCACAGAGTTGTGTCTATAAGTGTATCTTCCACCAGTACTTCTGCAATGAACCTAGACTCTCAGGAAGCTAAGCAGTAGAGTGGAGCCAGCTGCCAAAGCTGCAGTTTTAATCCTACCCATGTTGTTTAGCAGATTTAAGACTTAGAAAAAGATAGAGGTATACAACAAGGACAGATTCAGACCAAAAACAGACAAACAAATAAAAAACCCTTAAACTATTTAGTGTGTTTAAAAATATATGTAAGCTTGGGAGACAAAAGAAAAAAGATAAAAAAAAAAAAAAAACCACACACACACACCTAAAAAAAAAGAAATAGAGCTGGGCGGTTGTGCCACACGCATTTAATCCCAGCACTCGGAAGGTAGAGGCAGGCGGATCTCTGTGAGTTTGAGGCCAGCCTGGTCTACAAGAGCAAGTTCCAGGAAATGCTCCAAAGTTACAGAGAAACCCTGCCTCGAAAAAAAAAAATAAGAACTAGAAATAGCTGGGCAAAACCATAATCCCAACTCCTAGAAGGCAGAAGCAGGTGGATCTCTGTGAACTCAAGGACAGTGGGATCAACAGAGTGAGATCCAGGACAAAGATGTGGAGAAATTTAAATTTAAGGATATGTTACTCTGGAAAAGAGGTTCCTCTTTTGTTTCCACAGAGGACAGAAAGTTGCGGATTCCTTACCAGGCTAATATGGTTTGATCAAAAAAGACCCCCTGAAATGATGGCCCAGGTGGTCCAACATCCATGGCAGCTTCGGGACCCCTGGATGAAATGGACCAACCACATAGGATACCCCATGAAAGACTTGATTAACAGCACCCTCAAACAACAGGAAGTAGTCTAAAAAATTGTGCCCAAATTCCCAAATATTGTTTATAAATGTGTTTTCATTTAAAGGGGGTTGATTATAAATTGTTAATAGTTACAGTCAAGATTTTTCTAAAGAAATAAAAAGGAGATATGATATAGAAATGAACACATGGTATGGACTTTGGTTCATTGGCACCAATTTAAGGTTGTTATATTTATTTCTAATATATACATATTATGTAATTATGTTTATGTATAGTTAAAATGTAATGTATAATTTAAAATTATGGATTAATAGATAGTCATCTATAATAGTCAAATTGTAATCATGCTAGGTTTTCTAGACATACAGAGATATAGGCACAGGGTGTTTGCTTAATATCTTTTGGATTTTTTATACATATAGATTCTCATTTACATTCTGTATATCCTTTTGGATATTTACTATTTGCTGGCTTTTCAGGAATAGTAACAAGGTAAGTGGCTAAAACTCTTGGTAAGTAATCTCTGTCTCTGAAAGGTACTGGTTATGTTAAGTCTTTCTTATCATCTTTTGTCTATACCTCATCTCCTTGCTTATCCGTTCTGAAGAGTTCTTCAATTTCAAATCTATGTATTACTGACTTTTGTAGAGTCTCAATTTATTCACCTGTGAATATTTCTAACGATTTGATCAGATCAATTAATTTCTGATTCTCATTCTACTCATATGATTCCAAGTGATTAATTTTGTCATTAATGATATCGTATCATCCTTAGAGATTATTTGGATGGCATGTAGATTCCCTTCCAGGAGGGATGTTCTATCTGCTAGTTTGTTATGACTTTTTAACAGATTTTGATTGTCAGTGTCAACAGTATGAATCCTTTCAAATAATCTCTCAAAGTATAGTTATCATTTTCAATGGTATGAAACCTTTCAGCCAACTTCTCATTACTAATCTATAAAGTCTGTATCATTTTTAAAAGTTTCTCATTCTTGACTCTTATCAAACCATTTCTATCAGAATATAATACAAATTATCAAATTAATAGCAGCTATGGCCAAGAATGTATACACTCAAGGTAAGTAATATACCTCTTTTAGAATTACCTCCAGAGCAGAAATGAAAACATTATTAAATTTCTGGATGGTAATATCATCTAACATTATCAGATGACTTACCTCAATTAAAATTCAGAAAAGAATTTTAAGGTATAATGATGTGGGCCAGTAGGTGTCATACTTATATCGCTAACGCAGTCCAGAGACACTGGAGCTCTGGCCTTCCTCTGTTTTTACATTTCAATGTCACTAACCTGTGGATTATCTAAGCAAAACTTAAAACCAAACTGAACAGATTTTTATTAAAGAGACACTGGTCAGGGCAGCCCTGCGGTGGCTGTGTGCGGGCTGCAGGAGTCAAGGGAAGCCATAGTAGCCATTTGGGAGCTGCATGCCCAGTTGGCAAGCCACAAGGAGCATGGAAGGGGGAGTAGCAAGAAATTGCAGATTCTATGGGAAGCTGTAGGCAGGCCGGAGGGTAGGAGAAGTTAAACCAGGGCAAACAAGAATTGGGAGCATTAATTTTTCTCCAAAACCCAGGTGTCTAGGTTTGGATCTGGATCTGGCCTGTGTCGGTGGCTCAAAAGCCTCAGGAAAATGGTCTTTTCCATGAATTTGTACCCCAAACGTTGGGTGCCAAACGTAGCACAATTAATAAAAACCAAGAGACAGATATTAGAGTTCAACCTGAAGGTCAGAAAAGCAAAACAGCCAGCCACTGGTTTTTACTTCTACCTCAGTCTGACTACTGGGATTAAAGGTGTGTGTCACCATTACCTGGTCTATAAGGCTAATTAGTGTGGCTGTTTTACTCTCTGAACTTCAGGCAAGATTTATCAAAATACAAATGAAATATCACTACAAATAAGCAACATATAGTTTCTATAAATGTTACATTTTATTACTTTGAAATTGGATGTTTATTCTATGTTATATTGTTATAACCTAAAGGCTCTCCAAAGGCTGAGTTCTATATGTAATGACTCTGTCAAGGTTTGGTGGAAGTCCAGACCTTCTCTGGACTGGCGTGGAGATGCAGGAATAAAGGACACAACTCACGTGGCTATATCGGGAGGCAGATTCACATTCATCTCTATGTACAAAACTCAAGTTTAAATGAATCAAAGACCTCAACACAAAACCAACAATATTGAACCTCACAGAAGAAAGAGTTAGAAGTACATCTGAATGTATTGGTACATCTCAAACAGCCTTAGTGGCATAGACATTGAGAGAAACTGTAAGTGAGAGCTCCTGAAACTGATAAGTTTTTGTACAGCAAAAGATATAATCCACATAATATCAGCCTATAGAATGGGAAAAGAACTTACTAATCATTAATCCACTCCACAACTAACAAACTCAAGAAACTGGTCATCAAAACGACAAATATTCCAACAAAAATATGTTATAGACCTAAACTGAAAACTCTCAACAGATGAACTTAAAATGACTGAAAGACACTCAAAAAATGCCAAAGCATAACATCCTTAACCATTAGAGAAATATAAACTTAAAACTCTGAGATTTCATTTATCCCTGTAAAAATGATTAAGATTAAAAACACTTATGACAAAATAAGCGTAAGAGAATATGGGGTAAAGAAAAAAACTCCTCCACTGTTGGTGGAAGTGCAAATTGGCACAGCCACTTTGAATACTAGTATGGGGAATTCTCAGAAAATTAGGCAAGAATCTACCTTAAAACTCAGCAATACCACTTTTGGGCCTATACACAAAAGATGACTAACCATACTATAAGGATATATGCTCACCTATGTTTGTAGAATTTTTTTTGTCATAGAATCTGAAACCCAAAATGCACCTCTTTTACACATCTGAGAAATGAAAGACATTATCCTTTACAATAGCCATAAATACCATGAAATATCTTAGAGTAATTCTAACCACACAAATGGAAAAACCTGTATGATGAAAACTTTAAATATTTTAAGAAAAGAAATTTATGATATACAAGAATTGAAAGGTCTCTTATTTTCTTGTGGAAGTAGAAACAAAATAGCAAAAATGACAATCTTACTGAAATCAACCTATAGATTCAATGAAAATGCACATTAAAATTATGGCAAAATTCTTCACAGACCTTGAAAGAACAATCCTCAACTTTATAAGGAAAAATAAAAATTCAGGATAGCCTAAACAATCTTATTAAGTTCTTAAACATTTTATTTTTTTAATTTGGCACATATTTTTTATACACTTTTTTATTGATATTTATTGAGCTCTATATTTTTCTCTGCTCCCCTCCCTGCCTCTCCCCTCTCCCCTTCAGTCCTCCCCCAAAGTCCCCATGCTCCCAATTTACTCAGGAGATCGTCTTTTTCTACTTTCTACTTCCCATGTAGATTAGATCTATGTAAGTCTCTCCTAATGTCCACATTGTTGTCTAAGTTCTCTGGGATTGTGGTTTGTAGGCTGGTTTTCTTTGCTTTATGTTTAAAAACCAACTATGAATGAGTACATGCGATAATTGTCTTCCTGTGTCTGGGTTACCTCACTCAAAATAATGTTTTTTAGCTCCATCCATTTCCCTGCAAAATTAAAGCTGTCATTTTTTTCTACTGTGTAGTACTATATTGTGTAAATGTACTACATTTTCCTTATCCATTTTTCGATGGAGGGGCATTTAGGTTTCTGGGTTCTGGCTATGACAAACAATGCTGCTATGAACATAGTTGAGCACATGTCCTTGTGGCACGATTGAGCACCCTTTGGATATATACCCAAAAGTGGTATTACTGGGTCTTGAGGAAGGTTGTTTCCTAATTTTCTGAGAAATGGCCACATTGACATCCAAAGGGGTTATACCAGCTTGCATTCCCACCAGCAATGCAGGAGTGTTCCCTTTTCCCCACAACCTCTCCAGCATAAGCTGTCATCAAGTATTTTTGATCTTGGCCATTCTTACAGGTACAAGATGGAATCTCAGAATTGTTTTGATTTGCATTTCTCTGATGACTAAGGATGCTGAACATTTCCTTAAGTGTCTTTCAGCCATTTTAGATTCCTCTGTTGAAAGTTCTCTGCTTAGGTTTATAAAGCATTTTTTTTATTGGGATTATGTGATCTTTTGGTGTCCAATTTCTTGAGTTCTTTGTATATTTTGGAGATCAGACCTCTGTCTGATGTGGGGTTAGTGAAGATCTTTTCCCATTCTGTAGGCTGTCATTTTGTCTTATTGACCGTGTCCTTTGCTTTACAGAAGCTTTTCAGTTTCAGGAGGTCCCATTTATTAATTGTTTCTCTCAGTGTCTGTGCTGCTGGGGTTCTATTTAGGAAGTAGTTCCCTGTGCCAGTGTGTTTAAGTGTACTTCCCACTTTTCCTTCTATAAGGTTCAGTGTGGCTGGCTTTATTTTGAAGTCTTTGATCCATCTGGACTTCAGTTTTGTGCATGGTCTGTTTTGTGATCAAAAATGACCCAGTTTTGTGATCTGGGTCTATTTTCATTCTTCTACATGTTGATATCCAGTTATGCCAGCACCACTTGTTAAAAATGCTTTCTTTTCTCCATTTGATATTTTTTACTTCTTTATCAAAGATCAGGTATTCAAAGATGTGTGGATTGATATCCGGGTCTTCTATTCGGTTCCATTGGTCCTCCTGTCTGTTCTTATGCCAATACCAGGCTGTTTTCAGTACTGTAGCTCTGTAATAGAGTTTGAAGTCAGGGATTGTGATACCTCCAGAAGTTCTTTTATTGTACAGGGTTGTTTTGGCTATCCTGGGTTTTTTGCTTTTCCAAATGAAGTTGAGTACCGTTCTTTCAAGGTCTTTGAAGAATTTTGCTGGGCATTGCGTTGAAACTGTAGATGGCTTTTGGTAAGACTGCCATTTTTACTATTTTACTATTTTATATTTTACTATTTTAATTCTGCCTACCTAAGAGCATGGAATATCTTTCCATTTTCTCGTGTCTTCTTCAATTTCTTTCTTCAAAGACTTAAAGTTCTTGTCATACAAGTCTTCCACTTGTTTGGTTAGATTTACTCCGAGCTATTTTATGCTACTTGTGCTATTGTGAAGGGTGTTGATTCTCCCATTTCTTCCCCAGCCCTTTTATCATCTGTGTACAGGAGGGCTACTGATTTTTTTTAAGTTAATTTTGTATCCTGCTACAATGCTGAAAGTGTTTGTGAGTTGTAGAAGTTCCTTGGTAGAATTTTTAGGATCGCTTATTTAAACTATCATATCATCAGCAAACAGTGAGAGTTTGACTTCTTCTTTTCCAATTTATATCCCCTTGATCTCCCTTTGGTGTCTTATTGCTCTAGCTCGGACCTCAAGAACTATACTGAACAGATATTGAGAGAGTGGACAGCCTAAACAATCTCAAAATTCTGTACAATCAAGGAACTTCTGAATGCATCACAATCTCTGACCTTAAAACTTCACTACAGAGCCACAGTACTATAAATAGATTAAAAACAGATATGAAGATCAAAGGAACTGATATCAATCCACCTTGGATATGAATCCACATGCCTACAAACAGCAGATTTTTTACAAAGAAGCAAAATTGTGAAATGGAAAAGAAGAATATTTAACCTGTTTGTTTATTTTTAATTGTCCTAAAGCCGTAGTTTTTTGAGGCTACCTTTTTTTAAACCTGCCTTTTAGCTTTTAGCTGAAGTTGGGCCACATGGCAGGGGGTAGGACACAGACTCCCTCTGTCTCCCAGTCTGCCATCACAAGCTCTGGTGGGCATAGCTGCACCAATTTTTAACTATCTTTTTTATTTTAACTTGTTATCATAAAATTAAGAGAATTCCTGAATCCTCTCCTCTTTCTATTAGCTGACTCTGGGCTACTGACTGTGTGGAGTTAAATTTGTTCTCTAAACTTACTCCTGCTTGCCTTCTACCCACAGGTGGGTTAGATTTAACTGGCTACTACGCCTGCACATGCGCCTCAATCTCAGCAGTAATCCCTAGATTACTAATCCCTAGGTGATTCTTGGGCCAAAAGCCATATTCCCTTCACTTTTTTAAAACCCGTTTAGCAAGCAATAAAAGTTGCATTTCTGCGACTATCAAGCTTACAGACTCTAAATATCTTGTCTTTGTTTTTGCTTCATTCTAACTTCCTTTAGCTATCAACATATAACTGAATACTTTTTTTTATCCCACATATATATTACAAAGTTTTACTCCCAATTTAAATTTTGTCCTTTTTCTCTATACTTTTTTAAATTTTATTCTCTGTTTTTGAGCGCTCCTATCATGTATCCATCTGTGGTTCAATTTTCTCTCACAGGTTCCTCACATTCTCCTCCATACGTCTGGTCACTTCTTCCATGTTTTGGGGGGTTCGCAATCAGCCCCACATTGGGCGCCATTATGTCCTGGTCCGATAGCAGCCTGGAAAATGGGTTATCTCTCTGGACCAGCGTGGAAGCACAGGAATAAAGACACAACTCACATGGCTTTATCGAGAGGGAGATTCTCAGTGATCCCTCATGATATCCTGAGTTCACATCCTGAAAATATTCCTCTCGTTTATCCTCCAAACAGCCTTATATATCAAAACATAAACCGAGGGGAAAATTCATTAGCGTTCTGTTTCCTAGGTAGCCAGGTAAATGGCTTTTAGTTACGTCCACATCTACCTATGCCTGCTGTCACATCTTCCTGCTCTGTATACTAGCTCTGTCACATAGGCCTGAATTAGCATCTCTATTACGGCACCCTCCAAATTACAAAGGAGCATAACAACATCCTGAACCTTTGTTGGAGTAGCAACAGCCTGTCTGGAAGGCTATCTCTGGTGCAAACTATGGCTTGAGAGCCTGGCTGCCATACCATATAGAAATATGGGCCTACATGACTCTAACGAATTCTCGTTTAGATTTTTTCAAATATATAAAAGCCAGAGCAGGAAGAACACTGAAATACATTTCAATATGCAATAGGAAAGCAGGAAGATTTTCACACAAACTAGTAAATGTGCCACCAAACATAATTTCCAACTGGAAATTTTTAAGCATTGGAATGAAAAAGGCTAGCCTGAAGTACAGTAGGTAAGTAAATAACTAAGGAAAGAAAAGCACCAGAGAAAATAAAAGGCAGAGTGCTAGGAGAAAATAATTAACTCTTCCCTTAAGGCTTCTACATGGGTCTGATTACAAAATCTCTCAGTGATATTAAAATCAGAGAACTGTTCAAACTCTTTCTATAAAATGCCACATATTGGGCTATAGAGATGGCTCAGCAGCTAAGGAGCACCTGTGGCTCTTGTAGAGGACAGCCTGGGTTCAGTTCCCAGAACCAACATAGTGATTTACAACCATCTATAATTCTAATTCCAGGGGATCCAAAATCCTCTTCTGATTTCACTGAGTACCAGGCACACATGTTGTACCATACCTATACATAGCTATACATGCAAACATTTATACACCTAAAATAAAAACATCTAAAAATAAAAAATTCTAAATGCTATATATTTACATATAACCCAGCCACATTCCCCTATATACTTTAAATAAGCATTAGTTTACAATATCTATCGTACTATTAATGCTATGTAATTGCTTATTATTGTATTGTCTGTAAAATAAAAACAAAAAATGTCTAAAATATAAAGCACAGATAAAACAATCAAAGCAAATGGTCAGATAAGAACTGGGTGTGCCTACAGCTCATCACTTCACTCAAATGGGTTTAGAATAGTGTACTTAGCAAATTCAAGTTTAACATCTTAAAATTTTTCTGAAGTATTTTTTACCCTATTTTCAATTAGCAGGACTCAAAACTCTTAAATTCAGAGAGGCAACTATAACAAGAATCAAGTCACGTAAAAAATAAAATAGTGATAAAAAGTACTCAGTTTTTAAAATGGGCAAAGAATTGAGACATTTCTTCAAAGATATACAATGTCCAATTACACATAAAAGATGATCAACATTGTTAGTTATTACAGAGATGAGATTCAAAAGATCAAAAACAACATTTACCTGAATTATTAAAGTCAAAATGATAGCCAAAAATGAAAAGAATGTAAAGAAACCAAAATTCCTCAAATGATTAAATATAGTTATCATATAAGCAGTAATTCCATGCCTATATGTATAGGTACACACACACACATTCTCTCTCCCAGGCAAATAAAAACAAATGTTCACATGAAAGTCATTACATCAACTTCCTAACAACATTATTCATAGTTACCAAAAGGTAGAAGCAGACCAAGTATCCAGCAAATGATAAATACACAAAATGATATAACTATACAAAAGAATTTAAGAAATAAGAATTAAATACTGCACATTCAATATGAATAACACTTAAAAGCCATTTGAAACAGGGAAAAAAAATATCAATCATAAAGGCCACATATCAGCCCAGAGGTGGTAGCGCACACTTGTAAACCCAGTACGCAGGAGGCAGAGGCAGGAGGATTTGTCTGAGTATAGGGCCAATCTGATCTACAGGCAGAGTTCAGGGTTACACAGAGAAACAATATCTTCAAAAACCAAAAGTTGTAATCATACTCAATTATTTTCTTGATAATAAGTAAGCAGTACAAGTTACAAAGTAAGAGATCAGAATATATTTAATAAAAATTCAATCTTATTAACTTGGAAAGGTTAGTAAAATCCTAAAAATGAAAACAGAACATATAACAATGTGATAAATGAGGACCAAGGATTCATTCCTAGAAGAACCCCAAATCTTTACTGAATAAACACTTACCAAACCAGCAGTAAGAGAAGGTGCAGACTGTCCAAGGGATTGATTTCTCATTCGAACCAGATTTGATGCTTCTCCTGTAGACTGCCAAGTTACCTGTCCCACACTGCTGTGTACACTGCTGGACAAAGGGAGCAGCTGCTTACCTTCAAACACAAGGCAGAAAACATTCATGTAATTTTATGGTTTTAAATGAATTAAAAAATGCAAATACAATCTTGCCAAGTGGACAAAAAATTTTGACACAAACCAAGACAGGTTCTTCCTTATCCATTCAGAATCTGAAAGGGCTAAATGTATTGATGAGAACTGCAAGTAGGATACTGAAGCAAGTGGAGTAAACTCAGTTCTCAGTAACATTTAACCACCACACGTAACATTTAACCACCACACTAACCTCACATCTGAACCCTTAATCTAGCAGTCTTAAGAGTTTTCTAAGTACTTCTAACTTCCCTACTCAAGTGCAATGAGTGATGCAGAAATACTGTTCAAAACAAGCCTGAGCTGGGTGTTAATGGTACACACAGAAGCAAGCAGATCTCTGTGAGTTTGAGGCTAGCCTGGTCTACAAAGTGAATTACAGGACAGCCAGGGCTACACAAAAGGAAAAAAGAAATAAATGAAAGCCTGAGTCTTGTAATTTCAAACGGCAAATAATGATCTATACTGTTCTTACCAGATTCCATGAGCTCAGTCTAGGTTTACCAACTACATCAATTGTACTGAAATATACGTCAAAATAGACAGTAATGTGGAGAAAAGAATTCAAGCCCAATTTGGAATACACAGTAAGTGTCAAGCCAGTCAGAAGAAAACCATCTTCGGAAGTAGGAAGGACAAATAAATGAAAGTCACCTATGAAGACTTAGCACCCAGAAGTGCAATGATTTTGCAGCTGATATACCAGTCTCATTTCCCCCTTTTCTTCATATCCTTCATATTGTTGCTATCCAAAATCAATGCGACTGTATTATTTATTTCCTTTAAAAGACATCCAATGACTTCCCAATGTTTAAAGAATTAAGTCAATTTTTTTATTATTCTAAAAAGAACTCCAAAATTCAGGTATCTTCTGGCCTCAATTCCTCTTCCTCATAATCTTCTCTCATTCAACTACATTGCTATGTCTTGCACTTTCCATTGGCTTTATCTTGATTGCTCAATTCACTTGAAATCTCTCCCTGCACCTGGCAAAATCGTATTTATTCAAAGTTTTCTTTTCTTTTCTTTTTTACAAACAAAATATGATGCCAATTCATTTGAATAGCAACCTGGTAAAAGCACATAAATTAAAGTTCAGAAGAAAAGATTCAGAACAACTACAGTGTCTGGCATGATGACATATATAGCTGTAATCCCAGCACTCAGGGTGAGAAGGCAGAACAACTGACTGAGGCCAACCTGGGCTAACAGTGAGTTTGGAAGACAGTGTAAGCTACACAGCAAAGTCCAGTACAAAACAAACATCACAAACAAAACAAAAGCACAATTTAAAAAGAATGACTTCATTGTTTAATACTCACTCCCCGTCCACCCCACCCCTACCCCCACCAAGATAGGGTCTCTCAGTGTAGCCCTGGTGGTGCTAGAAGTTGTTCTATAGGCCAGGCTGGCCTTGAACTCAGAGATTAGTCACCACTGCCCTCCTGAGTGCTGGGATTAAAAGTGTGTACCACCACCCGGCATTATGCTCAACCTTTTTACAATTAGTCTGTTTTAGTTTTTTAAAACAAATATATTAAGAACTAATTATCTTTCTTGCCTCTTGTCAAACATCTTTTCCTAAAATGTGTTTTCATAAAGTCTTTGATAAAAAATAACAATAAAGTTAAGAACATGGCTGAATGGTAGAGTGCTTCCTTAGTTATCTGTGAGGCTTTGGCTTAACATCTAACATTAGAAACAGGATTCTCCTCAAAATGTCCAAATGGGGATACTGTCTCGAGAAAGAGGGGTGCTAGATAAGCAATGTGGTTCATGCCTATAATCTCAGCACTCAAGAGGCTAAAAGACTGTAGGATCAAAAATTGAAGGGTATCTATCCTAGGTTATATATAAGGGAGATCCTATCTCACCATTAAAAGTGGGGAAGGAAACGAAGGAGAAGGAAAGAAAAGGGGAAAACAAGGGAGAGGAGGAAGGCCTGGCCAAAAGAGAGGTTTATACAAATTCAGGGGGGAAAAAAAAGAACATTTGGGTACATACCAGTAAGGGCTTGAAACTTAAGCATCAAAAACTGTCAAGAATTTGAACAAAATAAATACATAAAATGAAAGGGAAAATATGAACAAACAAAACTAGCTCTCCAGTAGAACAAGTAACACCCCATAAATGGAAAGCTCTGCTCAGTAAAGCATAGCAGAGTGACAGGTAGAGTATCGTTCACATCTAAAGTGGCTAGCACATATAAGCAAGACACTGGGTTAGATCCCCTCCAAAAAAAAAAACAAAAATGAGCACGTCTTGATCTCTCTCCTTCAGAAACTACGTTAAAAAAAAAAAGAATGAATAAAATATCAAAGACTGAAAGATATTAACTATAAAGGGACAAAATGATTATGGTAAGAACTAGCTAAATATAGCTCGGAGATACAGTATTTAAATAACATGAATAAAGCCCTGGCTTTAACTTACGGCATAGTCCCCTACTCCACAACAGAAAAAAAATAAACAAACATATAAGCAAATGAATAAACAGTAATAAATAAATTCATAAACAATAAATAAGGAGAGAAATTAAAAGTCTATAGGTAGAACATTACTAAAAAAAAACAGGAAAACAAAGATGTAAGCTATAAGCATAAAGAAAGCTGCATTAAGAAAAGTATCACTTAGCCAAGCATGGCATTGCACACTTTTAATCCCAGCACTCAAGAGGCAGAGGCAGGTGGATCTCTGTGAGGTCAAGGCCAGCCTGGTCTACAGAGTGAGTTCCAAGACAACAAGGCTATTACATAGAGAAGCCCTGTCTAAAAGTATCAGCTTGAGTAGCAAAATTTTAGGTAACTGCAATACTGACAAGTGAAAACACCTTACATGGTAACACAGACCTTTAACTCAAACACCTGGGAAGCAGAAGCAAACACAGCTATCTCCGTAAATTCTGAGGCAATCCTGGTCTACACAGCAAGTCCCAGGCCAGCCAAGGATATACAGTGAGACACTCTCTCAAAAAACAAAACAGCTGAGGCTATGGTGACACACACCTTTAATACCAGCAGTCGGAAGCAGAAGCAGGTAGATCTCTGTGAGTTGGCGTCTAGACTGGTCTAAAGAGCAAGTTCCAGGATAGCGAAATCTACACAACTCTGGCTCGAAAACACACACACACACACACACACACACACACACATACACACACACAAGATAAAGAGACAGACAGAGAGAGACAGAGAGAAGAAAACACCTAAGACATAAAGCAAGATACAAGGCTGAGAGAATGGAGAGATGGCTCAGCAGTTAACAACACAGTTCAATTTCCAAAAGCCACATGGTGGATAACAAACATTTGAAATTCAATTCCAAGGGTGTCCCACACACTCTTCTGGCCTCCATTGTGCATAGACATACCTAACAGTCAATACACTCAAAATAAAATAAATAAATCTTAAAAAAAAAAAAAGATGTGGTAGTCCTATCCCAGTCACAGAAGAAGCAAGATGTGACTGCCTCGTTGAAAAAGGTACTGAGTCCTTTGAATAACACAGATAAGAATAATGGGCTAATATAAATTTTAAGAGTTAATAAAAAGCCTGAGCTAGGGCTGGAGAGATGGCTCAGAGGTTAAGAGCATTGCCTGCTCTTCCAAAGGTCCTGAGTTCAATTCCCAGCAACCACATGGTGGCTCACAACCATCTGTAATGGGGTCTGGTGCCCTCTTCTGGCCTGCGGGCATGCATACAGAAAGAATATTGTATACATAATAAATTAATAAATATTTAAAAAAAAAAAGAAGCCTGAGCTAATGAGTAAGGCAGGCTGGAGAGATGGCTCAGAGATTAAGAGCACTGACTGCTCTTCCAGAGGTACTGAGTACAATTCCCAGCAACCACATAGTGGCTCACACCCATCTACAATGAGATCTTGTGCCCTCTTCGGGCAGGTAGGCAGAACACTGCATACATAATAAATTAAAAATAAAATTAAAAATTTAAAACAAAAGATGTAAGGCTAAAATCAAGTTATCCAAAAATGACACAGACAGACCAGGCGGTGGTGGCACATGGCTTTAATACCAGCACTCAAGAGGCAAAGACAAAAGACAGGTGGATCTCTGAGTTCGAGTCAGCCTCGTCTACAAAGCAAATTCCAAGACAGCATGAGCTACACAAAGAAATCCTGTCTCAAAAAGTAAAAATAAATAAATAAATAAATAAATAAATAAATAAATAATCCACAAATAGACTGGTCAAACAATTAATGTTCACATTTTAGAACTCTCTATCACACAGAATGTAATCAATTTAGCACTGCAAAGCATAACAAAGTTAAGGAACTAAAGAGATAGCAAGTTAAGAGAACTTGCTTCTCTTGTAAAGAACCCAAATTTGACTTATTGTGGTATTATTATTTGTATTTTAATAAATAAATTTTGCCCAAAGACCAGAGACAAAGTTAAAGTCACTAGAGGTCAGGTAATGGTGACACATACTTTTAATCCCAGAATTTGAGAAACAGAGTCAGATGAATCTCTATGAGTTCAAGGTAAACCTGGGCTACACAAGATCAATGCAGAAACAAATTCAGGTGGTGGTGGCTCACACCTTTAGTCCCAGCACTAGAGTGAATATAAAGTGAGAGGAGACATTTAGCCTGCTTAGTTTGCCTCAATTTCTTTTTTTTTTTCTGTTTTCCTCCCATTTATTTATTTTTTATTATGTATACAGTACTCTGCCTGCATGTATCCCTGCAGGCCAGAAGAGGGCACCAGGTCTCATTACAGATGGTTGTGAGCCACCATGTGGTTGCTGGGAATTGAACTCAGGATCTTTAGAAGAGCAGGCAGAGCTCTTAACCTCTGAGCCATCTCTCCAGCCCGTTTGCCTCAATTTCTGTCTGCTTAGCTTAAACCTCAATTTCTGTCTCTGGGTTTTATGATTTGTGCTACATTGATTCCCAACACTTGTAAAGCAGATCACAACTAACTATAACTCTGATTCCAGGGGACCCAACACCCTCGTCTGACCTCCTTGGAGATCAGGCACACAAGTGGTAAACAAAAATACATGCAAGGAAAACATTCACACATATAAAATAAAAGTTTTAAACCTAAAGAAAAAAAAATTTCCAAGCCCAGTATGGTGGTGAACTCCTATAATCCCAGCACTTGAGAGACAAAGGCAGGTGGATCTTTGTGAGTCTTTTGTAGCCCTAGTCTACAGAGTGAGTTTCAGGCTAGCCAGGGATACATAGACAGGGATACACACCCTGTCACAATACATACATACATACATACATACATATATACATGAATAAAATACATAAAATAAAAAAATAAAAAAGGTGTAGCACTAATAATAAAAACCCAGAGACATTTGGGGTTCAAGCTGAAGATGAGAAAAGCAAAGCAGTCAACCGCTAGAGAAGTCTTATCTCTACCAAGGCTGGGCAACTGCAGACTGAGCCCTGAGCCTCAGTCTCCTCTTGTCTTATATTTCCCTTTAGTGATAGGATTAAAGGCATGTGACTTCCTAGTACTGGGATTAAAGGTATGAGCCACCATCATCTGTATCTGTTTCTGCACTGGTCTTGTGTAGCCCAAGGTGGCCTTGAACTCCACCAGAGGTAGAAATCCATCTGCTTCTGTCTTCCAAATCTTGGGATCAAAGGTGTGTGACCACAACTGCCTGGCCTCTAATGGCTTAGTTTTACCCTTTGATTTTCAGGCAAGTTTTATTTATTAAAACATAAATAAAATATCACTATAAAAAGGGGCTGGAGAGATAATTCAGTGACTAATACTGCTTGCTGCTCTTCCAGAGAACCAGAATTTGATTCTCTTCCTGGCACCTACTTAGCCAATTCGGACCCTCTTTAACTCCACTCCCAGAGGATTCTTCTCTCTTCTCAGAAGAGGTGAGGATTCCCACACCTCTTCTGGCCTCCTCTGGCAACAGGGATGCATATGGTGCACAGACATATATTCAGGCGAAATATTCACACACATAAAATAATAAAACAAACATTTTTTTAAAAGAAATTTAACCACTTAAATTTTAAAATAAAACTGAAAGGCTTAGGCATGGTAGCTCAGACCTTTACTTTCAGCACTCATAGGGGAGGATCTATAAGTTCCAGACTAGCCTGAAATAAAAATTGTACGTGTACACAAATACATATGTATATGAGGCAAGCATGTATGTGAAGAACAGAGGACAACCTTGCGTGTCTTTCCTCATGTACCATCATCCACCGGAATTTGTGTGTGAGAGAGGCAAAGTCTCTCAGTGGCCTGGAGTTCACCAAGCACGTAGGTTGTGCATTTGACAATTCAGAAACTCCAGGAGCCTCCACAGGACTGGGATTCTAAGTGATGCCACCATACATGGCCTAGCCAACTTAGTTATCCCACCAGCCTCTACAGTTTTCTTTTTTTAACATTTTTAAAATTTATTTAAATTATGAGTATGAGTGCTTTGCCTTCGTGTATGCGTATGCATACCTGGTGCCTACAGCAGCCAGAAGAGTCAAATATATCCCTAGAACTGGAGCTACAGAAGGCCACGAGGTGGCCGAGATCAAACAGTACTCATAACTTCTGAACCATCTATCCAGCCCATTTTATTTTGCTTTGATTTCCTTTTTTTTAATTAATTTATTTAGTTAGTTACGGTTTTTCAAGACAGTGTTTCTCCATGTAGCTCTGACTATCTTGGAACTCACTCTGTAGACCAGGCTGGCCTCACCACCTGCTTCTACCTCCCAAGTACTAACTAGGATTAAAAGTGTACACGACCACAGTCTAGCTTTTTGTTTTAATTCTTAACTCAAACTCTATTTATAGGGCTACTGAAATGCCTCAAGAAGTACAGGGACTTCCAGAACAGCATGGCAGAGAACTAATTTCTAAAAGTTGTCCTCTAATCTCCACATGCACACCATGGCATACACCACACACATATACAAATCAGTTCTTTTTTAAAGTTCAATTTATCCACCTGTTCATAAAAGATGAGCAGAGTTCTATGAAAAAAGAGCAGAAGGAACACAATGAAAATGGCAGCACAGTAAGGCAGTAAGGCCAAGGGGAATAATACCACTGAAAGGGAACTGAGAAAAAGAATTGAGAACTGTTTACTGTTGGGAAAGGAGTACAACAGGACATTTTCTTCTCTACCTATCTTCTCTACTGGCCATACACCTTTTTTTCATAGTCTATTGATTGATTAAAATTATACTGTATCTAAACTATTTTCCACCTGAACCAAGACTTTTTTTATAATTTTGTACCTTGGATTTTATAAATGTCTTTTCTTTGGAGGAGGCAGAAAGGCAATTAAGCAAGTATGGAATTTTACTAGGGTTATAGCTCAGTGGCAAAACATAAACAAGGCCCTGGATTTTTTTCAGCACAGCCGGGGGATAGGTGTAGGGGTGGAGGTGGAAAACTGGGTAGTGAGGCTGGGAAGGATGTGAATCTACAAGTTATAAAAGGAGAAAAAAGTCATACTGAAGTAGCCAGGAGTACTAGTTAGTCAACTGATGTTCAGGTGGCTAGCATTCAGAGAATCTATAAAATAGCAGAAAGAAATAACGGCATTCTATACAATAATATAAAAGAAGAGGCTCTCAAGATGCTAAGGCAATTGATGTATCATTAAATACTAACAACAGTCCCACAATTATGCCTCATGCCCCCTTTTCAGTGCTGGAGGCTGGAGACTGAAGCCAGGGTCTACGCACACTAAGCACACTGTCTACCACACACTAACACATGCATTTCCCACATTTCATTAAAAGATCAAGTCTGGTATTTACCTGACAGGCTTCCTCTCCGTAATTTACAGTCATCCTGACTAAGTTGTCGATGGAGTTTAGCTTTTCCAGTAGGTGAAAATATGTCAGGATTACTAAGCTTCCTGAAGAGCAGGGGACTAAGTCCAGTAACCACATCCTTCAACGAAAAAAGGAATAAACATGAAACCTTAGTATCTTTTCTAAAGAACTTTATATTAAACACCTATACAACATTAATTCTAATAAAAAAAAAAGTACCATTAGAGCTGGAGAGAAGGCTCATTAGCTGAGAAATTAGCTGCTTTCCCACAGGACAGGAATTTAATTCTCAGAATCCAAAAGGCATTTTACAACCATCTCTAACTCCAATCCCAAAGATATCCTCTTCTAGTCTCAATAGGCACTGCATACACATGGTATACAGATATACATTTAGGCAAAATATCCATGCATATAAAATACCAATTTTCAGCACTTGGGAGATAGAGGCAGACAGATCTCTGTGAGTATGAGACCAACCTGGTAGGCAAACTGAATTCCAGGACAGCCAATGCTACACAGAGAAGCTCTGTCTCCAAAAAAAAAAAAAAAAAAAGGAACAAATTTAAAAAAAAAAAACATTTATTCAGTTACTAGAGGGGACATGCATATGGCACAGTACAAGTATAGAGGTCAGAAGACAACTTTCAGGAATCCATTTTCTCTTTCCATTGTGTGGGTACAAAAATTAGAACTTGGTCATTGGGCTTGGCAGCAAGTATCTTTACTTGCAGATTCCTCTTGTTGGCTCAAAAAGTACTGCAATAAACACTGATGTACAAATACCTCTGATAGATTAACTTGAAATCTTTTAGGTAAATACCCAGGAGTGATACAGCTGCATCAGAAACATATTTCTTTTTTTTAAGATTTATTTATTTATTATGTATACAGCATTCTGTCTGGATATATGCCTACAGGCCAGAAGAAGGAGCCAGATCTCATTATAGATGGTTGTGAGCCATCGTGTGGCCGCTGGGAATTGAACTCAGGACCTCTGGAAGAGCAGCCAGTGCTCTTAACCTCTGAGCCATCTCTCCAGCCCCAGAAACATATTTCTTATATATAACTTACTGTGCTATTCGAGGACATGAACTATTAACTATGAAATGCCAAAGGGAACAGTGAAAAAATCAGATCAGAAGATGATTTAGGACATTTTGATAAAATGAGCGCAATTCTGTTTAAATATTTCTTTCTATTCTCTCTCTCATCACCACTTCTATCATGAGATACATAGCAATAAGTGCCCTTACAAGACAAATCAGCCAGCACTTTGAGCTCAGACACCCCAGGCTCCAGAACTGTTAAAATTTATTTATATTAGCCAGGCAATGGTGACACATGCCTTTAATTCCAGCACTAAGGAGGCAGAGACAGAAGGATCTCTATGAGTTCAATGTCAGCCTACTCTACAAAGTGAGTTTCTGAACATCCAGACTGTTACAAAGAGAAACCCTGTCTGGAAAAAACAAAAAGCATTTATATTGTTTTTAAGTTAACTGGTTTATGCTGTGAGATAATGTTCTTATACAATGTAAAGATTCGTTACTCATATTGGTTTAATAAAATGCTCATTGGCCAGAAGTCAGGCAGGAAGTATAGGCATGGCGAACAAAGAATTCTGGGAAGAAGAAAGGCAGAGAGAGTTGCAGTCATCAGCCAGATGTTCAGGAAGCAAGATGAGAATGCCTCACGCAGTAACTGTACCAAGCCACGTGGCTAAACATAAGAATTACAGGTTAAGTTGTAAGAGCTAGTTAATAATAAGCTTGAGCTAACAGCCCAAACAGTTTATAATTAATATAAGCCTCTGTGTGTTTCTTTGGGACTGAACAGCTGCGGGACCAGGCAGGACAGAAACTTCTGTCTACAGGTTTAAAGTATTTTATGATAGCAAACCAAATACACTAAAACAAAAGGTTTGGGGATATAGAATAATGCCTCAGTTAAGAACAGTTACTGTTCTTGCAGAGGACTTGGGTTCAGTTCCCAGAACTTACATGGAAGACTGAAGAGGCACACCAATGCCACAGTGAACATGTGTAGGTCAAAGAAAAACGTGTAGGACTCAGTTCTCTCCTTCCACAACAGGAGTCCCAGGAAGCAAACTCAGACCATCAAGTGTGGCAGCAAGTACCTTTACCCATAAGGCAGCTCAAGAATGTTATCTGATTTTAAGATTATCTGTTTTCAGAGTATTAGGCTTATTTGCTTGCTTTCAGAACTTTTGGTTTGTTCATCTGCTAATCTTTGTCTTCTGCCACTGCTCTAGCACCTAATTTTGCATTTTTCTGCAAATTATGTTTACTACAATATTTCTTGGTTGAGGAGTTTTTTGAGTACCTGATTATAAGGATGCTGAAAAGACACTTGCCCCATTGATCCCAACAGGGTGAAGGTAACAAGGAGGAACACCTCCATAAGGTGTTATTGCCTCACATCAAAACCAAATAAAACATACCCCACTATTCAACGGATGGGAGAAACTTTATTGGCTCAGCCAAAAAGATACACATAGGGTTAATTAATGTAGTGTCTTGAGCCTTCTCATGTTCCCAGAACTGAGCAGGACAAGCCCATGTTTCAGTAGTAGGAAGCAACCCTAGGGATCAAGAAATGAGAGCCATTCTAAAAGGCAGCACATAAATTTCATCCAACACAGAGATCTCAAGTCAGTATAGAAAAGCTAACAACCTTCGTAAGTACAAAACAGAGGAAGAGAAAATTATTGGGAAAAAATATGCCAGTTGATACACCAGCTGATTTCCTATACGATAACTGTATTGATTTGAGTTGCAAAAATTTGAGTTGCAAAAAAAAAGTTGAGAAGAAAAAAAAAAAACAGAATAATCTGGGAAACACTGATATTCCTGAGCTGGGTTTTTTGGAGTTTTTCATGTGGGAAACCCTTCTGAATGCTGTGAATGTCTTATTATCATTGGTTAATAAAGAAGCTAATTTGGCCAATAGCCAGGCAAAATAGAGCCACACAGGAAGACCAAACAAAGATACAGGGAAAAAGAAAGCAGAGTCAGGGAGACACCATAAAGCTATTGAAGGAGTAAGATGCCAGAACACTACCAGTAAGTGACAGCCACGAGGAAATACACATAACTAGTAAGAAACTAGTAAAAATTAGGAAGCAAGATGTGAGTAACGAGTCACGAGCCTTGTGGTAAAACATAAAATAATAAAAAATGGGTTAATTTAAGTTGTAAGAGCTAGGTAATAATAGCCTGAGTTAATAGGCCAAACAGCTTCTAATTAGTATAGGTTTCTGTGTGATTACTCAGGACTGGACTACAGGGAAATGAAAACATTACCTCCCAGTTACAGATTTCTATTCCTGCTGCTATTTGTTATCACACATAGGCAATAGACTTTAATTCAAAAGCATCTAAAAAATCATGAAGCTGGTAATTTACAAAAATAGCCTTTTGCTTAGATTTTCTGTACTTTATTTCTATTTTATTATTTTATTTATTTATTTTATTATTATTTAATAATATTTTATTTCTATTTTGTGCACACTGATGTATTGCTTATATGTATGTATGTGTGGAGGATACTGGAGCCCATGGAACCGGAGTTACAGACAGTTGTGAGCCTCCATGCGGTTGCTGGGAATATAACCCAGGTCCTCTGGAAAAGCAGCCAGTACTCTTAATCACTGAGCCCCAAGAGATTTTTAAATTTCTTCTAAGTTAAAAGATGTTAATACCTAGGAAGCCAGCTGTGGTGTAAAGGCATCTTCTCTTTAATTAGCTCTATAATGGAGATAGACTCAAGTCAGTATAACAAGCTACAGCTCTTATCTTACTTTTACTGGTTCTTCTGACCTCTCAGAGATAGCTAAAACTTTTCTACTTTATTCTTACTAAACACACTGATTTGCTGTAATTGCGTCATATATGTTCCTGATAACTGTTTTCATTTATTTGAAGCTTTTTTAATGCATCACCATGAGACTAAAATAGCATGGGCAGGGACTAGAAAGACAACTGAGTGGTAGTACTTGTCTAGATGGCTCAGCAGTTAAGAGCACTAGCTGCTCATCCAGAGAACTTGGGTTAGATTCCAGACACTCAACTTAGTAATTCAATCATCAATAACTGAAGTTGCTGGGAATCAGATGCCCTCTTCTGGCATTTTGGGCACCAGGCACACTCGTGGTGCACAGAAATACATGCAAGCAAATTCCCATACACATAAAACATTTTATTTATTTATTTATTTATTTATTTATTTTTGAGGCAGGGTTTCTTTGTGTAGCCCTGGCTGTCCTGGAACTCTTTTGGTAGGCCAGGCTGACCTCAAATTCAGAAATCTGCCTGTCTCTGCCTCTCAGAGCTGGAAATTAAATGTACAATCATGTCTGAATCTAAAAGAAAAATAAATTAAGAAACACTGTGAACAAAACTGCTGTACCCAGGGCTAGAAAGAGGACTCAGAGGTTATACTGTTCTTACAGAGGATCTGAGTTTGGTTCAAAGCACCAATATCAGACAGCTCACGACCGCCTGTAACTCTATAAGCTAATTCATTAGCATTGTGTTAAGTGAATATTATCACAATCTAACAAAAGATTATAATTAAGGCCTCTTGAGTGTAGAAGTAGACAAGATCTGCTGTACCAAAAGCTAAAGGGAAACAAGTTTTTTCAGATTTTCTATCAGGCTTGGGGAGCAAGGCCTTTTCTTGTATTCAAAATTGTTGTGACTCAGAATTCTGTGGGTACTTAAGAAATAAATGGAAACTAAAACTCTACAACTACACCGAGGTTGGAGATCCACAGCAGAGAATAGCTAGAAGTTGAGAAAACATGACTTTCCTTCCTCCTGAGCATCTACATAATGTTCTCAGCCCTCTAGCAGTTACACAAAGGCCTGTATATAACTGAGTCTGCAAGTAATACACTACTGAAAGTGACTATACTGGCCATCATCCAGTTTCCTCAGCTGACCTCTGCAAGAACCTGGACAGAGAATGGAAAAGTGTGTATTAGTCTAGGTCATTCTGAATGTATCTGTTACAGCAACCAGTGTTTCCTAACTAATATAAAGGCTGAAGCCTGAGCTAGAATAACAATGTCCCTTTCTTTTACTAGTCAAAGGCAGTAACTAAATATCCCAGGTTTACCTGAACAAAATCACATTAACATTCCTTTGAAATAACTATAAAAACTATTACCAACTATATCTAAATGCTCTACTTCATAAATCATTCCTAAATACCTAGCAGAAAGCCTAACAATACTAGAAAGTAGCTCTACATTGGTGAAACACAGGCAGAGGTACTACGCAGTGAATTAATCTCCACTCAATTAAGTATTAAAGGATTTTGCAACAGCTCAATTTCTTCCTAAGTGAGCACCGCTAATACTATAGTATGTCACAGCTGAGAGACTACCTCAGAATTTAGAAATGAGGGCCTCTAGAGCTTTGATCTTAATTACATTCTCAAACCAAGGGAGACATATCCCATTCTAAGACAATTTCATTTTCTTTTCTTTTTTTTTTGGGGGGGGGCCGCTGTTTTTTTTTGAGACAGGCTTTCTCTGTGTAGCCCTGGCTGTCCTGGAACTCACTCTGCAGACCAGGCTGCCCTAAAACTCAGAAGTCTTACTGCCTTTACATCCCTGAGTACTGGAATCAAAGGTATGCACCACTATCACCCAGAGTAAACTTTCAACAATTGGTTCTCTCTTTCCTTTTCTTTGAGGCAGAGTTTCTAGGGAGAGAGACCTTTTTTATTTTTTTTAAATTTATTTATTTATTTTGGTTTTTTTCGAGACAGGGTTTCTCTATAGCTTTGGAGCCTGTCCTAGAACTAGCCCTTGCAGACCAGGCTGGCCTAGAACTCACAGAGATCTGCCTCTTTAAGGCAGGGTCTCTCTTAACTGTTTCTGCTGAATTTCATACTTCAAGCTAGACAGATGAGCTTCTGGATGATTATATTTCTACCTCCCACCCTGCCCACTGTAGTGCTTCAACTACAGATATTCATTTTACACTGGTTCCAGGTATCTAACTTGTGGAGGCCCGGAAATGTGAGCCTATTTCCACACTGGCCAAACGTCAGAGTTTGGAACCCTAGTTCCTCTACCTCAAACAAAGGTCTCACGTCCATATTAATCAGATGGTTCTGCACTCTCAAGGTTATTGCCACTCAAAATATGACCATATCAATAGAAGATATAAAATCAAAAAGAGGGATGGAAAGATGGTTCAGCCATTAAAAATTAAAAAACATTGGCTTCTATTACAAAAGACCCAGGTTCAATTCCCAGCACCCACATGGCAGCTCACAACTGTCTGTAAATCCAGTTCCAGAGGATCCAACACCCTCACACAGACATGAAGGCAGACAAAACATCAATGCATAAAAAACAAAAATTGAAAATAGAAAGAGAAAAGGAAGTAGCCACAAGAATAATTTTGGAAAGGGTACTCCAGAAAGATTTTTTTGGGGGGGGGGTGTTGAAACAGGGTTTGTCTATGTAGCTTTAAAGTCTGTCCTGGAACTAACACTCTCTCTCTCTCTCTCTCTCTCTCTCTCTCTCTCTCTCTCTCTCTCGACCAGGTCAGCCTTAATTCCTAGAGATATATCCACCTGCCTCTGCCTCCCAAGTGCTGGGATTAAGGGCATGTGCAATCACTGTCCGGCCCAGAAAGGTTTCTTTAAGAAACATTATCTCAACAGACATGAACAAAATAAGAAAGCCAGTTATATATAACCAGCTGGAAAAGGGCATTTCAGGTACAGAAATCAAGTGGAAAAACTCCTAAAGTTATAATTTTGTAAAAATGTTCTCAAGTAGAAAAGAAATGCTTAATATACTTGGAGACCACCAAGGTCTAACTAGAACTAGTTAACACAAATGAAGAAATGAAGCCAAAGAAGGCCAAGAGCCAGATTACAGGAAGTCTTATAGGACAAAGTCATCAGCATTTTGGACTTTGATCTAAATTGTAATGGAAATAACCATAATATTTTTCAGTAGAAAAGTGACAAGTTCTTAATTAAGATTTTATAATGATTTGCTACATGCAAAATATCACAGAAGAAATAGACCAATAATGATAGAGATTAGAGAGAATGCTCAACAGTTAAGAGAACTGGTTGCTCTTCCAGAGAGGTCTCAGGTTCAATTCCCAGAACCACAAGGCAGCTCACACCTGTAACTCTGGTTCCAGGGGATCCGACACCCTCACACAGACATATATGCAGGCAAAATACCCATGCACATAAAAATAAAACACTGAAAATAAGTGAACAGAACTAGAAGATGAGTTAAGAGGTTTACAGTAACTTAAATGAAAGATAAGACAACTCTATAGTCTTGGGGGTGGGGGTTCAAAACTGGGTCTCTCTGTGCATATAGCCTTGGCTGTCATTGTACTCACTCTGTAGACTAGGTTAGCCTCAAACTCACGGAGATTCACCTGCCTCTCCCTCCCGAACGCTGAAATTAAAGGTATAGCCTTATAGAGTAATGATGGAAACAAGAAGGGCAGCTTCTTCAATCTGAATGTAGTAACTAACAGACATGTGAAATGAAAGATTAAGAACAGAATCATAGGGCCAACTGTTATGATCTGCTGGCCTGGTCTGTCACCTGTGTACCCTGTCCCTTTAAGAGACAAGTCCCACCCTCTCCAAACCCCACCCCTTCCAATGAGGGAAGCAGATGAATATCTCCCCTTCTCCAGCCTGTGCTTTCTCTCTCCCCAACCCTCAGCCCTCTCTGCCTCTCACTTCCTCCTTTTCCCCTTCCCCCTTTCCTTTTCCCTCCATAACCCACTAAATAAACTCTATACCCATAGTCTCTCTCTGCATGGCATATCTGTCTCTCTGCTGCGGTCTCCCACCTGCCAAGGCCTCAGGGGACTCACCGAGCCCCAGGTGGCCCACCACGGGTCCCTTGTGGAACTTGCTGCCCCTCATGGGACTACCACCCCTTGTGGGGCTGGCCCTCTCCCCCACCCCCCCCACCCCCGCTTATATCTTTAAAAAAGAATAACACCAACAGACTGACTCAGTGGGTAAAGGGCTTGTCATACAGCCTAATTCCTGAGTTCAATTTCAGAATCCACATAGGAGAATCAACTCCTTAAACTTGTCCTGTGACCTCCACATGTTATGCAGAGGTACAAGCATAGCCACACACATACAAAAGCACACAGTGAGGTGGTCTTAATGAAAAAAGGATCCCATAGGTTCATACAGAGTGGCACTTTAGAAGGTTGGGAATAGGTGTGGCTCTGTTGGAATAAGTATAACACTGGGGGGCAGGCTTTGGGGTTTCAGAAGCCCAAGCCAGGCCCAAGGTCACTCTCCCTTCCTGCTGTCTACCCATCTGGATCAGAACCCTCAGCTCCAGTACCATGTCTGCCTGCAAACCACCATGACAATAATGAACTAAATCTCTGAACCTGTAAGCAGCCCCAATTAAACATTTTCCTTTATAAGAGTAGCCGTGGTCATGATGTCTCTTCATAGCAATAAAACCCTAACTAGGACAGATAAATAATTTTAAGTTTTATAAAAAGAAACGAAACTGATCAAATCAGTACTTCTTAGGTTTAAGCAGAAAGATTGAGTCTAAGACCATCCTCTGCTATTTAATGAATCCTTGGCTGATCTGGGCTACATAGTAAGACCTTGCATCATCAACAGTAACAACAATAATTTATGGTAAGATTTCTTATCTGTGAAAGATTCTTGCTGCTCTTCACAAGGAATGAAGTTGAATATCCAACAGGACGAACTTCTCAGGCACCTGAACTCATGTGTACATACTCACACATAGACACACACATATACACATAATCAAAATTTTTTTAATCTATGACAGCTTCCAATACTTGGGTCTGAATAAATTAATGAACATGAACAGTGGTACTATTTGGGGACATGGGAAAGTTTGGGAATATACAAACTGGTAAATCAACATCAAGCTAGTTTAAGCAAGATAAAGAGATGGTTCAGTGATTAAGGTTACTGGCTGCTCTTGCATAGGACTGGGGTTCAATTCCCAACACCCATATGGAGGCACACAAACATCTGTAACTCCAGTTCCAGGAGATCTAATACCATCTTCTGACCTTTGTGGGAAACAGACATGCATATGTCACAAAGACATGCAGGAAAAACACCCATACACACATAAAAATAAATCCAAAAGAAAAAAAAGTTTTGGCTTTTTGTTTTGTTCTAGTTTAGTTTTTGAAGACAGGGTTTCTCTATGTAATAGCTCTAGCTGTCCCAGAACTTGCACTGTAGACTAGACTGGCCTCAAACTCAGAGAGATCCACCTGCCTCCATCTCCTAAGTGCTGGGATAAAAGGCATGTTGTACCATCATGACTAGCCTTTTTTTCTTTAAAGATCCTTTTCCCAGCTGGAAATGGTGGTGGTGGTGGTGGTGGTAGTAGCGGTGGCCCACGCCTTTAATGCCTTTAATCTGCCCACTCAGAGGAAGAGGCAAGCTGATCTCTGTGAATTCAGGGCCAGCCTGGCCTGCAAAGCAAGTTCCAGACAGACAGGACTGTTATACAGAGAAATCCTGTCTCGAAAAAAATAAAAAACAAAGAAAAAATGAACAACAACAACAAAAAGGGGGAGGGGCTGAAAGAATATGACAAATTAGTCAAGTCTGTTTTAAAAGTAAAGTTGAAAAGAATCATTCAGTGAAAAAATAAAACTCGGTGATGTTAAATATGAAAAAATTACTGTAAAAACAAATTTAAGCAATCTTTTGTCTAAGATAGCTCTCACTACATAGCTCTGGCTGGCCTATAACTTACCAGGCTTGTACCATCATACCTAGTAAAAGTTTTAATTAACACATAACTATGTGAATTTATGAGATACAATACAGTTTTAATACATTTCTGTGGTATATAATGATCAAATTAGGACAATTAACACAGCCATCACCCCAAGTATTTATGGTGAAACACAAAACTTTCTATTTTTAGGTAAAGAATACATTGCTAACTGTATCTTACTGCATAAAGAACACATGATTTTTTGTTTTGGTTTGGCTTTTCAGGACTGGGTTTCTTTATGAAGGCCTAGCTACATAAAGAAACAAGATATATAGGATATCTGCCTGCCTCTGCCTGCCAAATCCTGGGATTAAAAGCATGCACCACCACCACCCAGGACAACACTAGAATTTATTTCCAACTCCAAGTTTATAACTACTGATCAATCTCTCCTTATCCCTCTACCTTCATTAAACTTTAGAAACTACTATTTTCTGTTGCCTTGAGACTGACTTTGTTTCAAATTCAACATGTGAGAAACCACAGTACTTGTCTTTCTGTGCCATATGCCTTCCAGGTTTAACCATTGCAAATTATAAGCTTCCATCTTTTCACAGCTTAAGTGTGTATGTACACATATCACATTTTAACTGCTGATAGGCAAATTGATTCCCTATCTTGCCTATTCTGAGTTACCATAAACATGGAGTTGGTGTTTTCTCTTAGATATACAGACTTCATTTCTCTTAGATATACAGACTTAATTTCCTTTAGATATAATCCCAATAATAGGATTGCTGAGTTTACAGAAGTTCTCATTTTAGTGTTTTGTTTTTTAACTCTGGTACTATGATTTCAACCAAAAGCCTAACATATGCTAAGCATGTATAACACCACTGAGCAATAGTCTCAACATATTTGTCCTTTTGCAAAATCTCCATACTATTGGCTATAGTGACTGTACTAATTAACATTCCTATCAACAGTCTGTTTACTTTTCTTTACATGCTCCACAGTACCTGTGTTCTTTAATCACAACCATTGAAATGAAAGGTATTCTATGAGTTTGATATACATTTGCCTAATATTAATGATGCTAAGCATTTTATCATATAATTACTAGCCTTTTACATGTTACCTTTTGAGAAATGTCTAGTCAAGTCTTTTGTCCATTTTTATCATTATTTGGGATTTTTCAGTTGAGTTCCTTATGTATTCTGGATATTAACCCCTAAGTCAGATTATTAGCAAAGTCTTTTGCTGTAGGATAACCCTTTTGTATGCTATGAATTTGTTTTATTACCATTGGTTAGTTTTTAAAATAGCTGATTTTGCCTATAGCAAGACAGAAAAAAGCCAGGTGGGAAATCCAAGCAGAAATATAGGAAGAGAAAGGTGGAGTCAGGTAAAGCCACGAGACACGTGGCAAAACATAGATTCATAGAAATAGGTTGACTTAAATTGTAAGAGCTAGTTAGTAATAAGCCTATGAAATAGGCCAAATAGTTTGTAACTAATATTAAGCCTCTGAGTGATTATTTTAAAAGTGGCTGCAGGACCAGGCAGGACAAAAAAGCCTCTGTTTACAGTCTTTTCCCATTACCTAAGTTGTCTCTTCACTATTTCCATTACTGCGAGGAGCTTTCAATCTAATATAACTCATTTATCTATTTTTGCTTGTGTTGCCAGAGCTTTAAATCTTATCCAAAAATCCTCGCCTGGTGCAGTGTCATGAAGTATGACATTCACACATTTTTCTAGTAGCTACAGGTTTTGCATTTAACTTCTTTAATATAGTCTGAGTTGATTTTTATATGTGGAGTTAAGGGGTAGGAAAAGGGTCTAGTTTACTTCCATGTGCATATTCAACTGTTACGGCACCACTTACTAAAGAGACTACCCCTTCTTCAATGTATGCACTTAACATCTTCATCAAAAATCAGTTAGTTGTATAACAAGGTGGTGGTGGCACATGCATTTAATCCCTGTACTTAGGAGGTAGAGGCAGGCTGATATCTGAATTTCAGACCAGCCTTGTCTGGTGAGTTCCAGGACATCTGGGGCTACACAGAAAAACCACGTCTATAAAAAAGAAAAAGAAAAAAAAAAAACTAGCTAGCTGTAGAAGTCTGGATTTAAACTCTAGATTCTCTATTTTAGTACCGGTCTACATGTCTATGACAATACCATGTTTTGATCATTGCTTCCTAGAATTTTATTATTATTCTTTGAGATTATACCTATGACAATACCATGTTTTGATCATAGCTTCCTGGAGTTTTATTATTATTCTTTGAGATTATACCTATGACAATACCATGTTTTGATCATAGCTTCCTGGAGTTTTATTATTATTCTTTGAGATTTATTTTTAGTTTATGAAATGAGTGTTTTGCTTGCATAGATTTCTGTATACCATGTATGCGCAAATGGCATGTAAATGCCATAGAAGGCATCAGGTCCCCTGGAACCAGAGTTGTGAATGGAATCAAACCGCAGTCACTACAAGAGTAAGAAATACTCTTTTTGTTTGTTTTGTTTTGTTTTTGTCTTTTCAAGACAGGGTTTCTCTGTAGCTTTGGAGCCTGTCCTGTAACTAGCTCTTGTAGACCAGGATGGCCTCAAACTCACAGAGATCTGCCTGCCTCTGCCTCCCGAGTGCTGGGATTAAAGGCATGCGCCACCACCACCTGGCAAGAAATACTCTTCACCACCATCTCTTCTGTCCACTTTATGGAATATTTTAAAGCCAAATGTTATATAATGCCTCCAACTTTTACAAGAACAAAACACTAAGACTGACCTTAGATGAGTTGGAACAGCAAAAAGAAGGAAAGGGATGTACTAAATATGTATGAGTAACTTGATTTATTTGTAAAATTTTTTAATCTATATTAGTTTTTTGGGGGGAGAGCGAGGGCTCAAGACAAGGTCTATATACCCTGGCTTTCCAGGAACTCCCTCTATAGACCAGGCTACCTCAAACTCATTGAAAAAAACGTATATTGTTTTTTACCAGACAAGCCATTGATTTGGTGGTGGTGTAAAAGGTGGTGGTATGGGATATAAGAGAAGGCAGTATGCTTTATCATGATTTTTTGCCAGTGAATAGAACACTAAGACAGGCTACTAGCCTGGCTTACACAGTAGGAAAAAACAACTAACAGAACCTATCTCAAACAAGACAGAGGGCAAGGACAGACACTCAAAATTGTCTTCTAACCTCTACAAGCATTTCATGACACCTGTCTACCCACATAAAATCCAGCATTTAGGTGGTAAAGGCAGGAGAATCAGTTCAAAGTCAGACTCAGCTAGCATGGTGTAGTGTGACTTTAATTCCAGCACTCTGGAAGCAGTGGCAGATGAATCTCTACAAATTCGATACAAGTCTACAGAGCGAGTTTCAGGACAGCCAGGGTAACACAGAGAAACACTGTCTTGAAAAAAAAAAAAAAGAAAGAAAAGAAAAATCATCCTCAGCTACTACAGAGTTCCAAGGCTAAATGAGATCCTGTGGAAGTGGGGAGGTATCATTTTTTGTACTAATGCATTATGATTCATCTAGTCTTTTAAATGTTGGCTTTTCAAACTCAATTGTTAACACAAAGACTAGTGAGATGGGTCAGCACTTGCTGCTGAGCCTGGCAATCTGAATTTTAGCACCAAGAGACACCTGATAGAACCAATACCTACAAGGTGTCCTCTGACCTTACTCATTCATGCATTATGTAATGCACATGTACAGTAACGGATTGTGGTAAGTGCATATACATGCACACTCGTGTACACATATACATAGAATAAATAAGTTATATTTCTTGAGTTAAAAAAAAAACCACGAATAGGTATGAAGGCACACACCTTTAACTCCAACACTTAGGAGGCAAAGGCAAGCAGGTCTCCAGAGTTCACTGGCCAGCATTGCCCACTTGGTGAGCTCTAGGGTAGTGAGATCCAGTCTCAAAAGCAAAGAGGGGCTGAAAAATGACTCAACTGTTAGAAGTGCTTGCTGTTCTTCCTGGTGACTCACTACACGTGCTTCACAATTGCCTCTAACTCTAATTCTGGGGAATCCAACACCCTTCTCATCTTGATGGGCACTGAACTCCCATACACAAACCTACATGCAACACACACGTACACACAATTTTTAAAAATGAAATAAAATCTTTAAAAAAGAAAAGGGTGCATTTAATCCCAACACACCAGAGACAGAGGCAGGTAGATCTCTGTGAGTTAGAGGCCAGCCTAGTCTACAAAGCAAGTTCCAGGTCATCCAGGGCTACACAGAGAAACTCTGTCTTGAAAAAACAAAAACAAAAAAACCACTTGAGTTTTGGTTGAAACATTAAGCACAAAGTTGGCAACACAAATATAAAAAGCAAGGCAGGCCTAAAGACTTGACTGACTCTACCAGGATGTAGCATGAGGGGCCGGTGTGTTGGGGTTTCTGTCCCACCCGGTACCCCACAGCCGGCAAACCCCAAAGAATAAGATTACAAACTGATTGGCCCATTAGGTCGGGCTTCTTAATAGTCCCTGTAACTTATATTAATCCATTATCATTATCTATGTTAGCCATAATGGCTCAGTACCTTTTCCAGCTGGGCAGCTTACATGTTTCCTCTCCGGTGGTCTGGGCAGAACTGCCAGAAGGAGCTTCCTAGAATACTCCCAGTCTCTTTGCTCCACCTCTACTTTCTGTCTGGCTTTCCCGCCTATACTGCCTGCCTGGCCAATCAGCGTTTTATTAAAATATGATTGACAGAATACAGATCATTCTCCCGTACCACCAGGAGGTTCTGTAACACAATATGTGTAGTGATTTGTGTGTGTGTGTGTGTGTGTTTTAATAATGCTTACCTGAAGATCAGAGTGCAGAGCTAAATCACTAGAGCCCAGGCAGTGGTGGCACACACTTTAATCCCAGGACTCCAGAGACAGAGGCAGAGCCATCTCTCCAGTCTCTCCAGTTTGGGGCAGTGGTGGTGCATACCTTTAATCCCAGCACTGGGTAGGCAGAGGTAGGCAGGTCTTTGTGAATTCAAGGCCACCCTGAGCTACACTACTGCTGAGCCACCTTTATTCCCAGCACCAGGGAGGTGGAGAGGGGAAGTGATATGGCTGTGCTGAGAGAGGAACATAAGAAGTGAGGAAACAGGAGCTCAGTGTCATCTGAGGCAGCAGTCTGAGGAGGTAGTCTAGGAAAGAACAGGATCACCCCTTTGGTCTCTGCATTGGTAGAGGTAAGAACTAGAGTGGCTGGCCGCTCGCACTGCTTCTCTAATCTCTCAGTTTTCACCCTGATAGCTGACTTCTGAGTTTTTATTACAAGAACAACTAGAAGTCATGCTCCAATCAAGTATAAATGACAGACTACAGATCTTTGCACTTCCCATGTATGAGCTTGCTACATGATGGAGTACAATAAAGAAACAAGCAAGAACCAGAGAATGTTTTAAGAACAGGAAGAGAAAACAAAAACAGGAAGGTTGTCAGAGAAACAGCAGTGGGTTAAGTATTGGGGGAAAGGGGTAGTGGCAAGAATAGAGCACATGGTCAACAGTAGCAAATAGTTCACATAGCTTGAGAAGATGAAGATTAAAGAAAAAATGTAAGATTTAATTATATAAAAAAGTTTTCTGAGCCACTCACAGCATTCTTTTCGGAACTCTTATCACAATGAGACTTTTCACAAGTATCCACACCTACTCTATTTTAAGTTGCAAAATAAGTTCTAGTATGGCTATACTATGGGAAATTATACAACAATAAAAAAAAGCAAAGTATTTCTATAAGGAACTAACACAGAAGAGATGCTCAGAAATCATTTCACTCACTGCCAGGCACAGGTGGCACACACCTTTAATCTCAGCACTCAGGAGGCAAAGACAGGTGGATCTCTGTGAGTTCAAGACCAGCCTGGTCTACAGAGCAAGGTCCAGGAGAGAATCCAAAGCTACAGAGAAACCTTGTCTCAAAAAAAAAAAAAAAAATCACAGAAAGAAAGAAAGAAAGAAAGAAAGAAAGAAAGAAAGAAAGAAAAAAGAAAGAAATCATTTGAATAAAATAATTCAGTAACAAAGACTACAAACTTCATGATGGGGGGGGGTTCAAGATAGGGTTTCTCTGTAACTTTGGAGCCTGTCCTAGAACTTGCGCTGTAGACCAGGCTGGCCTCCAACTCAGAGATTCACCCATCACTGTCTCCCAAGTGCTGGGATTAAAGGTGTGCGCCAGCACTACCTGATCCATGACTTTTATTTATATACGTATTAGCTAAAAAGCAATCTATGGTTCTAGGGGTGGGAAGTCTGGTTAACTTTGGAGAAGGGAAGTAAGTAGAGGAGTTAGGGAACATTTTGGAAAGTGGAGATGTTCTCCACCTTGATGTGAGTAGTGTACATACTGGGTACATTAGTCTATAAAAATTCATAGGCTGTGGTCTACAGAGTGAGTTCCAGGACAGGCCCCAAAGCCACAGAGAAACCCTGTCATGAAAACAAATAAATAAATAACTCATAGGTTGAATGAACCGTAGATCTGTGCACTAAACTAAGTCAAATCTCAATTTCAAAAGCAAGTCAAATCATGACCTTGAAGGCAGTTTGGGAAAAGCCTAAGTATACAAACCATCATATCAAGATTATATATACAAAGTAAAGAAATTGAGACAGAATACAAACTCAAGAAGGTTGTTGGTAAGGCAACAAGATAATGTATATTAGGAGAAAGGAAATAACACATTTCAAGAAAACTGTGGTTTTTATTTGAGCTATAAGACAAAAAACATAACTAAGATCTTTAACAGACAAAGGGTGTATCAAGGATTTAGCCTCAGAGGGAAGAATAAACACTTCTTTCTTGGTGAATGCTATGAATAAATATAGAAAATCTTTTTTTTTTTTTTTTAAGTTTTTCGAGACAGGGTTTCTCTGTGTAACAGCCCTAGCTGTCCTGGAACTAGTTCTTGTAGACCAGGCTGGCCTGGAACTCACAGAGATCCGCCTACTTCTGCCTCCTAAATGCTGGGATTAAAGGCGTGCACCACCACCACCGCCAGGCTGAAATTATCTTTAAAAACAGGGGAGAGGCTGGAGAGATGGCTCAGCAATTAAGAGTTGTTCTGCTTTTGCAAAGGACTTGGGTTTGATTCTCTGTAGGCACTAGCAGCTCACAACAGTTTGTAACTCTAGTTCCAAGAGAAATGACACCCTCTACTAGTTTCCAAACTATCTGATATACTAACATACATGCAAGCAGACACTCATATACATAAAATAAATAAAAACAAATGGTGGCTGGCAAGATGGATCAGCAGTTAAGAGCACTGGCTGCTCTTTCAGTGGTCCTGGGTTAAATTCCTAGAAACCACAAGGTGGCACACAACTATCTATAGTAGGATCTGATGCCCTCTTCTGGCATAAAGGCATACATGCAGATTAAGCACTCATACACATAAAATAAATAAATCTTTAAAGATGAATAATTTTTAAAAAGCAAAAAAAAAAATGTTTTGTTTTGTTTTGTTTTCCAAGACAGGGTTTCTCTATGTATTCCTGGCTGTTTTGGAACTCTCTGTAGACCAGGCTGGCTTGAAACTCAGAGATCCACCTGCCTCTGCCTCCCAAGTACTGGGACTAAAGGATGGTGCGCCACCACCATCCGGCTAAAAAAATTGTTTTAAAAGGAGAGAATTGGAGCTGGAGAGATGGTTCAGCCTCTGGTTGCTTTTATAGAGGACCTGGGTTTAATTCCCAGCACCCTCACGGCAGCTCACACCTATCTGTAGCTCCAGTTCCAGGTAATCTGACACCCTAACACAGAGATATGCGAAGGCAAAATACTAATGCACATAAAAACTAAAAAAAGTCATTAAAATTTATTTAAAAAAGGGGAGAACAAGCAACCTTGAGCACATCACTGAAGCATACGATAAGGTCAATTGCACCAGGTAAACTAAGTCAGTAGAGAAAACACATTTCAAAAGTTTTGACTAGGTACTAGAAGCCACGGCAAAGCTCCAAGCTCAGAGAATAACACGTGGGAAAACAAAATGGGGGGAGGGGGGAGTTAAAAACCGTTGGCTAACATAGTATAACTCAAAGAATATAATGATGCCTGAGGAAGCTTATTTTATATGAGGAGCAAGAGGCGGGAGACCTGTAACAGGGGTCTAAAGCAGAGCTATACAAAAGCAATGCTGTCCCTGGCGTTCATCACTACACATTTTTCTACAAATCTAACAAGATCACGGATCTTCCAATTCCCCTTTCTTGCCAATCTCCTTTCACTGAACTTCTACCGCTGTGAGTGGCAGTTTCTCCTTTCTGATAAACTCGGATGACCTTTATTCCCTACTCATAAATACACCTACTGTTGTCTAATAACGTATATAAACACATCCAGTCCACTCGGAAATCTCACAAGGACTTTCACATTTCTATCGCTTTTCCCATTAACGAGAAGGCAGAGCCTTCATCTACGGGTTCTCCGTCCACAGCACCGGCCTCGAGATTGCACACATGCAGGTATTTTTTAAGGTGGTTTGTCGTTAAGGAGATGGGTACTGAGGAGAATGTTAGTGATTCTGGATACTTGCCTATAACAGTACAATGACCACCAAATCCAAATGCTTAGGGATGCCCCGTTTTTCTAAGAGTGAGGTTAAACCCTAAGAAAATCAACACTATCAAAGTGGCATCCCTCCCTCAAACTACTGACTCCTCTAGATAACGTAATAAGTCTACTCTCTGCTGCTCATTCACCCTGTCTACATTCCAGCACCCCTTCTCTCCACCCAGACCCCGGGACTACAAACGCCCCCAAGAACCATTTTATTCATTCCTCCAACCCGCCCTTCCCCAAGTCCACTGCAACCCCAGGCCCCCACCTTCTTTTCTCCACTCCCCTTTCCTCAGCCTCCTCAGACCTCCCACTCCCCCAACCGACTCAGTCCCCACCCCTCACCGCCGCAGCCCGGTCTTCCCGCGAGGTCCCCTCCCCCACAGCGCCCACCCTCGCCCGCCGACCCCAGCCCGCCTGACCTGCTCCCTGCCGTCGGACCCCGCGGGCCCGCTCCGCTCCTCCAGTCGCTGCCTCCCGGGCGGCGCTCGCCGGCGCGGGGGCAAGGGCTGCGGCTGGGGCAACTCGGTCGCCCGCGGAGCCGCATCCTCCCGGCGGGCGGGCGGCGGCTGCGGCCGCTCGCGGCAGCGACTCCGCTTCATCTCCGCGTCTGGGCCCCGCGGGCGTTAGCACCGCGACTGCGCCGGCCTGGCTGGACCCCGGGCCGCAGCGCGGCCGCGGCAAGCCCGGTCTACAGCCACCATGGCCCGGCGGGTGCTCGAAATCACCCGCAGCCCGGCCCCGCGGCGTCTCCGCGCTTCCCGTGGACTCAGGCGCCGAGACCTCCCTGGCGCGCCTCAGGGAGGCAGCATAGCCACCGGTGCGCCCTCCACGCCCGGCACACACTCGGCCGGCCACTCGCCGCCGCCGCCGCCGCCGCCGCCGCGGGCTCCGCAGCCAGCCGCCGGCCAGCCAGCCCGCCCGCCGCCCGGCCCGCCCCTCGCGCGCGCGCACGACCAGCCCGCCTGCCTCCCACAGCGCGCGGCCTGCGGCGCACGCGCTGGCGAACGGTCACGAAGACCCGCCCGCGGCCGGGCCGCGCGGTCTGAGGCGGAAGGGGGCGGGGCTGCCGGTGAGCCTGCGGCGGCTGCGGGTCGCCCTTTGGTTCTTCCGTTCATCCCTTTGATGAAGAGCTTGCCGACCCCGGCGTTGTGCGGGCTGAGGATCCGAAAAGGACTTCCAACGGGAGGGGCGAGACCACCACACTGTTTACCCGCACATGCTCACCTAGTTCGCACCTCACTCCTCAGAGACAAGTTAGCTCGCCCTCATGATACAGATAAGGAGACTTGAGGTGTAGGAAGAGGAAGCCGGTCACCAGCATATCAATAGGCACGTTAGACAGATTCCAATGCTTGTCCCTCTGTCCTGTTTACACTGCCTTTGACGAGACAGTGTATAAAATAATTGATGTATTCCTTCGGGATGCAAGGACTAAAAAGGCTTCCGGAAGATATGGACTTCCCACTGACAATGAAGTCATCTTGTTGCCACGGTCCAGCCCGCTGCGGCCTGGGCGGCCTGACCTGCCCCTTCCAATGACTCATCTGCCTAACAACACGTGGCAGACAGCTCAGCCATGCCTGGCCTCCTTCTGGCTTCAGCTGGTCTGCCACAACGCTGTTTTTCCTCTTTGACCTAACCAGAGTTCATTCCCAGAAACCTTTCCTGCCTGTTTCTTCCATTTGTCATCGGCCTCCTCCCGGAATCCTTTCTGAGTAGGAATAATGGATATCACAATGGCGCCTATTGGGTTCCAGACGCGACATTCAATTCATAAACACACATACTGAAGAAGAGGTCAGTAGTTTCCATTTACAGTTGAGGAAACAGGTTAAGCTATAGTGCAAAGAGAACTCAAGCCTTGGTCTGTGAAAAACCAGAACCCACAAACAACTAATGTGTTGAAAGACCCATGAAGCATGCTTCTGCTTTCCCTGTCTCACCTAGCTCCTCCCCATCCTCTACCTCAAAAAGAAACAGAAAGCCATCCTTGGTTCCTTCTTTCTCCTCATTCCCTCAGAGCGAAGAAGGCCGATTGCTCTATACCCTCACTATCTCTCCAATAGGCCTTCTCTTTCCATCCCATTGGCACTAACTCATATCCAGTTTTACCTTTCCTCACTTGTTTAACTGGGGAAGTCTCCCAACTAGCTCCCTTGCATCAAGTCTTATTCTCTTAGGATCATCTTCCCAAAGGCCTTTATAAGAATCTTCATAAGCTGGGCAATGGTGGCCCACGCCTTTAATCCTAGCACTCGGGAGGCAAAGGCAGGCAGATCTTTGTGAGTTCAGGGCCAGCCTGGTCTACAAGAGCTAGTTCCAGGACAGACTCCAAAGCTACGGAGAAACCCTGTCTCAAAAAACAAACAAAAAAGAATCTTCTTAATACTTTCTTGTTCGATAGTAAAATAAATCTCAAGTTAAAGTGTATACTTTCTAAGAAGGCAAGGCCATCATCCAAAAATCCAACCTCTACCTACCTCTTTCTTCTACTAGCCCAGGCTGTGACCACTGTTTATAGTTATCCCTGCTACGGGATAGGACCTGCACATTCTTGTTTACCAGCAGAAACACATGCTGAATCTGAAATGGCCATACAAGAGAAGATTAAAATTCCTTTGCCTGGGGTCTGGAGCTATAGCTCAATGCTAGAGTCCTTGGCTATCATGCACAAGGTCTCAAGTTTAATCCTTAGGATCTTTTTTTAAAAAAAAAAAAGTTTTTGTTTGGGGGCTGGGAATGTAGCTCCGTTGGTAGCATGTTTGTCCAGCATACACAAAGCCCTGAGGTTGATCCCAGAACGATATAAACAGAGTGTGTCAAGAGAATTCAAGAGAAACATGAAACAATCTCAAAACAAAATGCCAAAAAAAAAAAAAAGAATTACTATGCACCCTGCAAAGCAATGTAATCCAATGTCTGGTGGTAGGGGAAAAAAAAGAAAATACAAACTTGTCAAGCTCTGTTTGATTCGTTGGCCCTTTCTAAACAAACTCCTCTAGGCTTAGGCCAATTCATCTCTCCAAAGATCAGCCACAGACACAGCTTTGGGACCAGAGTCTCATCCTACTTGTTCATCTTCCACTCTTAGGAATGGTAAAAGTGAAGGTGGCATAGAGACACTAAGGTGGTTCTCAAAGTCACCCTTTTCCCAGGATTTACAGCCTTGTGTAATCTTTACCCTTTGGCTTGTAGCTAATGAACGAGTTAAAAAGAATGCCATCACTTTCATAATTAACTTACATCATATAAGATGACATCTTGGTAAAAGTCTCACTCTCAAACTCACAATGACCTTAAAGATGAAAATGCCCTTTATGGTGAGGCAGGGAACGTAACCCATCCTCCTTTCTCTTCCACCCAAGGGTTTTCATTACAGGCCTGTGCCATCACACCTAGTTACAAAATTTAATTTTTTACGTTGGGTATGGAAAGGACCATGTAGCAGGAAATAGCATGGCAACCTGCAAGAGATTAGAATAGCCCCTAGCCCAACAGTCAAAACAAAATCAAAACATACTAAAGTAGTCATTGAGGTGCTTGCTCAGTCCTGTACCTAGGAAGAAGTTAATTCTGACCAATATTGAGAGTATATCTCCAAGTGAGAACAAAGCCCTGTTAATATTTCAATGGGAGTCTGGCAAGATTCTGAGACACAGAACCCAGCAAAGCCAGGGTTAGACCCATAGAAAGTATGGGTTAGAACCCATAGAAAGTATGAGATAAACACATTATTTCTGGAGATTGTGCTAATCAGTTTTATTTGTTCTGTTTTTATCAATTTGATGCAAGCTGGCGTCATCTGGAAAGAGGGACCCTTAACAGAAGAATTGCCCCTATCACACAGGCCTGCAAATCAATCTGTGGAGCTTTTTTTTTATTATAATGATTAATATGATCCAGTCCAGCACAACCCAGTGCCACCCCTTGGAAAAGGGTCCTAGGCTGTACAAGAAAGCAGGCTGAGCGAGTCATGAGCAGCAAGTAAGCAGCACTCCTCTGTGGTCTCTGCTTCTCTTCCTGCCTTGAGTCCCTGCCCAGACTCCCTTTCATGATGGACCATAACTGGAATTTGTGATCCAAATAAATTCCCTGCCCCTTCCTCCCCGGGTTGCTTTTGATTAAGTCTTGTCGCAATAATAGAAAATAAAGTAGGACAGGTCGAGGGATATGGTGGTATAGCTAAGAACACTTGTTGCACCTGTAAAGGACCCGCGTTTGATTGACACCCTCCTGTAATACCAGCTCCAGAGGATCCGATGCCTTGTTCTGTTGCGGGTATTTGTACATGGTGTAAAGATGTGTCATTAAAAAGATTAATGGCCACTGGGCGATGGTGACACATGCCTTTAATCCCAGTACTCAGGAGGCAGAGGCAGACAGATCTCTGTGAGTTCAAGATCAGCCTGGTCTATAAGAGCTAGTTCCAGAACAAGCACCAAAGCTACAGAGAAACCCTGTCTTGAAAAAAACAAGGAAAAAAAAAGGATTAATGGCCAATAGCTAGACAGAGAAGTTAGGCAGGACTTGTGGGCAGAGAGAGCACTGATGGGATGAAACTAGGCACGTAGGATTAGCCAGCAAAACATGGAGAGAGTCAGGTGGACGTACAGAATGGAGGAAAGATAAAGAGAGCCATGTGGCAGAATGTAGATTAATAGAACTGAGTTAATTAAAGTTATAAGAGCTAGGTGAAACAAGCATAAGCTAAAGCCAAGCTTTCATAATTTATAATAAGTCTCCATGTCATTATTTGGGGATGGGTGGTCCAAAAAAAGTTTGACAGGAAAGTCTACCAACACTATTCTGGCTTCCTTGTGTACCCACATGCATGTGTGCACATGCTCACAGATGCGATCACATATATAAGAATTTTTAAAAATGTAACCTGGCATAGTGGCACATGCCTTTAATCTCAGCACTTGGGGCAGCCCTGAGCAGGCAGATCTTTCTGCACACACCCACACACACCCACACACACATACACACACAGGTGTGTGCACTCACGCTTGCTCACAATTTAAAATAATTGTCTTAAAACAGCAAACACTCTTTTTTGGTGTGTGTATGGTGTTTGCGTATGAGTGTGTGGGCGCACATTTGCATGCAGAGGCCAAAGGAGGACACCAGGTATCTTCCTCTATTACTTTCCCTCTTATTACCGGGAGTTAGGATCTCTCACTAAATCAGAAGCTTGTGGTTCAGCACTTTCCTGATACCAGCCTATTTTTGTGCCCCAAATGCTGGGTTTATAGGCACATGCAGTCATTCTTGACTTTTTGCATGGGTGCTAGGGATTCAAATTGAGGTCCTCATATTTTCACTGAGCCATTTACCCAACCCCCAACAAATATTTGTTCTTGGCAACTGTGTGGGCCAACTGTATGAGTCTTATGGTTTAGAGCAGTCCAGCTGGCCATTGCTGGGCTTGGGAATCCTCTGTAGACAGCTGAGAGTGATCTGTGGTGACTAGATCAACAGGCCACTCTCACAAAACTGGCACTGGGCTCTAGCAATGGAAGCAAACAGGACATAGACACTGCACATTCCATTAGGCATGCATGAACTTCTTCACATGGCAACAGTAGTAGGAATCCCAAGAGGAAAGAAAGACAAGATGAAAGTTCTTTTCAAGTCTTTGTTGGCTTCACATTGGCGACTGTGTCATCGCCAAAGCAAGTCATGAGTCACAAAACAAGTCAATGTGGGAAGAGACAAAAGTTCCATGTCAAAGAGGGCCGGATTCAGGGAAGGGAAGAATTTGTGGCTGTCCCTGAAGTCCAAATCCAGCCATAATTAAATTAGTCTATTATAATATTTGTTTCCAGATGGATCAAATGTTTGTACTACCTCAATATGTATATATTAAGTCAGGCGTCTCAGCACTTGGGAGAGTGAGTGTGAGAAGTGTGATTTCCAAGCCAGCTGAACACTACTTTAGGAAGATCCAGACCCAGAAAAAAATATAAGCCTCATCAAACATTTAGATACCATTGTCAGGTTACAATAAAACTAAGGAAATGAAATATGAAGAGGGAGGTCATGAAGCCTGTATTAGTAAGGGTTCTCGAGAGTAACAGAACTTATGGAATGACTCTCTCTATATATATACATATATATTAGAATGACTTACAGGCTATGGTGGTCCAGCTAAGCCAACAATGACTGACTATGAACGGTAAGTCCAAGAACCCAGTATATGAGACTGGATATTTCAACTTGTCTTCAGTATATGCTGGAATCCCAAAGAAGTAGGCTCTAATGCCAGTAAAAGAATGGACTGCTAGTTAGGTGAAAACAGGCACAAAGAACAAACGTTCCTTCTTCCACGTTCTTGCATAGGCTTCCATCAGAAATCATGGCCCACGTTAGAGGTGGGTCTTCCCACCTCAAAAGATCTGGATTAAGGTATATCTTCCCACATCAAATTAAGCACAAATCCTTCACAGATGTATCCCTCCATTTTTGGGCTTTAGTTAATTCCATATATAATCAAGTTCACAATGAAGAATAGTTGTCACGAGGTTAATCCTGTCCCTAATACGCCTAATAATTACAGGCGTGTATCACCATATCAGACCAGATGTGTTTTCCTTTACAGGAATATTCCATGCATGGTGCTGTGTACTTCTCATTGCTCCATATCAAGAACCACATGGTAACAAGAAATTCTACCTTTTGTTTTGTTTTTTCAAGACAGGGTTTCTTGGTAGCTTTGGAGAGTGTCCGGGAACTTGCTCTGTAGACCAGGCTGGCCTTGAACTCACAGAGATCTGCCTGCCTCTGCCTCCCAAGTCCTGGAATTAAAGGCATATGCCACAACTGCCAGGTGAGACAGACTTTCTACATAGCCCAGACTCACCTATATCTAACTCTTCCTGCCTCAGCTCCCAAGTACTGAGATAAGACACATGCACCAACATAGTCTGCCAAACCAGGGTCTGATGTCTAAGATCTATATTCTGGATTTGAGATTTAGAAGCACTGGAGGGGTGACAGTTGTTGTTTGTTTGTTTGTTTGTTTGTTATACTAAGAATTGAACCCAGATTCTTATGCATGGTAGGTAAGTGCTACACCACTGAATCATAGCTCCTGCCCCTCAGCAATCATTTTTAAAGAATGCATGTAAAAAGGCTATGTTTAATATGTTCATCTGAGCATATGTTTTTACAATTTCTCTTTCAAACACTCCTTTGGATTTGTTCCGAACATTAATAAAATAAATCTAATTTATGACAAATTCCTAGAAGACAAAAGCTTCTGAGTTGTTTCCCCATAGCCATTTCATTGCCAACCCATTTGCAGTTTTGTAGGTTTTTTTCTTTCTTTTTTCTTTCTTTCTTTTTTTGTTTTGTTTTGTTTTGTTTTGTTTTTCGAGACACTGAGATAGGGTTTCTATGTAGCTTTGGAGCCTGTCCTGGAACTCGCTCTGAAGACAAGGTTGGCCTTGAGCTCACAGAGACTCACCATCTTCTGCCACCACCCAACGCTCTCTCTCTCTCTCTCTCTCTCTCTCTCTCTCTCTCTCTCTCTAAGATAACAACATTTTTCTGTGTAGCCCTGGCTGTCCTGGAATTCATTTTGTAGACCAGGCTGGCTTTGAACTCAGAAATTCACCTATCTCTGCCTTCCAAATGCTGGGATTAAGGGTATGTGCCACCATCACCTGCTATAACTTTATTATTTTATTACATTTTGAAATTTATTTTAAAGAATTGTGGAAATTTGTTTTTTTTCTATTATGTACATACCTGCAAAGTATCCTTAATATTTCCTCTTGTTCTATAAAGCAAGAAATATTTACCAAATGGCATTTTCTATGGACTAGTGAGATGGCTCAGCAGGTAAAAGCATTTGCCAACCAAAACTGAGGACCTGAATTAAATTCCCATGACCCATAGAAAAAGGAGAGAACAACCTCTCAAAAGGAATTCTCTGATTTCCACACATAGATATACTCTCACAGAAGTAAAACACACTCACACACACACACACACACACACACACACACACAAACATATAAACAAATAAATAAACATTTACTATATGACTCTTTGCAGAAAAAGTTTGTTAATCTCTGTATTGGGGAGTAATAACAAAACTGAGGGATTATGCTTTTATTTTCTGCTCTCCATCCAGGATTATGCTTTTGAAAGTCTTACTTCATTTACATACATTCCAAATAAAGCAGAAATTAAAAGCAAAGGGTCTTTAATCCCACCAGTCAGGAGGAAGAGGCAGCTCTCTATGAGTTCAAGGCACCCTGGTCTATAAAGTGTGCTCCAGGACAGCCAAGACTATATAGTGAGTGAGACCCTGTCTCAAAAGAAGAAAGGGGAGGAGGAAGGAGAGAAAGAAGAGGAAGAAGAGGAAAAGGAGAAAGAAAAAGAGGGGGAGGAGGAAGAAATTCAAGTTCACCTTCAGCTACATAGCAAGTTCAAAGCATGGGCTACATGAGTATAGCCTCCGTACCACTACTAAGTGTACTACGGTTCTATGCCTGTAGCATACCATCTGCACGGTATGGTTCGCTTGTAGAGCAAGGGGCTGGAGAATGAAACACACATACAGACAGAGACACAATCATCCTTGAAACAAGAATGCCAAGAAGGCCCTCGTGAATCAAGAACGCCAATTTTATTATGTTATAGGTTAGCTTATATAGGGTCTCCTTGACCAATGACCATGCCCTGACTCTCAGCTGCAAGCCCACCAGAAACCACTCCCGTGTCTCGTGCTCAGAGCAGCTGCAAGCACAGGAAAAGCAGCTGTTTGCTCAGAGCAGCTATAAACATAGGAAAAGTTGTTTACAGGAAGTTCAGGGTCTTGGGGTCCACAGTCCCCAACACATGAGACCCTGTTTCAGAAAGCAAAATGAAAACAAGGAAAAGAAGAGGGAAGAAAGGATGAAAGAGTCAGCAGGAGTACAGAGGTTGCTGGGTCTTTTAGGACAACCTGGAACAGCTGATCTACTCTTAGAATGCTTATCTCCAAGCCTTGGTGGAAAGAATGAATATCTGTATGTTTAACACACTTGCCGTAACATCCACAACTGAGTCAGAGAATTGATTAGAACAAGCCTTCAGTAACTGGCAAATAGCACAAACTAAACTGGAATTCAAAAACTATATTTGGCAGTAGCTGGAGCTGCATAGTTCGTTCTTCCCTCTCCTATGATTTAACTAGATCTCTCCTCTCTTGCTTTCATCTGTCTCTCTTTACTCCTTGGTCCATGCAACATTAAATATGACCAACAACTTTTCTGTTTTGCATTAAATATACATAGTCATGATATAGGAGGGTCAACTGTCTATTTGTTACTTTCATTGGTTAATAAAGAAACTGCCTTGGCTTTTGATAGGAGAGCAGCTTAGATAGGTGGAATAGACAGAACAGGATGCTGGGAGAAAGAAAGCAGAGGCTGGCAGACACCATGGCTCTCCTCTCCGAGATGGACGTGGGTTAGAATCTTCCCAGTAAGCCACGAGGTCGTGGTGATATACAGATTATTAGAAATGGGTTAATTAAGATGTGAGAGTTAGCCAAGAAGAGGTTAGAACTAATGGGCCAGGCAGTGTTTAAAAGAATACAGTTTCTGTGTAATTATTTCAGGTAAAGCTAGCCAGGCGGCCAGGAGCCGGACGGGATGAAAAGCAGCCCACTGCTCCTTTTACAATTGGCACCCAACGTGGGAAATGATGCAGGAGGGTCTTCTATCTATCTGTTGCTATAAAGAAAACTGCTTGGTCTGATAGGTCAAAATATAGGTAGGCGAGGAAGACAGAACAGAATTGTGGGAGAAAGAAAGCAGAGGCAGGCAGACGCCATGCAGCCAGCCGCCAGGTCAGATATGCTGAATCTTTCCCGGTAAGCCAGCACCTCGTGGTGACATACAGATTATTAGAAATGGGTTGAAGTCAAGATGTGAGAGTTAGCCAGTAAGAGGCTGGAGATAATGGGCCAGGCAGTGTTTAAATGAATACAATTTTCGTGTAATTATTTCAGGTGTAAACTAGCCAGGGAGCCAGGATCCTGGCAGGAACACAGCCTGCCGCTCCTTATTCAACATAGTCAGAAGATACTGCTGAATAAATTAACTGCATTGTCTTCCTAGAGATAAAATGGTAAAAAGAAATTCACTGGTCCAGTGTGAGCCAGACTAGGATGACCAATCATAGTCAAATAGGGAAGGTCAAGTGACCTAATATCCACAGCAAGAGCTATGTGGACAAAATTACAGCAGTGGCTGTTCTTACAATGGTAATGCCTGGCTATGGGGAACAGAGGAAGCCTGAGTGTGTGAAGTCCTGAAATGAGCCAGCCGTTTCCAGGACAGTATCCTCAGACTCATGGAAAAACAGCAAAGACTTCCATGGTCTTGGTCCATGTGTGCATGTTGGTAGTATGTGCAGAAATGCCCATCACAACTTTCTCCCTCTTCCCTGCCATATTTAGGGCTTGACGACTGCTCCCCTACAGAGAACACACCTACAGAGATTATCTAAATTTAGCTCCTTAATCCATCCGTATACCATAAACCTAGTCTCCCTGTTTATTGCATGTGATAACCCCACCCTCTCGTTCAGCTGTATGCAATAACTCAGCCTCTGTTCAACTCTATACCATAAACTCTGAGCTTGGGGAGGGGTTTGTTTCTTTAGGAGAGAGCCCAGTCCTCCTGACTCCACAACTTCTGTGTGCCTGCCATGTGTCTTTCCTTCAGGGGTTTGTTAGGAGAGAGCCCAGTCCTCCTGACTCCATAACTTCTGTGTGCCTGCCGTGTGCCTGCTGTGTATCTTTCCTTCATTTACTCGCAGCTCCCCTCACAACCCCAGTCAGGTCAAGTACCTGGAGCTAAGCGAGGACTCAACACCTGGCAGACAGAACAACAGATATTTACTCCAACAACTAAATTAGGATGTTTACTCTGGTGTTAATAGAGGGATTCTAAAGGCAATTAAGGGAATAGTTCATAGGTGGCTGACCTGCTCCTGGGGGAGCAATGGAGAAGAAGAAGTTGAGAGGGATTTCAAAGTGTCTTTCCTTTCTCTTTCCCTCTTTTTCTCTTCAGTGCTTAAGACTGAACTTGGGACCTGGCTCATCCTAGACAAGAGCTCTGTCAGTAAGCTACATCTCTACCCTTACAGTTTCTGTTTTCTTGTTTAAAAAAAAATTTTAAAAAAGATTTTAAAAAATGAGAGGGTGGGAAGAGAAGAGATAGATATACTTCACAAGGTGTTGTTGTTGTTGTTTAAGACATGGTTTCTCCATGTAACCCTGGCCATCCTGAAACTTGTTCTGTAGTCCAGGCTAGTCTTAAACTCATAGAGATCTGCCTGCCTCTGCCTCCTGAGTTCTGGGATTAAAGGTGTGCACCAACACTGCCTGGCCAGAATCACAAAGTTTCAATGAATGAAGTAAAAGGCATTAGGGATAAAGGATAAACTATAGGAATTAATAAATAGGTAAAATGTTGTAACTGGCTAATAACCTGCTAGTTACCAAAGATATACAAATGGAGGCAAAGAAATGCCTAGATTAAAAGGCTTCCTGTGATATTTATATTAGCGAATATGCTGCTGAGATGTTTCGATAGACCTGGACTCTCACCTGTTTTTCAGTTGGCAGAGGAAGTAGGCTCAACCTTTAAGTATTGTGGCTAAAACTATTTGAGAACCATAGAAATGTTTCACTCAAATAACTCTACTGCTAAATAAAGGATTCTAAGTAAATAATCCAAAATGTGGAAGAAAGCTTTATGTAAAGAAATTTTTTCAGTGAGGCAGTGGTGGTACATACTTTATTCCTAGCACTTGGGAGGCAGAGACAGGCTGATCTCAATGAGTTTGAGGCCATCCTGGTCTACTGAGTGAGTTCCAGAAGAGCCACCCTGTCTCGAGGAGGGGAGAAGCAGGGAAGGGGGTGTTTTTTCTTCAGTCTTACTTAAAATACTTTTAAAAAGTGACCAGCAAGAAAGCACCAAGACTGGCCACTTTAGTTTGATCCCTCAGTTCTACCCAAGGAGAGAGGACCTATGCCTCCAAGTTTTCCTGTAATCCCCATACTCACACTAGGGCACACATACATATAAAAAGTAAATAAATATTTAAAAACTCAAAAATGGTAACAATAATATATAAATACATATGTATGCTAACAAATTATGATACTCTTATAGTATATTATGACTTAACAAATTATGATACACTTATAGAAACCTCAAAGTTGGATCAAGACACCCCAAGACCAAGTTCTCAGCACAAAGGAGATTTTTTTGCCCCAGAGAGACAGACAGTAGGGAATAAGAAACAAAGACAGGAGATAGAACACAAGGGAGAAGGGAAAAGGAACAAGGGAGAGGGGAGAAAAGGGAAAGAGAGAAGGAGAAGGGATGTTGTCTCAGAGGGACAAGGACTGCCTCTGGATAGAGAGGAGACAGATGTGGCCTGGAGGCAAATGGCAGTTTATAAAGGGAAAGGGGAAAACTCTGAGTTAGGATTAGTTGGTTCATTTTGATTAGGCATGTTAATTAAGGTGGCAGAAGGGGGATCTTTGATTGTTGGACTTCAATAATTCGATAGCGATATCTTGGTAGTTAGCCTCAGAAGAAGGAAGGGGCTAAATAAAGAAGAAAGTGGCCAAATGAGGAAATGGACCTTAGGAATGAGCTTTAGGACTGTAATCTAATGGTTTTTAGCAAGGCAGAAGGAATGGTGGAGAAGAACAAGGCCTGCCAGAGTCGTGTTTGCCATGCTCAGGCCTATTAAATCACTTCATTCCTTTCCTCTTATACAAAGTTATGTAATCATTAAAATTACAGCAATTAAAATTATATCAACACTTAAAATGTTCATAAATATCCTTGATTATGTTAGCTTTAATTATGATTATATTATACTCCACATATAAATAGAATAAAACAAAAGTATATGAAGTAAAATGATATAGAGTAATCCTTTTTTACACTGTGAAGATGTGTTTCTCTCATTGGTTTAATAGAGTTAAGTGGCCAACTGGGCAGTGATGGCACACATCTTTAATCCCAGCAGTCAGGAGACAGAGACAGGAGGATCTCTATGAGTTTAAGGCCAGCCTAGTCTACAGAGTGAATTCCAAGACAGACTCCAAAGCTACAGAGAAGCCCTGTCTCATAAAAGAAAAAGAGTAAAATGGCCAATAGCTAGACAGGAAGAGGTATAGGCAGGAGAGTCAGAGAAAACTCTGGGAAGAAGTACAGAGTCTCCAGACAGACAGAGAGAGAACAAGACATGCAAGAGGACAAGTAAATGCCACTAAGTCATGTGGCAACATGTATATTGATAAAAAATAGTTAATTAAGTTGTAAGAGCTAGTTAGTAATAAGCCTAAGCTATTGGATGAGCTTTTATAATTAACAAGAAGTCCCTGTGTGGTTATTTGGGAGCTGGCTGGTGGGATAGAATATTCCACCTACAGTAAAAGATGAGGCTGAGGCAGGAGTAGTCTATAGATTCAAAATCATCCTAAGTTATAGAGTAAAATGCTGTCTTGAGTAACAGCATTAAAACAAGGAAAAAACAAAAAGCATTATAGAGATACTGGAGTGTTTCACAGAGTGTAGCCCTGGGAATGTGGGAATTACAAACCACAGAGGAATGCCTAAGGGAGTTATTTTCACCTCTTTCTTTTTGTAATCTCTCTCCACAGCTCTGCCCCATTCTCCTTTTTCTGCAGACTTCATACAGTTCTTTCCATTCAAAATAGCTTAAAACTAAGCCAGAGCAGAATTCCTATTTGTTAAGCAATTGATATAGTTTGGTCAATTGCCTATCCCAGTTCATTTGACAAGAGTCAGTGAATCTAAATTCTACTCACAAGGTTGGAAAAAGGGAGCTGGTGAAGAAAATAGGTCCCTTTGATTTTAGAGAAGGATGAAGCATTGTGTGATGGAAAAATATACCCAAAGACATGCATATGACCTCCTTGTGCCTACTTCCTTCCGTAGAGTGGACAGGTAAATAAAATCGCTAAGTCAAGTGACTCAAAATTTTAGGCTGACTGCTTTCTAACCTTCTCTCTCACTATGCAGTACTTGTGCTATTTTCCTCACTAGTTCTGAGAGAATAAGTGAGCTGTTGTTTCACTAATTTGGAAAGCAAAAGCCAGGTGGTGGTGATGCAAGCCTTTAATCCCAGCACCTGAGAGGCAGAAACAGGCAGATCTCTGTGAGTTCAAGGCCAGCCAGGTCTACAAGAGCTAGTTCCAGGACAGGCTTTGAAACTACAGTGAAACCTTGTTTCAAAAAACAAAAAAAGAAACAAAAAAGAAAAAAGAAAAACAAAAAAAATATGCTACTTGTTGATAGCCAGGGCTACATAGAAAGACCCTGTCTCAAAAATTTTGTATTTGACTTTGTATGTATGAATGTTTTGCCTGCATGCATACATGCAGGAACACCACATGCAGGTGCCTGTTGGAATACCTGGAATTGAGATTATGAATGGTTGTAAGCCACAAGGTGGGACCTAGAAATGGAACTTGGGTCTTCTTCAAAATCAACAAATGTTCTTAGGCACTGTGACATCTCTCCAGCCCCTAATCTGCACTCTTCAAACCAATGTGATATTGGACACTTTCTCAGAAGTTTGTATCTTAGCACTTCTAATGAACAGGAAAGACTCTTCTTCCGACATGGTTGGTAAAGACAGTAAAGGTCTCCCGTACAATGGTGTAGGAGGTCCTTCTGACTATGTGTTGCTTTCATTGGTTGAATAAAGAAACTGCCTTGGCCTTTTGATAGGGCAGACTTAGATAGGCAGAGTAGACAGAACAGAATACTGGGAAGAAGGGCAGTGGGGCAGATGCCATGAATCTCCAGCCTGAGATGGACATAGGTTAGAATCTTGCCAGTAAGCCACAGTCATGTGGTGATATACAGTTGTAATAGAAATGGATTGAATCAAGATGTGAGAGTTAGCCAATAGGAGGCCAGAGATAATGGACAGGCAGTAATTTAATTAATACAATTTTGGTGTGATTATTTCAGGGGTTAAGCTAGCCAGGTGGCGGGTTGCAGCCCATTCCTCATACTACAGTACAAGGCTAAAGAGTTTGACTTTCTGATTGGAGAGATGACTGTACAGGGTCTGGGAAGGGCCTGTGCATGGTAGATTTTCTGCCCACACCAGTTCTGTGGCCATCAATGGCTCTTGTCTGGTTCCACACCCTACTCTGCCACCTCTACTTCCAGTCTTTCCCACTTCACCAGGAGCCATGGCTTTATTTGTCTTGGTTTCCTAACTCTATTTGCCATCAGTCAGAGTCGAGAATGTAGCAGTTCTATCGTGTAGCATAGAAGCTGAGTTCTGCAATCCCAGAATCATCCACAGCCTGGAGAACCTATCTATGTTGTCACTGTGAACTCAGACCAAACCTTCATTCCCCTGCCCTTTGTCTCCCCATGGAATCTCATTGACCCAGTCAACAGTCTGTAGCCCAGAATCACATCATTACACTTAATATATTGTGTTGTCTTTGTGTTTTTGTCTAAACCCCACCCCACTGCAGCAAAGTATCAACATTCTGAGGACAGACACTGCATCTGCCCTGCTTCTCTCCTGTGCTCAGTTCTGGGATACTCTTCTACAAAGCTTTTACAGCCAGCACTACTCAGGTCCCTTAGATAACTCTCCAGGCTACCTCCTGGTAGAGAAGAGGAGCCTAAGAAAGACTATTTGTTGCCCAAAACACCAAAGAACAAGTAAAGAGAAATTAATATTTTCTAAGTACCTGCAAAGAGCTAGGCATTTATGCTATTCCTTACTCTTCCTCTCCCTTGTGTGCTTGTTTTTTGTGGTTTTCTTTTCTCTTTATATGGAAAATGGAGCAATGTATCAGGCTTTTTCTTTTGGCCCACCAACCAGCTCTCAAATCTTGACATAAAGACTCCTTATTAACTATGAATGCTCAGCCTAGCTTAGGCTCATTTCTGGCTAGCACTTTTAACTTAAATTAACCTGTTTCTCTACCTTTTGCTCCTGGGCTTTTTAATTTTTTTCCTGTATGTACTTCTTTTCCTGCTTCTTCCATGTCTGGGTGGCCTGGGTGTGTCCTTCTTTCTTCCACATTCTCTTTTTCTTTTCCTCTCATTGTTCTCCAACCTAGATTTCTCCTCATATTTATTCTCTCTGCCTGCCTGCCTGCCTTGCCTATTCTTCATCTGCCTAGCTACTGATCAGTCAGCTTTTTATTAGACCAATCAAGTACCTTAGGCAGGCAAGGTGAAACAAATACAACACATCTTTACACAATTAAACACACATCCTTACATCATTAAACAAATGCACCATAAACAAACATAACACAGTTAAAGCAATATTCCTCAACAGAGCAGTCAGGATCCCCCAGCTTACACTCACTCAGAAATGACAGTTAAAATGGACACTCTCCTACCAGTGAAACAGATCAACAGCTACATTCCCCAAGCCTGACACCCTGAGTTCCATCTCCAGAACCAAGAATGGTGGAAGAAGACAACTGAATGCTGAAAGCTGACTTCTGACTTTCGTATGTTTACTCATGGCTCATGGCTCACCTCCTGAAAAATAATGTAGAAAAAGGAGGAGGAGAATGAGGAGGAACAGGGGGAGAAGCAGTCACTCTCAGGCAAAGGGGAAAGCATTTATCTACTATGCTTGCAACCCTGGGTTCAGGTCTTAGGACTGTACAAGCCAATAATAGAACACTAATAATGTTTCTGAGTTTGATTACATACTCTTGTGATCCCAGTCCCTTGGGAGACTGAAGCAGGAAGATCCCTTGAGACCAAGTTTTAGGCCAATGCATGTAACAGAGAGACCCAGATCTAAAAACAAAAAGAAAAGAAAAAGAGCAGTAGAAAGGAAAGATAGCAAACCTAGGTGAATCTGTTTCTGTTACTAGATCTTCAGAACTGATGGTAGGATAGACAGGAAGTGTCAGGCCCAGACAGAATCATCAGTCCCCAAGCAACTGGGATTGTTTTGAGACAAAACACAGTCACACTCCATTTATGTGACCTACTTCCTTCTCACTTCTCTCTCTCTCTCTTTTTCTCTCTCTCTCTTTCACACACACACACACACACACACACACACACACATACACACACACACACACACAAATGATTGCTTGGTCCTTCAAACTGATTCCTCCTCTAACCATTTTCTCTACTGACTCTTTTTGGTTTTCTTGTTTAGTTTTGAGGGTTTTTTTTTTTGGTTTTTTTCAAGACAGGGTTTCTCTGTGTAGCCCTGGTTGTCTTGGAACTTCCTCTGTAGACCGGATGACCTTGAACTCACAGAGATCTGCCTGCATCTGCTTCCCGAATGCTGTGATTAAAGGTGTCCACCACCACCACCCCCTGGCACTCCACTCTTTTTTTAAAAAAAAAAATCATTTATTGTGTATGAGAGAGAATGTGGGGTGTGCCGCAGTGGCCCAAACGTCATAGTATATATGAGTCATAATGTGGGTGCTAAGAACTGAACCTGAGTCCTCTGAAAGACCAGCAAATGTTCTTAACCATGGATCCATCTCTCTAGCTTCCCACTTACTTTTTGTTTGTTTGTTCCTTTTGTTTTTTGTTTTTGTTTTTTGAAACAGGGTTTCTCTGTAGCTTTGGAGTCTGTCCTGGAACTAGCTCTTGTAGACCAGACTGACCCCAAACTCACAAAGGTCTGCCTGCCTCTGCCTCCCAAGTGCTGGGATTAAAGGCATATGCCACCACCGCCCGGCTCCCCCACTAACTTTTAAAATCAGAATTACTGTCAATTGAGATGACACAAGAATTTAAACTCATCACTCAGTAAACAGAGGTATGTGGCGCTCTGTGAGTTTGAGGGTAGCCTGGTTAATGAGTTCCAGGCCAGCCAGAGCCACACAATGAGACGCTGTCTGGATGTAAATAAATAAATAATAAATTAGATAGATAGATAGATAGATAGATAGATACTGTATAAACAAGAGACTGTAAATGCACGTGTGGAGGTCAAAGGATAGCCTTCAGAAGTCAGTTTTCTCCTACCATGAAATCTAAGGATGACTCTCAAGTTATAGGCTTGGTTAGTAAGTCCCTCTGTTTCTGGAGAATGTTGACATTACGCCACATGACATAGTGTCCTACTGTCCTGCTCTAATCCTTGCCACACGAAAACTACAGAATACTTTTTTCAATCAATGAATAGACCTACACAACAACTGGGAGCTTGGAAAAGAAGTATTTTTCTGAGTCTAATTTAACACGTGCGTGTATGGATTTAGCCTCCACTTTGGCCCAAGGCCAGGTGACTCTGACGTCAGCAGCTGTCTCTATGGTTGACAGTTTATCTCTATAACTTAGCAACAGCAGTAATAACAAGGTAGGCCCCAAGCCAGCTGCTAAAGGGTACTTCTGATAACTATGCTACTTAGTAAAGCCACATAGGCCCCAAGGGCTTCTTTATTTCTCTGTTCTGTTTCCAGACAAAGTCATAAAATTGATTTCTCCTGGATAGAGTAGTCTCCTCCCTAGCTGCTGTGGTACAATGTGCGTTATAAAAGCTGATGAGAGTTAGGGGGTCTTGGCTGCTTTGAAAGAGAAGTACAATACTCTTTAGGCTCTCCTAGAACTCAGGGTGAATTCTCAAGCCTGACTTGGATCTCTCTGTGTTACAATTTACAGATGTAACTGGGTGATCAGCCAGTCTTCAAAGTTAAAGCCTTCAGCCAGGCAGTGGTGGCACACGCCTTCATTCCCAGCACTTGAGAGGCAGAGATAGATGGAACTCTGAGTTCGAGCCAGGTTTACAGAGTGAATTTCATGACAACCAGAGCTACACAGAGAAATCCTATCTTAAAAAACAAACATAGTTGGGGATTGGTGAGGTGACTCAGCAGTTAAGAGCACTGATAGCTCTTCCAGAGGTCCTGAGTTCAATTCCCAGCAAACATATAATGGTGCACATCCATCTATAATGGGATCTGGTGCCCTCTTCTGGAATAAAGGTGTGTATGCAGAGTACTCATAGACATAAAATAAATAAACAAATATTTTTTAAAAAAGCAAACAAAAAAGAAAAACAAAGCATAGCAAAACAAAACAAAAAATGTAAAGCCTTCAACCCATCTAAAACCTTATAAGAATAGACAAAGGATGTAGGAGTTTGTCTCGATGAAAGAACACTTGCCTGGCAAACACATGGTCCTGGGTTCAGTCTCTAGCTCCAAATGCGGATGGGAGGAGACAAATCACACACATACATACACACAAAAACAAAGAAAAGAACAACTGGATTTGCTAGATGGCACACTGGGTTAAGATACTTGCCCTGATAACTGGCGTCTAACCCCTAACACCCACATGGAAGAAGAAGAGAACCAACTCCTGTAAGTAGTCCATTGACCATAATCCTTTCTCACATCTAAAAGATAAATGCAATAAACATTTTGGGAGGGTGGGTTTTGAGATAGGGTCTCAGTGTAGCCCTGGCTTTCCTGGAACTCACTCTATATGCCAGTCTAGCCTTAAACTCAGAGATTCACCTGTGTAGGTGGAAATTGCTTTTTTGTTTCCTGCTGCCCAGACCTGAAATAATCACAGAGAAACTGTATTAGTTACAACACTGCTTGGATCATTAGCTTAGGCTTCTTATTAACTAACTCTTACATCTTAAATTAACGCATTTCTACTATTCTGTATTTTACCACAAGTCTTGTGGTTTACCAGTAAGGTTCCGGCTGGTGGCTCCTGTCTTTCTCCTTCTGCAGCTACATGGAGTCTCTTTGACTTTGCCTACTTTACTCCTCTATCTGGTTGGAATTCGCATCTTGCTCTATTCTGTGCTACAATATACTCAAAGCACCTTCTTTATTAACCAATGATATTTACAGCATACAGAGGGGAATCCCACACCACCTCCCCTTTTCTGCCTAAATAAAAAGGAAGGTTTTAATGTTAACATAGTAAAATTACATATAACAAGGCAGGTATCAAGCAAGAATTATATTTACAATATTTATATCTATTTTATTTTTATTTTTATTTTTTTTGTTTTTCAAGACAGGGTTTTTCTGTGGCATTGAAGCCTGTCCTGGAACTAGCTCTTGTAGACCAGGCTGGCCTTGAACTCACAGAGATCCACCTGCCTCTGCCTCCTGAGTGCTGGGATTAAAGGTGTGCGCCACCACTGCCCAGCTCCTACTTTATCTTTTATCATAACTAAGGAAACCTATAATTATAACTATTTATTCTTCAACTCCATCAAAGACTCCAGAAGGATAATATTACCTAAGGAAACAGGAAGTGTATTGTAACAATTTTCAAAACTCTAGAATTGACAGAGACATCCCGCTGCCTGGACAGTCACCCAAAGTTCTTCTCTAACATTGTGGCACCTATCTTCAGCCTACAGGCCCATAGTATTCGACAGACTTTTCCATGAGCAGGAAATTTCAAAGACAGTCCCAACTATATTGACAGCTTGTCAGTCACTTTCTTCTGTGTCCTGCAGAATACCTGGCAGATTCTTTCATGAAGCAGGAAGCCTGAAGTACTGTCTCACCTCCTTTAGGCAACTTCAGCGGTCATTTTTCTGTGGTCCTAAATGTTCAGTTCATATGGCATAACATCAAGCAGTCCAGACAATGGCAGTTTCTTGCCCAAATGGCTAACAATCTCCATAAAGAACCTCTTCAATGACCATCATCCTCTTGAAGTAGACTGGTGCTGCCAGGAGCAGATGTGTCTCATTGTCATGAAAAGTCCTAAGTTCTTAAAACATTTTAAATGTCATATTCTGTTAGTGTTTAAAAGGATTGAAGAATACCTATACATCTGAAATATATCTCTGTACATCTAGAAAACCTAACTAACATGACTACAGTTTGACTATTATAGATGACTATCTATTAATCTGTATTTCTTAATTATAAAATATATTTTTAAATGAGCTGCACAAACACAATACCTTAATCAAGAACAGAAATATATACATATAACAAAATTGACCTTAAATTTGTATCAATAAACCAAGATCCATATCAATGCAAAGTATTCATCTCTATAGCATATCCCCCTTTAAATGTAAATAAACATTTATAAACAATATTTGGGAATTTGGGTGTAGTTCTCTCCAAACTGCTTCCTGCTTTTTTGTTGGGCAAAGTATTTTGGGGTGTTCATGAAGACTTTTTGAGTGGTCTTGGTCCATTAAATCACATTAGTCTGGAAGGAATCCACAGGTTCTCATCCTCTGTAGAAACAAAAGCAGAACCTCTTTTCCAAAACAACAAAGCCTTAGACCCAAATTTTGAAATCAATATATCTTTAAAATATATATGCTGGTTCAGCTTAGCAGCCTGTACAATGAAATGTCTCTCTGTACTTAGCTCATTCACAGTCAAAAACGTCTAAGAAAACACAATAATATACATAATCCAGACTCGTTATGTATATTCCATCTTTATGTGGCTTATTTTTCTTACTCTATTACTTTTTCACAAATTTAATATTTATTTTATTATCTTCATTTCTTTAAACTATGACTGTTTGTTCTCTTATATAACTCTCTATATTCTTTTTCCTCTCTCTCTCAAGCCTACATACATTTATCCAACACTGTGACCCATTCAAAGGTCTTTTCCATCTGGATTTGTCTTTATTGCGTGTGTATCTATAATTATTTTTTGACCTGGAGCACTTTTTTTCTTTTCTTAAATGGGCGTGGCTAAGACCAACTCCCTGAGCCTGCCTGTTGGCACCACCCAGTCCAACATGGCCTTTGAGATCCATGCACACTGCCCCAGTTCCAGGGTTGCAGTGGGTCTTTGTCACCATTAAGCAGTTTGTAACATACTGCACACAGGCCCCATTTAAGTGCTCGACTTCCTGAAAGAGCCAGAGCTGTTCGTGCAGCTACAGGCCCATAGTATCCGGCAGACTTTTCCATGAGCAGGAAATTTCAAAGACAGTCCCAACTATATTGACATATGCCCACTTAACTGAGCCGTGCAGTTTTTGCTGTTACCCCTGAGTCAGGAAGCCTTCTCTTAAAGGAATCGTGCTTGCTTCTAGCAAACAGAACCCATGTGAGAAATGCTGCTATCATGAAGCTGTGCTTAACTCTCTTCTTTTGTGTCTACAATTCCTTTCCAAACTCTTTCAAGTTTTATGTAGTCAGCTCACATTGGTACTACATTTTGTAGGCAGAGATTGTTTGTTTGCTTCCTACTACACAGACCCAAAATAATCACATAGAAACTGTATTAATTACAACATGGCTTGGACCCTTAGCTTAGGCTTCTTATTAATTAATTCTTACATCTTAAATTAACCTATTTCTACTATTCTGTATTTTACCATGAGTCTCGTAGTTTACCAGCAAGGTTCTGACTGGAGGCTAGTGTATTTCTCCTTCTGTGGCTACATGGAGTCCCTTTGGCTCTGCCTATTTTCCTCCTCTTATCTGCTTGGAATTTGTGTCTTGCCCTATAGACATGGTTTCTCTGTAGCTTTGGAGTCTGTGCTGTCCTGGAGCTAGCTATTGTAGACCAGGCTGGCCTCAAACTCACAGAGCTCTGCCTGCCTCTGCTCTCCCGATTGCTGGGATTAAAGGCATGCACCACCACCATGTAGCATAAAATATTTTTAAGAGTTGACAAGATTATTCAGTAATGTCCTTATCTTATGAAACAATCTTCCGAAAAGTCTTGGAGAAGATAAAAGGTAGACTAGACAGAAATACTTAAATAATCACAACTTTGCTTAGAAAATCTAGATCGGAGATGAAAGAAAACTGAGACATCCCTTCTCAGCCTTTTGGCTAAGATCAAGTGCAGAAAACTGAGACAAGCCTGCAAGCAAGGTAGAGAGTAGCCAGAGTGATCTGCAAGATGTTGGGGATCTGATGCCTTCTTCTGGCCTCCAACAGTACATGTACATGGTGCACATACATACCTACAAGGCGAAACACTCATACACATAAAAAAATTTTTTTTAAAGATTTGTTTATTTATTATGTACACAGTATTCTCAGGATTCTGTCTGCATGTATGCCTGCAGGCCAGAAGAGGGCACCAGATCTCATTACAGATGGTTGTGAGCCACCATGTGGTTGCTGGGAATTGAACTCAGGACCTTTGGAAGAGCAGGCAGTGCTCTTAACCACTGAGCCATCTCTCCAGCCCCACACATAAAAAAATTTTAAAACCCTAAATACCAGACTCCAAAACTATAAAACAAATGCTTGCCATTTATTTTAAAAATAGGATACTGTTGGTGGAGGTGGACACTTAGCTTCTTACCTGCCAGTGCAAAGTGAAGACAGGAGGCTGGGAAGCTGGTCTGGGCTTGACAATAGCCTTAACTGTGGAGTCCCTTTTCCAGGACACTGATCAAAGTGATCCATACACAACCACAAAGTATGTGGCAGGCTTGGCTGTCTTCACAGCCCTGTGGGAGAGGTATCCCGAAGTTCCAGGTTTCTGTGTAAATTACACGCACTGAGAAGTGACCTTAAAGACTGGCCTACATGGCACAGGAGAACACTTCCTAATTATAACCCCAGCAGCACAAACACTGAGAGAAACAATTAATAAATGGGACCTCCTGAAACTAAAAAGCTTTTGTAAAACAAAGGACATGGTCAACAAGACAAAACAGCAGCCTACAGAATGAGAAAAGGTCTTCACTAACCCCACATAAGACAGAAGTCTGATCTCCAAAATATACAAAGAACTCAAGAAATTGGACACCAAAAAAACATATAATCCAATTAAAAAAAATGCATTACAGACCTAAACAGAGAACTCTCAACAGAGGAATCTAAAATGGCTGAAAGACACTTATGGAAATGTTCAACATCCTTAGTCATCAGAGAAATGCAAATCAAAACAACTCTGAGATTCCATCTAACACCTGTAAGAATGGCCATGATCAAAAACACTGATGACAACTTATGCTGGAGAGGTTGTGGGAAAAAGGGAACACTTCTGCATTGTTGGTGGGAATGCAAGCTGGTCAGTGTGACGATTTCTCAGAAAATTAGGAAACAACCTTCCTCAAGACCCAGTAATACCACTTTTGGATATTAATCCAAAGGATGCTCAATCGTGCCACAAGGACATGTGCTCAACTATGTTCATAGAAGCTTTGCTTGTCGTAGCCAGAACCTGGAAACAACCCAAATGCCCCTTGACCGAAGAATGGATAAGGAAAATGTGGTACATTTACACAGTGGAATACTACACAGCAGAAAAAAATAACAACATCTTGAATTTTGCAGGAAAATGGATGGAACTAGAAAACATTGACTGAGGTAACCCAGACACAGAAAGACAATTATCACATGTGGTTTTAAAACATAAAGCAAAGAAAACCAGCCTACAAACCATAATCCCAGAGAACTTAGACAACAATGAGGACACTAAGAGAGACAGACATAGATCTAATCTATATAGGAAATAGAAAAAAACAAGATCTCCTGAATTGGGAGCATGGGGACCCTGGGGGAGGGCTGAAGGGGGGAGGGGAGAGGCAGGAAGGGGAGCAGAGAAAAATGTAGAGCTCAATAAAAAAAATCAATAAAAAAAAGAAAAACGATTGATTGAGCCAGGAGTGGTGGTACATGACTTTAATTCCAGCACTCGAGGCAGAAGCAGGCAGATCTCTGCGAGTTTGAGTCCAGCTTGATCTACAGAGAAAGTTCCAGGACAGCCAAAGATACACAGAGAAACCTTGTCTTGAAAACAAACAAAAAAGATCAAATTGTTTTTTATATGGAGTCAATATATTTATTTTGAGATAAGGTCTCACCAGGTAGCCTAGGCTAGCCTCATACTTGCTATGAGTCTATGCTAGCCCCAAAGTTGCAATTTTTTTGCCCATCCTTTTGTGTACTGGGATTACAGGTCTGTGTGCCACTATGCCTACCTCAAGAGATATTTTGGTACAGATGGAATCCCAGTGTTCAAGGGATGGAAACTCTGCAGCCCAACCCCAGGCACATTGGAAGAAGAAAGATAATGGCCTGCGGACTTTGCAGAAGTAGCTTTGAGATAGAATGGAAATACATGTCCATAGCTAAAAGAACAGACTATAATTTGTGAGAAAAATATTTATTTTTGTTTTGTTTTGAGACAGGGACTTTAGCCAAGGTTGGCCTTAAACTTCTATCCTTCAGCTTCTCCCTCCAAAGTGAGCCTGCACCAACTGTGAGCCTGCACCACCATACCCAGTTTATGGAGTGCTGGGGTGGAGCCCTGGGTTTTAGGCATGTTAGGCAAGCAACTTACTAAGTAAACTATTGCCTCAGCCCAAGACAAGTGTCCCAGTGTAATTTTTCTCTCTGAATTTACTTATTGTAATAAATGCAAATCTCTACTTCCAAACTTCCTAAATTGTGGGTCACCATCTATGGTGTTGCATAACTGGGGTTGCAAAATTTTTTGATAATATTGAAGGATTTCTCTACAAGATCTAACAATTCAGAATAAAATATAAGATGAATCTTAGGCATTTGGGGCATGCTCACTGTGTTGTAGCATGCAACTTCACTATAAGCTTGGTTTGGAATATACAATATACACACTTTCCACCACACAAGCCATCATACCACATGCCAACAATGAACCTGACTAAAGCATGTCAGCTCTGATTTGAGGCTATTTTATATTATGAATTGCAGTTTTTTACTTTAGGTATAAAAAGCTATTTTTCTATAGAAACATAATATAGTTAAATAAAAGAGAACAAAGTCTTAATATTTTCCTACCATCAACCATCAATCCTTAGCATTTAAGTATCAAATTAGTATGTACCCTTGAATCAGTTTGTATTATAATGTTTGATTTTAGAAATTTCTGTTTGAAGCCAGGCGGTGGTGGTGCATGCCTTTAATTCCAGCACTTGGGAGGCAGAGGCAGGTGGATCTCTGTAAGTTCGAGGCCAGCCTGGTCTACAGAGCTAGGTCCAGGACAGGCTCCAGAGCTACAGAGAAACGTTGTCTCAAAAAACAAACCAAAACAAAACAAAAAAAAGAACTTTATGTTTGAGGGACAGCAAGATGGCATACCATCTTGCTGATCACATGGGTCTTCTCCCTTGATCCAACATGATAGGAGGAGAACCAGCTTCATAGGCTATCTTCTAATGTTCACAAATGGCATACATGAACCCCGTGCCCACAAACAGGATGGATGAATGAATGGATGGATGGATAGAAAATGTAAAAAAAAATTACATGAATTTTGGCCTAGGATAGATTTTCTTTCTTTTTTTCTTCCTTTCTTTCTTCCTTTCTTTTCTCTCTCTTTTTTTTTTTTTTTTTTTTTCGAAGTCAGGGTTTCTCTGTATTTTTGGAGCCTGTCCTGGAACTCACTCGGTAGACCAGACTGATCTCAAACTCATGGAGATCCGCCTGTCTCTGTCTCCAGCTCGTTTTTTTTTTTTTTTTTGGTGGGGGGGGGTTAAACAAGGTTTCTCTGTGTAGCCCTTGCTGTCCTGGAACTCACTCTTTAGACCAGGCCAATCTCAAACTCTGTCTGCTTCTGGCTTCCTGAGTGCTGGGATTAAATCTGTGTGCCATCACCCCCTGGCCTAACACTTTCTGAATTAACACTAAACATGTTTCTGTTATCTTTACTACATATTTATGTAGTAAAGTGATTTTCTCAGCATTGACAATTAGAAATTCAAAATATTGATCAACTGTTTTACCCCAGAATTTACTCTGTAGACCAGGCTTGCCTCAAACTCAGAGATTTACCTGCCTCTGCCTTCTGAGTGCTGTAAATAAAGGCTTGTGCCTCCATACCTGGCATAGTGATCAACGTTAAACATTTTGAAGATTGTTTACATTTTGTAATATTAATTATTCAGCTAATTGTTAATTTTTTACATATAAATAAACAAACTTGGAACACTCAACCCTAAAATAAACAAACATTCATTTTATGCACATTTGCTTTCATTTCAAATAAACGGTAAAATTATGTCAAACGTTTTGTTTTGCTTTGCTTTTTTAAGACAGGGTTTCTCTGTGTAACAGTTCTGGCTGTCCTGGAACTTGCTTCATTGACCAGGGTGGCCTCAAACTCACGGAGATCCACCTGTTTCTACATCCCGAGTTTTGGGATTAAAGGCATGTGCCACCACCACCCTGCTTGTCAAACTTCTTTTTTTATTTTTTTAAAACTTATTTTAATCCTGGCGGTGGTGGCACATGCCTTTATTTCCAGAACTTGAGAGGCAGAGGCAAGCAGATCTCTGGAATTGAGGCCAGCCTGGTCTATAGAATGAGTTCCAGAACAGCCAGAGCTACATAGAGAAACCATAAATCAAGAGAAAAAGCAAAGCATATTTTTATCATTCTTATTTATGTACATATGTACGTATCTGTGTGAATGAATGCCACATTTGTATGTGCCTGTTGTCTTAATGTTCTATTGCTGTGAAGAGACACCATGACCATGGAACCTCTTACAAAAGAAAACATTTAACCGGGGATTGCTTATAGTTTCAGAGATTGAGTCCATTTTCATCATGGCAGGAAGCATGGTGGCAGGCAGGAAGACATGGTTCAAGAGAAGTAGCTGAGCGTTCTACATCTGGGTCCATAGGCAGCAAGAGAAAAGAGAGAGACCTGGCATGGGCTTTTGAAACCCCAAAGCTGATCCCCAGGGACACACTTACTCCAACAATGTCACATCTACTCCAACAAGAACATACTTCCTAATCCCTCTTGGAGTGCCATTTCCTAGTGGCCAGGCATTCAAATATTCAAATATTCAAAAGCCTATGGATGTCGTTTCTACTCAAACTACTGTACCTGTGCAGGCTGGACAAGAGGATCCCCTGGTGCTAGAGTTACAGGCCATGGGTACTGGCAACTGAACTCGGGTCTTTTGGAAGAGAAGTAAGCGTTCTTTTGTTTTGTTTTGTTTTGTTTTTTGAGACAGGGTTTCTCTGTAGCTTTAGAGCCTGTCCTGGAGCTAGCTCTTGTAGATCAGGCTGGCCTTGAATTCACAGAGATCCGCCTGCCTCTGCCTCCCACGTGCTGGGATTAACGGCACGTGCCACCACCTCTCGGCTAAAGTAAGCGTTCTTTTTTTTTTTCGTTAAACTTGTTTATTCAAGTATCCGAAAACACTCTTTCCACTTCCTCCCCTCCTCCCAATACCCTCCCGCTCCCCCCACCCCCCCACTCCCTCTCCTCCTCCCTCACCATTCCCCAGAGCAGTCAGGGTTTCCTGCCCTGTGGGAAATCCAAGTTCCTTCCCCCTCCCTCCAGGTCCAGGAAGGTGAGCATCCAAACAGGCCAGGATTAAAGTAAGCGTTCTTAACTGTTAAGCTACCTCTGCAGTTCCAAATAAAAATTTTAAATAAAATTCTTTGTGATTTATTATCAGTAAATGTTTGATTTGCATGTTTATTTTATATAGTTATATACTCAGGTCTAAAAGAGTTTGCCAGTGGAAATGTTAGGAAGCCCTGTGTAGCGAAGTCTTTGGGGGCTGGAGAGATGGCTCAGAGACTAAGAGCACTGGCTGCTCTTTCGGAGAAGCCAGGTTTAATTCCCAGCGCCCACATGGCAGCTCACACCTGTCTGTAACTTCAGTTCCAGAGGATCCAGCATCCTCACACAGACACACATGCAGGCAAAACAGCAGTACACATGAAATAAAAAGCAATAAAAATAAAAATCTTTTTTAAAAATTTAAAAAATAAATAAAGAAAGAAGTCTTCTTAAAGCCCCAGTCTCATGTCAGCACGTTATTGGTATCCATGACAACATTTTGACATCATAACCCATGTAGCATTCACATGTAAATAACTATCCAGGAACAGCTATGTAGACAGCGCCTTAGATCCCAACCGAGATCACACGTACCAAACCTCAACATAGATAGACAATTTCCTTCTCACCCCTCAGTTCCTTCCTCTGCTAGATGTAACAGGATGTCTCAGATAAAGCTGGACTAAATTTGAATCTGAATTATGGTTACATCAGTGAGCTGATGTTGCACTTTGTGTATAAGTTAATACATAGGAAGATATTCCTGGAAGGAGACAAAGTGATAAATGGGAGAGGGAGTATCATGAACTAAGTCCTACATATGCTCCAGGATCATTTTTTTCTCTGGAAAGTGAATGCTTTCATTTGGATTCCCTAGAAATAGATCCTGAAACAAGAATTCAAACGCAAGTAGTTTATTGAGAGGGTTGAGACTGGAAGGAAGGGAGGGAGGGAGGGAGGGAGGGAGAGCAGGAATGGACTGTCATGGTGTAGTTTGAATGCAATTGGCCCACCATAAGCTCACAGGGAGTGGCACTATTGGGAGGTGTGACTTGTTGAAGAAAGTGTGTCTTTTACTTAAGTTTGGCTCAGTGTCACAAACCATCTCCTGTTGCTTCTGATCAAGGTGCAGCCAGCAGCTGGAGAGATGGCTCAGTGGTTAAGAGCACTGGCTGCTCTTCTAGGGGTCCTTAGTTCAATTCCCAGCAACAACATGGTGGTTCACAACCATCTGTAATAAAATCTGGTACCCTCTTCTGGCCTGAAGACTACATGCAGACAGCATTCTATATACATAGTAAATAAATAATTTCTTTTAAAGAAAAGGATGTAGCAGCACCATGTCTGCCTGAACACTGCCATGCTGCCCGCCGTGATGATAAAGGACTGAATCTCTGAAACTTTAAGTGAGCTGCCCCGATTAAATGTTTCCCTTGTAAGAGTTGTCATGGTCATGGTGTCTCTTCACAGCTCAGTTGGTAGACAGCATTGTTGTGGATTATTTTTTTTTTAACTAGACAAAGATATGCTACAGTTGTTTATGTTTCAGAATATTACTTTAACTGTGTAAAGACGTGTTACATTTGTTTAATTATGAAAGGTTGTGTTGCTCTTTCACCTTGCCTGCCTAAGACACATGATTGGTCTAATAAAAAACTGAATGACTAACAGCTAGGCAGAAGAGGGATAGGTACAGCTGGTGGGCAGAGAGGATAAGTAGGAGGAGAAACCTAGGCTCAAAATAAGAGAACAAAGGAGAAGAACACAATAAAGAAGAAGAAGAAGGACATACCCAGACCAAGAAGCCAAGCAGACGCCAGCCAGTCACCAGAGAGACAGGAGAAGCAGCGAAAGTAAGATATACAGAAGGAAAGAAAGATAAAAAGCCCCAAGGCAAAATGGGGAAGAAGAGAAACAGATTAAGTTATAAGAGCTAGTGGGACAAGCATAAAATAAGACCGAACATTCAAAACTAATAAGAAGTTTCTGTGTCATAATTTGGGAGTTTTGGTTAGTGGCTCAAGGGAAAGCCTGTGTGTGAAACCCTGGGTTTGAGCTCTAGCACAAAATAAACCAGACAGGGTAGTGCATAACTGTAATCCCACCATTCAGGAGGTAGAACGGGAAGACCAGAAGTCCAAAGTCATCCTCAGCTACATAATGAGCTCCAAACCAGCCTGGGCTATGTGAGACCTTCTCTAAAAAGCAATGAGAGAGAGAGAGAGAGAGAGAGAGAGAGAGAGAGAGAGAGAGAGAGGAGACTGGTAGGAAGAAGGAAAGAAAGAAAGAAAGAAAGAAAGAAAGAAAGAAAGAAAGAAAGAAAGAAAAAATATTTTTGTGGTTTATGGCATACTTGGGGAAACATTGGGGTCCAGTGACAGAGTTGGAGAGCTGTTAATTGATTGTCCTCTTTCCCTTCCATATATATATATATATATATATGGAATAATATATTTATATATTTTTATATGTGGAATATTTATATATATTTTATATATGGAATAATATTTATATATATAAAATAATGCTGTGGTCAGCAGGAGGATGCCTGTGCCTGCTGGAGAGTTCTGATGAAGCATGCCAGGTAAAGAGAAAGCTCCTAAAAGAGGTGCCTGGAGCATAGGAATAGAAACAAGTCCCCTTATTACTGCATATGATGGTTAGCCTTAACTGTCAGCCTGACTGAAAAGAGAAATACCTGGAAGATTATTAAAAGCAGACCTCTGAGTATATCTGTGAGGACATTTCCAATAGCAATTAAAGCATGAAGATTCTGACTTAGCAAGCAGATTAACCCCCTTGACAGATTTCCTGTCTGTCTCAGACTTTGGAGAATAAAAAAATAAATTAAGGCTAGAGATGATGTGGGAAGTCCTTCTGTATATGTGTTGCTTTTATTGGTTAATGAATAAAGAATCTGCCTTGGCCTGTGATAGGGTAGAGTAGAGCTAGGTGGGGAAAACTAAACTGAATGCTGGGAGAAAGAAGGTGGAGCCAGTGAGACACTATGTAGCCACCAGAGGGGAAAGATGCGAGCTGCCAGCTGGAACCTTGCTGGTAGGTCACAAGCCTCGTGGTAAAATATAAAACAATAGAAATGGGTTAATTTAATATGTAAGAGCTTGCTAGGAATATGCTATAGTGATTAGCCAAGCAGTGATTTAATTAATACAGTTTCTGTGTGGTTATTTTGGGAGTCTGGAGAGCCTAGAAATGAACAAGCAGCCTCCTACAACATGGAGAGATGGTTCAACTGTTAAGAGCACCGGTTGCTCTTTCAGTGAGGTCCTGTCTTCAATTCCCAGCACCCACATGGTAGCTCACAACCATTTATAATGGGATCTGATGCCCTCTTTTGTCATGCAGATGTACAGGAAGACAGATATATATATATATATGTAAATCTTTTTAAGAAATTAATCAGAGGCAATCACTTTGATTATACACTGAGTGAGACTTTCTGATCAAAGGTGTGTACACCGATGTACACATGTGTGAGTATCAGTGTATGTGACTGTGTCAATGTACATCTGTGTATATCTTTGATGCATGTGTGTAATGTGTGTGAGTAATGTGAAAGTTAAGGGCATGAATGTCAGTCCATGGGTGATGGGCATGATGCCAATATTACCTTGTCTTACTCCATAGTTTCTACCAATTCCAGTGGTTTCTCCTTTAAGGTTTTCCAGTGGTTTTATACTGGGGTGAAGTCACAGAGGCAAGTTACTCGGCAGGCCTTCCTTAATGACCAGCTAAATAGCAACTAGCTAAATGTCTCGGTGATTGGGTTAAATTGATTTATGGCCTATGGAGGCCCTGGGCCAGAGTATAAGAGCACATTTATAAGCATCAGCAGGGAAGCAGAAACGGAGAACAGGGAAAGCAGTGATAGGTAAGGACAGAAACAGAATGAGGCAGCATAAAAACTGGAGGTAAAGGCCAAGAGCAATGAAGCCCTTATCTGTGATGTACAGGATCCAGAGAATGATTTTCCAACTGCTTATCTCAGGACACCCAGATCGACCGGGCGGCACTTCCTGGATGGAATCTGTCCAATGCCAGCCCAAGCTGAAGCAACGCCAAATCACAAAATAAACCATTTGCATGAAGGAGGAGCTGAGCTGGGCTACACAGGACCCCCGCAGGAGCTAGAGCCTGAGCAGATGCCTGCTCCACGTGCAGGAAATCCATTAGCCTATCTGGCCATACAGGAAACAATCACACTCAAAGGAACAATGCTGTGTGTTTACACAGGAACAAGCAGAGCATGAGGTCCTTTGACTGTGTTACCATGTTTTCCTTTCTAAGTTTTTTTTAACATGTATTTGTTTATGTGGGGTCACATATGTGTCATAGAGGGCACATTGGAGGTCAGAGGACAGCTTCCAGGAGTAAGTTCTCTCTTTCCGTTGTGTGGTTTCAAACTCAAGTCATTAAACTTGGTGGCAGGTACCTTTACCAACTAAGTCATCTTGGCAGCCCTATTATCACTTCTGAACCTCATGTAGGTTCCTTGGGGACAATGCCCTATCTGCACATAGATAAAATAATGCTTAAAGGTTAAGTGGTTTCCTGTGTTTATGTAACTGGTTGGGGACAAGCTGAAAATGGAATTTAGATGTGTGTCCCAAACCAGAAAGATCTGTTTCTTTAGTTTCCTTCCCCACATTGATCTTTTCATTGCTCCCTTTGTGAAAACACATGGACTCCTCTAGAAAAATAGGGTTCTCTTTCTTTTTATTTTTTGGTTTTTCAAGACAGGGTTGACAGGGTTTCTCCCTGGTGGAGAAAGAAAGAAAGAAAGAAAGAAAGAAAGAAAGAAAGGAAGGAAGGAAGGAAGGAAGGAAGGAAGGAAGGAAGGAAGGAAGGAAGGAAGGAAGGAAAAGAAAGAGGGGAAGGGGGGGTTGGAGAGATGGTTCAGTGATTGGGAGCGCTGGCTGCTCTTCCAGAGGGCCCAGGTTCAATTCCCAGCAACCACATGGCAGCTCACAACTGTCTATAATTTCAGTTCCAGGGGATCTGACAGAGTTTCTCTGTTGCTTTGGAGCCTGTCCTAGAACTTGCTCTATAGACCAGGCTGGCCTCAAACTCACAGAGCTCTGCCTGTCTCTGCCTCCCAAGTGCTGGGATTAAAGGCATGCACCACCACTGCCTGGCAGAAAAACAAGGTTCTTTTTCAGCAGAGCCCAAGAACTTAGCTATCCTTCTCACACACAATTCTCTCTCTTCCTGGAAGTTTACCCAGGAAAAATTGTAAGAGCTCGGGAAATAAATATTTGTAAGCAGAAAATTTCAGGTAAGTGAGAAACCTTGTATATGTAGTAAGTACTGGTTCAGCTCAGACAAAGAAGGCAAAAGTAACTCTAGGACTCCCTCCCCATCAGAATCAAGTACTAAGTTCCTCAGCCCAGCAAGAGACCTGGATGTCCTCAGTTCCTGGGTATGAAAATATCAATATTTTTTCTAGAAGACTCTTAGATACTAAAAATATTTATCCAAATTCATAGGAGAATAAGTGAACTAGACTTTCCTTTCCCTTTACATTCCAGGCCTTCCTTTTTTCTCTTACACTTCAGTGAACTCATGGCTTCACTTCCTATCTCCAGAAAAGAAATGACATACCCAAAACTATGGATCTTGGTTTTCAGAGTTAAAACTTTGTCTGAAAGTGCACATGATGGAGAAGAGCAAGCTTCCTGTGCCTACAACTAGCTTGGGGTACAGGAAGTAGGAAAGAGTTGAGGGGAAGCAAGGAGGTTGAATTGAGTCCAGGCTTGATTGACGGGGCGTGGTTATGGCAGAAACTTCAGTCCTGGAGAAAATCCAATTACAACGTGAACCTTGGCATCCTTTTAGATAGAGGATACAAAAGGCAGCAAGTCCAAATAGAGATGTTATGGTGGTGTTCTTAGGTAAACAAGTCTGTGGCCTCTACACCCTATTCCCAGGGTAATCATGGAGGAAGTAACAAGATTCTGCTGTTCCCTAGAGTTACATGGAAATATATCAAGTGATTACAGAAAGTTCCAGAGTGTCACGTGACCCTAGCCAGTTATAAGAGCAATAGAAAGGTCTAGATCTCTGGATACAGAATGAATGAGCTGAGACAACTGACCTAAAAAAAAACAGGGTGGGTCTGGAGAGATGACTCGGTGATTAAGAGCAGTGGCTGCTCTTCCAGAGGACCCATGTTCAATTCCTAGCATCCACATGGTGGTTTTCAGTTTTATATAACTTCCAGGGTTTCCAGTGGCTTTGAGGGCACAAGACATACATATGGTATAACAATAAATATGCAGTCAAACAACCATACACATAAAATAATAGACAAAAATTTAAATTTATAGGGCTGTGGTGATCTTTGTCTTTAATCCCAGCACTCAGGAGGCAGAGGTAGGCAGATCTCAGTGAGTTTAGGACTAACCTGGCCTACAGAAAGATTTCCAGGACAGTTAGGGCTACACAGAGAAATCCTGTCAATAAAAAACAAAATAAACAAGAAAGAGAAAAAGTTGTGTTCTGCTCAATACAAATGTAATCAGTAGTTCTGGAGATTAAGCACAGTGTAATTAAAAACCCCCGGGTGATTCTGAAAGGCAGCCAGGTTGAGAACAAATGCTCACAAAATAGACACTTAATTGTCTTTGGAAAGCACTTTGTGGGAGAAAAGGCTCATTTGGAAAAATATAGCGTTAGGGGATGATTTTCTGGCTAAACCCAGCTCCCGGAAGCCTGGAACTGACCTCTAGAGGAGATATAATCCAGATCACAAGGTATCCAGGCTGCATTCACCTCTCTCCTGTTTAACCAAAAGAAAACCATGAATGCTAGATAACAGTCAAAACCCACGCAAGCTCCTCTTTAGCCAGGATTCAAGGAGGACTGAGGTATGAGGGAAATAAAGACAAAGGCAGACTATGAACTTTGAGTTCAGTTCTGTTCTTGTGCAAATAAACTACTTATCCTTGGCTTTTCTATTGATTTACTTCTCGAACGAATATATACAATGACTCTGCAGAATGAATGAGTCCTTCCGGGCTGAGAACTTAAACCAAGCAGAAGGCACTGTGTATAATAACTTGTGGACTGTTTCTTTTCTTAATCTTCTTCTTTAGGAAACCACCACATTATTTTTTTTCTTCTTTGCATTTCAGAGTTATACATTTCTTTGATTAATTCAAACAATTTTGCTTTGCCTCCACCTCTGCCTCTGAGAGTTCTACAGCAATTTTTGCATCCAAACCTGAAAACAAGCTCTTTTATGTATACTTATTTTGGTTTCGGTTTTTAATGTTTATAAAGACATTATTATTTTAATGTTCTTGGAGCAATAGCTCGTCAGTTAAGCGCACTTCCTGCTCTTGCGCCTCTCAAGTGTTGAGATTACAAATATGCATAACCATGCCCTGGGTTAAGCAAGTTTTTTTTTTTCATTAAATTTTTTTACAGACTCACCACTTCTCCCTCAAACTATTATGTTTTCAGGAAAAATGTAATGTTGTAGGGAGGCCGTTTGTTGGTTCTCAGCCGCTCTCTGCTTGTTTGTTTTCCTGGCTGCTCAGCCCCGAAATAATCACACAGAAACTATATTACTTAAATCACTGCTTGGCCAATTACTTAAGCATATTGCTAGCTAGCTCTTACATCTAGAATTAACCCATCTCTATTATTTTATATTTTACCACGAGGTTCGTGGCCTACTGGCAAGGTTTCACCATGATTGTCTCTGGTTCCATGGCTTCTGACTCTGCCTCCTTTCTCCCAGCATTCAGTTTAGTTTTCTCTGTCTATCTAAGTTCTGCCCTGCTATATGTCCAAAGCGCGTTCTTTATTAATCAATGGCAATCACAGCATACAGAAGGAAATCCCACATCAATGTAAGAAAGAGAGAACTTCACTTTTGATTAATGCATTTTTAGATTAGCTATTGTGAAATAGGTTAATTAGGAAGTCTGCACTCCCTTACTTATTAATATGGTCTTCCAAAACCAAGGTTTGTTTTATTTGTTTACTTTTGAGACAGGGTATTTCTGTGTATCCCAGGCCAACATTGGACTTAGCATTCTTTTGCCAGTAAGCATTATAGGTATATGCCACCACACTCAACCCAAGAAAATGTTATTATCCAAAAAGTGGGCATTACTAACCCAGAATCTTCTGAAGATAATACATACTCTAACTCTGGCAAGCAGACCTCTGTGGTGCCCAATTCTAAATGTCATTTTCCATTAGAAATCTGTCTGAGCAATGAATGATTTCAGGTATGAGACAAGAAACCTCAAGGTGAACCTGAAATATTTTTTAATTATTAGTTTTTATTCAGTTTTTAAATTTTAAAATTTGTGCTTTTACATTTATTTATTTAATTTTATATTTATGAGAGTCTTGCCTGCTTACATGTATATGCACCACCTGAAAGCCTGGGGCCCTTGGTGTTAAGAAGAGGGTGTTGGGTCCCCTGAAACTGAAGTTATAGATGATGTGAGCTACCATATGGGTCCTGGGAAACAAACCTTGGCCCTCAGCAGGAGTAAGTGCTCTCAACTCCTGAGCCATCTCTCCAGACCTTCATGTTTATTTGTTTTCATTCATTTCTTTATTTATTTTGTGGGTATATGGGTATGTGTGAGTGGGTGCCCACATGGCAGCTCATAACCATCTGTAACTCTAGTCCCAAGATATCTGACTTACATGTAGGCAACTCACACATGAACATCAAAATAAACATAAGCTATTTAATTACTACAACAACTTTAAAGAATGTTCTCTGTTTCTATTTTATCAATGAATTTAACCAACTTGACCAAGGGGTTGGAGAGATGGCTCAGCGTTTTAGAGCACTTGCTGCTCTTATTGAGTTCCTAGCTCCTACAACACAGGACTCAACATAGCCTGTAGCTTGAATTCCAGGGAAATCCAACATTGTTTTCTGATCTATACAGGTGCCCAAATACACAGTCACATACACATATATAAAAATAAAATCTTCAACTTTTTTTAATTGGCTTGGTGGCGTACACCTCTAATCTCAGCACTTGAGAGGCAGATACAGGCAGATCTCTATGAGTTCAAGGCCATCCTGGACTACAGAGCAAGTTCTAGGATAGCCAGGGATACATAGTGAGAACTTGTCTCAAACAAACAATAAAAAGAATTAAACAAAAAAAAGTTTAATTGTCCAAAAGCATGCAGTAATATAGCAATATTTGAACCAAGACACTCTAACTCTGGTTTCTACATTTTTTTTACCATTTTCTTTTTTTTTTCCGAGACAGGGTTCCTCTTTGTGTAGTCCTGACTGTCCTGGAACTTGATCTGTGCACTAGGCTGGCCCTCAACTCACAGAGATCCACCTGCTTCTGCCTCCTGGGTGCTGTAATTAAAGGTGTGTGCCACCACCACTGGCTCTGACTTCTACTTTTAAAAGTCTCTTTTCCTTTCTTTTTGAAGATAACGGCATCTGCTGAAGAATTTTAAGAAAGAAACTAATATAATTCAACTTGTGGGAGGATGCCTCTAAGTGATAGAAGATGAGATTTAAAAAAAGTCAAATGTTCATTCACTTAATGGCTATTGAGCATCCTTCATGTGTTCATTCTAGGCAGCAAGGATATAATAATACAGATTACAGGAATGATGGGGAATTCACACTTGGATATGGAAAGATTGTGAATAAACATATCAACAAGAAATAACTGGACTGAAGAGATGTCTCAGTAGTTAAGGGCATATACTGCTGTTCCTGAGGACCTAAGTTCAAATTCTAACACCTGCTTCAGGCAGCTCATGACTGTTCTATAACTCCATCTCTAGTAGATCCAATGTCTGAGGCCTTTGCAGGCATCTGCACTCATGTGCACACAACCACACAGAGACACACATACAAATAACTGAAAACCTTGCAAAGTAGTGATGATACACACCTTTAATCCCAGCACTCAGGAGGCAGAGGCAGGCAGATCTCTGAATTTGAGCCCAGTCTGGTCTATAGAGCAAGTTCCAGGACAGTCAGAGCTACAGAGAGAAACTCAGAAAAAATATATAAAAAATAATTAAATCTTTTTTAAAAACTAGTATATGAAATGACAATAAGTGTACTTGCTGTGTCAACTTGACATAAGCTAGAGTCATCAGAGAGGAGGGGCTCTCATCAATTGAGGAAATGTCTCCATGAGATGGGCTGTGGACAAGCCTGTAGGACATTCTCTTAATTAGTGATTCATGGGGGAGAGCCCCGTCCACTGTGGGTGTGGAAACCCTAGGCTGGTAGTCCTGGGTTCTGTAAAAACCCAGGCTGAGCAGACTGAGCAAGCAAGCCATGGGGAGCAAGTAAATAGTAAACAGAACTCCATGACCTCTGCATGAGTTCCTGCCTCCAGGTTCCCGACTTGCATGAGTTTCTGCCCTCACTGCCTTTGATGAGCTGTTATATGGAACTGTGAGTGAAATAAATCCTTTCCTTCCCATGGTGTTTCATCGCAGCAAAAGTTACCCTAAGACAACACCTTTGATGAAGAAAAATATATAGATGAGAATATAGGGAGAGATGTTATAATTTAAGATAAGAATACCATTATGGTCTCACTGAAAAGGTAAAATCTGAAGAAACAGATGTGAAGGGAACAAAAGGATAGTTTATAAAAGAACAATCTAGAATGCAAAATGCCAAACAGATGTATGCTTAAGGTATGGAGAATACACCAATAAGAAAACAAACTATTGTTTATTTGTTTATTATGACTCTTTTGCCTGTATGCATGTATGTGCGCCATCTGTGTCCTTGTTGGAGTCCCTGGGGTCACAGATGGCAGTGAGTTACCATGTGGGTGCTAGAAAGTGAAATTGGATCCTCTGCAAGATAACTCTATGATTAATTATTAGTAGCATTTATTACTGTTATTACTTTTTAAGGTTTTTGAGATATGCTTTCTCCGGGTAAAGAGCCCTGGCTGTCCTGGAACACACTCTATAGACCATGTTGGCCTCCAAAGCACAGAAATCCACCTACCTCTGCCTCCTGAGTGCTGGGATGAAAGAAGAGCATCACAGATGGGCTGCAGGATAGCTCTTACCCTTTGGCTCCCCTCTACAGAGTCTTTACATTGGGAGAAGTTGACTTTTGCGCTAAAAGAAATGGAGAGTCACTGGTGATCCCTGAGCGCAGGAATAACACAGCCTAACATTAAACAGGTACAGCAGCTTTTATTGAGCTGTACTCACATGCCATAACATTTACTCTCTTATGGCATTCAGGCCAATGATTTCTTTTAGTGTTTCCACAGTCGTGAAAATGTCAACACTACCCAATTCCAAGATATTTTCATTGTACCAAAAGAAATCCCGTACTCTTTACCAGTCGCTTCTTCCCTCAGTCCCTTGTATCTGCTAATTTAGTATGTTTCTGTCCATTTGCCTATTCTAAATATTTCATATTAATGTAATTATACAATGTATTTTTTATGATGGGCTTATCATGTAGTATACAATCTTCATGCCGATTATAGCATATACCAGTCCTTCATTGTTTTTTAAAAAATTATAAACTTTATTATAAAAACAAAGTTTCTAAATAAAATAAACATCATACATTAAAATTAGCCAGACCCAAAGTCAGCGACTTCTATACAGTTAGAGTAGCCATTCTGCAGCTGTGGAATTTCATATTGGATTCTACACTTTCTCTACAGAATATATTTTTCTGCTCTCAGCAACCACCAAAAATGAAAAAATCCAACACAATTTAGAACCAGAAAAAACCCTAGTTTTATATCCGCTTTTATAACTCATGTCCGTTCAGGCCTTCCTGCTCCCCTGATATGCAGCCTTTCTTGTTTTCTTTTCTATGTTCTATTTACACTGTACCGTATTACAGCTGTTTGCATCTAAGGTATATTACTGACTAGATCCTGCATATGAGGGAAAACATGGACCTTTCCTTTCTGAGATTGTGTTACTTCGCTTACAATTATACATCTTAAGTCTACTCAGTTTCCTGAAAATTTTGTGATTTCGCATTTGGGGGGACAGATTTCGAGACAGGATTTCTCTGTATATTCCTGGTTGTTTTGGAACTTGTTCGGTTGACTAAGCTGACTTCGAACTCAGAGATCCGCCTTCCTCTGCCTCCAGAGGGCTATGATAAAAGGCGTGCACCACCACTGCCTGGCTCCTTTTACTTTTTTCTGTGTCCTCAACAAGATTTTTGCAAATTTTTTTTGCATTTTTTCATAATGAAATGTAAAGCAGAAATTGAAAGCCTGTGGGATAAATGTAAACATAGTTTTGTGAACATTTTGTTTTAGCTTATACATCTGTATATACAAACACATGGTATGTGTTTGATGTAAAATATTTTTGTGCAGTAGGTCAGGATCTAAAAACAAGAAGTTTGAGGGTTGGAGAGAAGATGGCACAATGTCTAAGAAAGCGCCTCTCTCTTTCTCTGTTATACCTGTTATTTTTGAGAAAGGGTCTCTCCACATTAGTGTTCTTTGAAAAGAATATGATGATAGGATGCCCCAGGCGGCTCGCAGAGCAGCTTCTAGTCCGACAAAGATGGCTGTGGGTCCCTGCAAGATCTCTAGGATGGCAGCGCCATGCAGCCGGGGGAGTCAGGCGGTTACGGCGGATAAAAGGCTCACAGGACATAGTATTATTTAAAGAAGAGGAAGACATTTATTGCTTAAAGAAGAGGAAAACAGAGAGACATAAGAAAAACATAGAGAAGAACAAAGACACATGTACACACAACAAGAGACAAACACAAGAGAGAGAAAAGATGGCGGCGAGGGAGGTCAGAAGTGGCTGGGGTGGGCGTGGTTAGTCCTTAAAGTGACCGCAAAAGAATAACACACATAGTCCTACTTATCCTGGAACTCACTATGTAGACTAGACTGGCCTCGAATACACAGAAATCCTCCTGAGTGCTGGGATTATATGCCTGTGCTACAACTCTTGACAAAGAGCCCACTTCACTTAAATTAAGTGAGTTGTTTTCAGCATGTAACTCCAGCATCAGGGGATCTGCGGCCCTCTTCAGGCCTTCTTGGGTATTGCACTTACATTTAAAATTAAAATCTTAAAAAAATAGTTCGGGGTGTGGCGATGGTGGCGCCCGCCTTTAATCACAGCATTCGGTAGACAGAGGCAGGTGGATTTCTGTGAGTTCGAGGCCGGCCAGGTCTACAAAGCAAGTTCCAGAAGAGCCAATAAACGGGTAGAGAAACACTATGCACATGGTTTTTCTCAACGCCGAGATCGGTGGCTGGCCCAGGACACATTAAGAACTGTTGGACTCTAGTGTCCAAACCGAGAAGGAGTCGCCCCCAGAGACCATCTCACATGAGACCTCCTGCTCAGTCAGCAACAGAGGGGTCGTTGCCCACAGTGGCAGTGGCGGCGTGGGGCGCGGGCTCCTTGGCCTTCTTCCGGCCAGGGACTCTGGCTGCTATTCCTTGCCCCTCTTTGCTGTGCTGCTCTGGTTAGCTCTCGGGCTCTGCTCCTTGCGGTTCCGCCTCATAGGCCACTGAATTTGCGCTGCTGGCCTTGGATCTGTTCCAAACTCCGGTGAGGTGGGGGCATCCACCAGCCTGCCTGAGCCTCTCCAGCCTGAAGCGCCCTTGGCGCCCACCCCGCCTGCTACCCTGGGGCTGCTCCCACCTGGCTCATTGTTGTCTGCAGGGGTCTTGCCCAGCAAGGTGGCAAAGGCTGAGAGCAGCCTGCTTTCCCTGCAGGGGAAACAGCAGGGGGAGTGAAAACAAAAAGGCTTTTAATTCCAGATCTACAGTTCATAAGGTGGTTCATTGATAACATAGAGTACTCAGTTCATAGTCAAATGTTTTAGACACAGCAAAGGGGAATTCCTCCCCCCGCCCCCGTATACCCCAGAATCAGACACCTGGGTGCACAACATAATCAAGTGGGGGAATTTCAGTACTGTCATGGTGGCCACTGCGTAGGCCTCTCAGGTGGGCAGAGCACCGCTTCAGCAGCCGGCTGTATTCATTGTCGTTCTCTGACCACTACTGCTCAGCAGCTGCTTTGGGAAGTGTCTTGAGCCCAAAGCCCTGTAGGGCCATTCCTCCTGATTGTTTTTTGTTTTTTGTTTTTTTTTATTCGATCCAGATGGTGGCAGCTTAAGTCCATATTCGGCCACTCAGGGGCTACTCTGTCTGAGGTGCACAGTCTCTGCAGCTGTCGTCTTCTGTTGCCTCCCTATCTGTCTAATTTTTTTTTCTTTTATTAAGTCCTGGAGGGAGCATCTCTGCAGTCCCTTCATTCTCTGCAACTTGTTACAAATGTCTGACGCTGACTGATCTATAAAAGACATCATTACATTGGCTTGGCGATCTGCCTGCAAGAGTACTATCATACCTTTGTACTATTGCTCTTACCTTAGCCAAATTAGCAAATTAATGGGGTGCTTTGCAACCCCCCTTTTTAGACCCACCAGTCAGAATCTGGCATTAAAGATGGAGCTGCTCCCTACCAGCTGGAGTATTGAAGTCCCATTTGGGTCAAGTCAGAGGGAAGGCATCCCGTCATGTCCTCTATCGTTCGGTGATTGGGTTGGCCTGCTGTCAGCTCCTGGGACATTTTTTTAAACTTTAAAGAGAACTAACTGTTTTTCCTCTGTAGTCAGGAGCACCTGTAAGAGTTGCTGGCAATCATCCTGAATGGGCTGATGGTAACCAGAACAGATTCTATAAGCCCAGTCACGGTCTGAGGGTCCCAAGAAAAGAAAGGGTTATAAGTAAAGATTAGAGGCAGAAAAAAAAAGCAGTATTGTAATTGACCTGATACTGAGCAAAAGGGAAATGCTTGGGAGGTCACTCTCTCCCTAGCGGACGTCCCTCCCCTGTCCCAGCGTAGATGCTGAGTGCTGAAGTTTTTAGGGCTAGGACCCGACCAGCAGGGCTCCTCAGGAACGAAGTGTTTCCTCTGGGGAGGAGGAGGGAGAAGTCTGCCATGCTTGACTGGATAACAGGAAGAACTGGAGATGCCTGGATTCTGGGTTTCTTTCGCTCCTGTACAGGAAAGAGAGAAGACAAAGGGCTCAGGGAGGCGCAGCCACCATATCGCCTCCTCCAGCTATGGGGCTGCTTTCGGAATCAGGGAAACTGATGATGGCCAGGGGGCCATTGACAGGTTCTGAATTCCTGCAGGTGGATTTTAACAAAGACAAACTGACATACAAAAACAAAAATACATAGAAGCAGACACAAATTTAAAACCAGAAGCTGGTGCTCTCATCACCACTCTAGTGCAGAACTGAAAATACATAAAAACAAAAAGACAGACGTAGACTCAAAATCAGAAGCCGTGCAGCAGCAGATCCAAAAATATAGATGGAGGATCACGCCTCCCCTGGAGATTAGGGTGACCTGGTCACCCTTCCCTCCAGTAAATGCCCATGAAACGTTTTTCAGGGCTAGGGCAAGGGATCTCAGGACACGTCTGCCTCCTCCCTTAGCCCTGTTTCAATATAGACCCTGCGCAAGTATAATTTTTAAATTATTTATTTATAATTACATAGAAACAGAAATATAATATATAAACAGACAGACATAAAAATGAGCTCGTTTCTTTATATCTCCAACTGGGTGTAGAGTATGTCTGGGAGCAACTCGATTCCTGGTCAGGGAACCAAATGTTGGACTCTAGTGTCCAAACCGAGAAGGAGTCGCCCCCAGAGACCGTCTCATATACCACAGCCGATGCAAAAACATGAGGATTTTATTAATTCTGTCATGACAGGGTCCCTCAGCATTCGGGAAGCCGAGAGACCCCAACTAGCTGGTACAGTCTACTTTTAAAGGAGAAGGCCCCATAGAAACAAGAGGGGTTGTTCCTTGACTATTATGATTGGCTTATTCGAAAAGGGCTAATACCAATAATTGACTGGAGAACTATTGTCAGATCAGATGAGGTAAGAGGTCATTTTGACCCCGTTTCCCAGGGGACTGAGTCAAAACATACGTGTATGGGTAATTATTCAGGAACTGAGTACGTGCAGCACTGAGGCACAGAGGTTGAGAGGGTTTGGAATTGTCAGAAATGGCTTCAGAATTGTCTAAAATCTTACAGAACAGAAAATGTACATTGAAAGGACCAGGGGAGCGCACCTGGAGAGCCCAAGGAAGGCTTCCAGAAGTCCCAGCCGCTGGCAGCGAGCGACTACCCAGGTCACCAGCGCCCGAGGCTGTGAGGAGGCGGGCCCAGAAGCGGAGCACGCGCAGTAGTAGGCCCCGCCCTGCGCAGAGAGGCTGCGCCTTCAGCTGCCAGGGCCGTCAGTCACTGCGAGCTGTCCCCGCCCCCTCCACTACCACCCGCGACTGCGCGCAGAGCCTCTGAGGGCGCCTGCGGGAAGGGACGCGGCGGGTAAGCGGGTCCTGCGTCCGGTGTGTGTTTCTCACAGGTTTAGGAACGTCCTCTTGTCCGGCTCTCCGGACCGGCAAGATGCCAGTGACTGGTGCTTTGGAACGCACTTTCCTCGGCTTTTCTCCTGCCACCTCCGAGTCCAAGTGATGTCGCCGTCGCCGCAGCGTTCTCTGTTCTCCCCACCCCCACTGGGAAACCCAAAGCCGGCCCGGGCCCTGATTTTCTGCCGGCTTTGTGGCCTGAGTTCCTTACTTGGTCTGCGCCGTCGATAGCACCGAGTTGATTTTCTGCCTTTAGTGTCGATCAGCTGAGGGAGAAAGCTAGCTCCAGCCTCCAACTCAGTCACAGAAAAGAATCTCAGTTGTTTTGATGCTCAGCTGGAGTTCTGGCCTCCTTACTGAGTCAACTTTCAGATGCTCTTGAGAGGGAAATCGAGGCCACCAAAACATAAGCCCTCTTTGGTTACCCTGATCGTGTCCATCGTTGGCTAATAAACGGCTTTTCAAGTTGGATCTGTTGAGACATAGGCCTTAGATCCCTATGCACTACCCCAGAACTCTGCTTTTCCTATGTAATGTCCAATCATTTCCCGTTTGGGATGAGGCACTTCACTGGCAGTGGGATGGAATCAGCATTTACTCAGGAGGGTGACAGCAAACATTCGGCTCTACTGCCAGAGTGATATTTAGTACACTGTTTCTTGTAACAGGAGCTATTTTGACTTAGTGACTGTGTTTTGGTACTTTCAGTAAGAGACAAACGTAGGAAACCTCGCATCACACCTCAGGGGTTCAAAATCTTCTACTGGGGAAAAAAAAAACAAAGCACAAACAAGGTTGATATCCATGCCATGTTTAGTAACATCTACAGGTCGGATTTTTTTTTCCTTTTTTTTTTTTTCTTTTTGGTTTTTCGAGACAGTGTTTTTCTGTAGCTTTGGAGCCTGTTCTGGAAGTCCCACTGTAGACCAGGCTAGCCTTGAATTCAGAGAGATCCATACAGGCCGAATTTCTACATGGAGGGGAAATAGACTTGCTTGTAAGATGTTGGCATTGTGTACATACTGAAGTGAAATTTTAGTGACTCCCTTCAAGCCTCTCAAAGTTTCTAGATAGTCATACATAACAGTTTTATTGTTATTAAGATAAGGTTTCACTAGTCTTGGCTGGCCTGGAACTAAGACATCTGCCGGCCTCTGCACCACACCCAGCCCCAGCCTGTTTTTACTGATAATTTTGACTGAGTTCTATATTCTGAACTAGTTTTTCGTTTGCTTTATTTTGTGTCATTGGTGTTTTGCCTACATGTATGTCTGCGAGAGGGTGTCAGAAGCCCTGGAACTGGAGTTACAGACAGTTGTGAGCTGCCTTGTGGTTGCTGGGAATTGAACCCAGGTCCCCTAGAAGAGCAGCCAGTGCTTTCAGCCTCTGAGCCGTCTCTCCAGCCCCATGAACAATTTTTTTTAAATGTCAGCTTAAAACAGTTCTGTCAATTTTATTACTAATTTTCCTTCATGCCAAAGTACAAGACCATGATCACCTTAACAGTTTCTCTGCTGTACCTGCCTGTCTTATATTGTAAGAATGCATGATTTATTCAGTAACTTAAATTTATCCCTTTGATTCTCATTAAAATCTATACTATTGCTTATCTGCAATTTTTGTTTGTGACATAAGAAATAATAAAAGAATTGGATTTTTGTTATCTCCTACTTCATGCATACTTGAAGAACCCAAGAGTTCTGAAATTACTATTGACATGTTTATTTTTGTTAAACCTATAAAGATTTAGGTTCAAGTTTCTGTACTTGGGTTCCATTCTCTACAACTTGGTCTGATAATTTCTATGCAATATGATATGGTAGGAACAACCTTAGGCTTAGAATAAATAAACATGAGACTGCCGATATACTAATGCTGGGGAAAGTCTGATAGTTTCCTTTTCTGTGACCTCAGAGATTATCTTTTTCTTTTCATCTCTTAGATATTATGATAATTACAATTGAGGATAAGGCATAGACCTTTAGTTCCAGCACTCAGAAGGCAAAGGCAGATGGATTGTTTTGAGTTTGAGGGAAGTCTACATAGTGAGTTCCAGTCTGGCCAAGGCTATATGGTGAGACCCTGTCTTAAAGAAACAGAACCAAACAAAACAAAAACCACAGTTGCTATAATTTGTGCAGAAGCTAACAATTGAGTCAGATATGGCAGCACATGCCTGTAATCCCAGCACTAGGGTGTCAGGGAAGGAGGGTCATTACAAGTTTGAGACCCTTGTCTCATAAAACAAAAACCCAAGCCTTTTGTTTTTTCTTATTTCACAAACATTTGAAATGCTGATATATGTTGGAGACCGATCCTATAGCAATAGAAGCCAATTCCTGTCATGAAGGGACTATCTTTCAAGAAATTGGTGTGTTTATGAATGTGTGTAAACTGGGATTAAGATGGCAGAAATATCTAACAAGGTTGAGTGTAATATAAGCTATAACATAGGTAGGTTAGGATGATCACCAAGTCTAGAGGACAGAAACAGAAAAATGTTGTCTGGAAAAGCTTTATTTGAACAGTTTTGGGTTATAACAAGGATCCCCAAAGGCTTCCTATGTTGAGGGAAGCATGCAGATTGAAAGATTTTAAGCAGACATTTGGGCTGGTCACAGTTGATTTTTAGAAGTTCATCCTGCCTAGGATGTCTACTTCCTGACTGTCATGATAAGAGTTTCGCCTTTGCTCCTTCGTCTCTTTACCCAAGGAGGGGTTTGCGACTGTTCTTTATACCTTACTTCCATTTATCTTTTAGTGCCCAACTTAGTGCTTATTTCTTCTGTGAAGTGTCCTTTGTTGTACACATTCTGTTACCAAAAAGCATCTTAGAAGTCATACCATACGGTATAGCTCTTATTTGTTTGGTATGTGTTTTACGATCCTAATTAAATAAATGATAGAGAATGTTTCATCTATATGTGAATAGAAAATATATTAACAAAAAGATATGTTTGATCTTTGTGTTTTGTTTCTCAGGGTAGAAGCAAATAATGGGCAAGAGTCTCTTTAATTAACCTGTGGTCATCATGTCTAAGGAGGAGTGTGCCAAGGCTGGCGATAGCTCATTTTCCTCTGATAAACATGCCCAGCTCATCTTGGCCCAAATCAACAAAATGAGAAATGGACAGCATTTCTGTGATGTCCAGCTGCAGGTTGGGAAGGAAACCTTTCACGCTCACCGGCTGGTTCTGGCTGCGAGCAGTCCATACTTCGCAGCTTTGTTCACTGGAGGAATGAAAGAGTCCTCAAGAGACATTGTACAGATTCTAGGAGTTGAAGCTGAAATCTTTCAGTTACTTCTAGACTTCATCTACACAGGTATATCTATGTGGTACTTTTCTCTTGCTGTGATGAAATACCATGACCAAAGTAACTTATAGACATTTCTTTATTTGTATTTGTAAATATTGTTTGTTTTTTATTTTAGTGTTCAAAACAGGATTTCTTTGTATAGCCCTGGCTGCCCTGGAACTCGTTTTGTAGACCAGGCTGTCCTCGAACTCACCCAAATCTGCCTGTTGCTACCTCCTGGGTGTTGGGATTAAAGGTGTGCACCACCACCACCCAGCTTAAAGTGTATTTACTTTTATTTTATGTGAATGAATATTTTGCCTACATGTGTGTAAGTGAACCACTTGCATGGAGTATCTGTGTGAAGATCAGAAGAGGGCATTAGATCTCCTAGAATTGGAATTACAGAAGGTTATGAGCCACTGTGTGTGCTGGGAACTGAAGACGTGTCCTCAGGAAATGCAGGAGCATTTAACTTTTGAGTCATCTTCCAGCCCTTAATTACTTTTATAGTTAGAAAAAAAACGGAAACAAATACTTTATTTGTTCTAGTTTTGAGAATATACTAGTTCTCTTTAAGAAATTATGTAGAAGGCTCAAGTGAGATGGCTCAGTGGGTAAAGGTGCTTGCTACCTTACTACCAAGCCTCTTGACCTGAGTTCAGGCTTACACACACACACACACACACACGCACACACACACACACACACACGGTAGAGGTGAAGGATAATTTAAAAAAATTAAAAAAGGAACTACTTGGGAGAAATATTTACATGATCCAATAAAGTTTTGGTTTTTAAGTGCATGGTATTTGAGTCTGGAAATGGCTCTGTGGTTCAGAGTACTGACTATTCTTTCAGAGGATCCAGATTTGGTTCCCAGCACCAACTGTAGTTCTAGCTTCTATATGTTCATAGTGTAAAACATATACTAACACACACACACACACACACATCTACATAAAATAAACATTTTAAATGCATACTATTTATATTTGAGAAAATATGAAATGATTTGTTTCTCATATATTTTCTTGGAAATTTTCAGAAATCACTAATAAAATTTCTTCTGTGTGTGTGTGTGTATGTGTGTGTGTGTGTCTCCCCTTGATAATCATATAATCCTATACTTTTAAATCTCAGTTTGTATTCATTATTTTTCCTGTTTCTTTAATCACTGGCTTTTTACTCATAAATAACTTTTTGAGCATCTAGTTTGATTAGATCATTTGAGCATAGAAAAGCAAGTCATGCCTACACAAACTTTAATATGCATATCCTCCCTCCCCACCTGCCCCCTGCCCAAGATGGTTTCTCTGTGTAACAACAGCCTAGCTGTACTGAAACTTGATTTGTAGGCCAGACTGGCCTCCCAAGTGTTGGGACAGGTAGTTTAATGCAGTGACTGTTATAAAAGGGATAAGTTCCTCTTTTGGGAGCTCACATAAATACCATGTGGGAGTGGTCCTGGAGGGTCAGGACCTGGCATGCTGGGATTTGGAGTCCAGACCAAAGCAACTCCCAGATCAGAGAGGCTGGGATAGATGCTAGGGGCTGGGGACTACGCCCCCAACTTAACAATGGAGTCTTTAGGGGAAGAAATCCAAATATTTAGTAGCTTCTCATGTGTTATAGAGTCTTTATTATGCCTTATATTTAAAAACTAACATTGTATGACATTTTATCATAAATGAGTATAGTAAACCTGCTTTCTTCCCCCTCCCCAATACCTCAGTAAGTTTGTTAATTGCATATAATCTGTGTTGAAAGTATGAATTTTACTTGGATGTAGCGTGAACTTTTTTAATCCCAGCACCCAGAATGCAGAAAAGATATTGGAAGTTGGAAGCCAACTTGCTTCATATAGTGAGACTTAGTCTCAGCAAACAAAGGATTGGTTTTAATGTCAGTCATATCTGCTTAGTCATATACTTTTTTCAAAAAATTTTTGAAGAGTTTTTCATTTTTATGTTCTGTGTATGAGTTTTTACCTGCATGTATGTATGTGCATCACATGTATGCAGTACCTTTGGTAGCCAGAGAGGGATTTAACTATGGGAACTGGAGTTACAGGCCACTGTGAGTTGTCCTGTAGGTGCTAGGAACCTGAGTCCTCTACAAGACCAGCAAATGCTCTTCTGCTTAGCCACCTCTCCAGCCTTTCTGTCATATAATTTGGAGAAGAGCAATTTAAACTTCCTAAATCTGTTTACTTAATCCAATAATAAAATTTATGTCTACTAGCTAGGATTACAGTGAAGGTTAGATGAATATAAAGCAACTAAAACTGTGACTGGTTTAGTATAGTTGTTCCATAAATATTGTTGAATTGTTTTCTGTTTTGTTTTGTTTTGTTTTGATATAGGGTCTCTTTATGTAACACTAACTGTCCTACAACTCACTTTGTAGAACAAGCTGGCCTTGAACTCGCAAAGATCCTCTGTCTCTGCCTCTCAAGTGCTGGTAGATTAAAGACATGAACTACCACACTGACCTAGTTGTTCCATGAATGTTAAATATCTTTGGCATTTAAATTTTGTATTTTTCCCATATATCCTGTTTACTGAATTTCTACTCTTTGAAAATTAAACTATTATTGAAGTAAAATAGTAAGCCAAATGCTTGTTTTGATTTATTGACTATTTTATCTTCCTATTTCCTTAGGACTAGTGAACATAGCTGTGAATAATGTTCAGGAGTTGATTGTTGCAGCAGACATGCTACAGTTGACTGAAGTTGTCAATCTTTGCTGTGACTTTCTGAAAGGACAAATTGATCCACAGAACTGCATTGGACTCTTCCAGTTCTCTGAGCAAATTGCCTGCCATGATCTTTTGGAATTTACAGAAAACTATATTCATGTCCATTTCTTGGAGGTTCATAGTGGAGAAGAGTTCCTGGCACTTACGAAAGATCAGCTAATCAAAATTTTACGAAGTGAGGAACTTAGCATTGAAGATGAATACCAAGTCTTCTTAGCTGCAATGCAGTGGATTCTGAAAGACCTGGGAAAGAGAAGAAAACATGTGGTAGAAGTGTTAGATCCAATTCGATTCCCCTTATTACCATCTCAGAGGCTTTTAAAGTACATAGAAGGTAACTCTTTTACTATATATAAGATTCGTTGATCTCTAAAGTTTTTCTTTGTGTATGTGTGTGTGTGTGTGTGTGTGTGTGTATGTATGTATGTATGTTTTCGAGACAGGGTTTCTCTATGTAGCCTTGATTGTAGACTAGACTGGCCTCAAACTCATGGAGATCTGCTTGCCTCTGCCTTGAAAATGCTGGGATTCAAGGTGTCTGCCACCACCACCTGGCTTTTTTTTATGTTGCACAACATTTAAATCCTTATGTGTTGTTCTTGAAATTAATTATTAATAAAATATAATAGTACTGTAGAGAAAAATGACTGCTAGAGCTAGCACTACTATGAGAGTACCAATTTTTTCAGTGTATGATTTCTGATCATTCTTTGCTTCTTTTCTTTCTTTTTTTGGTTTTTCGAGACAGGGTTTCTCTGTAGCTTTGGAGCCTGTCCTGGAACTAGCCCTTGTAGACCAGGCTGGCCTACAACTCACAGAGATCCCCCTGCCTCTGCCTCCCAAGTGCTGGGATTAAAGGCGTGAGCCACCACCGCCCGGTTTCTTTTCTTTTTTTGTATGTTTCTTTAATTTTTGGTTTTTTTGTTTGTTTGTTTTTGTTTTGTTGTTTGGTTTCTTCAAGACAGGGTTTCTCTATATCTTTGGAACCTTTCCTGGAACTAGCTCTATAGACAAGTCTAGCCTTGAATTCACAGAGATCCCCTGCCTCTGCCTTTCGAATGCTGGGATTAAAGGCTTGTGCCACCACTGCCCAGCATTCTTTGCTTAATGATTGAAGAGGCAGTATGACCACCCTCACACTGCTGCCATTATGCCTCTCTGCCATGACACTCTGTACCCTCAAATTGTGAGTCAAAATAAATCCTTCCTTCCTTAAAAGAAGTTTCCTATTATAATTTTAAAATATTCACTAAAACTTAGTATCTGTAGCTACGGGAGTTAGTGATGAGGCTGGGGCTCCCTAGAGAGTTGATTCAGTGATTAAGAACAGATTTGATTCCCAGAACACAAGTGGTGACTCACAACCATCCGTAACTCTACTTCCAGAGAATCTCATCTGGCATCCTCAGGCACCAGGCATATAAGTGATGCACAGATACATATGCAGGAAAAGAATCCATGCACATTAAATAAATAAATGAATAAATAAGTAAATAAGTAAAACAATAAATGAAATGATAATAAATAAAAACTACATTAAAAAATATATAACCTTGTGTGGTGTCACAGGCCTGTAGCACACCCACTCACCCCATACCCTCCTCTTGGGAAGCTGAGAGATTTGTGTTTGAGGCCAGACTAGTTTACATAGCAAGTTCCAGCCAAACTTGGGCTATCTGGGAAGTTCCTGACTCCAATAAATAACTAAATAAATTAATTAATAGATAATACATCAACAAAGAAGCCATCCTTTTAAAAACCACAAACAAAATCAAAACTTGATACATGAATGCAAGTCCTATAGCTATAACTTGAGGTTTGGGTTTTTTTTGTTGTTGTTGTTTTGGTTTTTGTTTTTTCAAAACAGGGTCTCACTATGTAACTCTGACTGTCCTGGAACTCACTCTGTAGACCAGGCTTGCCTCCAACTCACAGAGATTTGTCTGCCTCTGCCTCCTGAGTGCTGGGATTAAAGGCGTGCACCACCACCACAGGGCTTGAGTTGAGTTTTATATTGATATTATATTATGACTTCTGTGTAAACTTTGAATCATTTTCAGGTTGCATTTTCTTCTTTGTTTTTTTCGTTGTTGGGGATTTTTTTTTTGCTTTAATGTATAGTCTAGGCTGGCTGAAACTCCCAATTTTCCTGGTGGGGTTTCTGGTTCTGAAGTAACAGGAGTAGAAAGAAAACACACACACATGATTAAAAATGAAATAAATCTTTAAAAGCTGCAGTTAACAGCTGGTCTTTGAGTGTAGTTCGGTGATGGAGTATATGAAAAAGCAAGGGTTCAGTCCATAGTATAGCAAAGATCAGCCACCTAACAATAGAGTCAGACACACATGAATAGCCAGTTTGACACAGCCCAGGTGGCTCATGCATGTAATACCTAGCACTTGGGCTGACACAGGATTGCCATTTGAGGTCATATTGAGTTACATAGCAAGTTACAGCCTGGAATAGGATATAATGCAAGATTGTCTTAAAACAATAACAACACTTTAGGTTTGGCGCATACTTTTAATTTCAGCACTCAGGAGGCAGAGGTAGATGGATCATTGGAGGCCAGCCCAGTCTACAGAGCGAATTCCAGGACAGCCAGGGCAATACAGAGAAATCCTGTCTCGAAAAACAAACAAACAAACAAAAATTATAGTTTTAATTTTAAACAATAACAACTCTCTGCTAAGAACAATTGGGCACTTAGCGCTTTTATTTTTTTCCATCTACTTTTCTGCCAAGGCCCTCAAGGTTTGTAGGCATCACTTATTTTTATGTTTGCAATCCTGAGTCCTTGGCTCTTTGCCTTTATCTCTTTATTCTGATGATTTTGATGCTGATCGATTATCAGTTATGGTTTATGTGTTTAAAACAGGATCACATAAGCCGGGCGGTGGTGGCGCACGCCTTTAATCCCAGCACTTGGGAAGCAGAGGCAGGGGGATCTCTGTGAGTTCGAGGCCAGCCTGGTCTACAGAGCTAGTTTCAGGACAGGCTCTAAAGCTACAGAGAAACCCTGTCTCGAAAAACAAGACAAATAAACAAACAAACAAAAAAACCCAACAAAATAAAACAAAACAAGACAGGATCACATGTAGCTCAGGTTGGTCATTAACTCAATATATAGTGAAGAATGATCTTACACTATGTTCCTCCTGACTCCATCTCTCAAGTGCTGGATTATAGGCACATAATGCCATATTCAGCTTCAAGTATGGTATTTCCATTACCATATTTTCATTTTTTATTCATTGTTTGGGTTGGCCAGATTAAAAATTACTTTTTATTATTTAAATTTTTATGTGTGGGTGTTTTGTCTATGTAGCATGTGTATGCCTGGTGCCTAAGGAGGCAAAAAGAGGAGGGGTCAGATTCTCTGAAACTGGAGCTACAGATAGTTATGAGGCCCCCTCTGGGCTCTAAGAACTGAACTTAGTCCTCTGCAAAAACATTAAATGTTCTTAACTGTTGAGCTCCATGGGTTGACTGGACTTTCATATATATGTTTTACTTTGTCTTTTGATCTAATTTTATCAGGTACTTCTTTCTTTTGATTTAGCTTGTTTTTTTTTGAGATAGGGTCTCTCTATGGAACTTTGATTGTCCTGGAATTCTCTATGTAGACCAGGTTGGCCTCTAACTCACAGAGATCCATCTGCCTCAGCCTCCTGAGTGCTTGAATTAAAAGCATACACCACTACACCTTTTTTCTAGAAGAACATGGTTGGTTTTTTGTTTGTTTTTTTTTCAAGACAGGGTTTTTCTGTATGGCAACGGAGCCTATCTTGCCTAACTTTGCCTCCCAAGTGCTAGGATTAAAGGTGTGCGCCACCACTGCCCAGCAAACATGACTGTTGTAGTTCCTGAATCCTTTCAATTTGAAAATTCTTGGGTGTTGCTTCTTAAAATTAAATTTAGGTTAGTATAATATTACTTAGTTATGATGATATTCCTGTTCTTTTTGAATTTGGTTATGCATAGGTTTTTTGGGGGGAGGGTATGTTATTTTGTAGGGTTGGCCTTGGGTTATGAGAATGCATGTGAAGGTCAGAGGACAACTTGTAGGTATAGATTCTTTTCTTCTACCTTGTGGGTCTCAAGGACTGAACTTGGGTTCTTCAGGCTTGGTGGTAAATGCTGTGACCCACTGAGTCTTGTCTCCAACCTGTAAGACAGGTTTGTTTTTGTTTTCAGTGATTTCTTTTTTTTCTGGTTGAATGCCTTAAGAATTCTTGCATTGTTCTTGGTGTTATTATTGTTGTTTTGTTTTGAACTTTGCTTTTTTTTATTAGATTCTACCATATTTTCTTTCTTTTTAAAAGTTCTTGTGAGTGTGGGGGTACATTGTGTAACCCCAGTACACAGGTGACAAAGACAGAACAATCAACTGCAAATCGGAGGCCAGTCTAGACTTCTTAGTGAGCTCTAGTCAGCCTGGACTAAAAAGTACGGTCCTGTCTCAAACAGAAGCTTCTTCAAAAACAAACACAATAAGTTTAAGTTTTCCTTTACTTTGGAGAAGTATTTTGTGTGCAATTTCTTAGGGCTTTTAAATATCATTTGGGAGTCATCTTTTTTGAACCTGGGGTGTGTGTGTGTGTGTGTGTGTGTGTGTGTGCCACCATGCCCAGCTAATCAATGAGTAATTTGGGGGAAGAATGAATAACTGAAAAGCAAAGCAGAGAAAATTGAGGAAAAAAAATAATCAGCACAGCCTTATTTCACTGTCCTCATGTTTCAGGCTAGAAGGACAGTGAGTATACAACGTGTCTAACTCAAACTTTATACTGCAGAGTACAAAGTAATTGTACTAAGATAAAAAGAGTGAGAGGGAGAATTAGCTCTTTGTCAGAGCAGGGTTTCAATAAGGAGGCCATGTAAACAAGATAAAAAAATTACATCTATTGAAGTAGATTCCTGGGAAAAGAAGAAAAAGAAATTGAAGAATTCAGCCTGGGTGGGGAGTTGGGTGGGGGAGGGGGAGATTAGCCATAAACAGAAATGCATTCCTCTTGAAACCCAGACAGTAGAGTTACTTGAAAATTATAAATTTTATGAAACAGGAGTATAGAGAAGAAGCAGCGCTAAGAAAACAAAGTGGGACTTGAAACACCGGTTTGTGGGCAGGCACACATGGTGCACAGACACGCATGCAGACAAAGTACCCAGATACATAAATAAAATTAATTGTAAAAATTTAAAAGATTTTTGCTGGGCCGTGGTGGTACATGCCTTTTTTTTTTTAAAGATTTATTTATTTATTATGTACACAGTGTTCAGCCTCCATGTTTGCTTGCAGGCCAGAAGAGGGAACCAGCTCTCATTACAAATGGTTGTGAGCCACCATGTGGTTGCTGGGAATTGAACTCAGGACCTCCGGAAGAGCTCTTAACCTCTGAGCCATCTCTTCAGCTCCAACTTGTATTTGTTAAATAAATCTTTTCTCTTACACTTTTTCTTACATTTGTGTGTATGTGTGCACACGCCTCTAATCCCAGCGCTCTGGAGGCAGAGGCAAGCAGATCTCTGTGAGTTTGAGGATAGCCTGACCTACAGAGTGAGTTCCAAAACAGCCAAGGCTACACAGAGAAACGCTGTCTTGAAAAACTGAAAACAAAACAAAACAAAAAAAGAAAAGAAAAAGGATTTTTAATTTGTTTCTTACTTTGTCTTATCATTTTTTAAAAACGATTAATTTGTTTATTGTGTACACAGTGTTCTGCTTGCATGACAGAGGGCACCAGATCTCATTATAGGTGGTTATGAGCCACCATGTAGTTGCTGGGAATTGAACTCATGGAAAGAACAGCCAGGGCTCTTAACTTCTGAGCCATCTTTCCAGCCTCCTGCCTTATCGTTTTTGAAAGTTTATAACAAAAATATATTTTCTTTTTGTTATTGATTTTATAAATAACCCTTGACTAATCAGCATTTTCTTAGATAGTGGTATTTTTTAGTGTTGAGGCTTGAACCCAGTTTTTTTTGTTTGTTTTTTGTTTTTTCGAGACAGGGTTTCTCTGTAGCTTTGGAGCCTGTCCTGGAACTAGCTCTTGTAGCCCAGGCTGTCCTTGAATTCACAGAAATCTGCCTGCCTCTGCCTCCCGAGTGCTGGGATTAAAGGTGTGCGACACTATCGCCCGGCAACTTGAACCCAGGTACTCACATGTTAGGCAAGTGCCTTCCCATTGAACCTGACCCTGATAAATGTGAACTTAGTTCATTTTTTTTCATCTTTATTTGGAAACTATTATACATGAGTGCAATTTTTTGTTGTTTTTCAAGATGGGTTTTTCTGTATAGCCCTTGCTGACCTGGAACTCACTATGTAGACCAGGCTGGCCTCCAACTTCCAGAAATCTCTCTGCCTCTGCCTCCCGAGTGCTGGGATAAAGGTGTGTGCCACCCCTGCCTGGCTCATAGATATATATTTTTTCAAGACAGGGTTTCTCTGTAACCTTGGCTGTCCTGGAGCTCACTCTGTAGTCCAGGCTGACCTCAAACTCACAGAAATCCACCTGCCTCTGCCTCTCCTGCCCAGCATAGTTTTTTAAAATATTTTTTTAAAAGCCTCTAAATTACATTTTTGGTGTGTGTTTGTGTGTGGGGGGATTCAAGCATATATACACCTCAGTATGAGTGGCGGTCAGCAGACAGTCTGAGGAGTTGGTTCTCTTCTTCCACGATGTAGGTTTCTCTAGATAAATGAGGTCTTCAGACTTGGCAGCAGGTGCCTTAACCTGTTGAGTCATCTCACTGGACTCTTTAAAACGTTTGGATAGGTTTAAGGAAAATATATCCCTTAGCAGCAGTGCTAAAACTAATATTTTTTTATTGTAATAAACAATCTGTTGCTTGATAAATAAGTTTGGCTTTTTGTTTTTTAAGGATTTATTTTTTTAACGATTTATTTATTTTATGTTCATTGGTGTTTTGGTTACATGTACGTCTGTGTGAAGGTGTTGGATTCCTTAGAACTGGAGTTGTAGAGAGTTATGAGCTACCATGTGGGTGTTAGGAACTGAACCCGGGTCCTCTAGAATAACAGCCAGGGCTCTTAACTGCTGAACCATCCCTCCAGCCTCCCTTTAAGGAATTTTATCTTAAATAATGTGTATGACTGTGTGTGGGTATGTACATATAAGTGTGGGTACCTCCAGGGTGTGGGCACCCATGGATCTATTTGAGCTAAAATTATAAACTGGAAACAGATCCTCTGCAAGAGCAGAACACTCCTTTAATCCTCTCTCCAACACCGATGATTACAGTATTTTCCTTGTTTTTAGTTGCTGTTGTTTGTTTGTTTTTCTTTTTTGAGACTGTGTCTCACTATTTATACCAGGCTAGCCTGGAACTTGAAGAGATCCTCATGCCTCTGCCTCCTGAGTGCAGCAGTTAACAGCTTGTGCTGCTCTGACTGGCCAGGAAATGTGTCTTTTCAGTACTCTCTGAAAGTCTTTTAAAACACTGTCTTTTTAAATACTGTTTAGGAGTATCTGATTTTAATCTTCGAGTTGCATTGCAAACACTTCTGAAAGAATATTGTGAGGTCTGCAAGTCTCCCAAAGAGAACAAGTTTTGTAGTTTTCTGCAGACATCCAAAGTTCGACCTCGGAAGAAAGCAAGAAAATACCTGTATGCAGTAGGTAAGAAACTCTGAAAAATAATAGAAATTATTTTAAGATAAGAGCTTTTTAAAAGTTTGTTGTTATTACTGTGTAGTTATAACTCAGAAACATTTATTTTCATGCTTAGGCTTAAGGTTAGTAAATTAAATTTGCATAATAGGATGTACACATTTAAAACTTAATAGTTTTTCATTCAATATTTCCTTTGATGTTCTAAATCTTTGGTCTCTGATTACCTAGTTACCATCAAATGACTGTCTACATATTTATGTATTTATTCTGTGTGTGCACATATGTGCATCATGGTATGTGAGTGGATATTCAATGACACCTTATAGGAAGTGGTTTTCTCATTCCACTTTGTAGGGACTGAATTCAGGTCACCAGACTGCACAGCCATTTGCTTTTACCTGCTGAGTTACCTCACCAACACAAGAAATATTTCTGTAAAAGTTAAAATTTTGCCAGGTATAATGGTTCATGCATACAATTCCAGCATTCTGAGGCTGAGGCAGGAGTGCAGTAAACTGAAAGCCAGCTTGGGTTACATAATGAGTTCTGGGTCAACTGAGGCTACAATATGACACTATCTTTAAAAAAGAAAAACTTAATAAGCTGAGTGGTGGTGGCGCATGCCTTAATTCCCAGCACTTGGGAGACAGAAGTAGGCAGATGTCTGTGAGTTTGAGGCCAATCTGGTCTACAAAGTGAATTCTGGGACAGCCAGGACTGTTACACAGAGAAACCTGTCTCAAAAAACAAAAACAAGCAAACCAAAAAACCTAAACAAGTGAATTAATTAAATTTTGTTTGTTTGTTTGTTTTTGTTTATTGTTTTTCAAGGCAGGGTTTCTCTGTAGGTTTGGAGCCTGTCCTGGAACTAGCTCTTGTAGACCAAGCTGACCTTGAATTCACAGAGATCCACCTGTGAATCTCTTAAAAAAGTTTAATTTTTAAACTTTATGTGAATTGGTGTGAAGGTATCAGATTCCCCTGGAACTGGGGCTACAGACAGTTGTAAACTGCCATGTGGGTGCTGGGAATTGAACCCGGGTCCTCTGGAGGAACTGGCAGTGTCCTTAACCTCTAAGCCATTTCCCCAGCCCCCCACCGCCCCTATTTTTAATTTTTTAATTGCGACATATAAAAATCATAATGAGACTTTATAATTAGACAAAGAATATTGCCTGATGTATATTTTATACAGCCTTTTATTATAACTGAGATCATGTTGTAAAACACTGAGGTTAACCATTGCGTGTAAGTCAGGACTTGGCATAATTAAGAGTTACACATTTTATATACTATTTTTATAGAGGTGACAAGCTCTAAGTTGTATAAATCTTTAGATACAGGGGCCTGGATATTTTTATTACTTCTGTTTTTATATTGAGCATAAGTGGTTTGCTGTGTATTTTTTCATTTTCTGTTTAGGTGGATATACACGCTTGCAGGGGGGCCGTTGGAGTGATAGCAGAGCCCTCAGCTGTGTAGAACGTTTTGATACGTTTAGTCAGTACTGGACCACTGTATCTTCACTTCACCAGGCTCGATGTGGACTTGGAGTAGCCGTTTTGGGAGGGATGGTCTACGCTATTGGAGGTAACAATAAAAATATCTCATTTCTCTCATTAATCTACTTGGCTATGTACTTTGTATTATGTACTTTGATCATCTTAACTATTTTTTTTTTCCTCCCCTCTTCATTAGATGTTTTTTGTTTTGTTTTGTTTTGCTCTTTTAGTTTTTTGAGACAGGGTTTCTCTGTGGCTTTGGAGCCTGTCCTGGAACTAGCTCTTTTTTTTTTTTTTTAAGATTTATTTATTTATTATGTATACAACATTCCTTCCATGTTTGCTTGCATACCAGAAGAGGGCACCAGATCTCATTACAGATGGCCGTGAGCCACCATGTGGTTGCTGGGAATTGAACTCAGGACCTCTGGAAGAGCAGTCAGTGCTCTTAACCTTTGAGCCATCTCTCCAGCCCCCTGGAACTAGCTCTTGTAGACCAGGCTGGCCTCGAACTCATTAGGTGTTTTTAATGAAAAATTATTTACTTATAAAATATAACCATCTCTTTGAATTTGACCTATATGCCAGTATGTACTTCATATTTAACATGCCTGTATTTTCTCCCAAATCTGTATTTCCTCCCATGATTTGCCATATACTGGATGGTAATGATTTGCCTACAGGGTCAGAACAAAGCATTAAACATCCTTTTTTGTTCCTTAAGTACTGAATGATTGATCTTAGGCCCTCATGTATGTGAGACAATCACTACCACTTAGTGAGTTTCATTGTTGTGAACAGACACAATGGCCATGACAATTCTTATAAAGGAAAACATTTAATTGGGGCTGGCTTACACTGTCAGAGGTTTTAGTCCATAATCAGCATGGTGGGCCACATGAGAGCACACAAGCAGACATGGTGCTGGAGATGCTAAGATCTGTCTCCTCTGGCCACTGTGAGAGACACTGGCCTGGCTTTATCATTTGAAATCCCCCCCCCCCAATGATATACTTCCTCCAAAAGGCCACACTTCCTAATCCCTTCCCATTGACCAGCCATTGAAATATCTGAGCCTATCGGAACCATTCCTTTTTAAACTACCACAAACTTCTTTGTCAATTTTTTTCCACAATTTCCATATGTTTTTATTTAAATTGATATATGTCATAGTAAATCATAAAATGTAAATTATAACACATTGAAATTCAATTTTAAGACATTTTCAAAGCAGTGACAAACTAATTTTTTGGAGGGGTGGCTATACCAATTTTGGAATTGCTTTTAAATACATTTTAAGAATTGGATTGAGCCAGACAGTAGTGGTGCATGCACTTAATTCCAGCACTCAAGAGGCAGAAGCAGATAGATCTTTGTGAAGTCAAGGCTAGCCTGGTCTACAGAACTAGTTCCAGGATAGCCAGCACTGTTATTTAGAGAAACCTTGTCTCGGAAAACCAAAAAATAAAATAAAAATCTATATTAGTTTATGGATAATTATCATCTTTACATAAACTTTTTACAATTGAGTTTTTAGGTTGACCCACAGTCATCTGTTTCATTATGACATTTGTCTTCCTCCCCTATTGTCCTCTTCCTTCTCCTTCTTGCTGATCCTCTTCATCCCCAGTAGTCCTCCCTTTTGCTTTTATTTCATGTGTATTCCATTACCCTTGATGGCTTTTTTCATTCTCCCTGCATAAGGTCTTTTTTCTCCTCTTAGAGTTATGCTGACATTTCTTTTTTTTAAAAAATATTTATTTATATTTTACATACATTGGTGTTTTGCCGTGAGTGTTGGGTCTCCTGGAGCTAGAATTACAGACAGTTGTGAGCTGCCATGTGGTTGCTGGGAATTGAACCCGGGTCCTCTGGAAGAGCAGACAGTGCTCTTAACCACTGAGCCATCTCCCCAGCCCCATGCTGACATTTCTTAAAGGACTTATTTATGTTATTCTGTGTCTATGAGTGTTTTGTTTACATATATATATGTGCACCATATGTGTGCGATGTCTGAGGAGGTCAGAAGAGAATTGATCCATTGGAATGGGATTATGGATGGTTGGGAGCCATCATGTGGGTGCTGGGAACTGAATCCTGGTCTTCTGCAAAAGCAGCACATGCTTTTAAATGCTGAGCCAACCCTCCAGTCCCCATTCTATCTCTTAACAGTTTATGAACATGATACACCTTCATTTTTCTAAATGTTTCTTAATTTAGAATTTTATCTAGTTCGTTTTAAGAATTTTATTTTGAGACAGGGTCTCACTATAGGCTGGCTTTGAAGTCACAGAAATTCCTTTGCCTCTGCCTCCTGAGTATTGGGAATAAAGCAGTGCACCACCATGCCCCAGTATCTCAGTATATAAATTCTGTCAATTGGTACTTTTCTAATTTTTGGTTAGATTTCTGGTGTGCTCATATGCGTGCATGTGTGTGTGTGTGTGTGTGTGTGTGTGTGTGTTATGCAGATTGAACCTAAGGCTTCATGGATGAATGCTAAGCATATCCCTTCTTCCCATCCAGTACCTCACTTACTTTCATTTTTTGGTGTGTGTGAAGTTGCTACTGGGTTTTATTAGCTGCTTGCATGTACATAGATTATTTACCAGAGTGAAGACATCCCAGTGCCTAAACTATTGAAGAAAATGACTTTCTCCTACCTACCCTAAACTATTAAGTATAATGTATTTTAAAATTCTATTTTAAAAACATAGTTTCTTCCTCTTTTGGGTCTTGGCTCTAAGATGACAAAAAAAAAAAAAAAAAGAAATGATGGTCTTGCCAAAAAGGCCTGTGGCCATGTACACTCCATTCCCTGCACAAACTGCACCCAGTGTGTGCCCCCAGGACAAGGCCGTTAAGCAGTTCGACATTGGGAACAGTGCAGAGGCTGCTGCTGTCGGACACATAGGTGCAGGAAGTGTTTCTATGCTTATGTGCTTCCCAAACTCTATGTCAAGCTGCATTATTGCGTGAGCTGTGCTATTCGTAGTAAGGTAGTCAGGAATCGATCTTGTGCCGCCTGAAAGGACTGAACACCCCCACCACGGTCTAGGCCTGCTTCCCCATGACCTCCACCAAAGCTCCTGGATAGAGGCGGCTTCATAAAGACAGAAGAAAAAGATACCTGGGGAAAATAAAATGGGACTTACACTTTAAAAAAAAAATAGTTTCTAAAATTTTATTTTGTTGTTTCTACATATGGATTATAATTACTTTAAAATCAAGTTGTGCCAGGCTGTAAACCTAAATTATTACCTGAAAAGAAATGGGAGTTTTTTGGTTTTTGTTTTTGTTTTTCGAGACAGGGTTTCTCTGTAGTTTATGAGGCTGTCCTGAAACTAGCTCTTGTAGACCAGACTGACCTCGAACTCACAGAGGTCTGCCTGCCTCTGCCTCCCAAGTGCTGGGATTAAAGGCATGTGCCACCACCACCCGGCTATGAAATGGAAGTGTTAAAATAAAAATTGTTTCCTCAAAATTTACATGAATTGTTTAAGTGGTGGAGTTAGAAATAAATAGAAAGTCCTGTGCCTTTGTTCCATAAGTTGTTGTGAAGTGTTTTTTCTCTTTTGGCTTTTTGAGGGGCTACCACCCACCTCCCAAATAAGAAGCTTATTCTTAGTGATAAATGTCTAGCCTTAGCTTGGTTTGTTTCTTGTCCACTTTTCTTAAATTATCCTGTCTATATTTTGCCTCTGGATTTTTATCTTTCTATCTTCTGTTTATCTTATTTTCCTCCTTACTCTATGGCTGGCCTGGTGGCTGGCCCCTAGTTTCCTCCCCTTCTTCCTAATTTCTCCTTCTGTTCATACTGACTGCCAGCCATGCCTATCCTTGCTTCTGCTTCGCTATTGGCCGTTCATCTCTTTATTAGACCGTCAGGTGTTTTAGACAGGCACAGTAACAGCTTCACAGAGTTCAACAAATGCAGTGTAAACAAAAGTCCACACACCTGAAAATGGTATTCCCCAACAGTAATGGTCTTTAATAATTGTCAGTGCTTTGAATTAAAAATATTACTTGCTAGGCAAAGAATTTTAATGACTATTTTAAAATTAGACATAATGATTGATTTCTGAAAACAGAGAATGTTAATGCTGATGAATATTGTATTCTAATTCTATCTTTCAGCATCACTAAACCTGATGTCTGTTTTTTTAATCAGGTGAAAAGGATTCAATGATTTTTGACTGTACTGAATGCTATGACCCTGTTACTAAACAGTGGACAACTGTTGCTTCAATGAATCACCCCCGCTGTGGCTTGGGAGTATGTGTGTGCTACGGGGCTATCTATGCTTTGGGTAATTATGCTGTTTGATCTAAGAACAACTGATATTAATTAAATTCTTGGGCTCTGACAACTCTAGAGATGTTCCTTACTGGCATAAGAAATTTGCATCTAGGGCTGGAGAGATGGCTCAGAGGTTAAGAGCACTGACTGCTCTTCCAGAGGTCCTGAGTTCAATTCCCAGCCACCACCACATGGTGGCTCACAGTCATCTATAATGAGATCTGGTGCCCTCTTCTGGTCTGCAGGCATACATGGAAAAAATGTTGTATACATGATAAATAAATAAATAAATTTAAAAAGAAATTTGCATCTAGATTTAGGGCTGGAAGAGTCAAGGTGTATCTCTGGTGGTTCAAGGCCAGTCTAGTTTATGTAGTAAGTTCCAGGCCATAGTGAGACCGTGGGGAAAAAAAAAACAAGCATATCTTTTTAGCTTTGTAAGTTTTTGTTTGTTTGTTTGTGTTGTTTTGTTTTTAAGATAAGATCTCACTTTGTAGTTCAGGCTGCCCTAGAAACACTGAACTTGCCATTCTCTTGCTTCTCCTTCTTGAGTGCTATAACTATAACTATAGGTGTTGGCTGTGCTACGTGGAGAAGGGCCAGTACTCTGGAGCTGGCACTCTCGTGGATTACAGCAAACACCCTACACAGTGAATTCCAGGCCAGCATGAGATATGTAGTACCACTCTCAAAATACAAAACACTCGCACCTAATGCTCGGGGGTCATTGCCGAAGAGGGAATGGAAAGAGTGTAGGTCAGGTTGCTGAGACTGTCTTCTAGGAATGTCGGATACACTGTAATGTCTCACCAAAATGGCTGCTGACACATGAGCTGAAGAAGGACAGCAGCCGCAGAAGTGCTAACATGGATGCAGGGCAGCCCACAGGGCCTCTACTCTACAAAAAGAATTACTGGCAACCAAGAGATGCTGAGGAAGGAGAAATAACCTCCCCCAGGGAAGAATACATCCAATACCAAATGGTCAACCTTGAAAACATACATACAAGTAACATGTAGCTTGAACAGGTTGTATTTAAATATTTAGGAATATATATAAATATATATAACTAATAAAAAAGAGGCCATGAATTTATAGAAATCAAGAAAGAGTATATAGGAGAGTTTGAAGGGAGGAAAGAGAAGGAAGAAATCATTATAATTTCAAAAAATAAAATAATAACTAACAAATAATAAAAAATAAACTAACTTAAAAAAATAAGCACAACACAAAAATAACTGACCCGGAGGCAGAAGCAGGCAGATCTCTCTGCGTTCAAGGCCAGCCTGGTGCATACAGTGAGCTTTAGGGCAGCAAGGGGTACATAGTGATGCCCTGTCTCAAACAAACCTGGAGAATATTTAGAAAAATGAAAAGCCTTTTTGAAGTCTCTAAATTCATCCTAAATAAGCAGTATACTGTGGTTTGGTTTAGAATTGACCTTGATAAGTATTAACAATTTTGAAGGTATAGAAGTCATGTTAAAAACTAATTTGGGTGAGCAGGGTGTGGTAGACCATGCCTGAACCCAGCACCCAGGAGGCAGAGACAGGCGGATCTCTGTGAGTTTAAGGCCAGTCTGGTCTACATAGTGAGTTTCAGGACAGCCGGAGCTACATGGTGAGACCTTGTATTAAAAAAATAAAATAAAGTTAAAAAAATAAGGAAAGAATGAATGAAAGAACAGAAGAAAAGAAAAAAACAGTTTTGGGGCCAGGTGTATTAGTGCATATCTTTTTTTTTTAAGGTTTTTGGAGACAGGATTTCTCTGTATAGCACTAACTGTCCTAGAACTTGCTTTGTAGATCAGGCTAGCCTTGAACTCATAGATATGTACTTTTGCCTCTGCCTCCTAAGTGCTGGGATTAAAGGTGTGAGCCATCATCTCTTGGTTGTTATTTATATCTTTAATCCTAGCACTCTGGAGGCAGATGCAGGCAGGTCTCTGTGGGTTCCAGAATTGCCAGGGTTATGTAGTGAAACTTACAAAAATTTTAAAAAATTTTTGGAAAATTCATATTCTCATACTATACTAATTTTTTCTGTTTGTTTTACTCTGTAATGAGCAAATCTGAACTTTACTTATGATTATATCCTGATTTTTCATGTCAACTTGGACAGATCACTCTGTTTTCTGTGGACTTATCTGTAATATGAAATAGTTGGATTAGGTGGTTTCTAAAATCTTTGTCATAAACAAGATTCCTTTATCTCAGAAATGATTAGTTTTTGTTTTGTTCCAGGTGGGTGGGTTGGAGCTGAGATTGGCAACACCATTGAACGATTTGATCCTGATGAAAATAAATGGGAAGTTGTTGGCAACATGGCTGTGCCTCGCTACTACTTTGGGTGCTGTGAAATGCAAGGTAATGCCTTTAAGATATTTTTCTGTCCAGTTACTTGCATTCAGCATTTACATTTGGTATATATGTATGTATGTGTGTGTTGGCTTAGAATTGACCTTGATTAGTATAATAATTTTGAAAATATAGAAGTCATGTTAAAAAATAGATTTGGGTTGGACGGTGGTGACACATGCCTTTTATCCCAGCACTCAGGAGGCAGAGGCAGGATCCGGATCTTAACTGCTCTCTGGTCATATTACCCTCCAAGCATTCCTCTACAGGAATTTTAATGCAGAGGGAAGATATTATCTTAGAATGGATCTTTTTTGCCACATAAACCAAGTAAAAAAATTTAAAAACTTATGAGGAAAAGGTCTCTGAGTTAATTCTAAAAGGAAATTTGAGACTTTGTCAATTAGCAGAAATTGACCCAGCAGAAATTATAGTACCTTTAAATAATGGTGAAATTGACAAATTATGGGTAGAAAGTGAACCCTGGAAAAGGGCCTGTAGTAATTTTTTGGGAGAAATTAGCAACAACTATCCCAAAAGCAAGAAATTCAACTTATAAAGAGAACTAACTGGATTCTTCCTTGCACTTTCCAGGACATATCAATAACTGGAGCGCCTACATTCTATATTGATGCAATATAAGTCAGGAAAGGCAGGTTACAAAAAAGAAAATTTAAGGAAAATGGAAAACAATGCCCTTTTGATTCTGTTCAAAAGTCAGAATTATATGCTATTCTCATGGTACTAAGGGAGTTTAAAGAACCTCTCAACACAGTTACCAATTCGCAGTATGCAGCGTTGTTTTGCATATTGGAACCACTGAATTTGTACCAGATGATACAGAATTGACTTCATTATTTATTCAGTTACAGGATATAATCAGGAACATGCATCATCCCATTTACATAACACATCCTATTCCATACTTGTCTGCCAGACCCTCTAGCACAAGGTAATGCAGAATCAATCAATTATTGATTGGACATGTGATGAAGACCTCAGAATTTCATAAAAAACATAATGTCAATAATAAAGGTTTAAAAAAAGATTTTTCCATCAAATGGCAGCAAGCTAAGGAGATTATAAGGAAATGTCCTACTTGTTCTTTATACAACCAAACACCACTACCTGCAGGAAGTAACCCTAAGGGTATTCAAAGGAATAAAATCTGGCATCTGAATGTGTTTCGTTTTGTAGAATTTGGAAAACTAAAATATGTATACCACACCATTGATATCTATTTAGATTATCAATGGGAAACTACTTTGAGCTCAGAAAAGGCTAAATCAGTAATCATACATTTGCTAGAAGTTATGACCATCATGGGTATGTATACCTGCACAAATAAAGATAGTGTTCCAGCATATGTCTCTAAGAAAATTAAACAATTTTTTGCTTATTATAATATAAAACATATTACAGGCATACCACACAATTCTACAGGGCAGGCAGTTATAGAAAGATCAAATCAAAATTTAAAGTTAAAGGGCTGGAGAGATGGCTCAGTGGTTAAGAGCATTGCCTGCTCTTCCAAAGGTCCTGAGTTCAATTCCCAGCAACCACATGGTGGTTCACAACCATCTGTAATGAGGTCTGGTGCTCTCTTCTGGCCTACAGGCATACACGCAGACAGAATGTTGTATGCATAATAAATAAATAAACATTAAAAAAATAAAGAGATTAAATAAAAGAAATTTAAAGTTAAATAAATAGTGTTAAATAAACAGAAAGGAATAATAAAGACCCCCCCAGAAATAGATCGCATAATGCTTTATTAAATTTTGAATTTCTAAATTCTAAAGAGAAAGGAACAACAGTTGTGGAGAGACACTGGATAATAGAAAAAAAAACTACAGAATTAAATCAGCTGGTATACTTTAAAGATGTACTGACCTCAAAATGGAAATCAGTAAATGTGTTACATTAGGGAAGGGGGTTTGCTTTTGTTTGTACAGGAGAAGAAAAGCTATGGATACCATCAAAATTGATAAAAGATTTTATTTGAACAAGAAACAATTCTTAATTAAAAGAGATGATAGGCCCACTCCTGCCCAGATCACCGAAGTCACAGGATGTGAGCTGCCCAACTGATAAAGCCTTGTGAAGAACATGGGTGTGCTTCCAGATGCAAAAACCCTTTCCTGATGGAGGATAAGAGCTGGTTTCATAAACTGCATCTGCTCAGAAAACACAATGTATCGCAGGGTCTCTAACTGGAGCTGAAGTTCACAGATTCAGGGGTACTATCTGGCAAAAGTGCCCCGGATCTTCTTGCCCAGCGCTAGGATTACAGGTGTATGCCACAACATCCACCTTTTAAAGTGTGTACTGGGGATTTGAACTCAGGTCCTCCTGCTTTCACATGAAGCACTTAGCCAAGTGTTCTCTATTCTACGTCTAAGGCCTTGCACCTCTCAGCCTCTGCAGAGCCTCATGCAGCAAGCTGACTACCAAATGCCCACATAATTACTTGTCTTCCACAGTCTCCTTTCAAGCCCTTGGATCCTTGTATGCCATTGTCAAATCCAGGAATCCCCTACAAAGGAGAAAATAAAGAAAAAATGAACAGAAAAAAAAAATAAAAGAGATGATAGTTCATCAAACAGCCATCTATTCTAAACTAATCTATAATACTAACAAATGCTTTTCATTTAATCAGGTATAACTTGCCAAAAGAGAATATTTCCAGAATTAGGGTTGGGAAGGGTTTTTTTCTGTCTTTTCAGGAGAATAAAGGCATCCAGCTAAGGAATCCTAAGACTAATGGACAAATGAGACATCTAAAGAAATGGAACAAATCATCCAGAAAAAATGTCTCAAGGAAAGTAAATTGCCTATTGTTATATCACATTTCCAACAGGATAGAATTTCATAAATCTTCCCAAATGTTTATTTCTGCTGTTCTCTACAGACATATAATGCAAATGGTCTATTTGTAGTTCCAGTCTAATTAAAGATTAAAGCTGACTTTGGAGTTGGAGTGTGGCTCTCCTTCTCTAAATCCAAAAATGCTTATTAAAGTGAAATCCACTGGGCAGTGGTGGCACACGCCTTTAATCCCGGCACTTGGGAGGCAGAGGCAAGTGGATCTCTGTGAGTTCGAGGCCAACCTGGTCTACAAGAGCTAGTTTCAGGACAGGCTCCAAAGCTACAGAGAAAACCTGTCTCGAAAAACAAAACAAAACAAAACAAAAAAGCCAAAGCAAAATATCTGAGATTAATAGTTGTCTTTTTATCCTGTATTTTTATATTTCCCTAAATATAACAAACATCCATGACCCACCAAATAATGACCAAAATCCTCCCACAACCCTACTCTTGGGATGTAGACATCGTTTTCTCGACACTGTTTCCTGTTGGCTATGGATGGAGGCATCTTTAGAGGTCCCTGAGAAAATTTGAGATAATGGCTAAGTCCTAGGAAGACCAACTAGAACCTTTGTTGACAGATATCACCTGTCAAGTTTCAGAAGGTCTATTAAACCTGATCCATATTAACCTGGAACTAATTCACAGCCTCTTGTTTCCTGTGAAAACAAAAGTAAAACTGCTTCTCCAAAGAAATGCATCAAAATCGGTAAAATAACAGAGGATTCAGTCTCCTGAATTTATTTCCCATCTCACGTGGCTTTTTTCTTTTACTCTCTTTTTAAAGACTATTTTATTTTCAAACTATTTATTTCTTTCTATACTATCCATACCCCTTTTCTATCTTTCTTTCTTAAGCCTACACACATTGTAAAACACATCAGAACCTGCTTAGAGATTTTTTTCTGTCTGGACTTCTTTTACTGTGTACCTTCCAGCCTTTTTTTTAATCCAGTGAAAAAACTTTAAGCTGCCAAGCTACACCTGCGTCCTCTACGCTGCTGTACCAACTGGCTCTGCCTGCCTATCATTTTGTGGGAGCCAAGACTAAAATTTGCATGTAGGTTGGAGGTGCATGACTAGACACTGCATTCAACCTTCCTAGTTGTAGGAAGCTGGTACCTGTGCTGCCACAAGCGTTTTTTGTTTTTTTTTTCACTTAGCTTGCTCTGCCAACTGAACAGCAGCACCTCTTAAAGGAGCCACGTCCTTTTTCTTTTTCTTTTATTTTTCAGTTCCCTCTGATTCTACATGGAAATATGGAACCATGTTGGAAACCAAAATGTTGTTGGTTTTTTGTTTTGTTTTATTTTTACTCTTTGGCTCTTTGTGTTTTGGGGGACGTGCCACTAAGTTCCCAAATAAATACACATGGAGGTTTATTATTTTCTTATGAATGCCCAGCCTTAGCTTGGCTTGTTGATTCTTTTGTTTTTTAACATTAGTTATAAACTGATTGGCATAGTGTCTTAGGCTTCTTATTAATTCTTACAACTTAAATTAGCCCATTATTCTTATCTATGTTAGCCACAAGGCTCTGAGGCAGTCACCATCTTGCTTCTTCTGTGGCAGGCTCACAACTCACTTGGCTTGTTTCTAGCCAGCTTTTACCTTAAATTATCCTGTCTATCTTCAGACTCTGGGCTTTCACCTTTACCCTATATACCTTTCTTTACTTCTTACTCCATGACTGGCTGTGTAGCTGAGTGGCTGGCTCCTTCTTTTCTCACTCCTTGATCTTTTCTTCCCAGATTTTTTTCTCCTATTTATTCTCTCTGCATGCCAGGCCCACCTATCTTTCTCGTATTGGCTGTTCAGTTTTTTATTAGACCAATCAGGTGTTTTAGACAGGCGAAGTAACACAGCTTCATAGTGTTAAACAAATACAACATTAAATAATGCAACACATCTTTGCATCATGAGACAAATATTCCACAGCATAGACAAATGCAACACATCTTAAATTAATATTCTACAACATTGTAGCCACTAGTAAGTATCCAAATTGGTTTTGTACCATCTTTAGTTTAGAGATCCATAGACAAACACACATTTTTTTTCATTATTTATTATGTATACAATGTTCCTTGTGCAGATACATCTCCATGCCAGAAGAGGGCTCGAGATCTCATTATAGCTGTTTGGAAAACACTACGTGGTTGCCGGGAATTGAACTCAGGACCTCTGGAAGAGCAGCCAGTGCTCTTAACCTCTGAGTCGTCTCTCCAGCCCCACACAATTTTTTTATTTGTGTGTTTTATTTAAAAATAGGAAAAATTCAGATATTCAGAAGTAGCTTTTTAGAAAATATATATTTGTGTGTATTCTATTATTGTCATTTTCTCTCATAACAACATCTAAGTTATTTTTCCAAAGTAGGACAAAGTACCAAAATCAATTTTGTAAAAAGTTTTTTAAAGACAGGATCTTACTATGTAGCTATAGCTAATGTCTTGGAACTCACTATGTAGGCCAGGTTGGCCTTGAACTCAGAGAGATGTGACTGACTCTGCCTCTTGAGTGCTGGGATCAAAGGCATTGCCACCATGGTTGGCCTTTATCTTTTGAATAGAAACTGAGCCCAAATCTTCCGTTTTTCAGGTTTAATTTATGTTATTGGAGGAATCAGCAATGAGGGACTGGAGCTTCGTTCTTTTGAAGTTTATGATCCTCTTTCTAAGCGTTGGTCTCCACTTCCTCCTATGGGAACCAGAAGAGCATATCTCGGGGTGGCAGCACTCAATGACTGCATCTATTCTATTGGAGGGTGGAATGAGACACAAGACGCTCTTCACACTGTAGAAAAGTACTCCTTTGAAGAGGTAGGTTGGATGATTTCAAATGTTTAATGTCTTGTTTTCTTTCAATACCTGTTATATCTGTAATGATGTGTTCTCTTTCACTCATTATTTTGATCATTTATCAACTTATCTCTTTTTCTCTCTTTCCTCTCTCTTGGTTTTTCGAGACTGGGTTTCCCTGAGTAAGCAACCTACCTGGAACTTACTATGTTGTAGACCAAGCTGACCTAGAATTCTACCTGCCTCCACCTCTCAAGAGCTGGGATTAAAGGTGTACACCACCACTGCCAATCTTTCTTGCTCTTTTAAAAGAACCAATTTTAAATATCACTATTTTTAAATTTCTTTTAGTTGCTACTCATTTTCTATTGAATTATCTCATTTTTACCTTTTCTTTCTTGTGTATTTTGGGTTTTTGCCTTTTTCTAGATCATTAAATTAGAATTTGAGATGACAGATTATAAATCTTCATTTTCTTATTTTTTAAATTTTGGTGTGGGGTGGGGACTAGAAAGAATGTTCAGTGGTGAAGAGCCTTGGCTGCTCTTGCAGGGGATGACCTAGGGTCAGTTTCCAGCACCTGCATGGTGGTTTCCTACTGTCCATACACAGTCTCTTCTTTTAGCATATTCCTTTCCTTTTAAAAAAGAAAGGTTTATTTCTTTATATGTGTGTGTCTGTGTCTTCCATGTGTGTTCAGACATCTGCAGAGGTCAGATGAGGATATCAGCCCCAGGAGTTAGAGGTATAGATGGTAGTGCACCATCAGATAATGAGTGCTGAGATTTAAATTCAGGTCCTCTGGAAGTAGCAAGTACTCTTAACTAATGATCTATCTCTCCAGCCTCTCTTCCCTTTCATTATATATTTTATTTTATTACTATTACATTTTTTTTTTGAGACAGAGTCTCACCATGTATTGTTGACTGCCTGGAAAGTCGCTGTCTAGATCAGGCTGGTCTCCAACTCATTGGGATCCCCTGCCTTTTCCTCTCGAGGGCTGGGTTTAAAGGCGTGTCCCACCACACGTGGCTTCCTTCATTTTCAAAAAATAACTTCTTTATAGAGATAAAACATCAGTTTAGAGCACTTACTGCTATTCCAGAGGACCTGGATTCTGTTTCCAGCACCCTTGTCAGACAGGTCATAACTGTCTGTAAGTTCTAGTTCCAACACCCTTTGGCCTCTATTAACACTTGGACACATGTGGTACACATAAACTCATGCAAGTGAAAACATGTACACATCAATAAAAAAAAAACAAATCTTTTGGTTTTTTGAGGCAGGGTCTCTCTATGAAGCCTTAGTTGACCTGGAACTCAGAGGAATCTCCCTATCTCTGCTTCCCTAGTCCTGAGATTAAAGCCATGTACCACCTGGCCTGGACAAATAAATAAATCTTTAAAAAATAAAACAAAAACCTCAAAACTTTTTCTTTTTTTCTTATAGAGGGTTTCATTACGTAACACTGGAAGGCCTGCAATTCAATATTTGGACCAGGGTGGCTTGAACTCATAGAGTTTTGCCAGCCTTTGCTTCCTGAGTGTTCAATTAAAGATGTATTTTACCCAACCTTAAAAAAAAAATTTCACGGGTTGGTGAGGTGGCTCAGCAGTTAAGAGCACTGACTGCTCTTCCAGAGGTCCTGAGTTCAATTCCCAGCAACCACATGGTGGCTCACAACCATCTATAATGAGATCTGGTACCCCCTTCTGGTGTGCAGGTATACATGGAAGGAATGTTGTATAGATAATAAATAAATAAATCTTTTTTTTTTTAGTAAATTTTATTAAATTATAAAAGTTTCCATTTCCGCCCCCCTCCCATAAATAAATCTTTAAAAAAATATTTCACTATGGAAAAATATCACTCCTTGTTCTCAAGCTACACACACACACACACACACACACACACACATATATGAACTTAATTCTTATAAATATGTTATGCATATTATAAACTCTATGTGATGGTCCTTGAAATAAATTTTCCATGTTCAAATAAATCTGGGAACTATTATACACTATGTTATTTTCTTGGAAATGTTAAGGATTTTGTTAGCATAAGTCTTTTAAAACCTCTAAAACAGACTGGTAAGATGGCTCAGTGGATAAAGGCACTTGTAGAACAAGTCTGATAACTTGAATTTAATCCCCAGAGTCCGTATACAGGTAGCACATAACTGAAGTTGCCCTTTGACTTCCATATTCATGCTGTGTCATTCTTGCCCACAGTCACACAGTTATTTATTGTGTAAATAAAAATCTATTTTAAGAAATTTGAATTTAAGTATTCAAAATTATTATTATATGTGTATGTGTGCCCTAGTTAGAATTATTATTGCTATGATGAAACACGATGACCAAAAGCAACTTGTGGAAGAAAAGGTTTATTTGGCTCACACTTCTATATTGTAACCCATCACTGAAGGAAGTCAGGACCAAAACTCAAGCAGGACTGGATCCAATGCAGAGGCTGTAGAGGGGTGCTGCTTAATGACCTGCTCAATGTAGTTTGTTCAGTTTTCTTTCTTTTTTTTAATTGATATTTATTAAGCTCTACATTTTTCTCTGCTCCCCTCCTTGCCTCTCCCCTTCCCTTCAACCCTCCCCCAAGATCCCCATGCTCCCAATTTACTCAGGAGATCTTGTCTTTTTCTATTTTCTATTTCCCATGTAAATTAGATCTATGTAAGTTTCTCTTAGTGTCTGCATTGTTGTTCTCTGGGATTGTGGTTTGTAGGCTGACTTTCTTTGCTTTATGTTTAAAAACCACCTATGAGTGAGTACGTGTGATAACTGCTTTTATGTATCTGGGTTACCTCACTCAAAATAATGTTTTCTAGCTCCATCCATTTTCCTGCAAAATTCAAGACTTCATTATTATTTTTTTTCTGCTGTGTAGTACTCCATTGTGTAAATGTACCACTTTTTCCTTATTCATTCTTCAATTGAGGGGCATTTAAGTTGTTTCCAGGTTCTGGCTATGACAAACAATACTGCTATAAACATAGTTGAGCACATGTCCTTGTAGCACGATTGAACATCCTTTGGATATATATCCAAAAGTGGTATTACTGGGTCTTGAGGAAGGTTGTTTCCTAATTTTCTGAGAAATGGCCACACTGACATCCAAAGGGGCTGTACCAGCTTGCATTCCTACCAGCAATGCAGAAGTCTTCCCTTTTCCCCACAACCTTTCCAGCTTAAGTTGTCATCAGTGTTTTTGATCTTGACCATTCTTACAGGTGGAATCTGAGAGTTGTTTTGATTTGCGTTTCTCTGATGACTAAGGATGTTGAACATTTCCATAAGTGTTTTTCAGCCATTTTAGATTCCTCTGTTGAGAGTTCTCTGTTTAGGTTTGTACTCCATTTTTTTTTTTTTACTGGATTATGTGATCTTTTGGTGTCCAATTTCTTGTGTTCTTTGTATATTTTGGAGGTCAGACCTCTGTCTGATGTGGGGTTAATGAAGATCTTTTCCCATTCTGTAGGCTGTCATTTTGTCTTGTTGACCGTGTTCTTTGCTTTACAGAAGCTTTTCAGTTTCAGGAGGTCCCATTTATTAATTGTTTCTCTCAGTGTCTATGCTGCTGGGGTTATATTTAGGAAGTGGTTTCCTGTGCCATCAGCTTGCTTTCTTATAGAACTCAATATAGCCAGCCCAGGAACAGCAGCACCCACAGTGGACTAAACCCTCCCTATTACTACTAATTAAGAAAATACTCTACAAACTGGGCAGTGGTGGTGCAGGCCTTTAATCCTAGCACTCAAGAGATAGAAGCAGGCAGATTTATGTGAGTTTGAGGCCAGACTGGTCTATAAGAGCTAGTTCCAGCACAGGCTCCAAAACTACAGAGAAACCCTGCCTCGAAAAACTAAAAAAAGAAAGAAAAAGAAAAAAGAAAATACAGCTAAATCTTATGGAGGCATTTTTTCAGTTGTCCAACAGGGTAAACTCCAAATTTTGCATTTCTATGTCTGACTGATGTCAAAGGACCTTTCAGATTTCCAACTTCTTTCAGCTCTTTTGATTACAGCATACTTCTCTCTCTTGGCTGGTTCTGTAACTGGTCTTCAGCTCCCTTTTGCAGATATCCCGCAACTCTGGCATCCCCAACATCTTGGGATCTAAAGAAATCCAGGCTTTCCCTCCACGGCTTCAAACAGCAGCCTCTCTGAGCCTCCATGAAGGGACAACCCTGATACACACTTGGCCTCAGTGGCTAAAGCCTCAGAGGGATATTCCACAACCGTTTTCCTGTATCTTTGACTCTGAAGGTAGAAGAACATGACTGAAGCTGCCAAGTTTTCCTGCTTGATGGGGTTGGAACTTGCCCTTCTTGTTCACTTACATTTGCATCAACTTTCTGTTTTCAATGGTTTCTCTCACTGCCTCATCTTTAATTCTTTTTCTCAAGTTTAGAAGTTTAGTATGATGGGGTCTTACCCTGAAGTCACCACTCTCTTTATTCCATTTAACACCAGGCTTTTCTTTAAACTTTTTTTTTCCTGTCCTGGGAAAAGAGGGACAAGCATTTCCTGTCTTTCTTGTCCATTACTGTTTGCTGTTACCATTGATGGGACTGTGCACACGCTTAGGAGAGGACAGGAAACATGCTTGGGAGAAGACAGGAAGGCCTTGATCTTGGGCCAGGCACTGAGATGTGCCACAGAGGCAGAGATTTGTCCAGGCATCCAGGGACCAGGACCTGGTGGATCAACAACAGTCCAGCGAGTTGTAATTGGCAAAGAAGATTTGGTCATCCATGTTGAAGGCTTTACCTCCCTGGTTCTGGGACAACAGTGTCTCAAAAGGCTTCAGGTGCCCAGGCAGGACCTTCCCATAGTCATTCTTACCACATCATATTTGGTATAGAAGAGAGTGACATATTCCCATTCCTATCCCCCTAGGCAGTCTCCCTCTGGTCTTTCCTATAAAGCCCGCCCAAAGGATTGGTCCAGGTGCCTCAAGATGGCATTAGATTGCTACAGGATGAAGTCTCCATCCTGAAACTTGGGGAGCTGCTTATGCAGACAGGTGGGCTTGAGCAAGCCTTGCATCCTGGTCTCTTTGGTAGCGTCTTCATTCTTCCAGCTCTGGCCCTGGTCATCCAGCAGTATGTGCATGGCCTCACAGCACCCTCCAACTGGGAAGTAGACAATGGTGTTTGGTGGCATGGCCACTGCCCTGATGGAGACATGGATGCAGCACTGTGTAGACAGTGACAGAGCTTGGGCGTGGACGCCTTTTCTTTGAACTTTTTATCTCCTTGAGCACTGGACTTTGCTTTAGTACACTTCTTCATGCTTCTTTCCTCTTCAACTGTATGTTTTATATTTTTCCTTGCCCATGTACTCCTTTTCCATTGTAGATTTGCATAGAGTGACCACTAGTAAGCATGTAACACAGTCAATACTAGACTTTCTTGAAATCTCTGCCAATGCCAGTAATCTAAAACTCTTCAATTTATCCTCTGAATGAAAAAAAGAAATATAAATGAAAGGACTACTCCTAGGTATGGTTAAGAAGAAAGTTTATTGTAGATAAGGGGGACAATGTAGGTAGAGGCAGAGACATTTGGAAGAGTCCAGAGTAGACATGACCAGACTGAGCTGGGCCACGTGGAGAGGGGGAGAGAGGGGAACCAGGTGCAGCAACCAGGAGATCAAAAGTCCAAAAAAGGGTGGGTAACCAAAATGTCTGGATTATATAGGGAAGAAGCTCTGGGGGAAGGGCAGCCCAGCTCCTGGGCTGGAGAATTCAGGGTAGAGGGCAGGGTATGCCAGCCATTCTCTGTTTAAAAAAAAAAAGGGGGTGCAAGGACTAAGGAATGCTGGGAAAATCTGGTAGCCAGGTTTGCTATGATATGTTAAATAGGCACCTCAGCCATTTGTCCTGCTTTTAAAACAATATCCTCTAGCAAACTTTTAGGACAAGTACAGAAAGTGCTGTATTCTTCACCAAAATATCACAAGAATGGTCTCTGGACCACCTATCGTTATGTTCTCCCCCTCTGAAACTTCTTGGACTGAGCCATCATAGTTTACATTGCTTCCAGCACCACCACTTTACATGCTCCTACTTGTTATGGCCAGTAAACCCAGCTTAAAGCATCCATCTGATTTTCTATTCCAGAGTCCCAAAGTCTTCCATATTCCTCCAACAAACAGCATGGTCAGGCCTATCGCAGCTTTACCCCACTTCTTGGTACCAGCTTCTGGTTTAATCACTGTTTTAATGCTGTAAAGAGACTACAACCAAGGCAACTCTTATGAAAGAGGTCATTTCATTGGGGCTTGCTTACAATTTCAGAGGTTTAGTCCATTATCCTCATGGCAGAGAACATGATGACATGCTTGTAGGTGCTGGAGAAGAAGCTAAGAGCCACATTCTGATTCATAGGCAGAAAGAGAGAGAGAGCACCTAGGGCTGGTATGAGCCCACCCCTAATGGCGCACTTTCTCCAACAAGACAACACCTCCAAATCTTCTAATTCTTTCAAATAGTACTATTCCTTGGTGATGAAACTCAAAAGTATCACCTTATGACCATTATTGTTCAAATCAGCACAAGTTCTTTTAACTGCTGAGCCATCTCTTTAGCCATCTAGATAAAAGTTTTGCAGAATCTTTCAAAACTAAAAGCCCTTGAATATATAAGCTTTTGTTTCCTTGAAATTTTGTCATCCCTTTGTTTGAATATATTACTTGCATTTCATGGACTTGGTTTCTCAGATTGCTAGCTTAAATAACTCCTAAGCATTTTAAAAACTGATTTCTTTATTTTTATTTTATTTGTATGGGTGTTTTGCATGCATGAATGTCGTACACCATATGTATACAGTGCCTGTAGACTCCAGAAAGAGTGGTAGGTACTCTGGAACTAGAGTTACAGACTGTCGTTAGCCACCACGTAGGTACTGGGAACTGAACCTTAGTCCTCTGCAAAACCAGGCAGTGCTTTTGACCACTAGCCAGCTCTCCAGTCCCTCTACATGATTTCTAGATCATTACCTGATCTGTAGTTTTGATTGTTGTTTTTGAGACAGAGTTTCTCTGTGTAGCTTTGGAGCCTGTCTTAAAACTTGCTCTGTAGCCGGGTGATGGTGGTGCAGGCCTTTAATCCCAGCACTCAGGATGCAGAGGCAGGTGGATCTCTGTGAGTTCAAGACCAGCCTGGTCTACAAGAGCTAGTTCCAGGACAGACCCCAAAGCTACAGAAAAACCCTGTCTTGAGAAAAAGAGCTTACTGTGTAGTCCAGACTGGCCTCGAATTCACAGAGATTCACCTGCCTCTGTCTCCTGAGTGTTGGGATTAAAGGAATGCACCACCATGGCCACCTGGTCATACTTTATAGTCAGATATGTTTAACTATTCTCTGGAATTACTATATTATCATATCTGCCAACAAGTTTATTTAAAAATGTTGTTAGCTGGGCGATGGTGACACACGCCTTTAATACCAGCACTCAGGAGGCAGAGGCAGACAGATCTTTATGAGTTTGAGGCCAGCCTGGTCTACAAGAGCTAGTTTTCAGGACAGGCTCTAAAGCTACAGAGAAACCCTGTCTCAAAAAAGAAAAAAAGTGTATATACTTACTTTCTTGGATTGTTTGAATTTAAACAGAGAACGCCTAGGATATATGATTTCAAGGAGATTTTCTTATCATTTTATGACAATACTAATGTTAATTCTTTTCTCATTTTCCTAGGAAAAGTGGGTTGAAGTTGCTTCAATGAAAGTGCCCAGAGCAGGCATGTGCGTTGTGGCGGTCAATGGTCTCCTGTATGTTTCTGGAGGCCGCTCTTCTAGCCATGATTTCTTGGCCCCCGGTACCTTGGACTCAGTTGAAGTTTATAACCCTCATTCAGATACATGGACAGAAATTGGTAACATGATCACTAGTCGCTGTGAAGGTGGTGTTGCTGTATTATGACACAGAAAACATAAAAGTACAAGTAGCGTTTGGAAATGTAGGTTCTGACCTGTTGTAAATCAAACTTGTGTTTGTGATGTGACCCTCGGATTCTTTTGAGGATATGTATTGAATAGATAGATAAGAGTGATTTTTTCTAAAGTTTGAATGTGAATAAATATGGAATATAAATAAAGAACTCATAAATTTGTAAAGCTTAGCAACAATAGGAATGGTATTTATGTCTTACAGTTATTCAGTTATCAATATAATCCTAATTGTAAAAATTGTTTGCTTAGAAACTTCTTGGAAATAGTGCCTTTGGCTACTTCTCTAGTGCAGTTCCAGTTGTAATATAGCCTGTATACAAGAAATTATCATCTCTGAGACAGCTGAAAGATTTCTATTATAATTCACAATTTAGTCCAGAACATAGTTTCCATGATGTGATTTAACCTATAGAGAAAAGCTAGCGAAACTGTACTTCAATGGCAGGACTTTTCACCATCCCCAGATAAAAGCATTAGACTACTAGGAAGGACATATAGTAAATATCCATTTGGATTTTGTTTATTTGTTTTTGAGACAGGGTATCTCTACATAGCTCTGGCTGTTCCAAAACTTTCTACATACACCAAGCTGGCCTCAAAGGCACAGAGATTTGCTTGCCCCGCCTCCCAAGTGCTGGGATTAAAGGTCTATGCCACTATGCCCAGCATATCTAGCTATTTAGATAGATAAGCTTCTGCTTTTGATAGTCTGAGAGATTTTACAACTCATATTTTTTGTTTTGATTAAGAATACAAATAAGGAACTTGTGAAAGTCCTTCTTTTTAAAATTTATATGGATGTGTGTATGTGTGTCTACTTGTCTATGGGCACCATGTGTATGCAGATGCCTGCTGAGGCCAGAAGAGGATGTAGTATCTCCTGGAACTGGGGTTAAGGTGCTGCCTGATGTGGGTGCAGGGTACTGAACGTTAGGTCCTCTGAAAGAGCAGCAAGTACTTCTAACTTTTTTTTTTAAAGTTTATTAAATTATAAAAGTTTCCATTTCCGCCCCTCCTCCCAACACCCTCCCACTTCCCCCACTCCCTCTCCTCCTCCCTCTCCATCCCTAAGAGTAGTCAGGGTTTCCTGCCCTGTGGGAAGTTCAAGTTCCTCCCCCCTCCCTCCAGGTCCAGGAAGGTGAGTATCCAAACAGACTGGATCCTGTACTTCTAACTTTTGAGCCATTTCTCTAGTCCCCTTTGATGACAGTTGACTTTTTAAAAATATGTGAGTTTTGTCTGGGATTTGGCATTATAGATGGTTTTAAACTGCCTTGTGGTTGCTGGGGTCTTCTTCAAGAGCAGCCAGTGTTCCTAACTGCTGAGCCATCTCTCCAATCTTTAGGTAAGTTCTTGGTTGAAATAGTGTGCAATGGGGATAAGAATTCCCAAGGCATTATTATGTGCTTAGAAGTTTCTTCTTTATTTTCTAGATAGTCACCAAAATTATCTATTTAGTTTTAGGAAGAGGTGCTGTTGTTAGATTATTAAGCTTTGTTTAATTTACTTGTACTTGGATAAGCCTTTGTAACAGCTTAGTGTAGTGCTACTGCCTGGTGGCTTGGAAAAAGCTGAACTTTAGTTACAACTTTTTATGTTTTGTTCTTTGTTGGTTTTGATTGTCTGTTTTTGTTTTGGGGATAGTCTCACTATGCAGCCCAAGTTATCCTTGAATTCTCAACAGTGTTCCTGCTTCAGCCTTGTGAGTGCTGGGTAACAGGTAAGAGCCATCATACTTGGCTCTGTAGGTACACCTTTGAGCATCTTTAATCTGAAATCAGAAAAGTTTTGAATGCTGACACTCAATGCAAAAAAATACTTTCAATTTGTTTCATTTATTTCTGATTTTCAGAATAGGGATGCTCAGCTGATAAATGCTACATAAATAGTCTAAAACCTGGTGTATTCTGAAGTCCAAAACACTTCCAGTCCCAATCTTTTCAGATCTTTATCAGGGACTTAACCTGTCCACATGGAATTTTTAGACAAATGTAGTGTGAGTTATAACTACCTTGGATCTAAAACTGCTTCTGAAACTTGTTTCCCCTGATATCATTCTTAGGAATGTTTTATGCTGAATTCTGAAGGCTGTGATCACTACTTTTATTTTTGCTAGCCAGTTAGAGCCACATTATTAAGGGTTTGCATGCTTTCAGTTTAACTGGCTGCCTCAAGGTTATGATTTCTCATTTAAGGTCTTTCAGTTTATTGTTAGACACATCAACACCTTATTAGATTAAAAAAAAACCCCTTTGATCAGCATTAAACCTGTTATACAGCACAGACAGAAAGCAATGCCTCCTTCTGTGAAATAGCCTGAACGTTTGAAGTTAGGATCTAGATGTCAGAGAATGAATACCAAGTAGATTCAAGTCTAGTTAAGCTAACTCATGTGCTCCTATTGTTTAGAGAATGCTTTTTGGTTCAAAACAGATTCACAAAATACCAGTTCAATTCTCATTATTGCCCAGTACCAGACAAAAATGGCAAGGGATATGATCTCTCTCTCACACACACATATGCCTGTGGCAGAAATGAAATATCAAGACATTCAGTATTTGGTATTTATGTATGATCAACTCAGAAGTTACCTGAAAAGTTCATTAAATGTGTATTATTTCCCAGCCCCCAGCCCGGGTTTTTAAGTTAAAATCCAGGGTGTTAGGTTAGGGATGTATTGCTCAGTAGCAGTGCTAATAGCATTTATGAAGCACAGGTTCAATTTCTAGGAGGAAAAGAAAATCAAACAAACAAAGCAAAGCAATACTTTTTTGCCATTATTTTATGTTTATTTGAGACAGGGCCTTTCTATGTAGCATTGGCTGTCCTGTAACTTGTAAATAGATCCTTCTGCCTCTGGATTAAGGGTGTAGTCCAAAACACCTGGTTGTATTATAAATTTGTGTGTGTGTGTGTGTGTGTGTGTGTTGTTCTTTTAGACAGGGTCTCCTTGGCTATCCTGGTACTCTTAAAAAAAAAATCTTAAAAAAAAAAGGCTTACACATGCAATTTCCAATGGTAAGTGCTATACAAATTGACAAAAATACCTTTATTTTCAGGGTGTCATGGACTTCCTAATGAAGTAGGAGTATTCTTTTCATGAAATGACTTCATACTTAATAGACTCTAATAGATTTTTCAATTTGTCTTTTATTGCTCTCAATATAATCCAAACACTGAAATGTTTAAATAGACGACTACAAAATTCACAAAGAGATGTAAACTAACCTCATGACACAATAAAGGATTAGATTTTTCAAGATGAATTACTTAGAAAATAATATTTAGAATCCCAGCACTTGGGAGGCAGAGGCAAGCAGATCTCTGCGAGTTTTAGGCCAGCCTTGCCTACATATCAAGTTCCAGGACAGCCAGAGTTGTTAGTGAGACAAACAAACAATTTGTTTTGTGTGTTGTTTGTCCAGACAGGGTTTCTCTGTGTGGCCCTGGCTATTCTGGCACTTGGTCTGTAGGCCAGCCTGGCCTTAAATTCAAAGATCCACCTGCTCTTGCCTCCTGAGTGCTGTAATTAAACACATGGGCCAACATCACTTGATTAAAAGAATTTTTAGAAATGAAAAAAAAAAAAAGTCCATGAAGAATAAATTCCCAACAGTGGGAGGAAAAAAGAGCTAAACAAGGAACCCAAGTGTGATGCTAACATGCAAGTGTATAAGCGAGAGATAAAGGGCTCAGGCTCAGTGGTCAAGACCATGTATTTTATGGACTCAAGTTTAATTCCCAGCCAGATGCTGAGAGGCTCAGAACTGCCTGTCTGTAACTCCAGCTCCAGGGACTCCAATACCCTCTTCTTGTCTCTGAAGGCAGTGTACTCTGTGAACACATGTCCCATGACATAACTGAAAAAAAAAATTCTGCAAGTTTACAAGACTTACAGCCAAGTGGCAAATAATACAATAATGTAGTTTAGGTGGACTTTTCAGTCCCACCAGCCACTCCCAAATAATCACACAGAGACTTAATATTATAAATGCTCAGCTGATAGCTTAAGCTTGTTTTTTAGCTAGCTCTTATAAATTAGCCATTTATATTAATCTATGTGCCCCAGGCTCATTTACCTCATGTACTTACTTCCCATCCTGCTTCCTCTAAGTCTCATGGCATATACTCTACCCTTCTCCCCAGCATTCTTGGTCCCCAAAATCCTGCCTAGCCAGCAGCCAATCAGCTCTTTATTAACAATGAGAGCAACACGTCTTCACAGTGTACAGAACAGAAGGATTATTCCACAGCAAAGTAGTTTTATTTTTCTACATCAGCAAGTCTCTTGGGCCCTTTTTCTGGGTAAATACTTTTAAGTATTAAAGTGACTACAAATGAGAAAAAAGCCACTAAAGTACTTACTATTCTCAAGGCTTTGAACCAGTTGGGATAATGTGGCAAGAGGAAAAGTTCATTGTGTAATGCTATACCTAAACCTATTATTACTATGACAATGGCTTCACTGAGTCTTTCAGAAAAGAGGACGGCTACCCATGAAAACAGAAGAGGACTCACACTACTAGCTAAGTTAATGTAGTCTGGTTTGGCTGGACTGCTTTCTGGCAGGGCAAAGCCCCATCTAACCCCTCCCAAGAAAGCTAGGAACCCGGCTCCATAAGCCACCTGAGTAAACGCTAATATGGGGATATAAGACTTTGTTATGACCATGGTGAGTGGTGGAGCAATAAAGGGGACTAACCCCACCAGACTTATGTATAATGCTGGCTTTGGGCTATCAGGTAGGTACGTGATGCTTGGTGTCCTGGAGGGAACAACTGCTTCCTTCTGCTGTCTTTTAAAGTTGCATGGTGATACATGATAGCACTGTATGTTGTTCATACACACTTGAAATGATGTCGAAAGCCAAGTCCTTGGCGACAAAGGGGAAAGGTTCTGCTGAAACGATGTCTTGGGAGAAAGTACATCTATTCTGCTGGCTCTGAGTCTCACTGTAAAAGGGTACTTCAGCATCTATAAAGGTAAAACAACCAAGAGACAAAGTTTAAAAATAAGAACATGTACACTGACATACATGCAGGAGGCAAAACCCCATACACATATAATTTGGGGGTTGGAGTGATGTCTTGATGATTTAGAGCACTGACTGCTCTTCCAGAGTATCCAGGTTTGATTCCCCATTCTACATGGTGGCTCACAATCAGCTGTAATTCTAGTTTCAAGGAGATCGGACACCCTTTCCTTGCCTCCACATGCACTGTATACAATGGTACATATATACACATTAAAAAAAAAAATCTAGCCAGGCGGTGGTGGCACACGCCTTTAATCCCAGGCAGAGGCAGGTGGATCTCTGTGAGTTCGAGGCCAGCCTGGTCTACAAGAGCTAGTGCCAGAACAAGCTCCAGAGCCACGGGGGTGGGGGGTGTTCTAGCAGCTCCTCGCCCTTGCTCTTGGAGAGTTCCAGTATGGAGGCCCACATTAGTGACGCCCGCCACAAGCCGAATAGACCAATGGGGGACCCTTCCTCAGAGAAGCTTAGCACTCCACCTGTGTCCCCGCGGCCTCAGAACGAAATCTGTGAACCTATCGTGCTCCACATGGAGACCTGGGTGGCAAAAAGGATCTTTGCCATTAGAGCCGTTCAATGGCAAGATTTGGTTGACAGTGGACACTGTCAAACGTAGCTGAAATCAGCATATATGGAGAATCCTCTCTAAAGCGTCAAATGAAAAATGTTCTCTTGCACATGGAAGCAAACCATAAAAAAGACAAAGAGCTTGGACGATGAAAGAACTTGAGGAATTCTTGACGAACCATTCCCCAAACTCAAACCACCCTCAAGAACCGAGGGAAGAGGCATTTGCTGATTGACAGGCAGACCTATTTTCAGCCCGTGGAGGTGAAGAGAAACAGAATCTTAAAATCTCCCCATTTGTTTTCTTTCTTGCCTTTGTGGATGCCTGTTTGTTTTCATTTCTACAAGTAACAATTTGTAAAACTATTCAAATATAAAAATGACCTTTTTTTGGCCTGTTAGTTTCATCACATACAATAAAAAAAACTTATAAACATCAAAAAAATCTAAAAAATTATTTTTTTAAAAAAGAGAATTATTTAAAAATTAAAAAGGAACAGCTATTTAAGAGTCTTGGTAAGCCTTCAAAAACATGCTAAGAATGATCTCATGTTGGCCTTTATTCCTTTTGTCTCCAAAAGGAGGATGCTTTTCCTTCAGCTACCTACATGGCCATTCCTTCATTTCTGACCCTTCTATTTATGTTATAAAATCCTGTCTATTATTTTCTGGTAGGACTTATTCTTGTGTGTGGGTGGGTGCCCTTAGACTTCAAGTCTTTTAGAGCTGGAGTAACTGGTTGTAAAACCACCCAACATGGGTGCTGGGATCAAACTAAGGCCCCAGTAGTATGTGCAAGGCCGAGCTATCTCTCCTGTTCCTGTCTGTTGTCGATATTCCCTGTTCTCCTTCCCTAATGTACAGTTCTCCACAACAGTTTCTACTTGACATAGTAAATATCTTATTTATGCACAATCTACTCATTGTTCTCCTTCCTCACTAGAATACATGAGGTGTGTGTGTGTGTATATATTTGCCCTAGTCAGACAGTTATTGACAAATAGTGCTCAACTAACCTTTGAAGAGGCTCCAGAAAATTTCTGGATGAAGTGAAGCATACTGGTCTCTATTCAGTTTTGTTCCAGAAGATGCAGTGCTGATTAATATATTGTGCAGCTGAGTGGGATAGCTGAATTTGAAGCAAAGGTGCTTATACAGAAAACAGCATATCACTTTGTTGTCCTTATTTTATACATTAATTTTACAAAAGTAATAAATCATAAGAATCTCAATAGAACATGATTTCTTTTGAAAATAATTCTCAAAGAGTAACATTAAGGAAATACGATCCCCCCCCCCCCCAATTTTAGTTTGGCTGTCCAAAAAGAGCAATGTGCAGAAACTAAACATCTGGATTTAGTAAACATCTTTACCATTTCCTTAGGTGCTAGTCTTATCTTTAAAACTCACAGTCATAACTTTTGTTCCCATTAACTATCGTCTTTAATTATTGTCTACTTCAGAGCTTAGGAATTTTTACACTTACAATAATGATAGCAGCCACAAATATAGCTTAGTTGTGAACCAGGCAAGGTAACTACATGTTTTACATATATTAACTGTATACCTTTTAGAACTCCATAATCACTGTACCACGTTGTTTTCCAATTGCGAAGTATGTAAAGAAAGTGTTAGGCTGAAGCCTCGGCAGGTGATGCAGATTAAGGACAGAAAGCCCAATCTACGTGAAAACGATCAAATATTTTCATGTCGTCAATGCAATAACCACACTGAACGTCTCAAGCCATTTTTGAGATAGGAGCGGAATTTAGGAGCAAAACTTCTTGAGACGTCTAGGCTGACAATACATCTCCTATTTACCAGCTCTTAGTGACCCCCGCCCCCACCTCCTGCCCACAGCGTACCCTTCATAGTCCTTATACATACTTTCCACCATCACGCGGCGTAAGATCTGAACAACAAATTCAATCAGAAAGAGAACTTCCGGCGACTGGACTCACACAACCCCACTTCCTGAGATCAGAAAAATGCGTCCGGGTGGCAACTTACTACAGCAAGTTCTGACTCTCCTCTTTCCGTTTGGGGGCGCTTCCCTCCCTCAATTATTTTATATTATTTTTATATTTGGGTGTGTTCGTGTACTTGAGTGCACGTGCGCACTAAGACCAGAGGTGCGGATCCCCTACAGTATAGATGCTGGAAGCTAAACTCGAATTCTCTGTAAGAGCAGTAAGCGCCTTTCATCACTGAGCAGCCTGCAGCCCCGGGGATTAGTTTAAAATTTAATTCTAATTGATGTCGACTTCAAGGTACTTTACTAGTCTCTATTCCAGGATTCGTAAACAGCATACTATATCTAGCAGTTCAGGAAGGTAGGGTACAATTTTTGAAACAATCCCATTAATGGTAGCGGAAGGAGGTAGGAGGAGACTTAGAGTTAGACCAATTAGTATCCACGGAATTTTTTTTTTTTTTTAAGACAAGGTATTAGTGTGTTACTCTGCTGGCTTGGAACGTTTAACTTTGCGAAAAACAACGGGGTTTTGCAGAAATGAAAAAAAAAAGTCTTCCTGTTTTTGCATTTGAGTCCTTTATTACTTGTACTGGGCAGGAGTGGAGGGACGAGTCTGTGTTTACGTCCACTCTCTTTACTATTACCTAGAAGTTACATTGAGAAAGAGAGGCCTAGGTGCAAAATGCACACTGAATTAAGGGCCTTGGGCTTGGATGTAATCCAGGAAGTCTTTTTTTTTTTTTTTTTAATTTATCCACTGTGCGATTTCGTGCCTCCCATCTGCCGTCAGCCAGCCAAAACAGGCACCAAGCAATTTGAGCGTTTTTGGATCTTTGTGCAAAAAGCTGAAAACAAATAGGAGCTCACTTACTTAGGGGCTCACTGTGGTCAATTCCTCCACTCCTCTAGGTACTACAACATGAAGAAGTTTTAGATTCTAGAAGTGAGAGACGCGGCTGGCTACCGAGGCCTTCACGTTCATCCACTTCTCTGGTCTGGTTGCACCGCCCTTTCCTGTCGTTCAATACCTAATGAAGTGTTAGTAGACCCAGGAGTCTATTAGCAAAGACCGTGCTGGACTAGAATTCCAACCCACGCCCGGGTGGCTCCTTGACGCCTGCAACGCCCAAGAACTACAACTCCCGGCAGGTAGCGCGCCCGACACCGCTGCGCATGCTTCTAGTGCTGGGTGGGGGGTCTATGGCACGCCAAAAGGGCTGGAGTCTCAACGACGCGCGCACGTGAAAGGAGGAGCGAGAGGTGTGCAGGTGTCGGAAAACACGCCCTTCCGTAACTGCTTTGCTAGTTCTAGTAGTTAGCGAAGTATCTATCTGGGTTACGCGTGAGGTGTGAGAAGGTGAAGAAAGAATGGGCGGGGAAGAACTGGTACAAATAGACCCGCCCATGTTCACGTGCTCCCAAGCCGGACTCCCGGCGGGGAGCTTTAAGGGGAAGTGCTGAGTGCGGCTGGTCCCCGCCTCAGGAGCGGCGCGAGAAAGGCGAAAGGCTTCGCGGAAGGGCGAGCCGGCCACCCCGCTGCTGCGCTGAAGGGCGCCGGGGCGGAGCGGGGCGGGGCATAATCGCTGTGGGAGCGGACCAACACTCCCTGAGCAAGCGGCGGGCGCCCGCGCAGGGTCACCGTGGCATGGTGGTGCGCCTGCGCGTGCGCCTTTGCTAGTGGGCGTGTGGGAGGCGGGCCGGAGCGGCAGGGGGCGGGCCCAGCTGGTCGCCGCTCCTCCTCCGCCCGCTCTGCCCCCTCCTGGGCCTTGTGGGCCGGGCAGCCATTTTGGGAAGAGCTTTGTTATGGTTGTGGGCTAGTCACCTCTGCTGGTCGGAGAAGCTAGGGACGCCTTCTTAGACGTCGCGACTCGCCCTTGACCGAAGCCCCGCCGCTGCCGGGTGAGTGCGAGTTCTGCACATCGAGCAGAAGTGGCCCTCGAGTCGTCCGGCACGGGCTCTGCCGGCTGCCCGGCTGGCCGTCTAGGAAAACTAGTTGGAAGAAGGTCTTGCACAGGTGGTTGGTGTAGGTCCGCCCGGGGTGGGCGAGAGGAAGTGGGAGTCGTCCCGTTGGAACGGCCCCCTCCCCCCAACGGGAGGAGCCTTGCACACTAGCGTCGCCGCGGCGGTTCCAGAGCGCTCCGACTTCAACTTCGGTCCTGGGTCGGAAACGCTCACCTGCGGCTCCGGCTCCTTTCCAAGAGTTCCGGCTTGGTAGTGGTGGAGTGATTTCGTTAACTCCTTTCCTTCCCTTTCCTTAAAATAAGAGCCGAAGGCTTCTGTTTTCCAGTTAAGAGAAACTTAACAAGGGAAGTCGTGTAAGTCAAATGTGGGATATCTAGGGGAAAGGGAACTTTGACGCCCTGAGTTCGGGTTCTCCGGGTTAGTGAGACCTTTTCCCTTCTCCGGGTTAGTGAGACCTTTTCCCTCCGATTGTCTTACCAGCCATCTACCAAACTCCGTCCCATTGGGAAGGAGGACTGATTGGTCTTGAAGTCGCTTGAATAGTCATTTTTATTCCATGCTAAATCTCCTCAGCCTATAAAATTAAAAAAAAATAAAAACAACTGAATCTAAAATGGCTGTAGCCTGAGGAAGCACCCTGTTTAAATGCTTAAATACAATAACATTTCGGTCGTTTTTCCCTATGGGACGTTAACTGGCCCTTTTTGCAGTTGGCTTCTATGGAGCTAGTAGGTGAAAACAAAGGTGAGGTTCAGGAAGTTTACTTCTAAAGTTTACATAAGAATGGGTGCGGTTTTTTGTTTTTGTTTTTTGGTAGTAGCGAATACTACTGAAATTGTGCTGTGGTACCAGTTTTGTGTGCCCATTTTGTGTCTGAGGTTAGCTTGTATAATGTGAGTAGTTTAACTTTGATATTTATTGCTTACTTGGAAAACCTGAAGTTAGCTCATGGTTTTTTTGCTTAGTAATAATCCGTTTTCCTCTGTAAATCTCGTATAAAAACAGTGCGTGTTTGATCTCAGCAGACCGAAATTTGTAGTTTGTTGGAGATCTCCTGTTATTTTAAGGTCGTTTTCACCTCATTCCACGAAAGGTATGAGGTGTGTGTAAAATAACAATTTTGCAAATGAAATAAATAGAAAAATGATTTTGCAAGTGAAAACCTTCAGAAGTGGAATGCCAGGTGGTTGTACTTTTTTTTTTTTTAAAGTCCACTTTCTGTTGGCTCAAAACAAACAGAAACCCCGCACAGTCGGAAGTGTAACAGAAACAACAGCAAATTTTAGTTTTTGGAAAAGTTGTGATTGAATTACCTATTCAAAAAATAAAATAGAATGCTAATTGTGAATGGATCGATAAAATCCATTCACAAGATAATCCAATCTTCCAGAGAGGTGGTTTCAATTAATTTCATACATTCTTTCAAACATTCCTGTTCTCCTGGGAATTTTATTATTTTATGCGTATGGGTATTGTGCGTGCATGTATGTCTGAGTACTGTGTACATGTACATGCAGGTCCTACTGAGGTCAGAAGAGGGCATTGGATCCGTTAGATACGGTGTCCGGCAGTTGTGAGATGCCATGTGGGTGCTGAGACTCAAACCTGGGTGCTCTGGAAGAGAAGCCAGTGCTCTTGGGTTTTTTGTTTTTATTTTGTTGTTCTTCCAAGAAAATCATGTTAAGTTCTTTTCAGAAGTGACAAGTTCTGCGTTCTGTTTGACAGTATTTCTTACAGCCCTCGGGAGAGGCCTCACTTGAAATTCACCTGAACTCTACTTCTGAGGGGCCCTTTGTTCTTCTCGACATTCTTTCAGTTGATTATGGTGTGCTTTCGGAGTTCTTGAAATTGGGGAAAGGGAATGGGAAGCCTTTATTTTGAATTAATTTAACAATTTTTAAAACGATTTTTTGTGTACAGTGTTCTGCCTGCATGTATGCTACAGGCCAGAAGAGGGCAGCAGGTCTCATTACAGGTGGTTGTGTGCCACATGTGATTGCTGAGAATTGAACTCAGGACTCAGGACCTCTGGAAGAGCAGCCAGTGCTCTTAATCATTGAGCCATCTCTCCAGCTCCTAATTAAACAATTCTTATCTTTGATTGTTTAAAGTCTTAGTTGAAGAGAAGGGTACTTTCAGCCATTTCAATATATGTGTGTGGTAAGAAATCTTGAAATGTATTTCTGTGTGTATACATGTATAAGTATATACATTTTTTTGACAGTCTCACTATGTAGAGCAGTGGTTCTCAACCTTCCTAATGCTTCAGTAATTACTAATTTCTGAATTTGTACAGTACTTCCCAATATAGTTCCTCATGTTGTGGTGAGCCCCAGCAATAAAATTTTATTTCTGCTTCATAACTAATTTTTTCTGCTATTATGAATCATTATGTAAATATCTCATGTGCGACCCTTATGGAGTTCATGAGCTCCAGGTTGAGAACCCCTGATGTAGAGCCATGCTGGTCTGGAACTCACAGAGATCCACCTGCTTCTTCTACCTTTCCAATGCTGGAATTAAAGGTATGCACCACCACATCCGGCTACTTTTTATTTTCAAAGTGGGGCATTGAATTCAGAGTCTAGTGCATGCTACAAGCATACTGTCACTGTTCTATATACCACCAATTTACTTATTTATATTATTTTATTATTTAACCTTAGAAATGTTTTGTCTGTATGTATGTATGTGCACCACATGTATATGTGATGTCCTTGAATGTCTGAGGAGGGTCTTGGATCCCCTAGGACTGGAGTTACAGTTGGTTGTGAGCTACAGTGTATGTTCTTGTAATTGAACCCAGGTTCCTCTGCAAGAGTAAGTGCTCTTAACCACTGAGTCAAATCACTAACCCCTATAATTTATTTATTTATTATTTTTTTCAAGGCTGGGTTTCTCTGTATAGTCCTGACAGTTCTGGAACTTCTTCTTTAGACCACTGACTTCGAACTCAGATATCCACTTGCCTTTGCCTTCCAAATGCTAGGATTAAAGTCGTGTGCCACCACCACTCAGTTCTGTGCAGTTTTAAATCCTCATTGAAGTTAAAACACAAGGGCTGGAGAGATGACTCAGAGGTTTAGAGCCCTGACTGCTCTTCCAAAGGTCCTGAGTTCAATTCCCAGCAACCACTTGGTTGCTCACAACCATCTGTAATGGGTCTGGTGCCCTCTTCTGGCCTGCAGGCATACACGCGGACAGAATATTGTATACATAATAAATAAATATTTTAAAAAAAGAAAGTTAAAGCAATTCTCAATCTTTCAGAAGATAACTTATCTTAATTTTATGGTTTAAGACTAATGTGTCAGGGAGAGACTGCTGCCCAGGTTTTGTTTTGTTTTTTTTTTTGTTTGTTTGTTTGTTTTCTTTTTCTTTAAGGCAAGGTTTTTTTTCTGTGTAGTTTTGGCTTCCCTGAAACTCATTTTGAAGACCAAGCTGGTCTCACAGAGATCTACCTGCCTCTGCCTCCCAAGGGCTAGGATCAAAGGCGTGTGCCACCTTGTCTAGCTCAAAGTGCTTTCTATTTATTGAATTAATTACTTTGTGATGGTAATATGGGTTTTTTTTGGTTTTGTTTTTTTGTTTTTGTTTTTGCCTTTCTGATACTGAAGATTGATTGAACTGAGTGCTTTTTGGATGATAACCAAACACTCTTATACTTAATTGTATCCTTAATGTTATTTGAGACTAGGTCTCACTAAGTTGCTATAGCAGGTCTTGGATTGTGAACCTACTGCTTTGCCTCCTCCTAAGTAGCTCTGATTTTATGTGTACAATTTCATGACATGCCAAGCAGTTTTTTTATTCTTTACTTTGCAGTTGAGAAAAATGAGGCTAAGATTCATTTATCTACTAGCCAGTTGAGGCCACAAAAACCTAAGTGGACTGTCATGGTGCTTGACTTGTTTTGTGTGTGTGTGTGTGTCTGTGTTGTGATCTTGTTGGTTGGTTGAGGGTTTTTGTTCTGTTGTGTTTTGTTTTGGACCTGGTCCCGCTCTGTAGTCCTAGTTGGCTTGGAATTTGCTGTGTAGGCATTAGTTGGCATCAAACTCAAGAGATCTGCCTGCTTCTGCCTCTAGTGCTTGAGTTAAAGTACATCTGACCTTAGTTGGTTTTTTTGTTTGTTTAGTTTTTGCATTGATGGAGGTTGGGCTGCTTGCCTTTAAACATGAAAGTCAGACTGTTGTAATATTAAGGGTCATGAGCCATTTTAAAGCATCCTGAGTTAAGACAAAACTTAGGGTGGACAAAATATCTCAGTTGGGTAGCTGTCACGCTTGAGAGAACCTGAGCTTGATCCCTGGGATCTGTGTGGATGTTAGGAAAACCATCTCTAGTAAATTGATCTCCGCACACATGCTATGTAATAAAAAAAGAGAAAAGACAAATTTGAGCTGGGGAGATGGCTCAGGTCATGAAGTACTTGCCTTACAAGCATGAGGGTTTGCATTTATTAAGGCCAGAACTCATATGAAACCATTTCTAGTCTGCTGTCCAGTGTTCCTACAAGGAAATGGGAAAGAGACAGGAGAATCCCTGGAAGTACATGGACCTAGTAGCCTGGCAAATGTAACAACAAATGAGACCCTGTCTCAGACAAGGGAGAAGACATGGACTGACACTGGAGATTGTCCTCAACCTCTAGTGTGCAGTGGCATGTGTCCACCTGCGTTCACAGGAACACACACACAAACCGCATTCACAGACATATTTTTTCTTTTTTTTCTTAAAGGGCACATTTGGTTTTGTGTCTTTTTATACAAATGGGAGGGAGGCTTTTAGTACACAGATAAGATAACATTTACTTTATAAGTCATTGTAGTTGGTACTATCGGACATTTGTTTAGCATGTAGCTGTTTGTGCTGGAGATTTAACACCCCAAGTTACTTCTAAATCAAACCCAATGATTTCTGTTTGCTACTGAAGTCTGCCTCAAACAAAACTAGCCACAGTCAAAGAATTTTTAAAAAAAAATGGTTCTTAGATGGGCAGTAATGGTGCACACCTTTTATCCCAACATTTGGAAGGCAGAGGCAGGCAGATCTCTGGGAGTTCAAGACCATTCTGGTCTACAAAGCAAGTTCAAGACAACTAAGATTGTCACATAGAAAAACCCTGTCTCGAAAAAAAAAAAAAAAGCAGGAAATTCTATAAGAGACGCTGAACTTCTTTAACTTTAATTGTAAGGTTCATTACCTATTGTAATATAAATTGAGTTTTATGGATGGTTTCAAATACATTAAAAGATATAGAAAGGGAATGATATTAATTTATTTTCCTTTACTAAAGCAATCAATCAGCCCTTTACTGATTTGTTTGGCAAACTTAATTTTTCAGCAGAAGAGACACTAGAGGCTCTAAAACTAACTAGTGTTAGTGCTAGTTTTAGTGCACTGGTGGCAGGGACCATAAAACGGTATTCAACAACCAAAGAACTTTAGAATTTGCCAGCTGATGTACAAAAGTACAAGATCACAACATCCTTTTTTGTTTTGGGGGAGTTGGGATGAGGGAGTGTAGTAGTAGTTCTGGGGATCAGGCCCAGGATTTGTACATGACATGCTGTAAATAGATTATACCAGTAGTCTTTTTGGTTGTTGTTGGGTTTTTTTTTTGTTGTTTTTTTTTTTTTTTGGTTGAGACAAGGTTTCTCTAGCCTTTGGAGCATGTCCTGTCCTGGAACTCAGAAGACCAGGCTGGCCTCAAACTCACAGAGATCTGTCTGTATCTCCCTCCCAGGTGTTGGGATTAAAGGTACGCGCCAACACTGCTCAGCCTTCAGTGGTCTTTCTTAAAGAAATTAATTTTGAACTGCTCATTAAATTTACTTTTCTGTGAACTTGCTTTGTTAGTAAGACTTATTATAAATGCCTTCAAGGCCAGCCTGGTCTATATTGTTAATGCCAGGACTGTTTCATAAAGAAACCCTGTCTCGGAAAACAAAAAAAGAAAGAAAGAAAGGACTATAAAGGCCAAATCACTGGAATGAAAAAAAAAAATGAACATGAGGTTTACGATTGGCTGTGATTTTTTTTTTTAATCCTCCTGAGGTTGACTGTACTTTAAATTTGGCTTGAAATCCCTTATTTGCACTTACAGGTTTACATTTTCATTTACTTTTTTGGGATCTGTAGGTTCCAGGCTGGCCTCAAACTCACCTGCCTCTGCCTCCCAAGTGCTGCGATTAAAGGTGTGCACCATTACACCTTGCAAATTGGACTCTTTTAAAATTCTTTTTCATATTTATTTGTGTGAGCGTATGCATGCTTTGGCACATATTGTGGTGAGAGAACAACTTTTTTTTTTCCTTTTTTGTTTTGTTTTTTGGGACAAGGTTTCTCTTTCGCTTTGGAACCTGTCTTGGAACTTAAGCTGTAGACCTGTCACAGAGATCCACCTGTCTCTGCCTCCCGATTGCTTGGATTAAAACCATGCGCCACCACCACCCGGCTTGAGAACAACTTTTTGAGAGTCAGTTCTTTCCTTCCAGTATATGGGTCCATGGATGGAACTCAGATTATTGGGTTTGCCTTCTGAGCCATCTTCCTGGCTTTGCACCCAAATCTTAATGCACATAAAAAGCTTGTGAAGGGGTGGAGAGTTGACTCAGAAATTAAGAACACTTACTGCTTTTGAAGAGGACCCAGTTTCAATACCCAGCATCCACGTGGTAACTCACAATCTTTTCCAGTTTCAGGGCTTTGTGCATGATAGACAAGCACTCTGTGAACTGAGCCACATCTCTTCTTGAGATGAATTTCTTTGTTTTTTGTTTTTCAAGGTAGGGTTTCTCTGTGTACAAAAACAACAAATTGGAGTTGTAATATTTAAATGTTGGGAATTTAGCATGGTATTAGAGTTCCTGATCCTGGGTTCATTTTCTAATATTGTGAAAAGAAATTTGAATAATCTTAAAATTTCATAAACAGCGTGGTAGGTTCCTAACTCACAGCTGTAATCCTGTCACTTGGGATGAGCAGGATAGAGTTCACATCTTCCTCTGACACATATTTAGTCAGTTAGATTGAGGCCAGCCTGGTCTAAAAAAACAAACAGGGCTGGGACAAAGCTGTTAAAAACACTTGTTGCATTTACACAGGACCCAGGTTTGGTTCCCAACATCCATATAGTGACTTGCAATTGTCTGCTGACCTCCATAGACACCACACACCCACATAGTGCACATACACACACTCACACACATAAATAAAAATAGAATAATTTAAAAATAGCAGCTGCCATCAAAAAAAGTTTAATGATCCTGCGTAAATATAGCCCCCTTAATTATCAGAATCTTAAAAGCCAGAAGTAATGGTCAGATTGCATCTGGTAATAAATATATGCTTCTTTGTTTTTTGTATTCTTGGCTCTGGTAGAATTTTTCTTATCTTTGTTGTATTTAAATATGTCATTCTTATTTGGAAATGTTTGATTTTAGATTTAATTTTTAGTTGTGATTGCATTAAATGTTTGTGTTCTTTGAATGTAACAAAGTATTAGAGAAGATTAACTACTTGAGAAAGTTAAAACATTACTATTTTCTGAAAATTTCAGAGCAGAGATGCTGAAGGTAAGATGATAGACTTAGTTCATCACTAATTGTTTGTTTGTTTGTTTTCTATGTGTTGGTGTTTTGCCTGCATGTATGTTTATGTAAGAGTATCGGATCCCTGGGAACTGGAGTTATGGTTGTGAGCTGCCATGTGGGTGCTCGGAATTGAACCTCGGTCCCCTGGAAGAACAGCCCATGCTCTTAACCGCTGAGCCACCTCTCCAATCCTTACTAATTTATTTTTAAGATGATCTTTTATTATTGCTTTTGAGAGACCATTTCTTTACATTGTGGGGTGGGTCAGAGGACAACTTTCAGGAATCTGTTTTCTTTTTTCATGTTACATGTTCTGGGGATTACACTCACTTGGGTCGTCAGGCTTGGTGCCAGACTATAGCCTCTGAGACATAACATAGTGTTTGTTTTGTCTCTACCATTTCGGCCCCTTTTATATTGGTTTTTCATGAATCTAACTGAGAGAGAATGCTGAAGAGGCTGTGTGCTTGAATATGCGAACCCAGGCTGTGCAGTGAACTACAAAGAAGTAGAGACAATTTAGAATTCATTCTTTTGGCAATTGGTTGCATTGCTCGCTTAGGCAGTTTCCTAAGCCTGCTCTTCCTGTGTTGTGACCATGGCAATGGTTTCATCTGCTTAGCTTCCATTGTTTTATATATTTGCCAAATCAAAGTCTCCTAATTCTCTGAACTCAGTGGTGTTTTGGTAAATTCCTTTTCTGGTTTAGTTATCCAAATGTGCTTTTGTTTTGTTTTTAACTAAGAATCTTGATTTGTACAATTTGCTTCTATTTATGGTAGTTTCTCAGTACAACATAAAGTTGAAAGCTTTTGTGTATGTTTTCTTTTGTTTATTGTATTTTGAGACAGGGTCTCTGTGTAGCCTTGTCTGTCTTGGAGCTCTCAAAGATTCGCCTCCTGAATACTAGTACCACGCCTGGCAGGTTTTTTGTTGTTTTGAGACATGGTTTCTCCATGGGCTGGGATTAAAGGCAAGCGCCAGCACTGCCCAGCTGTTCATTTTTTAAAAGCATGATGACGTTTTCATGTTTATCATTGCAATTTGGTTATATTTGGTCTTATTATCCTCCTTTATCCCTGCCTACTAATCATCCCTTCCCAGATAGTCCTCTTTTTCTTTTATTTATTTATTTCTCTTTTTCTTTTATGACCTTTGTGGCTTTTTTGGTTTTTCAAGACAGGGTTTCTCTGTAACTTTGGAGCCTGTCCTGGAACTAGCTCTTGTAGCCCAGGCTGGCCTCGAACTCACAGAGATCTGCCTGCCTCTGCCTCCCAAGTGCTGGGACTAAAAAAGGCGTGTGCCGCCACCGCCCAGCATGTCCTCTGTAAATGTAGGTTCCCCGTATGAGTGAAAGCATGCAATATTTGTCTCTCCGTTACCTTCTTCAACTTTTACTGTCTGTATTAGACTTTTTTGTTGTTAATGATAAAATACCAAAATCAAAAGCAACATAAAGGCCAGGTGGTGGTGATGCACACCTTTGATACCAGTGCTTGAGAGACAAAGGCAGGTGAATCTCTGTGAGTTCGAGGCCTGACTTGCCTACAGAGTTCTAGGACAGATAGAACTGTCACACAGAGAAACCCTGTCTTGAAAAACCATACTCACAAAAAACAACTTACAGAAGAAAGAATTGTTTGGTTTATGGTTCCAGAGGAAAGAGTTTATAACAATGGGGAAGGCATGGTAGGTAGGTTACATTTTCATCCACACACAGGAAGCATGGCCAGTCTATATAAGATTTCAAAGCTCATACCTCTACCCCACTGCACCAGTACATAACTTCCAGCAAGATTCTACCTCCTGAAGGTTCCATAATTTCCAAATAGCACTGCCAACTGGGGGCCAAATGTTCAAATACATGAACCTCTAGGGGATGTTTCCATTCAAAACGCTGTACCATATTTATAAGTGGTGCTCTACTGGAATTCCATTACAAAGGAGACAGAAGCAGTAGCAACACCCATGAGTTTGAGGCTAGCCTGGTCTTCATTATAAATTCCAGGTGAGCCATAGCTGTATCATGAGACTCTCAAAAAATAAAAACCAAGAAATAAGACATGGAAATATGTATCTTAAAGGTTTTTGACTAAAGTATTTTTCATTAAGGGGCGTAGTGTAATGAGAGGATAGAGAGTATTTGCAACTCTAATCATTAGAGTCAGTATATATTTTAGCCCTGCGTCAAATGCTGAGAACAAATATTTTATAGCAAAGGAGTATTTAGAACAAAGCAAGAGCCTGGAAAGATGTCTCAGTGGTTAAGAGAGATCCTGAGTTCACTTGCCAGCAAGCACATGACATCTCAAACCATTTATGAGATCCGATGCTCTCTTTTGGTGTGCAGTCGTGCATGCAGATAGCACTTAATATACATAAAATATATAAATAAATAAATTAACAAAAGCAGAACTTAGAGGAGGTGCAGAGATTGCTCACTGATTAAAAGCACATACTGGAATTTTGATCTTGGTTTCCTATGCCTATGTCAGACAGCTCACAGCTATCTGTAACTCTAGTTCAACAGATTTGACACCCTACTTAGGCCTCAGCAGACACACATACACAAACCCATACCCAAGACACATAATCAAAAAATACGTAAGTAAAAATAGGAATGGTAATATGCACTTTTTTATTCCATCAAGTAAGGAGACCAAAGCAGGGTGATGACTTGAACCCAGGAGTTCAAAGCTAGCCTAAACTACATAGTAAGACTGACTCAAAAAAGAAAAAGTACATCTACAACAAAATAAACATAGTGAATGCAGTGAACGCGTAGTCAAGGGATGCACATTAAGACCTCATAGAAGGGCACTGTTTTATATCCACAAACAGCAGAAGGTAGCTTCCAGTCTGACAATCTGCATCGCTGTGGGGGACGTAACACCTGGTTGAAAACCAATGTGACATTGTTTTGTAAAGTTGGTATTAGTATCTTAATTGAGTTATACAGTTATTAAGCAAATCTTTATTTAGTATCTACAGTGTGCCAACTAGTGGTGGGGTTGTTGTTGTTGTTTGTTTGTTTTGTGCTTGGGATAAATGAAAGACTAGATAAAATTAAGTAGTTGAGTGTGGTGGCTCATACTGTTAACCCTAGCACTAAAAAGACTGAGTATCTGAGTTTCAGATCAGCCAAGTAATCCCAGTGAGAACCTGTCTTAAAATTAAATAGTTGATTCAATTTTTAGTGTATGTTCTGCTAAGGGATCACATACAAGCTGTGTTCTACATCTTATTTTTAAAAAGTGAGAGAGGTGAGCAGAGCTGTAGAGGAAGTGCTATATAGTAGAGTTAAAACAGTTCAGTTAGCTGTTCAACAGGTCAGTTTAGCTGAGACTTAAAAATATACCCTTTTTCAATTCTGTATAATACACAACTTGTGAAATCTCTGCTTTGTAAATGATTTGTTATAGACAGTTTCTATAGTGTACTAGAAAATCTTCATGGAAGATTTACCAAATTACCAAATTATATCTATTACTCTTACTTCAAGACTCTTTGTGAAGCCAGAATTAAATAAGTTTGGCTAGAAAGCACTCTGTATTTTTAACTTTCTAATAGGCTGCTAAAAGAAAGATCTTTATGGCAGGTAAACGTCAGCATTTATATAGCATACAATAGATAATTCATTTTATAGTTCAAGATTTTTATGATTGAAATGCTTCCTTTTTTGTTTTGTTTTGTTTTGTTTTGTTTGAGACAGGGTTTCTCTGTAGCTTTCTTTGAGCCTGTCCTGTAACTAGCTCTTGTAGACCAGGCTGGCCTCGAACTCAAAGAGATCTGCCTGCCTCTGCCTCCCAGGTGCTGGGATTAAAGGCATGTGCCACTACCACCCAGCTTAAAATGCTTATAACAGAATAAAAATGGCATATCAAACCTGAAGGCAAAATTAGGGAATTGTTTTGGGGGTGGAGGAGTTGTGTATCCCTTGCTGTCCTGGGAACTCACTCTGTGAGGTTGGGCTCAACTCACCTCTGCCTCCCAAGGGATGGGATTAAAGGTGCAGGCCACCACCACCTGGCCTAAGTGAAGGATGTTTTAAGTATGAAGCATAGTATTTCTAGATTGCATTTGGGAAAAATGGGTTTTATTTTCATTTTTAAAAGGTAATGATGGTTATTATATTATTATGGTTTCTGTTTTTTAAGACAGGGAAGGTCTCAGTCTGTAGCTCTGGCTATCCTAGAATTTACTGTGTAGACCAGGCTGGTCTGGAACTCAGATCTGCCTGCCTCTGCCTCCCAAGTGCTGGGATCTAAGGCCCCTGTGCCACCCACCATGCCCGGCTCTGTTTTTTAAATTTAATTCATTACTGTGTATGTGATTGTTGGAAGAGGTGGCACACATGCCATGTTAATTCTGGAGGTGATGAAATAACTGGAGTTGGTGTGCTTTTTCTTCCTTTAAATGGGTTCACGGTATTAAACTCGGATCAGTCATCAGGCTTATATATGTATTGTCCAACATCAAGTACCTTTATAGGCTCAGCCATGTCATCAGCCCTTATATTGATTTTTTTAAAAAAGATTTATTTTATTTATTATGTATACAGTGTTTTGTCTACATGTTTGCCTGCAGACCAGAAGAGGGCATCAGATCTGTAAGATGATTGTCAGCCACTATGTGGTTGCTGGGAATTGAACTCAGAACCTCTGGAAGAAGAGCCAGTGCTCTTAACTTCTGAGCCATCCCTCCAGCCCCCTTATATTGATTTTGAGATAAATTCTCATGCTGTAACCCAGCATGGCCTTACTTCTGATGTTCTTGCTGTAATTATAGGCATATACTACACATGCAGATTATTTGAGGAATATTTGTTTAATATGTAGAGTTATGTCCATTAACAACACCCCCCAGCCTTGTGCTGGTGCTCCTTTTTGGAGGGGGTGGTGTTACACATAACTTTGTATGTGCTAAGGTCAGAGCACAACTTTGGATATTGTTCCTTAGGCACTGAGGAACCCCTTCTTTTTTTTCCTCTTCCTCCTCCTCCCTCCGCCTTTCTCCCTTCCTCTTCTTTTTTTTTAAGAAAAGACTCACTGACCTGGAACTGGCCAAACAAGCTACTCTGGTAGGTCAGTTGCCTCCCGCTCCCCACCCTATGAGGAGGGGAGGGTGTGCTTGCCTCAAGCAGCCCCAGTCCTAGGTTTATAAGAACATATTAGCATGCCAGGGTTTTGCTTTTGGTTACCATTTCATATATACTTAGAGTTTGTCTAAGTTTCTAGTAGGTGACTGTCCCAAGGTAAGGTGGGACAATAGGATTAACTTCCTAAATTACTGCTTTTTATTAACTGTACCTTAAATTACTACATCTAAATTACTGTGTCTTATTTTGTATCTTCACTAATCTGCTAAACTTTAAGATCCTTTCCCTTTACAATCAGAGACGCCCCTTCCCCACCTCTAGGTAAGGTAAGGCAGCATATGCTTTTAATCCCAGGACTAAATATAGACCCTATCTCAAAAAACAAAGATTCCCTACCTCTAAAATCTTATAAATGTAAGGATTTTACTTGTTTCCTGTGAGTTGTTGCTAAGTCTCTACCATATTCATGTTTATTCTGCTGTGAGTGCCTGATGACTGAAATGTCCCCCACCAATTCTCTCCTGGAAAGAATATTTAAAACAGGGGGGGGGCTAGAGAGATGGCTCAGCAATTAAGACCACTGACTATTCTACCAGGGACCAGGGTTCATTTGCCAGCACCCACGTGATAGCTAACAACTGCCTTAATCAAAGATCTGACATCCTCACACAGATAAACATGTAGGGAAAATACCAATGCACATAAAATAAATAATTTTAAAAAAAGGAAACATGCAATACTGAATCCTGGTACATGAAAGGTATACTGACCCAAATTTGTGGGGTGACTCAGTCAAGTCATTCAGCACCAACCACCAACAATGACCCCTGTACTTTGCCCATACCATCTAATTTATTTGTGTGTACATGCACATATGTGTGCAGTAGGGAGGGCCTCTCTTCTGCCTGCCCATCCCCAAACTACTGAATTGTTACTCTGAGGTTTCTAGAAACTCTGTTCATGGTTTCTATGTGAACTTGTAAAGACAGTATAGCCTAGAAAACTCTGTTTTCTTTCCTTAAACACAGATCCATTATTTTCAGAACTCGTCTTCATAATCTATCATTTCTGATCTTAATTTTAAAGGTAAAAATATAAAAGACCACATAAAGGTAAATATAAAAGACCACAGAGATGTCTGGATTTTTCTTTCCCTTTCTCAGAGTTATTGAAGTCATTAAACATTCCAGCGATGTTAAACTACCTATGAACTCCCCACTGAGCTGTCTTATTCAGAACCTGAGAATTATTTAGGGGAAAGTGAGATCAAGCCAAAAAACAAACCCAGCAGACAAACAAAACAAAAAAGCCAGTTTGATTTTCTTTTGCAATATTGTGTGGTCACAATATAAACTTGATTGTGACCAGAAAATGGGACTTAGGAAACTTAGGTAATCATCCACCTTTCTCTTTTTTTCTTTTTCTTCCTTCTTTTTCTTTCTTCCTTCCTTCCTTCCTTCCTTCCTTTCTTTCTTTTTTTCTTTTTCTTTTTTTTTTGAGATAGGGTTTCTCTGTGTAACAGCCCTAGTTATTCTGGAACTAGTTCTGTAGACTAGGTTGATCTTGAACTCACAGAGACCCACCTGCCTCTGCCTCCAAAGTGCTGGGATTAAAGGCATGCACCACCACTGCCTGACTTCATTCTCCTCTCTTCCAGGCCTGGAGATGGATTGGGGGGAGAGGCTACTCACCCCCCTCCCCCCAAAAAAGACATGTAGACTTAAATTATGAAAGCTTGGCCTATAGCTTATGCTCACCCCACTAGTCTTATAACTTAAATTAACCCATTTATATTAATGTACATTTTGCCGTGTGGCTTTTTACCTCTCTTCCATCTTGCACCTCCTTCTTCCTCTCCATGTTGTCTGGCATCTCTGCCATGCCTAGATTCATCTTCTCTCTTCTCGCTCTCTGTTAAGAAGTCCTGCCTAACCTCTTTCTGACTGTTGACCATTCAGCTCTTTATTGAACCAATCAGAAGGTGCCTTAACTAAGACACATCTTCATAGTGTACAAAAAGATTATTCCACATTTCCACCTTTTTCTCTAAATTAAAAGGAAAGGTTTTAACTCTTAACACAATAAAAACAATTATCAGATATTGTCCAAATAAAAAGGGAAGGTTTTAGCAGTTTTCAAGTAAAAATTGCATTCATAATGTCCAGTCAATATATATTTAGCAAATTTGGAGAAAGTACTGTATTATCTATCCTTAGTCCTAAGCCATTTTTACCATTGCTTGTATTACTAGCCTAAAAATATCTTTTTAGATGTTAAAACATTTTCTTAGATAAACAACTTAAGCTTTGATGTCTCTCAACTGTATGCATTTTACATCTCTCTTATAAGTTTCTTTTCTGAATTTAGTAACAAAGAAAACTAACTCTAAATATCCTCAATTCATCAGAGACCCAAGAAGGATCAAATATTGCTTGAGTAAACTGGAAGTGCAAAGCAGACAATTTCCAAAACTAAGAAACAACAGAAACATCAATGTTGGGGCATCCATTAGTATCTGATAGACTTTTCTGTGAGGCAGGAATTTTGAAGGACAGACCTACCCTGTCTTGGAAAATTAGTCAGTTGTCTCATCTTTTGTGTCCTGCTTGTCCAGTTTGGGAAAAAGAGGCAGTCCAGAATTCCAGGTCAACACAAAGAAATCATGTCTTGAAAAACCAAAAACCCGGGGGACTGGAGAAATGGCTCAGAAGTTAAGAGCACTGGTTACTCTTCCAGAGGTCCTGGTTTTTCGAGAGGAGGTTTCTCTGTGTAGACCTGTCTGTCCTGGTACTCTGGACTGCCTCTTCTTCCTAAGTGCTGTAATTAAAAGCATGTGCTGCCGCTGCCACCATCTGGCTCAGTAATTGTTGTTTGTTTTTAAGACAGAGTAGGAGGATTTTCTTGCACTACCAGCCCCCAAATCATGATACAAAACTTTATTATTAATTATGAAGGTTTGGCCTATAGTGTAGGCTTGTCTCAATTAGCTCTTGTAACTTAAATTAACCCATTTATATTCTCATGGCTTTTTACCTCTCTTCCATTTTGCACCTCTTGTTTCTTTTTTGTCCTTTGGCATCTGTCCCATGCCTAGATTCATTTCCTCTTATTCTCTCTGTCTGGAAATCCCACCTAACTTTTTCCTGCTTAGCTATTGGCCATTCAGCCCTTTATTAAATCAACCAGAAGGAGCCTTGGCAAATACATCTTTACGGTGTACAAAAAGATTGTTCCACAGCAAGACAAGGTTTATTACATGGCTGTACTTGGCCTGCACCTCACAGATCCATCTGCCTCCCAGGTGTTGATATTCAAAGTGTACACCACCATGTCCAGCAATATAGTCAGCTTTTATCACACTTTCACAAACTTTCAAGGAATATAGGCGAACGGCATATATCTTTTACTTAAGCTTTGTATATACTTGTTTTGATACTTAAGTATTAGAAGCACACGAAGAGAATAGAGACTGAGTAAATGTTTTTATTCAGCACTCAGCCTGAGAAAGAGTGATTAAATACCTCTTGGATTTGGTATTTTGCATACCATGAACTTAACGCAATAATTCCTAGGATCTGTCAGCCTACTAGAACTTCCCCAAAGTTCTTCTGTCAAAGACATTTGTAGCCCCTGGAAGAACATTGGGAATTGGCAAAGAAATATTTGCACTTCCTTAGTACAAATCAATTTAGATCAGAAGAGATTTACTTGTCTCTAAATTGATAATTATCTAAAATATGTACAATGTAAACATATAAGGCAAATAGTTTTTCTTAATCTACCTTTGAATAATACTTGATAATTAGATAGTGATGGTAGGTAGTATTTCTACGCACTGTATATGCTTTTGACCAATTAGGTAAGTTGAAAATATAGATGTGAGGGGCTGGAGAGATGGCCCAGTGGTTAAGAGCATTGACTGCTCTTCCAAAGGTCCTGAGTTCAATTCCTGACAACGATATGGTGGCTCACAACCATCTGTAATGAGGTCTGGTGCCCTCTTCTGGCCTGCAGACATACACACAGACAGAATATTGTATACATAATAAATAAATAACTTTTAAAAAAAAAGAAAATATAGATGTGAGAAGAACCAGTAATTGGCATTTCTGAATTACCTTTGATGGCTTCTTGGAGAAATGGTTATATATTTTTTTTAAATCTATGTTAAGGAGACAGATAAATCTATGTTAAGGAGAAAGATATATAAAATCTTTAAAGGACTTAACAAAGGTTACGTGTGGTAGGACATGCCTGTAGTCTGAGTGCTTGGAAGACTGATACAAGAGGCTGCTGAGATCAGGGGAAACCTGAGCAGCATAGTAATTCCTTGTCTCAACAACAAAAAAACTTGTAGCCACGTTTTAGGCCATGACAAGTTAGTATCTAAGTTAAATTTAAGGATTTGTTGAGACCATGGTTTGATATATTCACTTGCAGTGAGATGTGACTGGTTTTGCCTCTTCTAATTACGTGTTTTGTTTTGTTTCTCATTTATAGATTGGTAGACTTGAGTGGCCTTTTTAATGATTGAGTAATGATGGAGATGGACCCAAACTAAAAATGATTTCTTCAATAAAGCAATAGAAGATTCTTCGTATTACTTCTGGAAGCTCAGTTCAGTTTTTGGGAAGGAGGAAAACAAGTGAAATACAGAAAATTGATAAGAAGAAACCCCCATTTTGGAATTCTCTTTCTTCTTGACCCTTATCTTTTTTACTTATAATTTTGCTTTGAATTTATAAATAGTAAAGACCAAAGAAGTAGGATACATATTTAGTAGCTTTATGCCAAGAAATTTGCCTTGAAACAAGCTGCTATTCTGTGGCAGGAAAGATAAATCAAGTTTCTGTCTGATTCCTTTCAAAAATCAAATAAAAAAACCCACCAGAAGAAGATTTCTTATATCTTTAGATTTTGAAGTTTAAGACAGATAAAAGAATATATCCACACACTGTTTAAAGCAGATAAGATTTGTGTTTTAAATGCTTTTGTCGTGGATATTGTGCCATTGGAATTGATTGTTCAGGAGATCTCTTATACTGCTTTACTATTACATTTTTCAGCTATCACCTTGATGACATTTCTTGCACACATCTGAGACCACCTGTCTTTCTAGTTATGACCTTTTTATGAATAGTATTTGCACTCACTGTGCAAATGTCCATGTTTTGCCCTTTTAAGCAACATCATAGTGCCATTACTCAGGGAAGTTGAATGAGGTGAACGTAGACATAGCTTTTCCCCCTTTCCCCCCTTTTTTAAATGTAACAAATAACTTTTTATGTTCCCCTTCCCCCTTCCCCTTCCCCTTCCCCCTTTGGAAACGTGTCAGGAACTAGGTAGTTCAGGATGAGTAATTGAGAGGATTGAGAGAGTGAGCCACACAGAGCTGGGCTTCTTTGTGCTTCATCACAAGGCGTGCTGCTGGCCAGGCTACTTAAGCACCCTTTTTACAAGAAAACCTCGTGGAAGATACAGCTGGCAACTTTGGAAACAGGACCACAGAGGTGACACTCTGAGGGTAAGTATCATCCATCTGTCTCTAGAGAAAACATACATGAAGTATATAGCATGAAAAAAAAAATGTGTTATGCTATGAAGTATTTAATTTTGGAGAATATCGGTGATTTGGGTACATTAGTGAATCTCTAAGGAAAACTGATAGAAGTTGGTGTGTGAAGAAATGTTTTTCAAGTAAACACAGAAAAGCTCTTGAGCTTCTGGAACAGTGGTTCTCCGTCTTCCTAATGACCCTTTAATACAGTGCCCCCCAACCATAACTTATTTTCTTTGCTGCTTCATAACTAATTTTGTTATTGTTAACAATCATAATGTAAATATCTCATATGACAGACATCTGATATGCAACCTTCATGAATGGTTCTCCCCCACAGGGATTGCAACACACAGGTTGAGAACCAATGTTCTATAGGTATCTATTGGTTTGGTTATTTTGTTGTTATTGTTTATTTGTTTTGGCGGGGGTTGGGTTTTTTTCATGGCAGGGTTTTTCTGTGTAGCAGTTTTGATTGTCCAGCAATTTGCTTTGTAGACCAGTTGGCCTTGAACTTACAAAGATCCACCTGCCTCTGCCTCCTAAATGCTGGGATTAAAGGGGTATACCACCAATCCAAGCTTCTACTGTAATTTTTTTAAAATAGGTATTAAAACTCAAGAACACATTTGCTTCCTTCATATAACCTTTCATGTTTTCATCATGTGTGTGTGTGTGTGTCTGTATGTGTGTGTGTCTGTGTGTGTGTGTGTTTTTATAATCATATAAAACAGTGCTTTTAGAATTCTTGGAGATTTGGAATCTTGGAAGTAATCTGTAGATAAATTCAGGGGTTTGGTCTTGTAAAGAAAGATTGTAGATTAATCACAGATTCTTTATGTCATATATGAGTGATTTGTGTTGTCTCTTTTAGATCCTGGCCATGAGGTTGGATGCCTCATCTTGCTGAAAAGACACTGGACCTAAATGGCGCAGCATGACTTTGTTCCTGCTTGGCTAAATTTCTCAACGCCACAGTCAGCTAAGGTACTGTCTTCCATTCCTGCAGTAACTACCCAAACATACCAGTTCTTTCCATCCTGACTGGTCTGTGACTTCTGTTTCAGCTTCAGGCTGTATTGCTGTTCTTGTTTTATTTTGAAGGGACCTGGATTTGACACCCAGAACCCATAGGATGGCTCAAAACCATCCATAAGGGGTCTCATTCCCTCTTCTGATCTCTTTGGGCACCTAGTATGCATGTGGTATACTTAGATACATACATTTGGGCAAGGCAAACATGTAAAATCTAAAAAAAAAAAAACAAAAAAACCAACAACAACAACTTGAGTGTGAGTACTTATGCTTTATTTGCGTTATTCACATCAATGTCTAAGTTAAAGCCAGTACCTCTTTTTTTGGTCAGATGTGTGTGTAAACATATGTGCAAGTGCCCTCAAAGGTCTTTGAAAAATGGCTGAAGCAAGTCTGTGTTTAAAAGCTAAGAAATAGAATCTCTTCCTTACTGGAGGCAGGGCAAAAAACCAAAAGGTCCCTGTTCAAATAGGGTGAAATGCTGGACAGTTAGTGCTTTGCTCATCTGCCTTTTCCTCACGTTACGTAGATAGTGCCAACAACTCAGGGGATCTTTCCAGCTCAGTTCACTAACACTTCTCTGGAAAACACTCTTTTTTTTTTTAATGTTTTATTTATTATGTATACAATATTCTGTCTGTGTATATGCCCGCAGGCCAGAAGAGGGCACAAGACCCTATTACAGATGTTTGTGAGCCACCATGTGGTTGCTGGGAATTGAACTCAGGACCTTTGGAAGAGCAGGCAATGCTCTTAACCTCTAAGCCATCTCTCCAGCCCTCTGGAAAACACTCTTAATTATATTCATGATACGCTTTTCCTAGACATCCCATATCCTAGAGAAGCTGACAGTTTCAACCCACCATCACTGTCACTTACAGGTAGAGGATATATAGGAAGCTAGGGAGAAAGCTCAGTCTATAGAGTGCACAAGCATGGGATCCTCCGCACTCAACTTAAAACCTGGGCAGGATAGCAACCTTCAGTGATTCTAGTGTTAATCCCAGTACTAGGGAAAAGGAAACAGGATCCCTTAGGCAAGCGTGACTAATTGTGAGAGCCCCTGCCTTGGTAAATATAGTAGGTGCTCTTGGAATAGGAATATTAAAGTTAATCTGTGATCTTTCAAAAGCTTCTTTCTTTTGTGTAAATTCAAAGACTTAATCTGCTTGATTTTTTTTCCCTCATATATAAGTAAAATGAAACTGATAATAAAATTACAGAATTGCTATAAATATGAGGTAATGTTTAGAAATAAGTTTTTAAGACCACTATACTGACTGCCCTGGGGGACGAAGAGGGAGGAGGAGGGGGAGTGGGGGGAGTGGGAGGGTGTTGGGAGGGGGGGCGGAAATGGAAACTTTTATAATTTAATAAAATTTACTTAAAAAAAAAAGACCACTATAATACAGGAATGGTAGATCATGACTATAATCCAGTACTCGAGAAGCTAAAGTAGGAGGATTGTCACAAGTCTGATGTAAACCTGGGCTACGTAGTATATTCTAGGCCTCTGGAATTAGAGAATGAGGCCCTGACTCAAAAACAGAAATTGTAATAAACTGGTTATGATGGCTCACATCTATAATATTAGCTTTTGTTTATTTGTTTACTTTTGAGTCAAGGTTTTCCTGTATAGCTGAGCTGAAACTCATGGCAATCACCTCGCGGTCTTTAGTTACTGTTGATAACTGTACTACCACAACAGGTTTTTGTTTTTGAACACCTGATTTAGAACCCAATAAGATACTGAAAGAAACTAAATCTTTGCCTCTCTATCTTTTATGTTAGTCATCTATAGCCACCTTTGACAAACACGGAGAGCACCTATCCCGTGGAGAAGGTAGATTTGGAGTAAGCCGTCGTCGACATAATTCTTCTGATGGCTTTTTTAACAATGGACCTCTACGTACTACAGGAGGTGAGTCATTTCCAGCTGTGGTGACCATATATTTAAACTACTACTTAGAACCAGGCATGATGATGATCCACTGGTAATCCCAAACACTCAAAGAGACAGAGACAAGTGGATATCTGTGGGTTTTAGGACAGCCTAGTCTGCATAGTTCCAAGACCAACAAGTTTAGTGAGACCCTGTCTCAAAAAGACCAAACAAAAACCAACAAACTGCTGTTGAGACCAAACTCAGGCTAGCTGTATATCCATATCTAGAAATAGTGGTTACTTGGTGTCTACACCTAACATGTTTTCATGAATCATCTTGTCCAATTGCAGAACTAATTTGGAAGGGCTGAGGATTTTGCTAAGTGGTATGTGCACTTAACACAGCAGTGCCCTCAGTTGGATTTTCAGCACAGTGAGGCAGGGAGAATTTCTCACAAAGAAGGTTGTATTTAATGTTTTTTTTCCTCTGTGTGTGTGTGTGTGTGTGTGTGTGTGTACGTGTACTTCTTATTTAAGAGGTTTCCTGAAGACCTTTTGAAAGTAACTTTGACCAAATCAGGAAGCATCTGGCCGAGTTATTTCTGAATTTATAAGAAACAGACAACTAATACCTTACTTTTCCTTGCTATTTTAGATTCTTGGCACCAACCCTCTCTATTCCGCCATGATTCTGTGGACTCTGGTGTCTCTAAGGGAACATATGCTGGAAACACAGGGAATCCATCTGGTTGGCATGGCTCTTCCCGAGGTCATGATGGCATGAGCCAACGGAGTGGAGGTAGCACAGGAAACCATCGACACTGGAATGGTAGCTTCCACTCCCGGAAAGGCTGCACCTTTCAAGAAAAACCACCAACAGAGATAAGGGAAGAAAAAAAAGAGGATAAAATAGAAAAGTTGCAGTTCGAAGAAGAAGACTTTGTAAGTATGAAGCTTGTAATGCATAGTTAAAAACAAATATTTTCTCTACTTGTCAGGGTCTTACTTAGTAGACCAGGCTGACCTTAAACTCAGAGATTCATCTGCCTCTGCCTCCAGAATTCTGGGATTGAAAGTATGTGTTGCTTCCATCACCACAGGACTCATTTGAATTTATTTCTGTTTATATCTGTTTATTGTCTTTATCATAAATGTTTGTTTTTCTGTGAAATTTGTTCATTATTTTGTAAAATAATTATATTTTGGCTGTTAATTATAGGCAGTGAAATTTGATGCTAAGACTATATGTTAATTTTACTTATTCCATTTATTTGTTATATATGTATAAATGCACATATGACGTGCACATACATGTATTGAGGTCAGAGAACAGTTTGGAAGAGCTGGTTTTTTTCACCGTGTAGATCCTGGGGATTGAACTAAGTCATTAGGCCTGGTGACAGGCACCCTTAGCTACTGAGCCATATTGGCTAGTCATGAGAGCATTCTTTAAAATTGATATATTTTCATGTGAGCCTGTGATGTATTTGTGTGGGCATGCATGCAATAGTACAAATTTATAGAGTTCTTCCACCTTCACTTGAGATCCAGGGGTTGAACTCAACAGGAGCCAAGTATCTTTACCCACTGAGTTACCTCTCTAGTTCCTTTCTAAGAACTTTAAAAATAGATCTGATTTAAGCAAATATGTCCTGTATATTACCGTTTTAGCATATGATCACTGTCGTCTTTTATTCAATAATTTACACCATTTTGGGTGGGTGGGTGGGGATTAAAATATAAGCCAGGCATAGTGACACAAGCCTCTGATTCCAACACCAGAAGGCAGAGGCAAGCAAATCTCTGATTTAGAGGCCTGTCTGATCTACATAAAATCCCTAGTATTCTGTTCTAGAACAACAATTGAGAACAATTGTTGGCAATATAATTGCACACAGACTGAAATAATAGATGAAGTTTAGATAAAAGGTTAGAGGTAAAAAAATCGAATAAATTAAAAAATAAAAAGTTAGAGGTAGGCATTAAAGAAACTAAAGCCAAATGTTGTGGTACACACCTTTAATCCCAGCACTTAGGTGGCAGAAACAGTCTGATCTCTGAATTCAAAACCAGACTAGTCTACATAGTGAGTTCCTGGACAACCAGGACTACACAGAAAAACCCTGTCTCAAAAAACCAAAAGAAAAAAAAACTTGCTCTCACAGAAGATCTAGGTTTAGCACCTACATGGTGACTCAAAATTATCCTAACTTCTAGTCCAAGAGATAAGCACCCTCTATGACTTTCTTGGACACAAGTTAACCATATGACGTTCAGATATATATGCAGGCAAAGTATTCATCTACTGGGCATGGTGATATACTCCTTTAATCCCATCACTCGGGAGGCAGAGGAAGACAGATCTCTGAGTTGAAGGCCAACCTGGTCTACAGCATGCTTTCCAGGACAGCAGAGATCTACACAGAAACAACAGATAATTCATTGTCTTCTGACTTGTTTACACTGGTAGAAACATACACATAAGTAGAATAAATTTTTTAAGACGAGAACTTAAAAAACAAATGAAGATACTTTAAAAAAAATGGAAGATTTAACCTAGCAGTGGTGGTGCATACCTTTAATCCCAGTACTTGGGAGGCAGAGGCAGGTGAGTTTGAGGACAGCCTGGCCTACAGAGTGAATTCCAGTACAGACCCCAAAGATACACAGAGAAACCCTGCATGAAAAAAGCAAAAAGAACGAAAAAAAAAATTTAAAATGGAGATTACAGTAAACAATGAATGTAAAATGAGAAAAACACAAGAATAAATGCTAATTTTTTCAGTAATTAGGAAAAAAAAGAATGTCTTTAATAATGAAATTAGACATGAAAATTTAGAGAAAGTAAAACAAGTTTGGCATATATAATAGGACACTATTTAGAAACAAAGGCAAAATAATAGCTTAAATGCTGAAAAGTGTAATTTAAGGGTTTTTTGGAAATAGAATAAAATTTGAGGCTATGAATTGAAAATTGAGCCTTATTTTCAAATACTGAAGTTACTAGGCATAAACAAAAAAGAAAAATATCTTTTATATATCTAAGATTTTGGTTTGTAAAAAGGAAAATCAGATACATTTAGACAATAGCCCTTTGTGCAACAGAGAAGTAAAATTAGTAAAGGAAATACTCAAGGAAAGAATAGGAGCCACCAGTTTTACACACTATTAAATGTATTCTCTGTTAAATGGCCATAGGTCTGCATCAGTATTTAAGAAAGGTATGCAGAGGAGACAGCTAGGGCTGAGGGTGGTATATAGTCAAGAGACGGTCAGTTTAGCTTTCCATCAAGCCACAGAAGAAGCATAGCAGCACCCTCTGTGTAACCTCAGCTTGGTGATAGGTGAGGAAAATAGCTCCGGTGGTTGACTAGCCAGCTAGTGTAACTTAAACAGATGGCTCCAGGTTAAACAAAAGAGACTCTGTTTGAGAGCATCAGAGAACCCAACATCAGCCTCTGGCTTTCAAACCTGTACACAAGGATGCATGCACACATGTATACCAAAGACAGACAGAAACAAACCAAAGACTCAGGATATTGTTTCTTAATTTCATGACAAAATTACTAGAGAATAAGCTTCAGACAATCAGAAAGATGTCAACAAAAGACAAATGTTCACCGTGTGGTCAGTGTCTGGTTATGACTCAGTAATAGAGTTCATATTGTCACATGTCTCTCCTGTTTCCAGCTGATTCCTGAATAGAATCAGGAACTGGGAGTACTTAGATTAAAAACAAAGTACTTTTCTAGCATGCACACACTGTCTTTGATAAATGTATATGTGTGTATGTGTACGAATTAACAGAGAATACAACATATAAAAACTATAGTTCCTAAAGTGGAGATACTGTATAACTAGTTTTGAGGAGAAAATAAGAGAAACATGACTGAGCTGGGCAGTGGAGGTTCATGCCTTTAATCCCAGCACTCATGAGGCAGAGAGAAGCAGGTCTCTGTGAGTTTGAGGCCAGCTTGGCCTACAGAGTGAGTTCCAGGACAGGCTCCAAAGCTACAGAGAAACCCCGTCTCAGAAAAAAAGGAAGGAAGGAAGGAAAGAAAAGAAAAGAGCATGTCTGAAAGTTCTAATGTTTTCTGTGAAATACTGGCATTGCTACTCAGAGACTATTGTATGTATCATACATAGTCTAAAGTAGGTGAGTATAAGGTAGAGAGGTTCCTGCTGCAGGAGGATCGAAGCCATCTGGCCTTCAGGTTTGAGCTGGAGAGATGGCTCTATAATTGAAAGCACTGGCAGCTATTGCAGAGGACTCGCTTTAGTTCCCAGCACTCACCAGGCAGCTCACAACCATTTGTGACTGTAGTTCCAGGAGATCTAACATATTTTTCTTGCCTCCACAGGCACCAGGCATGCATGTGGTACACAGATATACATGCCGACAAAAACACCCTTTAAAATAAACACAAAACCCAAACTTGAACCCAACTTTAACAGGATTGGAAATTTCAATAAATTATTAGTTATTTGTCTTTAAATTTGGATGTTCCTATAAAAACAAATCAAATCCCCATATCAGTGAACAACCTGGAACCTAGATTGTGATCTTGAAATACATTTGTGAACAGTGTATTAAAAGATAAATTATTTTTTCATTCTACATAGGAAAGAATTAAAGGCTACTTAGGGTCTATCAAAAGATTAATGGGCCAGTTTGCTGGGTCCATGAATAAAGTTATCTGCCACCAAGCCTGACTACCTGAGTTCAATGCCTAGGACCTATGCCGAAGAAGAGAAGTAACTATAAAGTTGTTTTCTGAACTGCACATACACTGAGTGGCGCATGTCCTTACATACATACAGAGACATTCACATACAAGATAAGAATGTAAAAAAGTGTTTGGAGAGAGATGGTTTAGCATTTAATTAAGCTCTTGGAGACAACCTGAGTTCAGTTTCTAAAACCCACATCAAATGATTCACCATGACCCATAAGTTCAACTCCAGGAGAATCTAAGGCATCTGGCCAACACAGACACACAAGCATACATATACACATATACATACATAAATAAAAGAGCAAAGAGATTTTTACTGACCAAAAATGTGATGGTTATCTGAAATTATTTAAAGATAACTAACAGTTTATATTGCATAAAATATAGTTAGATCCATGAGTTCATAATTGTACATCTTTCACCATAGGAATAGAAAGTGCTTATAGATGCACACCTGGGAAGTAAAAGAGAAGAGATGATTCCTTTAGTTTAGCTAGCTATTTTTAGAAGGGAAGGATTCGGGTAGAGAGGTAAAACTTACTAAGTATTGCTGGTTTAGTCAGTAATGTATTTGTTAATGAGTGGTAGTTGAAAGAGCTTTTTGCCTATTTATTTATTTTTGTGTGTTTGAGTGGTGTGCCAGGGCCAGCATGTGAAATCAGAAAGCTGCTTGTAGTAATTTCTTTCCATTTTGGGATATTGGGATTTTATACTTGGGTCATCTCATTTTTACAAGCCTTTTTCCTGCTGATTCATCTTTGCAACATAGTTGTCTGTCTCATTTTTAAACTGCTTTTTCAAAAAACAATCAGTGTCAGTCTCATAGTGGTGACCCAAACCTCTAATCCCAGCACTTCAAAGGCAAAGGTAGGCAGATTTCAGAGTTCAAGGCTAGCCTGGTCTACAGAGTGAGTTCCAGTACAATCAGGGCTACACAGAGAAACCCTATCTCAAAAAACCAAAAACAACAACAAAACAAACCAATCAATGTGCTAGATAGGTGGCTCAAGGCTTAAGAGTGTTAGTGCTCTTGCAGAGGACCCACATTTGGTTCTCAGCACCCACATTGGGTGGCTGCCAAGGCTTTATTCAGCCCCTCTCAGTAGTCCTTGCACACTGTGAACTTTTATTATAGTAGAACCTTTTATGATACTTACTTGGTTATTAGTTTTATCTCTTTAATGATGAATAAACCTGTGAGGACAGGGGCTATTTTGGTTGCCTTCGTATCCCTTGTATACTCCTGGATTATAGCTTTCTTTTGTTCTAGTGCAGTCTTATAACTTCAGTGAATACTATGCACGCATTTCACTGACAATGTTACTCTCCTTGAATATGAGGAAAATACCAACATTCTTGTTCTGTGGCTTTCTATTCCACCTTTTGCATATTTACTCTATTGAAAGATAGGATGCATATTTGTACCATATATATATATATATATATATATATATATATATATGTATGTATGTATGTATGTATGTATAAGAAATCCCATGACAAGCCAGGCGGTGGTGGCACACGTCTTTGAACCCAACGTTTGGGAGGCAGAAGCATGAGGATCTCTGTGAGTTCAAGGCCAGCCTGGTCTACAGAGCAAGTTCTAGGACAGGCTCCAAAGCTACAGAGAAACCGGCTCAACAAAACTTAAAAAAAGAAAAAGAAAAGAAATCCTATGACAAAGGAAATACAAGCTAAAAATATCATAGTGTCTGTTGATTTTAGATTTTAATATAATTTACATTTTTAAAATACTTTTAAATTTGTTGGTTCTGATAATTTATAACTTTTTGGTTATTTGTTAGTTGTGTACCCATTTATTGATGACTACTTTGTGAAAAATTCCAAAGTGATGAGCTTTCTGTATCTATCGACCATTAATACCCCCTCCTTTTTTATTCTAGCCTTCTTTGAATCCAGAAGCAGGTAAACAGAATCAGCCATGCAGACCTTTTGGGACCCCTTCTGGAGTATGGGGTAGGTAGATTTTGCTATCTTAAAAGATTGTTAGAAATTTTTTTTTTAAACAGGTTTATTTTTTGTGTGTATAGTGTTCTGTCCACATGCATGTCTTGTAAGTACACCAGGAGAGGGCACCACATCTCATTGTATATGGTTGTAAGCCACCATGTGGTTGCTGGGAATTGAACTCAGGATATAAGGAAGAACAGCCAGTGTTCTTAACCTCTGGGCTATCTTTCTTCCAATCCTGATATTCTTATTACTGAGTAGAGGGGGAAAATATGTTATTATTTTTTGTTTGTTTGTTTGTTCTTAAGTTAGTTTTTGTTTCTCATCTTCTTTGGTAGCTAACACCTGTTAGCTCTTCACTAAGCATCCACAAAGATAGAGAATAGTCTATCTCCTTAAAACCATCTAAGCATAATAATTGTAATGGAGACAGAACATAAGACCATTGAAAGCTTGCTGGGTCCTAATCAAGACTTGGGTTATGATTGGTGGTTTTAACTTGAATTTTTTTTTTGTAACCTTTTTTTAACTTTATATTCATTGGTGTGAAGGTGTCAGATCCCAGGGAACTGGAGTTACAGAGTTAGGAGCTGCCATGTATGTGCTGGGAATTGAACCTGGATCCTCTGGAAGAGCAGCCAGTGCTCTTAATAGTGAGACGTCTCGGGGCTGGAGAGGTGGCTCAGCAGTTAAGAGCATAGTCTGCTCTTCTAAAGGTCCTGAGTTCAATTCCCACCAACCACATGGTGGCTCACAACCATCTGTAATGAGATCTGGTGTCCTCTTCTGGCCTGTAGGCATATATGCAGACAGAATATTGTGTACATAATAAATAAATAAAATATTTAAAAAAATAGTGAGACGTCTCTCCAGCCCTAAAGATTCGTTTATTTTTAGAAGAGAGGGGTGTGTCCTTGTGTCTGCATATGTATTTAGGTGGCCTGGGAAGCCCAGATGAAGATGTTAGACTTTCCTGAAACTAGAGTTACAGGCAGCATGGTTCTAGGGAACTGAACTCAGGTCTTATGCTAGAGCAGTATACACTGAGCCATCTTACTGTCCCTCAATTTTTATTAGTGGTGGTTTTTCTGTATTGCCCTTCTAGGCCTTGAATTCATAGAGATCCACCTGCCTCTCTCTGCCTTTGGATTGAAGGTATGCTCCACTACAGAGGTCCACCTACTTCCTAACTAGCATACATTCTTACTTGGTTGTGCCTGTCTGATCACCCTATCTTACAAGGTAAACCCCTCTAAGGACTGCTAATCTTTGTGCTTCAAGACTGGTTTATAAGCTTAGTGGTTCATATGGTGTCTTTTTTCTGTACACTTATCAAATGGTATTATTTGCTTTAATTTAAAAAAAAAAAGGTAATAGGTGGGCCTTTAATCCCAGGCCTTGGGAAACCTAGACAGCTAGCTGGATCTCTGAGCTTGGACTCCATAGTGAGTTTCCAGGCTAGCCAAAGCTACATAGTGAGACTGATTCTACAAAAACAAATTAAGGGACTGGAGAAATGGTTCAGTTTAGTACTGGCTGCTCTTTTAGAGGACCAGGGTTTGATTCACAGCACCTACATGGCAGCTCAAAGTCATCTGTAACTCCAGGATATCTGACACCCTCTTCTGACCTCCACGGGTACTAGATATGCATAAAGTATGCAGACAACACTCATGCACGCTAAGGAAACACATTTTTTAAATTTTGAAAGTTTTTATTTTTTTCCTAAGGGACATGAACATATGCAGGCATGTACAAAGGCAAGACTTGGTCAACTTTGGGTGGTGGTCTTCACGAACCATCCACCTTGTTTTAGAAACACTGTCTCATTGGCCTAGTATGCTAGGCTGGCAGGCCAGAGAATCCCAGAGATTCACCTATCTCTCCCTCCAATGCTACGTTTACAAGACTGTGCACCTGTTTTTGTTTTGTTTTTAAACTCATGTTCTGAAGATTAACTCATATACTCACACTTGCATGATAAATACTTCACCAACTGGACTACTTTTCTACCCATCCATAGTGTTATTTTTCAAGGTATTTTCAAGGTAATGTTTGTCCCTTGGTCTCAACTTCATCACTACCTATGTTGCAGGAAAGGCTATTAAACTTTTGTGTGTTACTTACCAAATGTGACTTTTTGTGTGTGTCTCCACTCTTATATTTCACAGAAAATCCACCTAGTGCCAAGCAACCCTCAAAGATGCTAGTCATCAAAAAAGTTTCCAAAGAGGATCCTGCTGCTGCCTTCTCTGCTGCATTCACCTCATCAGGATCCCACCATGCAAATGGGAACAAAGTGTCAACCATGGTACCAAGTGTCTATAAGAACTTGGTTCCTAAACCTGCACCACCTCCCTCTAAGGTATGAGCTTTGAAAAACAGGTTTGATAATAAATCATATACCATTTAATATATTTATGTTTTCTGAAGAAATTATTCATTAGATACCCAGTCAGTGCCTGTTACATGTATATAATTATACTCTCATCACCAGACTCTGCCAGTGCCAACTCACCAGCTTCATTTTGTAAGCTTGTTTCTTGTTATTTCCTTTAACAGCATGAACATCTGTCCTATCAGTCAGCTGAACACCTCGCCTGCAGCTGAAAATACAGTTGATTGTGAGCCACCTAAATGGTTCTGGGAACTGAGCTTCTCTTGAAGACCCCCTAGTTCTATTAACTACTGGGCCATCTCTCCAGCCCTCCCATTTGTTTTTATATGTGTTTGGTTTTCAAGGCAAGGTTTCTCTGTGTGTCCTTCCATCTCCATTGCATAGCACTGGGTCCCTTCAGTTGCAGCACTCATCACATCAGTTCATTTTCCTCCTTTATATGGAACCTTATGGCTGAACATATTCTTATTTCTCGCACACTTAACTAAAACACATAATTGCTTGGATGAGTTCCACTCTGTATTGATTTCAGTGAAATGTCTTGCTTACAAAAAGCAAACCCTAGTGAGCAGCAGTTCACTTTCCATTCTGCACAATTGAATCTGCTTGGTCCTTAAGAGCAGTACAAAGACGTAACTGTTATGCTCTTTCTGTTGTAATTGCTGGATATAGTAGTGCAGGTTTGAAATTAAACAGCAGATTTTTAAGACTCTTACATTTCAGCTAAATTAAGTACTAAATACAATGTATAAGAGCAAGATTGGTGTAGACTGTGGTCATCCATCAAGGTTTTACTAGAGAGAGAGAGAAATTTCAGGGACCTTTGGAGAATGGTAGGTAGATAGCGAGAGTTTGGAAGTGTTTGATTTTAAAGAATTGGTGATTACAGAAGTTCTAAGACCAGCAAACATTAGACTGGGCCGTTTTAATTACCCTCAGCATTGGAACGTAGTTTTTTTTTTTTTTAACGTGATTTTTGTATGTTATGCATGCGTATGAATGTGTGTTTGTATATAGGGACATGAAGTTGCTGATTAAGTTAATCTTATCAGTTATCTATCTTAACTAGCAGTCTATCTCAGGATTCCCTGTGTCTTTCTACTGGAAGTTTGAATTACAAGAGCTACCACATCTGCAATGCATTTGCATAGATGTTTTCTTGGGTGCCTGCTCTGGTGTTGACACTACTTTGGCAGCTAACAGCTTATCCAGTAAACCTACCTAGTCCCATGACAGTCATTATTACAGTAAAAACAAAGATCAGATTATCTAGACAAGAGGATAGATAGTAAGGAATTGAAAAAGAACTTTAGTTGACACATCTAAATAAGAACAGAAAATTATAAATCATACATAGGAAAAAATGTATCAATTTTATCACAGAAATTCTGAGCTGTTTACAATAGCAGTAATGCTCATCAATATTTGTCACTTTCTGACAAGTTGAGGAAACTCACTTGGATCAGGCCAGTTGTTATGCTGCACACCTTTTATCCCAGCATTCTGGAAGCATAGGCAAGCAGATGTTGAGTTAAAGTGCACTTAAGAGTTTAAGGGCAGGTCTATATATTGAGTTCTGGGCCAAAGAGGTGGGCCTTATCTTCAAAAAGTTTTTCCTGTTTGCAGCTAGAAAACTTTTGGTGACTTGAATTGAGGTCTTAAGAGATAGAAAGTGGCAGGTATAATGGCACATACCTACATTTGAGCCAGAAAGATACAAAGATTTGAGCTGTGTGATAAGGCCCTACAATGTAACTTGGCAGTAAAGATAAATGAAGAAATCTTTAGGCAGCAGCCATTGGGGCAACTTTAAATGCTTATGAAGGACTGGGAGTGCTGCTCAGTGCTAGTCCTCTGCTCTTATATTCAAGGCTCTAAATTTAATCTGCAGTCCTACAAAGAGAAGCCATTCAAGGATGGTGTTCTGTTTTAGCTGAGTACATCATGGTACAGTTTTTCAAAGTTGTAGAAAAAGTCTGTTTACCTGTGGTAGTCAGAAGGAGATGACAGAAGAAGAAGCCAGGAAACTGATAACCTCTTCAAGAGCTTACCACTGATTATCTAACTACTTCTACTGATTGCCTCAATCTACTAAAATTCTTAACACTTTCCTATTGCTTAGGGACCGAGTCATCTACATGTGGGCTTTCAGCGCTTATTTTAAATATAAATTGTGATCGTTACCATCCTCCCCTCTTGGTTTTTTTGAGACAAGGTTTTTCTCTGTAACTGCTCTGGCTGTCTGGCCTGTCTCTGCCTCCAGAATGCTGGGATTAAAGGCCTGTACCACCACCGCGCGGTATTTTTACTGCATTTATTTGTTTGTTTGTTTATTATGTGTTTGCACATGCATATGTATGTGCGAGCTTTCATTCCATGGCACTTGTGAGGGTGCAATGACAACTTGTCACGAGTTAATTCCTTCCTTCCATCACATGGATCCTCGAATTTGAACTCCGGTTGTCAGGCTTGTCTGTAAGTGCCTCACCTGCTGAGCCATCTCATCCACCCTATAGCACTTATCTTTGTAAGGTATTTAGGACACTTATTCTTCTGCTGTACAAGGAAAAGAGTACATTCAAGCGAGAAGAGCAAATGAGACAATCTAGAAACTAAAGAGATGGTTAGCAGTTAAGAGCACTTGTTGATCTTCTAGAACAACCTTGTTCTCCATTGAAGTGACTGTCACTTCAGTTCCAGGGGATCCAGCACCTTCTGACATGTGCAGGCACTAGACATGCAGTGTGTTATTTTGCTTTCTTTGTACAGACCTGGGGGAGGTTTCCTAGGTTTTCATTCTCTTTCTGCAGATACACAGTAGAGGTGGTAATCTTCAACTTTGAACTTTTCAGTGAGAAGTAATTGACACTTTATAAAGTACATTAAATGCCAACATAAATAGTACTTATTACCAGCATGACAATCACACTTTACATTTTATCCATCCTTAAGTTCAATTTCCAGCAACCACGTGGTGACTCACAGCCAGCTATAATGCATTCTGGTGCCTTCTTCTGGCTTGCATTGTAGGAATACATGCTGGCAAAACACTATATACATAATAAATAAGTCGATCTTAGAAAGAAAGCTGAAAACCATAGTTGTTAATGAAACTTAGCTTACTTGATCTTTTACTTGATCATATAATAAAAAGTAGGAGGCATTGAGAACAGTGGTTTGTTTCTAACTTAGTACTCGGTAGCTATGGCTGGAAGATTACAAGTTCCAGATGCTGTCTGGAGCCATGGTTGAACCAGACATAGGGCAACTATCTATTTTACTGTGTTTAAAGTCACTGAAGACTAGATAAGTGAAAATGTTTTTGGTTTGTGTTTTTGAATGTGTGTATAAATGCTTAAACTGTGCATATTTCTGTACATCACCTGGTGCCTGTAGAGGCCAGATGGTTTCAGATTCTAGGAATGGAGTTATAGACAATCCTTGTGGGTGCTGAGAATGGAACTCTGGGTCCTGTGGAAGAGCAGCCAGTAGTGTTAATCACTGAGCCATCTTTCCAGTCCCGTTCATGTTCTGTTTTGGCCTGTCAAGTAGACCTTTTGTGGCACCACAGCAGTCATTCTGTGCCCAGAAACAACAGTGTGAAAGACAGGATTTCTTTCTTTCTTTCTTTCTTTCTTTTTTTCTTTCTTTCTAAGATTTATTTATTTATTAAGTTTACAGTGGTCTACCTACATATGTTCCTGCAGGCCAGAAGAGGGCACCAGATCTCATTACAAATGGTTGTGAGCCACCATGTGGTTGCTGGGAATTAAACTCAGGACCTTTGTAAGTGTAGCCAGTGCTCTTAACCTCTGAGCCATCTCTCCAGCCCAAAAGGCAGGATTTCTAATGGCACACAGGTAACCTGTGATGGGTAACAAAACACAGGCATCTTCAGTACTTAAGAGCAATTGAACTTGCACAGGACCTGGGCTCAGTTCCATACATTTGCATGGTGGATCACAGTCATCCATAATTCCAGATTCAGGGAATCCAAAGTTCTGTTAGGTCAGCATCTCCAGCTTCTTAGGCATCTTTTTGGAGACTTTCAGATAGTAAAAAAGCAGTAACACATACTAATTAGTGAACAAACTGCCTGTGTTTTCCTCAGTAGTATTTTCTAAAAAATTAAACATAATTCATTCATGGTTTTCTTAAGAATTAAAGAAAATGGGGGTTGGCAAGAAGGCTCAGTGATTAAGAACACATACTGCTCTTGCAGAAGACCCAAGTTCTTTTCCTTTCACCCTAACCATGTGGTTCACAACTTCTAACTCCCTCCAGTTTCAGTGGATCCAACACTTGTGTGCATATACACACAGATAAAAGTAATATTTTTCAAAAAGAGCCAGGCAGTGGGGCTGGAGAGAAGGCTCAGCAGTTAAGAGTATGGGCTGCTATTCCAGAAGTCCTTAGTTCAGTTCCCAGCAGCCACATACATGGTGGCAGAGCTGGGTGGTGGTGGCTCAAACCTTTAATCCTAGCACAGGAGGCAGAAGCCTGCAGATCTCTTGAGTTTGAGGCCAACCTGATCTACAAAGTGAGCTCCAGGACAGCCAAGGACACACAGAAACCCTGACTCAAAAAAGAAAACTGAAATATTATGGCAACCTCCGGGTAGGTGCTGGACATGCTGTACAGTGTGTTTTCATTCCTGAAGCTGTTATGTCGTCTCGACAGCCCACATCCAAGAGTGCATCACAGAAAGGAACAGTGCTCGTGCCGACCCTTCCTCTTTCATGTGGGTCTCTTTCATTCTTGAAAATAAGTAGTTTTGCACTACTCTGTTGACCTGTATCATCTTTGATCTCTTTAGACAGTGTGAGATTGACTAAAATAATGGGTTATTCCATATTTTAGTCTGTTAATAGTTGTTAACTGTGCTGTTAATAGTTGGCACTATGGCCAGACCCCACAAAACTGAGCCAAAAAATGGCCTCTGGGCTCACACAAGGACTGTATGCCATTTACAATATACATCCTAGCATAGAACTAGCCTATCACTATCAAAATTTTTAGAAAACTCCATTTTTTTTTCTGGTGTTCTTTGTGGAAATTAACAATCACACACACACAAAATTACAAAGGTGTAGGGGGTTGTAAATGAGTGGAAATTTTCCTTTCTTTGTGAACTAGCCTGGTAAAGAAAGCTGATAAATCTGACCACACATACCTCATGGCCTTTCTGTTTCCCATCTGCTTAAACTCAGAAAGGTTTCATGCATGTTGACAGGTAAGCTCAGAGAATTTATATCCCTGCATAGCATTTCACATTCTAGTTTTGGTTTTGCAATCTATGCTCCCATTTGTGTGCTGATTTTGACTGATTTTTTTCTTTGTTCCCTTATAGCCCAATGCATGGAAAGCTAACAGAATGGAGCACAAATCAGGATCCCTTTCCTCTAGCCGGGAGTCTGCTTTTACCAATCCAATTTCTGTTATTAAGCCAGTGGTACTAGCTGCTGGTGTAGTTCTAAACTCTCCCAAAGAGGTGAGTAAGGAAAACTGTAGGGCAGCCTTTTCTTTTATGTATTTGTTTATTTTGTTACTATTGGTGTTTTGCTGTGGGTGTTGGGTCCCCTGAAACTGGAATTATAGTTGTGCGCCACCATGTGGGTGCTGAGAATTCAACCCAGGTCCTCTGGAAGAGCACTCAGTGCTTTAACCACTGAGCCATCTCTCTAGCTTCTCTTTTTTAAAAAGAGAATTTTATGTTGCCCATGCTGAGAATGAGTAACCTTCAGCATCTGATCCTCATGCCAAAAAGGGAAAAAAAAAAAAACAGTCAGTGTATGATATAAACCTGTGTAATCAGTGTCCCAGAAAACTAGTGTTTGACAATGAATTGGTTTGTGGGGAGGTTTTATTGTTTCATGTATGTGGGTGTTTTCCCTGTATGTATATCTCAGATCCCCCTAGTTACAGAATGTTGTAATCATGAGGTTCTGGGAATTGAACCTGGGTCCTTTAGAAGAATAACCAGAGCTCTTAACCACTGAGCTTATCTCCAGCCCTGTTTTTTACGCAAAAGACAAATTAGTATGGTATAGAAAGTAGTTCAAGGATTCCTAGTTTTTGCTGTTTACTGTTAGGAGCAATCTGTTTGTGCTGTTGTCCAGAGTCCCTCCAGTACTACCCCTCCCATTGAGATCAGCTCCTCCCGCCTGACCAAGCTGACCCGCCGAACCACGGACAGGAAGAGTGAGTTCCTGAAGACTCTGAAGGATGAACGGAATGGAGACTGCTCAGAAAGCAGAGACTGTGACAAGCTGGAGAGGGTAAGAATGTGAAATTGTTTGCTGTACTACGTATTATTGTTATATGTGGAATTTTTTTGATTGTTTATTCTCTTGTTTGTCTGTTTTTTATGGTTTTTGGTTTGTTTTAAGACAGGTTTCTATGTGTAGTCCTACTGCCCCTGAACTTAACTCTGTAGACTGGGCTGTCCTCAGAGATGTGCTTGCCTCTACCCTGAGTGCTAGGTTTAAAGGCGTGCACCACCAGCAGCTAGTTTTTGTTTTTTTTTTTTTAACTTTTTTTTTCCTTAAGTGCAAGTGGGTGTGTCCGTGTACCACAAAAATCCACTAGTGGAGGCCAGGAACTACTTGCAGATTTCAGGCATCAAACTCAAACCATTAGGTTTGGTTGCATGTAAGATGGTTCACCCAGTGAACCATCTTACATGCCCTTTTGTTTTCTTTTTTCTTTGAGGCAGGGTATCACTATGTGCTCATAGCTGTCTTCTCACTCCATCTGCCTCTGCCCTCTAAGCGCTGGGGTCAAAGGCGTGCGCCACCTTACCCGACCTGACCTTGATAACTTTTCTATATGGTTTTATTGGAAGGAACATTTGAATGTGAACTATTTTACATTAACATGTAGGATTTGAGAATAATTGTACTGGGATTAAAAATGTGCGCCACCACTTCCAGTCCCTTCTTTTAATTAAATTGTTAATTATCTGAATGTTGAATTTTTAAGTGTTCTTTGTATATCATAGAGAATAAGGTTTTTACCAGATAAGGAGTGCTGGGTCTCAGTATATTATAACCCGTACTGCCTTTGAATTCTTGATTTTGGTTCCTCTACCTCCTCACTACTAGGATTACAGGCATGTGCTGTCATGCTGTATTGTTCTCTAAACAGTGTCTTTAACAGAGCAAAACTTGCTTTTAATGAGCTCAGCCTTTGCTCTCTCCTGCTCATTTTCAGTTGTTCTGTACAATGTAGATTTAGATCAGTGACCTTGTTATGATGTCCATGCACACACATCCTTAGCCTTGCATGTTCTGGATCGTTTGACTCCAGTTAGTTTATTGGCACAGCAGATCTTGATTTTTAAATGGACAAAACCTGCATAGGTTGAGGGTGAGATGTGGTCTGGGAAATATTCTGGTTGCTTACCTTGCCACAAATGATCATTGAACCAAGTCTGTCCATCCTTTTCTTATTACAGTTAGAGGGCAGCCACACACCCGAACCAAAGGAAAATGGAGAACAAGATTGTCTTCAGAACGGACTTTCTCTACCCATTGTGGAAGAAGGGGAGGTCCTGTCCCACTCTCTGGAAGCAGAGCACAGGTGAGAAGATGAGTGGTGTCTAACACCCTTAAACATACTTTTAAAACTTGAGAGAGATGTGACCATGAGATCCTGACTTACTCTTGTTACCCCAGGTTAGCCCTATTGCCCACTGGACATTCTCTGAGTTTAATTTCAGACTTTGTTTTAGGAATATAATCAGGGCAGAGAAGGCCTCCCACAGATGTGTTTTCCCAGCTGAGCAATTACTTTAAAAGGGCTTTGAGAAGCCTGAGAATCCTATATATGCAAGCAACTGTTTTAACCAAAGGCCTTATATATTGAATAGTCTGCCTTGTTACTACTTCATAACTGTAATTTTGCTACTGTTATGAATCATAATGTAAATATCTGATATGCAGGATATCCCATATGTAACCCCTGTGAAAGGATCTTTTGACCCACAAAGGGGTTGTGTTCCACAGTTGAGAACCACTGGTCTAGAGGAACTTGAGAGGTTCCTGAGGTTATGAGAGAGGCCACAAAGCCATGAGATCAAAAAAATCTGTTAACCAGGAAGAGTGTCTGTTTAATTATGAGCAACTGAGTAAATTGTCCTGCTTTGATGAATCAAAATTCCTTCTGTAACATCCATTGGATTTGGGCAGGCATTTCCCATGGTTGCTCGTAGGCTTCGTGGTCAAGCTTACTAGCATCATGTTTTCTTCTCTGTTGTTTTGCCTCCTCCAGGTTATTAAAAGCAATGGGATGGCAGGAATATCCGGAAAACGATGAGAGTTGCCTTCCACTCACAGAAGATGAGCTCAAGGAGTTCCACATGAGAACAGAGCAGGTGCGCACCCATCCCTGAGCCTTCCCTGACACTGAGCTAACTGCTTAGCATCTCTTGCCCTGTCTTTAGACAGATTCTCACCAGTTATGGTGGTGATACATGACTTTAATCCTAGCCTGGTTTGCATTGAGTTCCCGGAGAGATTGGCTCAGCGGTTAAGAGCACTGACTACTCTTCCAGAGGACTGGGTTCAATTCCCAGCACCCACACGGCAGCTCGACTGTAACTCCTGTTGCAGGGCTTCTGACACCATCACATCCTCACACAGGTGTACATGTAGACAAAACACCAATGAACATAAAAATAAATAGAAAGACTTAAATTACCACTGTAGAAACAGGGTATTGGGTGTCACACTGCCTGTACAGTAGGAATCTCACAGGCCAGGCCCGTGAGCAGATTTGGAAAGTAACAGGTTCCATGTTCACAGCTCTTAATCCCTTACCAGAACCAATAGGGTTGCTCTGATTCTTTAGGAAAACCATCCCTGTCCTTCTGGCATTTTGACCAGAGCTAAGGAACCAAAAAGCTTATGTAAATTGACTCGGTTAATGCTTAGATTTTAACAGAGTAAAACATTACCAGATCCGAGGTTTATAATACAAAAATTAACAAAAGAAATGACATCTCTACAGACCTCATTTGTTTCTCTCTGCAGCATAGACAGTGGGCTAGAGAGAGATTTCCAGGTGGTTAAGAGGGCATCCAGTACTTGCCTAGGACCTGAGTTCGTTTCTTAGCAGCCATTTTGGCTCACAACTACCTGTAACTCCAGCTCAAAAGAATTTGAGGTGTCTAGCTTCCATAGATACCACACACATAATTAAAAATAAAATTCTTGACTGAAGTGGGACCAGGATCTGTCACTGGTACATGAGATGGCTTTTTGAAACACATTCCCTATGGTGGGATACGTTGCTCAGCCTTCATGCAGGGGTGAGGAGCCTAGTCCTGCCTCAGCTTGATATGCCAGGCTTTGCTGTCTGCTCTTGGGAAGTCTTACCCTTTCTGAGGAGTGGGTGGTGGGGGCCGAATAGAAAAGAGGTGGGAGGAGGGACGGAAACTGTGGTTGGCGTGTAAAATAAATAAAAGATGAGAAAAATAAATCTTGGCTGAGCAGTGGTGGCACATGCCTTTAATCCCCAGCACTCAGGAGGCAGAAGCAGGCAGGTCTCTGAGTTTGCCATCCTGAACTACAGAGAGTTCCAGGACAATCAATGTGGATACACAGAGAAACTGGGGGGGGGGCAGTAATAATGATAATATTTAAAGCATAAATGATACCTGGGAAATCTCATAATGGAGCCAGTGTACAGGCTGACATAAGATTTACCACTTAGAACTGTTTGAAATAGGGCTCTAAAACCCCACAGATCGTACATGCTTAGACTGTGATTTTGTGGTGGTGGTGGTGGTGTTTTTTTGTTTTGGGTTTCTTGGAACCCACTTTGTAGACTGGGCTGGCCTCGAACTCACCAAGATCCACCTGTCTCTGCCTCCAAGTAATAGAGTTAAAGGTGTGCGCCACCATTCCCCTGCTTAGACTGTGACTTTAAAAAAAAAAAAAAAAGGCTTGATTGGATGACCCAGGTGTAGTAGCATACATCTTCAAGCTCAGCCCAGCACTTGAGGCAGAGGCTGGCATGGTCTACTTAGGGAGATCCAGGGCTACATAGTTAAGGCCCTGTTTCTAAATTAAACAGAGAAAATCCTTGTAAGGTTCATCTTTGCATTTAAGTTTGAAAAGTACTTCTTTAAGAGATGTTAGAAATGTTTTCTTTCTCTCCTGTGTTCCATAGCTACGAAGAAATGGGTTTGGAAAAAACAGCTTGTTGCTGAGCCGCAGTTCCAGCCTGTTCTCCCCGTGGAGAAGCACTATGAATGCAGAGGGTGAGGATTCCGACACAGAAACAAGCAGCAGTGAGACGTCAGATGACGATGCCTGGAAGTAGAAATATAAGTGCTCACCATTGACCTGCCCCACTGAGCTCAGCTTTGTGTTTAGAGAATATAAAAGTGTTCTTTTCCTTTTCTTATGTTGTTGAATACTTCATGCACAAGGGAAATAATCATATCCCAAAGAGAGAGCAATTGTCTTGCTTAACTTTTGTTGTTATTCTTTGTTATCTGCTTAATAGAGAGACATTTGTGTGGTGGAATTTTTTAAGCACACACACAGTACCTGTGGGGCCGTGCACAAGTGGGAGCTGGCAGTGCAGAGATGCAGGGAGATGCTGCTCTGACCACAGTGCCCACTACCAGCCCTTGGGCACTCACCCCTGTGCTCAAGCAATCATTGTCAATGACAAAGTGACTATTGAAGTTATAATTGTATTAAATTAATGCTAATAATTTGGATATTTTATTTTTGGCTGCTCGGGCAACTTAGCCCTTAACCAGGCATATGTGGTTGTTTTTGTTTTATTTTTTTGTTGTTGTTGTTTTCTTTTTGGGTACAGCTGTAAAATATTTGGATATAGGAAATGTTATTCTTGCAGCCTTGATATTCAGGGTGGATTGTAAAATATGAATTTTTGTGAGATTTCAAAGATTAAGATTATTTTGATAACATTATTTACAGATTTAAAAGATGTGGTTGTCACAAGTCTGTTGAGGGGAACTACTGCATAAAATAACTAACGTGGAATAAATATTTTGCATCAGTTTGGATTGTCTTGTGTAAGAAATATATTTTCTTTAAAATTAGAGAGTGGATTTTTTTTTAGGGGAAATATTTTTAGAAGTCTGGAAGAAAACTGAATTCAGCCCCACCTGCATTCTTGTTCCTTTTAGCAAAAATTCGATGCAGAAAAACCTGTGCAATAAATTATTCATAATAAACTACAGTTTCTTTCCTGAAAGAATGTTTTAGTGCCAAGGATTCACCAGTGTGCATGGGTTTGGGTGCTTTCTGTGTGTTTTAAAGGAGGTCCGACTCGGTTTACTACTTCATAAGAACTGGGAGGCAGGTGGTGGTGGTACTCATCTTTAATTCCAGCATTTGGGAGGCAGAAGCAAGAGTTTCTCTGTGACAAGAGTTCCAGGACAGTTAAGGCTACACAGAGAAACCCTGTCTTAAAAAAAGAAAAGAAAAAAACTGGGTGCATTGGGGCATGATTGAACCGTGCCTGGCCAGTGGCCAATGAAGTCGTTCTTTTAGAAAAGATGAAACTTTAGAACAAAATTCTGTGTGCTAAGAGCTAGATATCTGTAATAGCGTCCTTTTGCTGTCCCTAGTAGATGCAAAGCAATATCGTATTGATAAGACAGGGATGAATGATATATAAGCTTAAGTGTTGTGTCTAAAAAGAAACTGTGTTGACCAAACCAGAGGAAAGGAGAGAGAGGTAAACGTAGCAGGACCAGGAAGGTAGACTGACGAAGAGCATGCGGCAGCCTGTGCTGCTTGTAGTGCAGTATCATTAAGGGAGCCATTTGCAAATCATAAAGATGACCGTCAAGATGGATTAAGGTACTTCTTGCCTGTGTCTGACAACTAGCATTCAGTCCCTGGGATCACAAGGTGGTAGAAGACGAGAACTGATTCCCACAGGTTGTTCTCTGAGTTGTACATGTGCCTATAGCCTGCACACTTGTGTTGCAGAATATTATTTTAAGATGTGTTAATTTGTTTATACTGTTGACCATTTAATGATGTAAAGATATATTTTGTGTTACATTAGTTTTATTATGTAAAAGCTGTGACTCTCTGGCTGTCTAATAAAAAGAGCTGAACAGTCAATAGTGAGGCAGGAGAAAGGATAGGCATTGCTGGCAGGCAGAGAGTGTAAAACAGAAGGAGAAAACTGAGGAAAAAGGCAGAGGAGCAAGATAGAACAAGGAGAGGACATTGGGGTCCCGACACCCAACTCCCAAATAAACCACACACATTGAGTCTTATTCTTACAAATGGCACGGCCTTAGCTTGGCTTGTTTTTAGCCAGTTTATCTTAAATTATCCCATCTACCTTTTACCTTTTTCTATTTCTGTATACCTTTCTTTACATCTTTCTCTAGCTTGCTGTGTAGCTAGGCGGCTGGTAGCTGGGCAGCTGGTCCCTGATGTCCTCCTCTCCTGGTTCTGTCTTGCTCCTCCTTACTTCCCTCCTATTCTCTCTGCCCACCTGCCCTGCCTTTCTCCTGCCTAGCTACTGGCCGTTCAACTCTTTATTAGACCATCAGGTGTTTTAGACAGGCAAAATAACAGCTTCAGAGTTAAACAAATGCAACACATCTTTGCATCATTACAACAAATTTTCCACAGCATAAACAAATTAGCACATCTTAAAATTATACAACATCCAGGGGTTCCCTCTTCTAGCCTTCTCAGGAACTGCATGCGTTTGGTACACAAATACAAAATAACCATACACACAACAACAACAGAAAGCACCTTTAAATCAATGAGTTAAGAATGTTGCTGGGGAAAAAACATCAAACTTGGGGTTAAGAAGTAAACAAAGATTAAGGTTTAGCCATTTACCAGTTTGTTTTCATAACAATTCTAAGTTGATCTTTTTCTCATGGAATTGAGGTAAATTGAGAGTATTTTTTACACTTTGTAACTTGTTCCTCATATTTGGGGTGTTTGCAGCGAACACCTTTAGGACCCTGTCTTGTTTAGAAAAGGAGTGCTTTGATAACTGCTTTACATCCTGATAGCTGCACAGACTTGTGTGGAGTTGAAGATGATTTGACCAGTCTATGATTCTGTCTACAGCTGGAGCCCGGTAGTTCTGTTTGTTTAGAGGCACACAGATTGCAGCTTCTAGTGTTCCCTGCGGTGGAGAAGAGCACTAACTTGAATCCTATCCTCTTCAAAGAACATCATTGATAGAGACAACACTTGCCTGCCAGAGGCTATGGTGTGTTCAAAGTGATAACGGCCCAGTTAGGCAAAGATGCTGCCTTTTCTGTAAGGAAAGAAATCGAAGCTGCTGCCAAACTTGGCCAAACTCATGCAATGGATGGAACAGACTGAGACTTTCTCAACTGGGGCTCCTCCCAGAGGTGGCAAGGTACATTGTTCTGGCCTGTCTAGGCCTGTACTTGCTGCCCAGGGAGCTAGGGCACCTCCCCAAACATAAACATAAATTTGCAGATCTTGGAGATCTAAGAGTTGGCCTTTTCTTTCTGTTCTTTCCCTCCTCTTTTTCCATACTCTCTATAGGACTCCACTGGTGTCATTAAGGGATCCCATCCCATGGCCGATTACTCTGGGGAGTTCGGATTTCTGCCTTGTGAGTCCTGTGACATGGTTTTCCGCTCCTGGGCTTTGTTGGCCACCCACACCCAGCGATTCTGCATTGGTCGGCTGACTCCGGAGGTGATAGATGGAACACAGCCTTCAGAAGCCATGGAAGAACGGGGCACCACGGTAAGGGTCGTCAGTGGTTGGGGCTAGGTTTTCCAGCAAGCAGGATTCTCAGGAGTCTTCGTCTCCCTGTCCCCAGATAGTGGCACAAGAGCAACAGAGCCATCCAGAGCAGGAGGAGGCCAGTAAATCTGCTCTAAAGAGGTTGACAGAGGAGGTACACACCCACCTATACCCAACGTAGATACAAACTTCATGCCTTAGGTAACACTTGAGGGAGATCACCCAGTTCAGAGCTAGCGGGTCCCATTACTTTCAGGTGCAGTTGCTGAGACTGTCCCTAAAGGAAATGCGCCCCTGGGCGACTGAGGGTGCCACCTCGCGGACTGCAGGAAGCCCTGGCGAGAGGCTGCGTGCATTGCAGGGAACCCGCGCCAGGCGCGTAGCGGAGACAGAAGCGCAAAGCCAGGCCCTGGAGCGCCGCGGAGAGGGTGAGAGGTAGGGAGGCATCGCCGCGGGGCCTTGCCGCTGTGCTAGACTCACCCTGACTCGGCCCCTGTCTCCCTCAGAGCTAAAACGGCGCCTCCTTGGCGTAGCGGGACCCATGGGAGGACTATCCGCGCCATTCGGCCTGGAGCGCGAGCTCCGAGAACTCAAGGCAGAGGCCGGCCGGACACGGGACGCTCTGCAAAGGCTGGGGGCGCGCGTATTAGCGCTCCAGGCGCAGCCCAGGTGAGACTCCCGCGGAGCCTTGCGCTGCGCGAGTGGGGGCGGGGCTATGGGCTCGGGATTGGCCGCGGGTCCGTGACATCACCTCCCCGCGTCAGCATCCAGAGAGACTCTTTTATGGAGGCAGAGAGATGTTGTCAAGTGCACGTCAAGCCGGGAACACTGCCAGCAGAGATCCGGTGAGGTCCCGAGCGCGGGGATGGGGGGTGGGGGGAGTGTAGGGGCGGGAGGCTGTTCAGGCTGGGGAGACTGCTTTCTGCTGCCTCCCTGCTAGGGCCCTACGTGAGGCCTACGTGCGCGGTGGTGGCCGGGACCCCGGAGTTTTGGACAAAATATGGCAGCTGCAAGTGGAGGCGTCAGCCCTGGAGTTGAGGCGGTGTCAGAATCGCAAGGGTGAGCAGGAGGGGCAAGCCTAGAGAGCCTTTGCACACTGAGGTCCTAGGCTTGGGAGGAGAAAAGGGTGAGAGGGAACGCACCACTAGGGTAGGAGCCGCCTGAGGTCAAGGCAGGAAAACCTTTTGTCAGCTGATAAATTCAGACTTGCACAGGAAAACCTTAATGTTGGAGAATTACATAGTGTAAAGGATGACACGTTACTTTAATTCATCTCAGAAAAAGTAAGTGCCGCCTCTGAGGAGCTTCTAGTGGTGGAAGCAGAAAACCGGCTCCTGGAGGTAGAAATACAAGCCTTGCAGAAGGGCCTGAGTCTGGCACCCTGGGGTGAGTGAAAACCCAACTCCTTCCTAGCCCATACTCAGCCCAGGAGAAGGGGTGAAGTGTCCATGCCTGGAAAATGAGGCCCATATCTGTATCATCGTTTTGTGTCTATGCACCTATCCTTGTGCCCTTTGTATATAACTATTTTACCGATTTTTCACTTCAGTTTAAGGCTTCCTCTAGCTCAAGCCAATTTTTTCTGTTTCTAGGACCCACGGAGCCTCAGCTCCTAGCTGATCTCTGGCCACACCTGAGTAGAAGGGGCGATAACTCTTTCCTCCTTCCACCAGTTGCACCCCCAATGCCAAGTTCAACAAATGTCCAGAATTTCCATGGCACTTCAACATCTGTGAGGAAACTGGCAATTGGGTTGATGGCTGGCAATCCTGGCATGCAGTTCGGGGAGCATGGGCAATTTGCAGTTTTGTATGGTTGAACTCTTGTCCACAGCAGATACTTAATGGAACCATGACAAGGAACTTAGGTCTGGATCGCCACTTCTTCCTACCAGCATCCGATGTTCTAGGTCCTGCACCGTATGATCCTAGGTGAGGGCAGCTCTCTCCTCCACAGCCTCTTTAACTCAGCCAGTAGACATTTAAGTACACACACAGGAGCTATCTAGTGTTGGAGTACTGGGAGAGGTGGGGAACGGGAGGGATTTGGTGATTTGTGTGCTTAGATTTGTATTCTTCAGGGCTGGCCTTGTCATTTTCTATGACTTCCTACGGGGCCTTGAGGCTTCTTGGGTTTGGGTGCAGCTAATGACAAGATTGACCCAGGATGGACAGAATACAGGAGGGACCACAGCATTGCCTCCAGCCCTTTGCTTACCATCAGCTCCTGGACCTATGGGCAACTGTGCCATCCTTGGAAGCAGGCAGCCTGTACCCAGGTCAGTCACTGTCAGTAATGAAGGCCTAACCTCATTGTTTAATCTGTACACAGGTGCTCCTGGGGACTGAGAACAAAAAGCACCAAGAACGTATTTTGGCTTAGTATTATATGGCATTGGTTGTTCTACAGATTGCCTCCATCATCACTGGTATCTTTGATCTGTGAACTACATGCCTGGCAGGGAGTTACATGGGCACCACAACCAAAGGCTTGGGCCTCACTATTGCTATTTGACCAAGATAAGCAGATGCTTAGTGGGCGTTGGCGCCTCCCACTTCAGGTCCTTCCTACTAACTCCAACCTCAGTCTTGGCCAGAATGAGATTCCCCAGGTACGTGTGGAGGGTAGGGACTGGGTCTACTCCAAGATTCAGATGGAGTACCACTCTTCCTTTTCCCCAGGCAGGTCAAGCTGAGCTCTTTCTGAGACTGGTGAATGCAAGAGACGCAGAAGTCCAGAAGCTGGCAGAGATCAATCCAGCAAGTGCCCATGAGTACCAATACCTGTACCCACCACTGGTAAGAATCCACTGCAGCTAGGAAGTATGACTGATCAGCTTCTATTAGCGAGTATGCTATATTAACCATTTGATCCTTAAAATTTACCCATTAAACACTGTGTGGCAAAACTTGCTTTTCTTTGACTTTGTCCACAGATAAACTCCACAATCTTTTTACCTCTAGTTCTGCTTAAATTAAAATAAGAACAAAAAAAAAAAAAACCAAAAAAAAACCTACCTTTTCATGTTCTACAGGTATCCAATCCATCTTCACCAGAAACCAGTTCCTTCACCCACAATTCTGGCTTTGTAGACCCCCGACCTTCCACAGAAGAGGCTTTCATCAGTGTCAAGGATGAAGATGAGCATTTGAGACCCCACCAGTTTTGACCCAAACCCATCAAGTTTCTGAGACAGAAGGCCTAGTTCTAGACCTGTGGCTTTTTTTTTTTCTTTTGGTTTTTCGAAAAAGGATTTTTCTATATAATAGTCCTAGCTATCCTGGAATTTGCTCTTGTAGACCACATTGCCCTCAAACTCAAGAAATCAACCTGCCTCTGCCTCCCGAGTGCTGGGAATAAAGGCGTGCACCACCACCGCCCAACCTGACCTGCAGTTTTTTAAATAAAGCCTAGATAAACTCCAACTAAGCCAACTAGGGTTTTTTTTTCCTGTACATTTTTCCTTTTGCAAAACAGATTGAGAAGTTAAGTGATTTCAGATATCCACAGTAACTGCCTGGCATTCAAATCTCTGAAAATAGCTAGGCTATACTAAAGCTAACTTTATTGTCAGATTTCACTACAGTCCCAGCTTCCTCAGTACTTCTAGACAAAAATCTATCCACAATCCAAAGCTTACAACATACAGGAAACTCCTGAAGATTTAGATTACAGCATAGACCTCAGCCCAGTTGTTCCAGCCAAGTAGATCATGTACTGGAATAGCATTCTGAACAACTACAAATCCAATCAGCAAAGATCTTGTACTGATCATATCAAGTCAATTCTAACTGGAAAGATGAAGAAAAACACCTTAGGACTCAGAATATAACAATACAAAGTTGAAAGTCAGGATGAGCCCAAGCCTTAGTGACCAGCCCAGAGAAATAATTTGTGAGGAAAAACCAAAAAACACAAAAACAAAAAACTGTCATTTCAGCACAATGCCATCTGCACTCAACACTACTTTGACCCCAGGCTCTATGCTGCTCCAACAGTGGCCTTTGAAAGAGTCAGTGTAGCCGGGTGGTGATGGCACACGCCTTTAATCCCAGCATCGGGAGGGAGAGGCAGGCCTGTTCTACAAGAGCTAATTCCAGAACAGGCTCTAAAACTAGAGCAAAACCCTGTCTTGAAAAACTAAAACAAAAAAAGAGCCAGTGAGCCAGTGTAAGGCAGCTCAGTAATGGTCCATTCCCACTTCCTGCACTCAATGGGATGGCTGATAGCACCTCAACTAAATACCCAGAACTGACAGAACAGCTTGTCACTCAACCCCATATCTCACCAGTGAGGTACTCCAGGTAACCCAGAACCCTTCTTGTAAAAAAGTCAAGTATAATTCCAGAACAAAGATTTTTAATTAGCATATTTATTTTTTCTAAAGCAAAACTGCAGACAATATAACAATTCCAGTTATTGACATACTGCAACCTTACTATATACAGAACACTTTCTGCTCCAGATTCTTCCAGTTATCCACACCTCAATCTGAGCCTTTCCAGTCAGAGCTTGTGTCTCTGATTTAACATACCAACTGTTTTCCTCAGGAATCATTTCCCGTGTTTCCATCAGTTTTCCGGCATAGGATTATAGTCTTAATTGGAAACCAGGTGAAAGAAAATCGGTACAACCCGAGACCTGGCTCATATCCATCATCCATTTTCAGCACCAAGTACATTCCTGCCAGTTCTTGTTTGGCAGACCCCACCCCCCACCCCAATCCAGGAACAGCACCACTGAAAGTGCAAGACAATAGAATTCAGCCAAGTATTTGGAAGTAGAAACATAGCACCAGAAGATGGAAGGCTTCCAGCCACATTTGATCACCTAAGCATTAGATAGGAAGTGGGTTGTCCAACAGCAATATATACAGTAAATACATACACCAAAACAACTTAGTGCCCCAAGGCATATATATTTAAGAAAAAGTCATCAAAGCCTTAGCTGTTGCCTACAATCTTTATTGAAGTTATACAAAAAGAATCCCCAAAAGTGAAAAAATACATTATGTACAAAACCGCTTTCCCTTGGGAGAAAGGTTCTGTTCCCTCTTAACATGCAGTGCCTTCAACTGTAGCTGCAGTGCCTTCAACTGTAGCTGTAGACTCCACTGTCCCCTCTGCTGCTGCTGGGCTTTTAGCCTGATTCTCAGCCTAAAAGACAAAGAGCCTAGGTATAACTTAAGCCATCCCATGATGTATAACATAGCAGGCTTCAATCACAAGTAAACACAGCGGAGCTTGCACTTTTCTGTGAAACAAAACTACAAGATAAGACTGAAAAAGCCAGCAGTTCACATATTACATGGGAGGGATCAAATAGAAAGAACCAAATAGTCTTACCTTTCCATAATTCATGAAAAATCATAAAATCTGTCAGGGATTCATAAGCAAATTCATATTCCTTCTGTTAGTATACCATATGCACTTGGAAGGCCTGGCTTTCCAGCCCTGAAAGCAGCAGGTTAGGCCAAGTGGCCAAGTCTTAACACTACCCACCTCAGCCTCCATGTTTTCCACTTCGTGTCCACTGGAGACAGCATCCCCACTGCCTCCATTCAGCTCTGGCTCCTGCTTGGCTTTCTTTGCACCATCATTCCGGGGGCTCTCTTCTTCTGGTTTCCTCTGAAGATACAATTATGAAGGCCTCATATTTATCTTAAAAACACAAACTACAAAATAATCCCGTAATCCCCATGGTGCCCATATCCTGAACATCCTGACTCACAGCTCACTAGCTCTGCTCTCTAATTACAGGGCAATGCTGACCACTACACAGAGGAATAAACTGGTATGTCCCAGTGTATTTTATCTTAAAATTTCCCTAGTTGGGACACATGGAATTGGGAAGAGTGAGGGGTAGAGATCTAAAGAGTACAAATAGGTTACATACTTTCAGTCAGTAAACACAGAAGCGAAGATTTATCACTCAGGGAAAGAATTATTGATTGGGACTATTGGCAAGAGTGTCAACAGGCATGCTAAACCAGTCAGATTTTAAAATGTACCCATCTAATTAATTCTGTTTAGTTTTCCAAATAGCCCCAAGGCTAAGAAGCCATGAGTTTGCTATGTAAGGTATGCTAAGTGAAACAGTTCAAGTAAAGAATTCACTTTAAAAAAAAAAAAGATTTATTTATTTATTATGTACACAGTGTTCTGTCTGTCTATATGCTTGCTGGCCAGAAAATGGCACCATGTGATTGCTGGGAATTGAACTCAGGAAGAGCAGTCAATGCTCTTAACCTCTGAGCCATCTCTCCAGCCCAGAATTCACTCTTGAAAATGAGTGTTACACTGTGCCACTAAGAGTGGTGAGTCAATTATTGCTAGTGTATTATTTCAGACTTTCTACCCGCAAATGTAGACTGGAGAAAAGGTTAAAAAATACATGTAAATTTTACCTTCTTTCTGACAAGATGGGAAATATCAGTCACACAATTTGACGAGGAAGCACCATCTGTTGGTTTTCTATTGGCAATCTGGCAAAAATAAGTCTTTGTTATTAGCAATTTACAAAAACCTTATTTGAGTCAAAGTAGGCTTATTGAAGGAAACGCACACACACACACATACACACAATACACACCATGGAGACTGAGGTTCCTGCTCCACTAGCAGTGAAACCTGAAGAGGAGCTCTCTACCTGTGAGAAACAGACACAGTAAGTTACAGCAGAGAACCCCAGCTACCCAGGCTTACGTATCCACCAAGCAAGCACTTGATTGAAAGGTTTCAGTATCACCGGCAAGGTCTTCCACACAAAGACAAAACTAAACCCTTCATGTCCTATTCCCGACACAACATTCCCCAGCATGTCTGTGGCCAGGAATGGAGCCAGGCAATTTAGGTTTAAAAGACTCCATGACTTCAGCCTTTTCTATATGGTATTGTCAAGAATATTTTACAATACTTTAACATAGTATTTATGCTGAAAAGCAAAGAAATGCCGATGGCCACACAAAGTAACAGTGAGAGCTTTTAAACAAGTGTGTCTGCACATGGCATGCTTTCTACCAACTGTACTGTTTGATACAGGTGAGATGACCTCTCATTCTGATCAACTCCCTCATGGACAGTCAGGCAGTGCTGACACACACCTCTAATCCCGGCACTTGGGAAGCAGAGGCAGGCATATATCTAAGTTCAAGACCAGCCTGGTCTACAGAGTGAGGTCCAGGGCAGCCAATGTACCATGTTATTTAGAAAATTTCAAGAAAAAACTCAACAAACCAGAGTAGCTTTCAAGGCCAGTTCAGCTACATTCCCACTACGCTGAGACTCCTTTGCATCTTCTATCTTTTCTCTAATTTCAGGTAGCAGTTCTTTCAGCTCCTCAATTTCTTTCTCATATTCAGTAAATGATCCTTCAGCCTCCTTCATCTGCTCATTTAGTACAGCTACAAAGAACAGGCTTAAATCATTATTACCAAAAGGACCTTGTTTTCCCCCACAGTAAATTGTTGCATCATCTAAGCATAAAGTAGCTGCTGTTCACTCACCCATTCTCTTCTCAATGACTTCAATAGATTTGCCATACTGTGCTACTGCCTCATCATACTGAGAGTTGTAACCGTAGGCCAAACCCAACTGGTAGTGAGTCTCTGCAAGGAGACGGTCATGGGCTTCCAAATATTGTTCCTGGAGGCTTAAGCAAGCCTGGAACTCCTCCACAGCTTGGATATAATTCTCTAATAAAGACAAAACATCAAGAATTCAGAATTCAGTTCAGGAATGGAGTCTCATTTTACATTTCTATTTCTCCCTCCCTCCTACCTTTCTCTTCCTCTTTCCAAACAGGGTCTCCCTAATAGCTCTGGCTGGCCTAGAATTTGCTACATAGACCATGCTGGTCTTGAGCTCAAAGATCTTCCTGTCTCTATTTCCCTGCTAAGATTGGTTTAACTGTCAGATAAACCATTTTCAAGGCTGTTTCACTGCTCTAGGCACTGTAAGGAACTCAGACCTATTCTTCTGTCTATAGAAACAAGAGATTGGGGACATGGAAGTTAAGGAGACAGCAAAATTAGAAAATGCATTACCAGATTCAACACTAACTTCTCCAAGTTTAAGATGGGCTTGTGCAGCATAAAGCTGAGCTTCTTTTGTTTCTTGCCTAAAAAGAAAAGTAATTAGAAAAGCCTTAAAATTGATTGTCTAATCCTAAAGTGCTTTTGCATTTTCAACCACAAATCCACCTAAAAGCACCATGAGTTTTTACCTTTTAAAAATGATCTTTGCTAAATCCAGCATATCCCAGGCGAGCTCTAGGTTCCCAATCTCCTCCTCTTCGTTTTCTTGAAGAGACTGAAGTATATCCAAATCATTGGCATTAGGCAGAAGTACAAGACATCTTTTGTATAATTTACTTTCATTTAAAAGAGGAAAGTTTGTTGCAACTCAAAATGTAGGTCTTCTCCATAAAACCTACCAAATGGGCACCTAGTATATAAGGTCTCTATGTAAGTGAAATATAATCGTGATGATGCATTTCATTTTATGATGAATAAAGGATCACTATGCACTAATCAAGAACCTTTCTATACTAGTAAGTCATGGGCCTACAGTAACAAAGTTACTGAAGGAATAACAACTTACCTTGTTTTCAAGAACTGATTCATTTGTGTTTTCTTCAGCCTTGTCATTTTCTTTGTCTTCTTCCTCTGAGCCTTCAGTTTCTACAAGCAAAAATTCCTCAGTATTGAGATGTAAATAAAGGTATTTTCTACTTGGTCAGATTCTGATAAATTATCTGTCAACCTACATTCTAAGACAGAACAGGAAAGAGGCTAACCCACATCAGTTAGCATCTGATCTGAAGTTAAAATCAGAGGTTAACATCTAATTCAAATCTAAACTAGTCTATTCATCAAAATGTCAACAGTTTAAAGACTAAGGATTGTCTTTTCCAAGAATCTTGCATAAACTCAGACAAGTTTTACTCATTCATTGTAATAGTACACTGAAAGGACCAAAATCTAAATAATCCCAGTCCATTCACAATAGCCAAGAGACTAGCTGCCTTACAAGAAGCTATGGGGAAGAGACATATGTCTTCATCAACTCTCCCAAGAGCATGTCAGACTCTAGCAACAACAAAAAAACTAGGAATGAACAAGTCAGTTTCTTAAGATTTCAACATAAACCAGGTGTTGGTGGCGGATGTCTTTAATCCCAGCATTCATAAGTCAGAGGCAGGTGAATTTCTGAATTTGATTGAGGTCAGTCCAGTCTCCAGAGCGAGTTTCAGTACAGCCAGGGCATTTAAACATGTAGCCATACCTACACCTATTTTGATACACAGTCACAAGTCAGGACCAAGCTTTTATAAGATTATTGATAAGTCAACTTAAAACTCAAAATACCAGCTGTTTCAGTTGACACAATCATCACTTAAATTATGTATGTATTTAGCTAGTTGGGGATTTTTGTTGTTTTGTTTTTTTCTGGGTGTTGGCTTGTTTGTTTTGGCTTCTGAGACAGGATTTCTCTGTATAACAGCCCTAGCTATGCTGGAAATAGCACTTGTAAAGCAGCTGGCCTTGAACTCACAGAAATCTACCTCTGAGTAGTAGATCTCTGAGTAGATAGAGGTGTGCCTACCTCTATCTCCTGAATGCTAGAATGCAAGGTTTAAAGGTGTGTGCCTCTACTGCCCAGGCTTCTGTTTTTGTTGCTGCTGTTTTCTAAAATTTATTCACTCATTCATTCATTCATTTATATATGTTATATTATGTATGTAGTGTTCTGCCTTCAGGCCAGAAGAGGGAAACAGATCTCAATACAAATGGTTGTGAGCAACCATGTAGTTGCTGGGATTAAATTTAGGATTTCTGGAAGAGTAGCTAATGGCTGCTCTTAGCTGCTGAGCCATCTCTCGGGCCCCCTCCACTTTCTTCTTAAAGAAACAAAATCTTACTATATAGCTCAAACTAGCCCCAAAGACCAAAGATTGCAATCCGTCTGCATCTTCCTAGTAGCTGAGAATATATAGCTGGCAGCATGCTCAACTTTTTTTTGTTTTGTTTTGTTTCCTCCCAAGACAAGGTTTCTCTGTACCTTTGGAGCCTGTTCTGAAACTCACTCTGCAGACCAGGCTGGACTACAACTCAGAGCTCCAGATCCTCCTGTCTCCACCCCAGAGTGCTGGAATTAAAGGCATGAACCACCACCATGCATGCTCAACATTTTTAACTCCAACTAAAAGATTATAAAAGCCACCACTCAACAACCCATTATAGGAATGCCAACATGGAAAGTAAGTCTTAGCATCTCTTTTGTTGTTGTTTGAGACAAGGTCTAACTTTAGCTGTTCTTAAACTTGACGTGTATACCAGGCTGGCTTCAAGCCCAGAGACCTGGCTGCCTCTCCTGCTCATGTGCTGACTAAACACCTGTCCATAGTGCCTGTCTCAGCAATTTATCTGCAAATCAACACTGATTCATAATGACAATAGGCATAGAAAGAACATTCTTGTATGTTTCCAATTGGTAGTACAAACCAACAGTACCTGAACATTTGCAAATAATGACGTAGCTAACAACTATAGTTAAATCATAACTAACCAAAAGGTTCACAATTGTGTGTAGCATATGTCCAGAGACAAAAAGTCAGTGTCAGGTGCTTCTTCTACCACTTTCCACCTTATTTTCTGAGACAAGGTCTCTGAGACTGGAGCTCCACAACTAGCTAGTTATTAAGTTCCCAGAATACAAAAAGGCTCTCTTATTTGTTTCTGACTATGCAATTTAGTGCTTCTGAAGTAGAGCTACCAAAGCATTTTTTTAAAGATTTTTAATCGCGTGCGCACGCATGTGCACACACACAACACACACACACACACACACACACACCCCTGTGGAGGCCCAGAAAGATGCCCTGGAGGTGGAGTTACAGGCAGTTGTGAGGTGTCTACTATGTAGCTGAAAACCAAACTGGTCCTTTTCAAGAGCAGTATGTGCTCTTAACAACTAAGGGCTCCAGCTCCAGCGTTACCTTTTTCATGTAATAGTGCCCCGAAGTTTAGACTAGATTTATCTTAATGACTCCACCCATCCTCCTACAATAATCAAAGAGTACAGAAGTAGATACATGTACTCTCACAATACTGCTTAAAATTTTATATATTTATCTTTACTACCTAAAGATTTAATGAAAAGCTGGGTGATGGCAGCACACACCTTTTAATCCCAGCACTCAAGAGGCAAGCAGAGGGCTGGAGAGATGGCTCAGAGGTTAAGAGCACTGACGGCTCTTCCAGAGGTCCTGAGTTCAATTCCCAGCAACCACATGGTGGCTCACAGCCATCTGTAATGAGATCTGGTGCCCTCTTCTGGCCAGCAAGCATACATACAGACAGAACACTGTATACATAATAAATAAATAAATCTTTAAAAAAAAAAAAAAAAAAAAGAGGCAAGCAGATCTGAGTTTGAGGACAGACTGGTCTAAAGTGAGTTCCAGACAGAAACCGTTTCCAAAAACAAAACAGAACAAAACACAAAACAAAAAAAAAACCCCAACAACAAGTATTTAACCAAATCCAGGCATGGTGCCTCATGTAATCCCATGAAGTAATTCTCATGTAACCTCATGAGTTCCTTCCTCAAAAGCAAATAAATGATAATGTGGAATTCCTATACATAAATCAAATACCCACTAGATCAATTAGCACAAACAACCTGAGTAGAGCAATTTAAATTTTTGTTCACTTACCAACCACATCTAACATGACAATTAAAACACACCAAGAAGAGAATGGGAAAAAGAAAAGAACACATTGATTTATGAGTGATATTCCTATCCCACAAGTCGTAAAAAGTCTAGTACCATGAAACGGATTCCTATTTTCTTGTGCTGCTAGGATCAAACACAGACCTTTACTCATGCCAGACACGTATTCTACCACTCAGTGTCATTCCAGGCACCAGTGTTTTAACAGTGTGTAGAGATGTATATATGGGAATGTGGGTACACTTATGTTATGGCATCTATATAGGTCAGAGGATAGTCTTGGGTTGGGTCAGAGATCAGACAGGGTATCTGTCCTATGTTCCAAATTAGTTGTTTCACAAGCTTCTGGGAGTTCTGTCTATGGTTCCTTATCTCCCCTTAAAAGCACTGGTATTATAGATGTGAGTACATTCCCACTTTTATGTGGGTTCTGGGGATTCAAACTCAGGTTCTCACATGTAAGATGTGGACTAGCACTTTAATCCCAATACTTAGGAGACAGAGGCAGGCAGATCTCTGTGTGTTCAAGGTCAGCCTTGTCTACAGAGCTTGTTCCAGGACAGCTAGGGCTGTCACAAAAAGAAGCCCTGTCTTGGGGGGGATAGAGAGGGTGGACTAGAATTTCAGCCTTAAAGCCAGACTTACCCATCTCTCTTTATTAGGTATGATGGAGACTTCCTGCCTGTTCCCCCCTTCCATGCCTTATTTAGAAAATACAGAAAATTTTATCAGTCAAATAACACCTATTTATAGGCTGAAGATTTGGTTCAATAGTAGAGTGTTTGTCTAATACACATGATGCCCTGTGTTCAATCCTCAACATTAGGGGAGAAGAGGAAGAATCAAGACATCAGTGTTTTCAGAAACCTGAGGAATTCAATTCTCTGCTTTCTATTAAAGAAGTCCTGAAACTTAAGAAGCCCACCAGTACTAGAACTTGACAAGTTCACCCCTGGCTGTGTCGATGCTGGCTGGAGTGCAGGGAAGGACCTACATATAGGCAGATGCTTATCAGAAAGGTCAAGTCTTAAAGATGGATCATTAAAAATCTGCAACTTAAGACAACTCTCAAAATAGTCTAGCAATTACACAAAAAAATGAATTGAAATACACCTGTAAATAGATAACTTTTGAAACAGTCTAACAATTATACAAGATATTAATTGAAATAAGACCTGTAGTCATTAATGCCCATGTTAGATGAAATTTACATATACAGTAGAATCCCCAACTGAGCACAACTCAAGTCAGACGTGCCAATTAGTAATTAGAGGCATAAAAATTCTGATAAAATTGAAATAGGATTAAGCCACTAACACTATAGTTGGTTAGCAGCCAAAGCAAGCATTAAATAAGGAAGGAAAGCAACAAGAGATAAATAGCTAAGTACTTTGCTATCTCTTTTCCCTGAAAAAGGGGTGGGATACACTACAGACATTCTTGTGAATAACCTCTAAACATTTCTATAATCAAAATGTGGAAAGGGCACAAGAATGCTAACTGCCTTCATTTGTTTAAATGGCATGCCTGCTTAAGTGTACCAATTCAATGGATTCTACTGCTCTGTTACTACTTCCTACAGCACATAAGAGAAACCATGTGAACAGTAAGTTAAAAAACCCAAAGGCATGCAAGTTAACATCCATTCAGCATTCTCTGCCAGCCTAACCTATTAGTTCCCTACCTATCCCACAATCCATTTCTAATCCACCCTTCATATCGCCTCATTGGCTAGTATGGCACAAGTTACAGAGAGCTAGCCAAATTTCAGAAATCAAAAGATCTACATTTTAACTAGTAAAAATATTAGTTACCAACCAGCTAAAGACTTGTTGTTCATGATTTAACTTGCTAAACCTATCACCATATTCTTAAATTAGCCCCGTTTTCATTTAGACCTTTCCTAAAGTAATCCTTTCCTAATCCAAAGGCAGACTGAAAATCCTGAATGGAAGGCTGACTTTTACCAATGATTAGTGAGTCAAATCTAGAATGGACTCCACCCACTGCAGCTCTAGTGTATCCCGGTTACCTTCACCCTCTTTCATCTGTTCGTCTCTCTCTTGTGTCTCTTCATTAGCAGCTATCTTAAATTTGTCTTCAGGTGCTTTCTCCGTGGCCCTCTGGGCTACCTTGGTCTCAACCCCATCTCCAGCTGCCTCAGACTCTTCTACAGGTAGCATAGCTTCCTCCTGTTCAGGAACCAGCTCTGCCTTCATCTCCTCTACACTTGAACCATCTTTAGTCTCTGTCAGTCTTTCTGAAGAAGTCTGTGGTTCACTAGGAGTCTGATCTCCTACAGCTGATGGTCCATCAACTGAACCATTGTTCAAAAGAACTGTAATCTCCTGCCCTGGCTTCTCAGAGACATCTGACCCAGCCTCTGCAGCCACCGCTGGTGACACTTCATCTTGCCCTGACAGTTGCTCAGGAACAGCCGTTCCTAGTTCACTCTCAGAGGAAGCTACCTGATCCTTTGGTTCCTCCCCACCCACGCCCATCGACTTGACTGCGGGATCTACTGTTTCAGCTTCTCCCTTCATGGCAGTGCCCTGCTTCTCTGGAGCCCCAATAGGCTGATCTTCTGAAGTTTCTTTTGCCTTTTTTTCTATGCTCATTATTTCCTCTCCCTCCTTCTCCAGAAGCACTGTTTCTCTGCATTCTTTATTTTGAACATAAGCTCCAGAAATTGATTTTCCTTTCTCAGCACACAATGATGCCTGTTCTGTCTTCCCAGAAGTGACCTCAGCTTCATTCAGTTCTGGTATTGCTGCTTCTTTTGCCTCTCCAGAGGATTCAGTTAACTGCTTTGAAGTCGATTCAACTTTTTCCTGTAGCTTCTCTGCAGGCTCACTTATATCCATATCTTCTCTTCCACCCTTCTCCACTTCACTTTCCTGTTCTGTATCAGTTTCAGGCTTTGACAGAGACTTGCCTTCTGCTTTTTTGGCTTCTTTTTCTCCCATGGCGTCATAAACCTGTTCTCTCAACTCTTCCCTTGCTTCCTCTACATGGTTAAAGAACATGAAGCATAAACATGTCTCTGATTTAATAATAAAAGCATAAATGGAAACTAGAAATGCATTCCCTTTAAACCCTCAAATAGCCTGGCTAAGATTTAGCAGGTGCCCCCGTAAGAAAAGCAAAGGGAGAATCCAAGTTAGCAAAGCAACATACTGCAAAAGAAATCAAACCTCGTTAGATAGAAACTGCATGTATTCACTTCAAGTAATCTGATTACCAGTTAGGGAAGACATGTCAACCTTTCCTTACTCTCTTCAACATATTTATTTGATCTGTAAAGCTCTAACAGCCAAACTCAGAAAATATTTAATTTTCTAAGATGCATAAAACACAAAAGTGCTCCAAGGACTCCTATATTAAAATAACTGGGCTATGCAACATGATTTTAAAAATAAATATGCATCAGAAAAGTAATGTTCTTAATATTTAAATATACCAACTTAAATGATGGTTATTAGATAAATTTAGTGACTGTCTTAGAGAGGCTATCACTTTAATAATAGCCTACACCTATTGCACCACCCCAAGAATAGCCTACACCTATTGCATCAGTCCAAGTACCTTTGGAGAGACTACCAACATAAGGACCCTATTTCTATAACTTATTTAAAGGAACCATAGGTCGTCGCATCTCTTGAATGCAGCATGCAACTCTACATACCATCTACATTATCATTATTTTCAACCAAAGATTCATCTTCTATTTTTTCTTCTTCCTCTTCTACATGTACTCCTTCCAAGGCATTTCCCAGCACTCCATTCTCCATTCTACAAGAAGAAAACGCACAAAAGTATAACTAGTTCCTAACAATGTATTTCAACATGGAAAAAAGGCAAAAAAAAAAATAATCAAGTAAAAAGAAAACAAAACTACATATTCAAACCAGGAGTAGTAGTTCTACAAGTTCCAGGCTAGCCAGGTCCACAAAGTGAGACTAGTCTTTAAAAATAAGGGGATGAGGGGCCAGGGGAGATGGGAAAGCAGTGCTGCTCTTCTGAGTTCAGTTGTTAACCCTCACAACAGATGGCTCACAAATCTAACTCCAGCCCAAGGGGATCTGAGGACGCTAGCCTAGAAGAACACTTGCACACATGTGCACATACCCACACTTACATCAAATTAAAATAAGAAAAAAAATCTTTGTCACATGCCTTTAATCCCAACACTCAGGAGTCAGTATCAGGCAATTCTCTGGTATCTAAGACCAGCCTGGTCTACACAGTGAACACCTTGTAATAGTTTGAATGAAACCCACCCCCCATAAGCTCATGTTAGGCTCATAGCTTGATCCCCAGTTAGTAGAGGTATGGCTTGTTGGAAGAGGACTGTTACTAGGGGTAACATTCTCAATTTACTCTCTCCACCTCAAGGTTGTTGCCTCAGTTCTACGCTTTCAGATAATTCTCTAGTGCCATGCCTGCTGGTCTGCTGTGACGCTCCCTTCCATGATAGTTATGGACTCACCCTGGGACATATGTATTATACTCCCAAGGCTCAGGGGACACCAAGAAGAGGCACAAGGAATGTGTGATTGGAAATGAAGGGTGGGGACATAATTTCCAGATATAAGACAAGAACACTCTTCTGCTCTCCAGCAACTGTAATCGCCTATGCAAGATGGCCACAGGACTGAGCCTGCGAGCAACTTGGTCAGGGAAAATGGGAAGGGCTCATGAAGCTTCAGCCTTACTTGAAAATTTTTAAATATACTGACAACAACTGGTAGGAAGCCAAAGACATTTCCTTTAGTGTGCAACCACTGATAAACTACCCTCTTGCCTATAAACAAACCTAATGAAACTAACTGGTAGCACACAACAAAGTACAGGAAGTAGGGGCACAGCTGGGAATAAGAGTATTAACACAAATGGGAAGGGCATGAGAGGGTAAACGAGGGTAAAAATAATTGAACTATATATATGATGATTATGTAAGAAAAAGTCCTAATTAAACCCATTATTATGAAGAATTAAAATACTCATTTCTTTGTTTATCAGGGACATACTATTTCCCAAATATCACATCCAATCCCATTTCTCTAAAGGGCCAGTGTTCTGTCAACATTTTCACACCAAGTCATTAAGTGTTTTTGAATAATCACAAAATTAAGAACATAAGAGAACTACTATATGTAAAGACTGATCATTCATCATTTTATATGGCCTCAAATATTTCAGTCATGTTAGTAAATTTCTTGAGTGGTTTCCAAGAACATTAATAGTAAGTCCTTTTAACTGCAGAGAAAAACAATGGCTTGGAACAGGGTCACTGTTAGGCTTAGGCTGCCCTTAAACTTAATCCTCCTGTTTTAGCCTCCCCAGGTATTGAGAAATTCACAAATGTGGAATCATAACAAGCAGAAATTTCTCCTTACTAGACACTTTCATGTACTCCTTATTGTCCTCCATACAGTCCTTATTGAGTTTTGAGCCAGCTCAGAGTACTTCTGAATGTTCATGACCATGTATTAAACTCTGATCAACCATTAACTATTATTGAAAGTATCATTGTTTCTACTAATTCAAAACCTCAAAATTTCATTCTTTGCACAAACAATTTTAGCCAACAAGGAAAGCTTCAAATTTTTTTTAATATTTAATTTATTTATTATGTGTACAATGGCACCAGACCTCATCACAGATGGTTGTGAGCCACCATGTGGTTGCTGGGAATTGAACTCAGGACCTTTGGAAGAGCAGGCAATGCTCTTAACTGCTGAGCCATCTCTCCAGCCCTGGAAGCTTCAATTTTTAAACAGACCAAAGTGATATAAAATATTTTAAAAATGATATAAAATATTTACAAAATGAGGCTTTCCAAGACATACCTGGCCAACTCCAAAAGTGACTTCCCATAAAAAAAGAAGGCTTCACCACATTCATTAGCTGTTTCTCCATACTTCTTACCTCTATAAAGAAAGTAAATACCTAGTCTGAACATTGTTTATTGCTAGTTAACACATGATGTTAATGTTACATGTTCTTCACACATATATAATGTATATTTTAAGTACCACCAACCAGGTATTTTATAATAGGTATTCCTCCTGCCACACTACAAATATCACTGTGAACCAGAACAGTTATAAGACCTTTCATTGGAACTTACATGATAAAAAAAGAATCATGAAAAGTTATACTGAAATGAAGACTATTGTTTTGGGGTTTGTTTTTTTCCCTATAATTTACTTTTATTTTATGTTCTTCACTGGTGTTTCGCCTGCAAACACAACAGTTTCTTTAAAAAAAAAAAAGTAATCAGAGATCTCTAAGCCAAGCGATGGTGGTACAAACCTTTAATTCCAGCACTTGATAGGCAGAGGCAGAAGGATCTTGGTGAGTTTAAAGCCAGCCTGGTCTATAAGTTCTGTAGACCCAATCATATTTTAATTGAACCCAATCATATTTTAAATAATAAAGAGTAAAAATAAATTGTGTCTTTTTTCTTTTATTGGTGTTCAAGACAGGGTTTCTATGTGTAACCCACACTGTCCTGGAACTCACTCTGTAGACCAGGCTGGTCTCAAATTCAGAGATCCACCTGTCTCTGCCTCCTGAGTGCTGGGATTAAAGGCATGCACCACTATTGCCTGGTTTTAATCGTCTTCTTAATCAGTAATGACTAGAACAAAAATCACCTTACTCAGGAAAATTACTGAAATTACGAAGTGATACTTAGGCTTAGAATTACAAGAAAAACTCCACCATGGGAAGTAAAGAGCCAAAGTTGTGGTTCAGAAGATTAGACACATATATTAGACAAGTACTCTACCATTTAACTATATCCTTAGTCTTCATTCTTCCTCCCCATAGAAAAACTTTTAAAGGTTGGTTGGCAATATAATACTGTTTTATAATAGAACATATACTTACAAAAGACTAGCTGCTTCCTGGAATGCATTAACCGCCGATGGAATGTCCCCCATTACCAGATGTTTCTGTCCTAATCCCAATAGTTTCTTAGCTTCACTATCCACATCCAAACTGCAAGAAAAATATTTTATTCAGTAACAAATATTATTTAAACCAACTCACTGAATACAATTTTACATTTAAACCATAACAATATAAATTTTTAATTTTGGACTGCTATGGAAGACCTAGCAAATTAATCGGACATGATGATAGGTAATCCCAACATTCTAGTGGCAAAAAGGCAGGATGACTGAAAATGAGGCCAGCTTTAACTATACACCAAGATCTACGTTAGAAGGGAAAAAAACAACTTAAGTCATACTTATTTACCACTATCACAAAAAGAAAAGGCTAGGTTGTGCATGTGAAGGGTGGCAAGTGGCATACAACTTTAATCACAGATCTCTCTGTGAGTTCAAGGTCAACCTGTTCTACAGAGCTAGTTACTGAACAGCCAAGGCTACCAGTGAAACCTTGACTCAAAAAATCAAAATAGGCACAAATAAGAAATTAGAGGGGGCTGGAGAGATGGCTCAGAGGTTAAGAGCACTGACTGCTCTTCCAGAGGTCCTGAGTTCAATTCCCAGCAACCACATGGTGGCTCACAGCCATCTAAAATGAGATCTGGTGCCCTCTTCTGGCATGCAAGCATACATGGAGGAATGTTGTATATATAATAAATAAATAAATCTTTAAAAAAAAAAAAGAAGAAGAAATTAGAAATGCAACAGTCACAAATGCTTTACAAATGTTACAATATATGTTATTATATACAACAAAAAAGGAGCCACTTAAGGAATCCCAAAGTCATACAAGTTTACTAGCTAAAGAAAAAATTAACCAGAAAGAAAGAGAGAGAGAGAGAGAGAGCGCGAGCAAGCGCCGGGTAGTAGTGGTACACTCAGGAGGCAGAGACAGGTGGATCTCTGACTTTGGAACCAGAGTTCCAAACAACCAGGGTTAAGAGAAACCACATCAAAAAAAAAAAAAAATCAACCAACCAAAACAACAAAACAGAAAGGTTGAGGACAGATGTTAACTATGCTTTCCTATATGTACAAAGCTCTAGGTTCCATCTCTATAACTATATAAACAAGACATTGTCATAGATACCTATAATATCAGAACTCAGGATATAGAGATAAGCCTAGTTATCAGACTTCATCTAAAAACAGAAAGATGGTGTGGTGGCACACAACTTTAATCCCAGTACTCACAAGGCAGAGGCGGCCTAGTTCTATGATTGGAGGCCAGATTGGTCTACATAGTTCAGAGGAGCCAAAGCTATAAAATAAGTCTGTCTTAAAAAAGGGGGGGGGGGGCAGAAGGGAGGCTCAGCAGTTAAGTGCCTAATCTTGCAGAGGTCCCAGATTCAGTTCCTAGCACCCACATGGAAGTTTACAACCATCACTAACTCCAGTTCCAGGGAATGCAATGCCCCTTTCTGACTGTGCTAGCACATAGTACACGTAATATACAAAGGCATTTTTTTTTTTTTGGTTTTTCAAGACAGGGTTTCTCTATAGCTTTGGAGCCTGGAACTCTACTCTGTGGACCAATCTGCCCTGAACTAAAGAGATCCGCCTGTCTCTGCCTCTGGGAATGCTGGGAGTAAAGGCATGCAGGAGCCACCACCATTCAGCAGCAAAACAATTTAAATTAAAAAGAGGAAGGAAGGAAGGAAGGTCAAAGCATGTAGTTTGACTTGGAAATACAACTCAGTGAAACTCAGTTAAAACCTTTTCTTGGCATGCGTGAGGCTCTGGATTTAATCAAGTCCCTATACCACAAAAAAAAAAAAAAACACTTAGGTAGAAGATGGTGATTAAGGTAAGACATTACGGGGGAAAAATAGGACATTATGGTATAAAGCATAAAATAAAAAGAACAGACCAGAACACAAAATAGATCCACACAATTTAGGCAATTAAAATCTCGACAAAGAGGGCTGGAGAGATGGCTCAGAGGTGGAAAGCACTGGCTGCTCATTCCCAGCAACCACATGGTGGCTCACAAACATCTGTAATGAGATCAGGAACACTAATAAATCTTTTTTAAAAATCTTGACAAAGGTCCAAACAATCAATAGGAAATGTGTAATCTATAATCTGTATAGCAAATAATCCTGAAGTAAAAAACTGATAGTTTTTTTTTTTTTTTAAAAAAGTAGGGATCTGGAGAGTTAGCTTAGGGGTTAAGAGAACAGATTGTTCTTCCATAAGATCCAGGTTCAATTCCCAGCACCCACATGGGTGCAGCAAAATTAGTGCCTTCTTCTGCCCTGCAGAATCTTGAATGTATGTAGGGCATAAGCTCATACAGCCACTCAAACACATACACTGAAAAGATAATTAAAAAAATAAAAACCAAATCTTAAATAAATAATCCAAAATTCATCTCACATCTTAATACAGAAATTAACTTTAAGGGTGGCTCAGTAGGTAAAAGTGCTTGCCTCCATGCCTGGAAACTTAAATTCAATCCCTAGCATTCATACAAAGAAAATGAGAAATTCATAGAAGCTGTTATGGGACCTCCACCACACTCCACCACCCATGCTGTGGCATTTACAAATTCATATGTACACATATATAATGTTTAAAAAAAAAACACAAAGTAGAAGCCAAGTTTGGTGGAGGAAGATCTCTAAAAATTCAAGGCTAGCCAAGTCTAGTGAGTCTTATCTTAAAAAATAAAAGATGAAGGACAGATATACCTCAGTTGATAATGTTTGCCTAATAAACAAACACAAAAAGCCCTGGGTTTGATCTCAAGCAGTGCATAAAGCAGGTAGGATGGCATATGTCTCAGGAGTTGAAAAACAGAGGCAAGAGAATTATAAATTCAATGTCATCACAGGAAATAATGGGAGACTGAGGCAAACCTATGTTACATGAAAACCCTCTCTATCAAAAACAAAACAACAACAACAAAAAAAAAAAAACACTAAATAAATAGGAAGCTGAGCTGACTGGCAGTGTCACATGCCTTTTATCCCAGTGCTTGGAAGGTCATCCTCAGCTACATAGCAAAGTAAAGACCACCTTAGGACAGATATAAGATACTCATTAAAAAGGAAGAAAAAAAAAGATGGGGTAGTGGTGCATACTTGTAATTTCAGGGCTTAGTAGAAAAGAATGGGGAATGGGTCTCACTAAATGCACAGAAAGGCCATAAACTAAAGCTAAACCAATTAATCTTCCTGTTTCAACCCCTAGAATAACTAGAAATACAGCTCAAACCACATTTTTTTTAAAAGTCACCTCCAGCTTCACCAGAACATTTTTAAAATATTGGAATATTGTCAAATTCACTATGGTCAAAAATACTTTACAAAATCTTAAATTATTTCTAAGTCTTACTGCTGTTGCTTTTGAGACAGCGTCTCTTGTAGCACAGGATAACTCCTGTCTCAGGATTCCATATGCTGGGTATCCTAGCTACTTGAGAAACCCTGCCTTTTAAAAAAAAAAAAAAAAAAATCAAACAAAACAGCAACAACAACAACAAAACAAACAAAAAAACTGAGCACACCTTTAATCCCAGCTTTTGGGTGGCAGAGGCAGACAGATCTTTATGAGTTCGAGATCAGCTGGGTTTACAGATCAAGATCAAGTTCCAGGATAGGCAGGGCACCCAAAGAAACCCTGTTAAGGGGAAAAACAAAAACAAAACTAGCTTACCATGAGTCTGTGGACAAACCAAAGAGAACACTAGCAGTCTTGTCATGGTTCCCTCTCTGATTCCTCTTATTGATGGACCTTGAAGTATTAGGCCAAATCCTTTCTTCCCCAGGTATCTTTTAGTCAATGTTTTATAATAATCACTATAACCAATCCTCAAAATCTTAATTTTCATTTACCTCAAAATCTATCACTAGCAACAGATACTGTCAGTTGATTCCCATAAGGAATGTTCTCATTTTGAACAAAATGTCTTCAAATATCCAGGTATTTTTCAATAATCTGCTAGCCATTCATAGTGGTCATGGTGGCATAAGTCTTTATGTCAGAAGGATACAAGTGTACTTACCACCGTTTATATTAGCACCAATGGTTGAATGATGAAAGAAGCAGATTTTATAAAAATGATCTAAATGAACCCGGCTTGGTGGTGCATGCCTTTAATCCCAGCAGAGGCCAGCCTGGTCTAGAGTTCCAGGACTGCTAGAGTTGTTACACAAAGAAACCCTGTTTCAAAAAAAAAAAACCACTAGGAAGAAAGGAAGAAAGGGGGGGAAGGAGGAAGATTTTTTTAGGAAGAAAAAGAAAATCTAAATGAATCCCTAAAAAGGATCCTTAGAGGCATCCAAGAAGAAGACGTGAAGGACCAAAGGTACAGTTCCAGTAGTATTTGACTACTATGAGTTAAGGCAGTCAGCAAACTACCCTCAGTTATATTACTTCACTTCTATCATGACCATAATTATGATCATAATTGTACCATATAATCTCACCTCTCCATTTTATCTGCAGAGGTAGAAGGAGCAGGGGCATCTTCAATTCTGCAATGAAGAATAAAAAGAAAAAAAATAGAAGTTACTTTAAGCTTGAATGTAAAGTCAGAAGAACAGAAAAAATATAAAAGTTTTTATGTTTTAAACAACCAGTATAAAGCAAGTATTACTGACTCACATGCATTATTAAATTCAATTCTTGGGTCAATAAGATGGCTTATTAGCTAAAGTCACACTTGCTCCCAAGCCTGACAACACAGTTTGATCACTGGAATCTCCACAGTAAAATGGTCCACTCAAGTTGACCTCCATTCACGTGTTCCCCTTAATGTTACACAAAACAATAACATAGCTTAAAAACTAAAACAAGCCCAACAGTGGTGGTGCACGCCTTTATCCCAGCACTCAGAAAGCAAAGTAGGAGACACAGCCAGACAATCTCTGTGGGTTTCAGGCCAGCCAGATCTATATAGTGAAACTGTCTCAAAAATAAATAAAATTGGGCTGGAGAGTTGGCTCAGTGGTTAAGAGCATTGCCTGCTCTTCCAAAGGTCCTGAGTTCAATTCCTGGCAACCACATGGTGGCTCACAACCATCTGTAATGAGATCTGGTGCCCTCTTCTGGCCTGTAGGCATACACACAGACAGAATATTGTATAAATAATAAATAAATATTTAAATAAATAGGTAAAATTTAATCCTAAACCACTTAAGTAAACAGCAACTTTACAACAAGAATCAGAAAATAAAAACAGGCTCAATTTAAAAGGTAGTACCTTCAGGTACAGAAAAAAAAAAAAGGCTATGTACCAGATCCTTTTTGATCCTTATGTACAAACTCTGCAACAGCTAGTTATACTAGGCAAAGTCTTAGACATTGAAGTAAGTGCTTGAAGTAAGTGCTCTACCACTGACCTACAAATCCTCCAGCACTAAGGATTACTTGACTATGTTGATCCAATTGTACAGGGATAAAGTTTTCTTTTCTGGTTTTTGAAGATAAGAGTTTCCCTGCAGAAAAGAACTGCCTGCCTCTACCTCCCAAGTGCTGGGATTAAAGGTGTGCACCACCAACACCCCGCTCAGGTACAAATTTATTGACTACCATGGTTAAAGGACTAGGTTTTAAATTATTTCCAATATGTAAAAGATGATCTTTTTTTTTTATGAAATAGAAGACATGTCACAGGGTGATGTCAGAATGTGCTGTAATTTCTAAATACCCTTAAGCTTTGTACATAAAACACTACTAACTCGCTGGGCAATGGTAGGGCACACCTTTAATCCCAGCACTCGGAAGGCAGCAGCAGACGAATCTCTGTGAGTTTGAGATCTGCCTGATCTACATAGTTCCACAGGCTACAAAGCTACAGAGAAACCCTGTTCAAAAACAAAACAAAACAAAACAAAACAAAAAAACAAAAAAAACAAAACCCAACCCACTATGAACTCATATGCCACCCAAGTGCTGGGATTAGTTAAAGTGTTTGCTACCACACCAGGCCCTAAAACTTAATTTTATATGTTTTTAAGTGACTGATACTTAGTATTACTAGGACAGGCAAGTAATTTAGCAGGCTTTGGTGCCTCATGCTGTAAACCCAACATTCAGGAGGTAGAGGTGGAAAGATTATATAAGGAAAAAAGAATATGTTGAGTCAACAAGATGGCTTGCTGTGCAGGCCTGATAATCGAAGTTTGAATCCCCAGAACTTATTTCTGGAAGTTATCTCGGAACAAATGAGTGCTGTAGCACCAAACTTAAACACATACTATATAACTAGTATTTTTCAAAAATATACTTGTTAAACAAATTATGAAGCCATGTGTGGTGGTCCTTGCTTTTAATCCCAGCAGTTGGGAAACAGAGGCAAACCTATCTCGGATTCTTGAGTCCAGCCTCATCTACACTGTGAGTTCCAGGACGGCCAGGGCTATGCAATAAAACCATGTCTCAAAATAAAACAGATTTCTAGGAATATACCTTTTTGGTTATCAAAGTAAGTGAAGCTAATAGTGGATGAACAAAATTTACATATTTATAATACACACGCTTGGGAGGCTGAGGTAGAAAGACAACTAAATTTTTTTTTCTTGGTTTTTCGAGACAGGGTTCCTCTTTCTCTGTAGCTTTGAAGCCTGTCCTGGAACTAGCTCTTATAGACCAGGCTGGCCTCAAACTCACAGAGATCTGCCTGCCTGTTCCTCCCCAGTGCTGGGACCACCACCTGGCTGAAAAGCAACTAAATTTGACAACAGTATGGATAGTATGATATAGAGCTTAAGGCCTCTTGGGGACACAATAAGACAATCTCAGAAATAAAAAAAAAAGAAAAGAAAAGAAAAGAAAAAGGAGTGGCGGGCTGTGTCCCACCACCCAGCTAGCTCAGTCGGTAGAACATGACAGTCTTAATCTCAGGTTTTACATGGAGTTAGTCGACCACATTGGGCGCCACTCTGTAATATGAAGGAGCAGCGGGCTATGTTCTGCTGCCTGGCTAGCTTAGCCCCAAAATAATTACACAGAAACTGTATTCATTTAAACACTGCCATTATTTCTAGCCTCATATTGGCTAACTCTCACATCTTAATCCATTTCTATTTAATCTGTGTATCACCACGTGACTGTGGCTTACCGGGAAAGTCTTGCTTCTTCCCAGTATTCTGTTCTTCTACTCTGCCCACCTAAGGGCTGCCCTATCAAAAGGCCAAGGCAGTTTTCTTTATTCAACCAATGAAAGCACATAGAATGAAGACCCTCCTACACCATATATGTACTATTTTCATTTCTGTTGCTATGATAAACAACCCTAATCAGGGGCTGGAGAGATATCTCAGTGCTTAGGAGTTCTCTCCAGAAGAACTAGGTTGCATTTCAGTATCCATAAGGTGGCTCAAAAATCATCCAAAACTCCAGTTCTAGAAGAGGATCTGAAGATCTCTTCTGGTATCCTCAGGCACATAATGCACATACATACACACAAGTGAAACACTTATACACATAAAAATTTTAAAAAAAACAACACACACCCATAGCTGAGCTGCAGTAACACACACCTTTAATCCTAGCAGCACTCAGGAGGCAGAGGCAGATGGGCCTGATCTACAGAGTGAGTTCTAAGACAGGGACACACAGAAAAATCCTATTTTGAAAACACACACACAAAAAAACAAACTACCCCACCAACACTAGTATCAGGAAGTTTATTTTTATAGTTCATCACATCATCCCACAGTTAACAGCACAAAGGAAAAATGTACCTACACTGCCTGCTGCTTACTTGCTACTGAGCTAGCCCTCTCTACTTTACAGACCCAGGCCCTAAAACAATGGAACGGGGCCACCAAAAACAGGCAAGATTTTCTCACCTGAACATTTAAGACAATACACTAGGCATACACAAACCAATCTGTACTAGATAATACCTCGCTGAGACTCCCTAAGTGATTCTAACTGAAAACCAGACCGGTAAGGAAACAGCTAACAGAAATATGTAAGTTTCATAAACTGTTTTACTATACTATACTTATAATGGGAAAGGGGAAGAGGGAAACAGTGTCCATGTCACTACACACAAAACAAGTTTGTGAAGCTAGTTCTCTTAAATTTAGTTGGGTTCCTGGATGGAACTGAGATCAAACTTGCATAGAAAACACTTTACCTGTTATGTCATCTCTCTAGTCATCCCTCATAAAATCTTAAATTCAATCATTCTGGAGTACTTAAATGAAAACACCGCCATCATATGGAAAAAGACTAAGAGACTAAACAAGTAGGAACCAATAGCTAGAAATTTAGAAATTAAAAAAAAAACTTTCATTTCTTTTTCTTAGACATAAAACTCACTCTGGGCAGCAAAATGGCTGGCTGGTAAAGGCATTTGCCAGGCTAGAGAGATGGTTCAGCTTTTAAGAGAGCACAGGCAGGTTCAGTTCCCAGCATCTACATGGTGGTTTATAACTGTAACTGCAACTCCAAGAGATTTAACACTCTCTTCTGGCCTTGAATAGCATACAGTAACAGAAACTCACATATTAGAAAAAAAGAAAGAAAAAGAAAAATTGGGGACTTTGGTTTCCTAGTTCCCCCTCTGCTTTGCAGGTCTTCCTCTCACTGTGCCCGCTATATAAAACCCTTCTCAAAAATAAAGGCTTGTATGCTGTCAAGTGTGACATCAGAATTCAAGTTGCAAGCTTCACAGAAGATAACTGATCTGAATCCCACATAGGTACTGTGGCAGAAAAGCTATACGTACACAAATAAATTTTAAAACATTAGCCAGGCGGTTAAGGAACGCATCTTTAATCCCAGCATTCAGGAGCCAGAGGCAGGCAGATCTGAGTTCGAGGCCAGCCTGGTCTACAAAGGGAGTTCTAGAACAGTCAGAGTTGATCACAGATAATCCCTGTCTCAGAAGAAAGAAAAAAAAAAAAACCCTACAGCACACCCAATACATACTATTGCTATGCTGTAGTTCAAAACCTGTTTGTGGTAGGGCAGCAGTGGTGGTGCATGCCATTAATCCAAATACTTGTGAGGCAGAGAGGTAAAACCCTATCTCAAAAAACAAAATCACAGGGGGCTTGAGAGATGGCTCAGTGGTTAAGAGCATTGCCTGCTCTTCCAAAGGTCCTGAGTTCAATTCCAGGCAACCACATGGTGACTCACAACCATCTGTAATGAGGTGCATTCTTCTGGCCTGCAGAATATTGTATACATAATAAATAAATAAATATTAAAAAAAAACACAACAACAAAAATGTGTGGCGGGAGAGGGAGGTAGGCAGCGTGCTGCAGGCCCTTAATTAGAGCACTTGGGCGGCAGAGGCAGGCAGAACTCTTGAGTTCAAGGCCATCCTGGTGTACAGAGCAAGTTCCAGGGCAGTCAGGAATGCTTGACAGAAAAACCTTGTCACACAAAAACAAACAAAAATAAATAAAAGTTTGAGGCTTTTTTTTATAAGTGAGCATATAATTTTCTACATATAGCCTGTCAGAAAGCTGGGAATTACTTCACCAGTGGCCAAAGTTTGACTGGATACAAATGACATGAAAAATTCTGTGATGAGATTCAACTGAAGACTTCATACATGCTAGGCAAACCAAACGAGCTACATCCCCCAAACTTTAAAGTATTGGAAGGATGAGGATCCCCAATGTAATTAACAGCTGTTCAGGAAGCACCATAAAGAGATTACTTTTGTAATAAATTCTACAGAATTAGCAAATCAATTTACTCTGGTCATAAGCAATCAATGAGAAAGCAGGAAATGGGAATCTAAAATTAAAACTGCAGTTCCCAAATTACTGAGTGAGTGGTCTGAAAACCACTGCTTTTCAAGAACCCACTAGGAAAAGAATCAAAAGGTGATAGGTAGGTTGGGCAAAGTTAAGTTAATCTTTGGTAAAACTGTACTAATTAAAACGTCAACTAAAGGGGCTGGAGAGATGGCTCAGTGGTTAAGAGCATAGGCTGCTCTTCCAGAGGTCCTGAGTTCAATTCCCAGCAACCACATGGTGGCTCACAACCATCTGAAATAAGATCTGGCGCCCTCTTCTGGTGCACGGGCATACATGGAGGCAGAATGTTGTATACATAATAAAAATAAATAAATCTTAAAAAAAAAACAAACGTCAACTAAAATACCTAACCTACACCAAAACCACTCACAAAAATCTCACAGCTACCTTTATTTTTCGAGAAGCAAAACTTCTAAAATATACAGGAACGAAAACATAGTGGCAGGCACCTAAAGAAAGACAAGGGAAGGTTGGCAAATAGGACCTACTGCATGTAAAACATGCTTCCTCCAAATGACGGGTGTTTCTGTGCACTAACCAAAAAGGGCTCACGTTTATTAGCACTGTGAAGCTCTCAAAGCAATTATTACTTCTTTGGGGTCCTTACCCTTAGCAGACTCATCTACCAAGTAACACTGCGAAGGCGGAAAGCTCCACGTAGCCCTACCTAAGACCTCAGAGTATGAAAACGCCCCCCCTGAAGCAAGCAAATCTCAGACCAACACGCGGAAAACCTAAAAAATCACGCTTCCCAGTCGAGGCTGTGGGTGGCGCAGCGTCAGCCCCGTGGCGACCCTCGGATTACGGCCTTGTGACCGGAGTCCCGGAGAAACTTCACTGCGCACCAGCCGAGGCACGAGCCGCTCAAACCCCAAACAATGGAGTTTTCCCGCCTCCTCGAGGCTCCGCCCCCTTCTCGGGAGCTCAGGGCTTGGAACGCACGCGTGCAAAGCCCCGCCCTCCCCGAGGCCCAGCCCACTTGCGCGCTCCGGTCCAAGCCTCAATCCTCGTGTGTGGGATTTTTTTTTTTTTTTGGCGCCAAATCTGTTGGTCATTTTCTAGGTTCCTCTACCGACTCTCAACACAGGCTCACGCAAGGCGTGCGCGGAAAGCGAGGGCTCAAGAGCCGAGCGGCGGCGGAGGGCCCCGCCTCCCCACCGGCAGCCCCGGGCCGGGAGAGGAAGAAAAGGGGCAGGCGATGGAGCCAGCCGCCGCTGCCCCCGGCAAGATGGCGGCCGCGGAAAGCCGGGCAGGGGGCGCCAGCCACCGCCGTCCCCGCCGGCCGCCAGCTTCTCGGACGCGGGGCTCCCGCACCGACGTGCGGGTGTTGCGGGGACGGCGGCTGTCCACCCGCCGGTCTGTCCCGCCCGCCAAGCCCAGTCCCGGCTCTCCCCGCCGACTGGCCAGTGCCTCCCGCTCGCCACAGTCCGGCTTACTTGTCAGCGGAAACCAGCTCCCCGGCGATGGCAGCAGTGGCTGTGGACTCTGTGGCCATCGTTCCCCTGAGGTGACAGGCCGGTGGGCAGAACACTGCCTGTGAAGACAGCAGAAGACTCAGGGCAGCGAAGACTTGGTCGGGGACAGAAAATGGCAGATTGGAGACCCCGCGCGGTTGGGGCCCTCTTATATAGCAGGGCCTCTTGCCCCGCCCATCCACTTCCGGATCCTCCCCCTCGGGTTTAAAGGGCCAGGACTCAAACCCTTCCGTCACAAGGACACTTCGCCGCCCAAATCGGCTTTCCAAAAAAAAAAAAAAAAAAGTAAAGAAAAAGAAAGAATGAATGAAAGACAAACAATAAAAACTTCCTGTGCCTGTAGCTAGTCGTGTTAGAAGCCCCAGAATCTTGGCACTACAACTTCTGACGGAGTCAGCCTAGAAAGCTCCCACATTACGTGGAGGCAGTGAGTCTGCGGCTGTGGAAAGAATAGCCGAGGGTTTCCGTCTGGCGGGGATACCCGAGGAGGTTACGGATCTTCTCTGTGCTCTCTCAGTCTTAACGGATGGAAACGCAAGAGCCGAGCACGAGTACAACAGCAACGGCTAGAACTGACCAGAGAGACTCGTGGCTCGGAGCCTCAGCAACTACTGACGAATGAGGATGCTGGTCTAGGATTGGCTACAGATGAATCTATCGCGCTAGATTCAAAACTGCGAGGGGCAAAGGCACACGGCTGTTTCCTCCTTCCTCTAGATCCACCCACTTTGGTTGGCCCAATCCAGGGATGCCGTCATCGCACACCCTCCCCATATCTCAGGACTGAGTTAGCTGAATCCTCCTGCATTTAACACACTTTAAACCTTTTACTTATTTCTTTCATATGAAAGAGACAAGGACTCACAGAGACCAGCCTGCCTCTGTCTCCCAAGTACTGGGGTTACAGATGAACAACACCATATCCTTCTTGTTTTACAACTGTCAGTAACTCCAATTCCAGTGTATCCAGTGCCCTCCTCAGACCTCCAGAGGCACTGAGCACACTCATGGTACACATGTATGCATGCAAGCAAACACTCATAAACATAAAAGTGGAATCTTATGAAAATAACTTTTCTTTAGTAGGGCATGGTGGCACACGCCTTTAATCCCATCAATGAGGAGGCAGGGGCAGGTGGGTTTCCCTGAGTTCGAGGCCAGCCTTGTCTATAGAACTAGATTTGGGACAACCAAGGTACACAGAAAAAATCATGTCTTGAAAAACCAAGTAATAATGATAAAAATTGTTCAGGTGGAGCTCTGCCTCACCCTCCTCCTCTTAAACCTGCCCAGTCTCAGAAAGCCTGCCAAGTGACGGCTTCTCCCACAAAAATGCCTACAGGGTATTTTTTTTTAACCTAAAGGTATTTAAAGGACCTCCTAAGGAAAGGCCATGTGCTTTCCCCTCCTGGGTTTCCCTCTTTCCTGGGACCACCTGGGAATGCTTTGTTCAGAATAAAACCTGGACTTTAATTCGGTTCGATTTGGACTGGTCTGATTTACTGTACTGGTGGAGTTACCCACTACCAGAGGATGTTTTTACTTATCAATAATAATAGCAATAATTTGTTTAAAAGGCCAGGTGTGGTCACAAACACCTTTAGTCTCAGCACTCCAGAGAGTGTTGGGATCTCTGTGAGTTCGAAGCAGTCTGATTTATATAATGAATTCCAAGACACCAAGGCTATGTAGTGAAATCCTGTCTCAACTATTTTTCATTTTTAAAATTATGTATATGAATGTGTGTCTAAGTATGGATTTGGATCCCCTAGAGCTGGAATTAGAGATAGTTATGAACAGAATGTAGGTGCTAGGAACGAAACTCCAGACCTCTAGAAGAGCAACAATCATTTTAAACTAATGATCCTCCTTCCCAGCAACTAACTTTCCCTTTTTTAGTTAACTGTTAGATCCTTACTTTTCCTTTCCATTTTTTTTCTTTCCATTTTTTAAATTTGTTTTGGTTTTGGTTTGTTTCTTTGTTTTTCTTCTGGTTTTTCGAGACAGGGTTTCTCTGTGTAACAGCCCTGGCATGCCACCACCACCCAGTTTTTAAAATTCTTTGTCGTGTTAAACAAAATGAGATAGCTGAATCAAAAACTTTTAGCTGGGCAGTGGTGGCGCACGCCTTTAATCCCAGCACTTGTGAGGCAGAGGCAGGTGAATCTCTGTGAGTTTGAGCCAGTCTGGTCTATAGAGCTAGTTCCAGAACAGCCAGGTGTGTTACACAGAGAAACACTGTCCTAGGGGGAAAAAATTGTTGTTTTTGTTTTCTTTTTCAAGACAGAGTTTCTCGGTAGAGCCCTGGTTATCCTGGAACTTGCTCTGTAGACCAGGCTGGCCTCAAACTTGGAGATCTGCCTGCCTCTGCCTCCTGAGTCCTGGAACTGAAGATGTGCACTACCATGCCTTTTGTTTTTGAGACAGTCTCATATGATGCTAGCCTCCAATTTTACACAGTCAAGGATAGTCTTGAATCCCAGATTGAATCCAAGAACTAGGGTTATTTCTGAGTGTCACCATACCCAACTTTTCTGGAGTTTTTGACAGGATCTGACACAGCCAGTATGAGATAAAGAATGAGATCTTGCCTCAAAAAGAAAAAGAAAAAAAAGTTACAACAAACTCATTAGGATGTGTTCTAAATCCTAGTACTGGGGAGGTGGATGCATGTCTGTCTCTGGGAGCTTGAGGCCCACAGGTCTACATAGCAAGTTCAGGATGGCTAGAACTACTATAGTGAGGCCTCATCTCAAAAAGAAAGGGAAGAAGGGAAAGAAAATTGGGAGGGCTGATGAAATGGCTAATCGGGCCTGAGAACCCAAGTTCAAACCCCAGGTCCCTTAAGATGGCAGGGGAGAACTAAACTGCCAAAAGTTGTCCTGACCTCCACACCATCCTACCATTAAGCTCCATCTCTGCCCCTGACTTGACAGTCTAAAAATTTCTTAATGTAATAGGAAGCTGTAAAAGTATTTAGAAACATGACCTATGGTGAGGGGAGTATTTTCTGCTTAGACCCTGGGTTCAGTCCCTAAGACCAAAGAACCACCCAACCCTGGTGCAGCTATGGAGATAAATCTTAGTAGTAATAAGAGGGTGGAGAGACGTGGTAGCCCACACTGCTCTAACACAATCCTCCCTCCTCAGTCTCCGAGTGCTGGATATCCAACATACCTGCTTTAAGACTGTTTCCTACAAGAGGGTGGTGGCACAGGCCTTTAATCCTAGTGCTCAGAAGGCAGAGGCAGATGGATCTGTGAGTTCTAGCCCACCCTGGTCTACAGAACGAGTTCCAGGATAGACTTCAAAGCTACAGAGAAATCCTGTCTCAAAAAAAAAACAAAAGAACTGCCGGGTGGTGGTGGCGCACGCCTTTAATCCCAGCACTCGGGAGGTAGAGGCGGGCAGATCTTTGTGAGTTCGAGGCCAGCCTGGTCTATAAGAGCTAGCTCCAGGACAGGCACCAAAGCTACAGAGAAACCCTGTCTCGAAAAACCAAAAAAAAAAAAAAAAAAAACAAAACAAAAAAAAAAAATAAAAGAGAAAGAAAATAATAATGCTTGCCTTTAAGCAAGCTTGTAGGGCATTTTGCTAATTAGTGATTAATATGGGCAGGTGACAACCCATTGTGAGTGGTGTACCCTGGGCAAGTGGTTCTGGCCCGTATGAGGAAGCAAGCTGAGCAAGCCATGGGAGACCCTAGTAAGTCATACCTCTCCATGTCTTCTGACTCATTTCCTGCTTCTAGGTTTCTGCCTTGATTCCTCAGAAATGGAGTATGATCTGAGAGTTGTAACCTGAAAAAAACTCTTTCCTCCCCAAGGTGCTTTTGGTCATAGTGCGTTATGAAAGCAACAGAACCGAAGACAGTTCCCAGTCTCGTTTGAACACTTGGTTCCTAGCTTTTTGGTGCCGCTGTGGAAGATCCTGGGATCTTTAGAAGTGGTGCCTCACTGGAGGAAGTGGGTCACTGGGAAGAGGACCTTGAGCTTTATAGCCAGCTCCATTTACTGTCTAATTAGCAATTCCTAATCTTTCAGATGTGAGCAAGCTGCCTCATTCTCCCATCATCATGCTTGCCACCATGAAACACACCCCTCCTTCCATAAGTTCCTTTGGTCAGAGCACAGTGAAGAGGAACTAATACAGGGATGTGGTGGGTTAAGCGACAACAGCCTCCATAGGCTCAGGTATTTGTTCAAGTTTCTTGTTTGTGGGACTTTTGAAAAGTATTTGGAGGTCTGGTCTTGGAGGTGTCACTAGTAGCGCCTTTGAGGTTTCAAAAGCCCAAATCAGGCCCAGCCTCACTCACTTTCTGCTTCCAACTCTACTACTGCTCCAGCACTATGTCTCCCACCATGATGATCTTGGATTCACCCTGAGACTATAAGCAAGCCACCGATTAAAAGTTTATTTTGAAGTTGCTTTTGCTCTAGTGTCTCTTCACAGCAACAGAACAGAAACGAAGACAGACGCAGATCTTCTCCATTTCTTCATGTTACTTTGCTGCTTTCCATCTGGGTCCAAGTTTCTTCTTCAAAAAATAAATAAATAAATAAATAAAAAATAAGAAGTGTAGGCCAGGCAGTGATAGAAGACGGCTCTCTCCTTCCACCTCCACACGGGATCTAAGGATGAAACTCAGGATGCAGTGGGCACCTCTACTCACTGAACCATACTTCGGAGTGCTTTGTTTGAGACAGTTCTCTAGCTTTAGAATGTTCCTGAAACTTGCTCTGTAGACCAGGCAGGCCTCGAATTCAGAGAGATCCATTTGTCTGTCTCCCGAGTGCTGGGGTTAAAGGTGTGCACCACTACTGCCCAGCTGGAGCATTTTTTTAAATAATTATTTTATTTTCAATTACGTGTATATATCTGTGTATGAGCTTGTAAGTGTACATTGGCCACAGAGTCCAGAGGCATCAGATCCCCCTGGACCTGAAGTTATAGTAATTGTGAGCTACCTGGCATGGGAGTTGGAACTAGAACTCTGGTCCTCTGTGAGAGTAGTATGTGCTCTTAACTGTTAAAATATATCTCTGGCCCTCGCTGGACATTCTGACAGTCTGATTCTTTAAAATTTTTGGGGAGGTCTTATGGAATCTCAGACTGGCCTCAAACTTGACTACTTAAATGTCAAGTACATTTGACTTACAAAATGACCATGAACTTCTGATCTTCCTGGCTCTGCCTGCCTGGTGCTAAGACTACAGGTGTTCAACCACACACTCACTTTATTTGGTGGTGAAGATCAAACTCAGGGTTTCAAACTTGCTAAGCAAGCATTCTACCATTTGAGCCACACTCCCAGCCCCTCTAACACAGCTTCATCAAGCCCTTTATTACCAGGCTCCTCCCAGTCTGGCACTGTCCTCTGCCTCCTTTCACCTCTGTATTCACTTTGTTTCTGTCACACCTGTTTCAGGCTTTTCCCATGCCTTCCAATTCCAAAGCTTTTCCCTAAGCTGTCTAATTTGGAATGTTGTTCTGACTCTCACCTCCTTTAACTAATTAATCTCTATTCATCCTTAAGATCTTGGCTGATTAAATAAGTAGGTTTCTCATGATGCACTTCTTCCAACTATAATTAAACTAATTATGCAATTACTTAAAGTCTGTCTCAGGTAGACCACAGGGACTTGCATACCTTAGTTATATTATATCCCCAGGGATGAGCACTATTCTTAATCCACATGCACTTATACTATCAGTGAAGGAAGAAAAATGCTTTAACTTTGAGGCACCATATGGATAGACTTAGAGCCACTTTGAGTCACCAAAATCCTTCCTAAAATCTATTAGTGACCTCTGATGGAATGATAAGGTACTTACTGTCTTAGGTGACAAGCTTTGGACCTGACACTTGCTTCCTTTGGATAGCCTCTGCACACTCACTATTGTACCCAAGAGAAAAAAAGCAGATCCCCATCTTTCATAATTCTGTAAGCTAAGATCCCTAAACATTTTGGGGGTTCTTCCTAATCCTAAATTTTGACACAGATTGGGGTAGGGAATGATAAAAATTCAAGTTTTGCCTTTTAAACTAGTATATTAATATTACCCAGGCATGGTGGCACACGCCTTTAATCCCAGCACTCAGGAAGCAGAGGCGGGCAGAAGGCTGTGAGTTCGAGGCCAGCCTGGTTTACATAATGAGTTCCAGGACAGCTAAAGATAGACAGAGAAATCCTATCTCAAACAAGTCCCATGCAACAATCCTGAATCTGTGCTGTCCCTGAGGACAACAACTTCCCTCCCAAGCCTAACAAAACAAGTAAGTCAAGTCAAACAAAGCATATGCTCCAATTGCTTTATTTTCTTAGGCGTAGCAGGCAACACTTAGCAGGAGAGCTGAAAGGGAAGCTGGGAAATGACGGCCTCAGTATGGGTCATTAAAGGGATACAGAGGGTGTCCAGCATCTCTGGGGGCCATCTTCCCATCCACCTGAAAAGAGAGACGAACAGATGAATGCATTAGCAAACACTAACATTCCCAAGATCCATGGCATTACCTCCAGTTCTTCTGAAGAATTTTACCTATCTATAGCACTACCACAGCTGACATCAGCAGGACCCAAGCCTCAGTTAATGTTAAATCGACAGTGACTCCACCATCAAACCCACAGCCTGGTACACAGTTAACCTTACCCTTAAGACTTCGTAGTATCAGCTGGAATAATGTGGCTACAATCTGTTTACTTCCTTATATGTAGCAGACTTCAACAAGGTTGAAAATGTTTCCTGAGCTCTTCTCTATTTTTTTTCTAATTTAATGTGGCATGAGGGCAAGTTATCTTTTTTAAATTATTTATTTTTACTTTACCCGTGTTTTGCCTGTATGTATGTCTGTATGAAAGTGTTTGACCCTGGCATTACAGATACAGTTGTGAGCTGCCATGTGGGTACTGGGAATTGAACCTGGGTCCTCTGGAAGAGTAGTCAGTGCTCTTAACCACTGAGCCATCTCTCCAGCCCCCTGAGCTCCTCTCTTATTATTTAACTGAAGAAATTAAATAGGTCACAAGATCATCAGGAAGCAGGACTGAGACTCACATGTTATGTCCATTATACCTGAATCACACTAATTTTCCCCAACTTCAAGAGAATGAGACCACTGAAGCAGAGCTTGGTGTAGCCCAGAACTTGGTAGGCTGAGGCAAGAGAATGGAGTGTAAAATATGCCTGAAAGGAAAGAAAGGGAAACAGAAAGGCAAAGGGAAAGAAAGAGAAATCAGGCAGGAAGAATGGCAGGAGTTCAAAGCCAGCCTGAGCCACATAGTGAGCTGCACAAAAGCAAGAACGACAGTGTTAAGTCCCTGTCTCAAAAAAAAAAAAAAAGGGTGTGTGTGTGGGGATAGGCCTGGTGGCTCACACCTTTAATCTCAGCATTTAGGAGGAGGCAGAGGCAGGCAGACCTCTGAGTTCCAGGCCAGTTAGGGCAATATAGTGAGACACTGTCTCAAAAAAAATTTTTTTTTAAAAAGAGGAAAGGAAGACAGGGAAGGAGGAAGCAAAGAGAAACAAGCAATGCATCTTGAGTAGTAATCCCACCAACATTCTGCCCCTTCTCCAGTCAGCAGGCCTGAAGTCACACCTGGGCCACCACACCCCAAAACTCCTCTTCCCTGTTCCCTGACTCAGGATGGTTACACATCTTTACCGTAATCATGGGCACAATATACCGCCAATTTTTGTTCAGAGCATCTAATTGCTTCATCTCCTCGGGGCTAAAGGTGAAATCAAATACCTGGGGGGACAGAAAAATCAGCCTTGTGAGTGTAGCCTGAGTCTCTCAATACCAGCCTCTTAGCAGGCAGAATCAGAGCGAGATCTCCATCTCTCTCTTTGGTTTTTTCGAGACAAGGTTTCTCTGTGTATCTCTGGCTGTCCTGGGAACTCACTCTAGATAGACCAGGCTGGCCTCAAACTCATATAGCTCTGCCTTCCTCTGCCTCCTTGAGTGCTGGAATTCAAGGTGTGAGATTAAAGAAGACAGAACCTAATGACCAAGTACCTGAATGTTCTGAAGGATACGTGAAGGAGTGACGCTTTTGGGGACGCAGATTACTTTCCGCTGAACCTGCCATCTGGGTGGGGAATGAAAATAAGGAAAATGAATTAGTATTCGAAACATTTTAACCATAATGCATCCCTCCCTCCCTAATTCCTAGACCACCTGAGCCGCATTAGAATAGATGACATGCCTCACAGTAGCCTCACTCCAGACCATATGGCAAAATCCTCAGTCCTACTCAGGCAAATTAAGGGGGAAAAAAAGAGCCCTTTGAGCTGGGTATGGTAGCTCATACCTTTAATCCTAGCACTCTGGAGGCAGAGGCAAGTGGATCTGTAAGTTCTTGGCCAACCTGGTCTAGACCAGGTTCCAGGCCAGCCTGTCTCAAGAAGAACAATTTCCTCAGTCCTTGCCACCCAATCAGGCCTTTCCCCTACCTTAAAAATGTCCCATACCTGAGCAAGATCTGAGCTGGAGATCGGCCATGTTTTTCAGCAAGTGCCAAGACCACTGGATCCTCAAGCAGGACTGGCTCGTTGGGATGGCGCCAAGCACGATCAGAGGATCCCAAGGGGCTATAAGCAGTCACCTCCAAGCCTCGTGCTTGACAGTGGGCAATGAGCTCATTTTGGGCCAGGTATGGATGGCATTCCACCTGAAATGGTGAGCAAACTCTGGTGCAGCAGCCCTCCACTGTGGACCTCTAGCCCCACTGTTTGCACTGCTGGGTTCATGTTCTTCCAGGACTTCAAATCCTTCCTCAACACTTGGACAACTTGCAGTCTCCACTGAGGAGATCCATTACCTGATTACCCATGCTCTGCACACACAACCCACCTCCCATTCTTCTGTGGTAGTGCTCACCTGCAAGACAGCTGGGCGCACAGAGGCCACACTGAGGATATCATCAATCTGCCGACTGTTGAAGTTGGACAAGCCCAGTGCTTTCACCAGCCCCTTTGCCACCAGTGCCTCCAGAGCCTTCCAGGTGTCCTTATAGTGGATAGAGTCATATCGCATGGTCCCATCGGCATTCTTGGGAAAGGGATTGTCTCCCCGCCTGAGTGAAACAGAGCCCCCTAAGTGTCAGCAAAAATGTCGGGCTTCTGCCCTTCCTGCTCATCCAGCTATTCTATGTGCGATACCATAAGACCAAGGGATGAAGTGACATAGAAACAGCAATGCTTTCTCATCCTTCTAGTTTATAACTCAGGTATTACATCTACATGGAAAGCCCATCTTTCCTCTTTTTCATAGGCCTGGATTCTGTATTTTTGGGTCTTTGTTTTGTTTGGTTTGGTTTTTAAAGACAAGGATTCTGTGTAGCACCTGCTGTCCCAGAACTAAATCTATAAACCAGGCTGGCCTCAAAGTCAGAGATCCGCATGCCTCTGCTTCCCAAGTGCTGGGATTAAAGACATTCGACACCATGCCTGGTTCAGAGGCCAAGAGTCTATCTCCTTTTCTCTAGTACACTTCCTTAATGCCATCTTCCTCAGGGGGAGTACTGTACACCTGACAAGAGCATAATGCTGATGCAAGACATCTCATACCCTCTGTTGAGAGACATTTATAGCCAAAATCTTGGGGGACCTACTACAAAAGAACAGCATGTTTCCTGATTGAACAACAGAGTACTAGATAGAGACCACTCATATAAACACACGGTATACACTAAGTGTTCCTTATTATAAACCTAAGCACCTGGCTGCAGAAAAGGAAAGGATGCCATGGTACATAAGCTTGTCGCACAGCTAAGTGTTCTTACCCCGTTCTGCAGCTGTGGATATGATAAATTACTAACACTACACACCCAATCCCCAAATTCCAGAAAAAGTTGCAGAGGCAAGGCTTACTCAAAGGCGTGAGGCCAATGAATCAAATAGAGGTCCAGATACTCCAACTGGAGGTCAGCCAGTGTCTTCCGAAGGGCACCTTCTACATCCTCAGGGTGGTGCTTAGTGTTCCACAGCTTGGATGTCACAAACAGCTCCTCTCGAGGCACTGCCTATGACAGAGGCAGAGCCCGCTGTGAGAAGAACCCTGGGCACCCAGTCTTACTTACCCACACCTATGAGAGAGGAACAGAAGTATGCCCCAGAATGTGACCCAAAACAAAATCATAAACTTAAAACATGAGGTTTTCTTTTGAATGCCATCATGTAATTCTCAAGTATGAACTTTACAGATGACAATGTCAAAAAGTTGAACATGCTGGGAGCTGACGCCAGCTTCCCTCATCCAAGACCAAGTTCCAGCTTCAGCTTTGTTCTCATATCCCGTTTCTTTGTGTTCCCCAATTCTCACCTTGCCTGGTCCCACATTTTCCTTCAGGGCCTCCCCAATCTCAGTCTCGTTGCCATAGACAGCAGCACAATCAATATGACGGTAGCCTACACTAAGAGCATGCTTGACGGCTGCTTTCACCTGCCGGAGGGAAAAGGAGATTTCAGTTACACTAGTCGAAGCGGGTAAGGGGGAAGGATTATATTAAGGCCGCCCATGCAGGTCAGAGGAGAAAGATGAAAAGTGATTCTAGGCTAGGGATATAGCTCGGGTGGTAGACTGCTTGTGTAGCATGTATGAAGTCTTAAATTTGAGCTCTTGAATGAACAGAGTATGCTGGCTTATGCCTGTAAATCTGCACTTAGAAGATAAAGACAGGAGGAACAGAAGTTCAAGCTCAAGTCTGGAGAAATGGCTTTGTAGTTAGGAGCACTGGCTGCTCTTCCAGAAGACCTGGGTGCAGTCTCCAGCATATACAAGGTGAAACACAATTATTTGGTAACTCTGGTTCAGAGGATCAAATGTAGTCTTCTGACCTCTGTGAGCACCAGGTACACACATGGTATACAAACATACACAAAGGCAACATATTCATAAACAAAACATAAAATAAATAAAATCTAAAATTAAAAAAAAAGAAAGAAAGAAAGTTCGCCTCAGTGCCTTTTATCCCAGAAATCAGGACGCAGAAGCAGGCAGATCTCTGTAAGTTTGAGACCAGCCTGGTCTACAGAGCTAGTTCCAGGACAGCCAGGGCTATACAGAGAAATCTTGTCTTGAAAAATGAAACAAAACAAAAATTCAGCTAAAAATCTTTCTTAACTCTTGTCTATACAGTTGACCAAGTAATTTCCCAAGCTTTTGACTATGCTCCCAACTCCAAAATACGCACTTGGGAAAGAGCCAGTTCTCAAAAGCTAAGTGTGTAGGACAGGAGACATAATCACAACACAGGGTGGGAAGTAATATATGGGGATTCAGAGCAAGACTCCAACTCTGCCATAACAATGTGGAGAGATGCAGAGATGCTCTAAGGCTTCAGTACCTCCTGAGTTAGCTAGGGAAACTAAGGATTCATGGTTGTCCTTTCTTTTCTCATCTCTTCCCACTACCCTTAGCCTTACAATAGGGGTTTACTACGGAAAATACAGGGCCCCTCTTGCAAATCTCTCCTACTCTCTGACATAGACTCAAGAAGTTTCCCTCCTCTTCCCAATCCCTCACCTGGCCAGGCTCACTCTTCCATGTCCCCAGACCAATCAGAGGCATCTTCTGTCCAGTGTGCAGGAGGACACAGGAAGCCATCATCTCCTAAAACATAGCAGAAAATAAACGGTGAGGAAGTTAATGCTGCCTTGAGTCTAGCCATCCACTGCTGCAAAACATGGTTCAGAAAAGGGGTAGAGATAGGAGTGGTGCAGGTGCAGGGAGCAAATACCTTGTGATATATGAGCCTATGAGCAGAGACAGAGACAAGGTACTTGAAATCAACCAAATCCAGTAGCTCCTGGACAAACACTAACCACACTACTCACTTGGCTGGCCTTCACACAGCATTCAAAGGCTCCAGTTTCTGAGAGTGAAAGAATAGCTCAGTGGTATAGCACCTAGCAACACCCACATAACAAAAACCCAGCCTAGAGATATGGTCTGTAATCCCAGCACTCAGGAAACAGGGTAGAGGATCAAAAGTTCCAAGCCAACTTGTTTCAAGAAATCAAAACCTTTTCCCAGCATTCAGTGACTTTTAGGCCAGTCAGGGCTGTTGAAAATCAAAAAACCAAAACCAAAAACTAGACCAAAACAAAAACAAGTTTCAATAAAAGCAAAGCCCCAGACAAATAAGCTAGGTTTTAAGCAGTGCAGGGTCTTCGAGGTTCTTATGAGACAGAGTTCCACAGCAGAGCAGGCCCAGGAAAGGGTGGCTCCACTGGGGATGAATGTTCCCCAGCAGGAACATTTCAACATCAGAAATGAAATTTTGTATTGTTTTGTTTTTCAAGACAGGGTTTCTCTATGTAGCTTTGGAGCCTGTCCTGGCACTAGCTCTGTAGACCAGGCTGGCCTCAAACTCATAGAGATCCTCCTGCTTCTTCCTCCAGAGAGCTGGGATTCTGGGATTAAAGGCGTGCGCCACCATAGCCCAGTAGAAATGGAAACTTTTAACACAGACAGATTCTGAATTCCTCCCACACATGACTGGCCAAGCTCAGAGGCTTGAGTGGGCTCATTCAAGCAAAGTGTACTACTTACCATTCTTCAGATGAGAAAACAGAATCGGAAAAGTAAACGTACTCGTACCATATAGACAGCAACATGGACGAATTAAAGATATAAGGAAAAGCTTCAAAAGAGACAGGCAAACAGATCTATACAAAATATATCTTGCTAAGCATAGTGGCACATGCCTTTAATTCCAGCACTCAGGAGACAGAAACAGGCGGATCTCTGTTTCTGTAGAGGCCAGCCTGGTCTACAGACTGAGTTCCAGGACAGACTCCAAAGCTACAGAGAAACCGTGTCTCGAAAAACCAAAAACCAAAATCAAAACCAAAACCAAAAAAACCCAAACAAACAAACAAACAAAAACAACAACTAAAAAAGTTTGGATATGGGGCTGGAGAGATGGCTCAGAGGTTAAGATCACTGACTGCTCTTCCAAAGGTCCTGAGTTCAATTCCCAGCAACCACATGATGGCTCACAACCATCTGTAATGAGATCTGGTGCCCTCTTCTGGTGTGTGTGTGTGTGTGTGTGTGTGTGTGTGTGTGTGTAATAAAATAACGAAATTTAAAAAAAAAAAGTTTGGATATGGCCTGGAGAGATGGCTCAGAGGTTAAGATCACTGACTGCTCTTCCAAAGGTCCTGAGTTCAATTCCCAGCAACCACATGATGGCTCACAACCATCTGTAATGAGATCTGATGCCCTCTTCTGGCCTGCAGGTGTACAGGCAGGCAGAACACTGTATACATAATAAATAACAAAGAAAATATTTAAAAAAAAATGTTTGGATAGTGACTAGAAAAATGGCTCAGAGGTTACAAACACTGGTTGCTTTTCAAGAGGACCCAAATTGGATTGTCAGCATCAACATCACCAGTAATTCCAGACACGTCTTCTTCTGGCCTTCTCAGGCATTGCATGTACACGGTACCCAGACATACATAGAGACAACATACCCATACACATAAAACAATAAAATGAAACTTTTGGAAAAACAGAATGGCTGGGTGGTGGTGGTGCATGCCTTTAATCCCAGCACTCGGGAGGCAGAGGCAGGCGAATTTCTGTGAGTTCAAGGCCAGCCTGGTCTATAAGAGCTAGTTTCAGGACAGGCTCTAAAACTACAGCAAGACCTTGTCTCAAAAAACAAATAAACAAACAAAAAAAACAAAAAAAAACACCCCAAAACAAACAAACAAACAAAAAAAAACCCAGAATATACTGGAGAGTTGAGTGGATAAATGACCTGATAACCAAGTTTGATCTCAAGGACTCACATGGCAGTGGAGGAATGCTGACCCCAGCTGACCCCACAAGTGGTCCCCCGACACTCATGCAAATAAATGGAATAACAACAACAAAATGAATGTGCTCATGTAATCTCCGAATTAAAGAAACTGAGACAGCAGGATCACTGTGAGTTCAAGACCAGACTGAGAGACCTGGCAAGACTCTGTCTCAAAATAAAACTGAAAAGGGGAAGCTGGAGAGATGACTCAGTTCGTGAAGTACTTGCCACTCAAACACGAGAACCATAATTCAAGCCTAGCACCACATAAAAGCCAGGTATGGCCAGGGTGGGCGGTGCACACCTTTAATCCCAGTATCTGGAAGGCAGAGGCAGGTGGATCTCCATGAGTTCAAAGCCAGCCTGGTCTACAGAGTGAGTTTCAGGACAACCAGAGAGACCCTGTGGGGGGGAGGGAGGGGGAGCCAGGCATGATGTCACCTCCATTCACATTTGTAAGCATATTTTATATATGTGTTTAACACAAACACGTATACAAAATCAATCAATAAGCCTGGTCTACAAGAGCTAGTTCCATGATAGCTAGGGGTGTTACACAGAGAAAACTTGTCTCAAAAATAAAATAATAATAATAAATAAAATAACACCTTTAATCCCAGCACTCGGGAGGCAGAGGCAGGAGGATCTCTGAGTTCGAGGCCAGCCTGGTCTACAAGAGCTAGTTCCAGGACAAACTACAAAGCTACAAAGAAACCCTGTCTCAAAAAACCAAAAATAAATAAATAAATACATACATACATACCATACATACATACATAAAATAAAAAATAAAATTAATCAATAAATCTCTCTCTCTCAGGCTGTCCTGAAACTCACTTTGCAGACCAAGCTAGTAAATAAATCTCTCTATTTTTAAAAGATTTATTTATTCATTATGTATACAATGTTCTGTCTGCATGTGTGCCTGCAGGCCAGAAGAGGGCACCAGATCTTAACAGGTGGTTGTGAGCTACCATGTGGTTGCTGGGAATTGAACTCAGGATCTCTGGAAAAGCAGGCAGTGTTCCTAAGGGCTGAGCCATGTCTCCAGCCCCAAAATAAATCTTAAAAAAAAAAAAATTGAAAGGGGCTAAAACTATAGCCCTATGATAAAAGTGCATACCTGGCTGCTCAGGATCCTATGTTTACCACAAAAAAACAAAAACAAAAAACAAAAAAACAGAGAAATGTGCTAGTCTTTCTCAAGAGTCAAAGGCAAAAAGTCTTTCCTACAAGAAGAAACTATAAACAAACAACTTCAACACAGCACAAAAGTAGGGAAGCATAAATCTAAGAATTTTCAACAGATCAAAACCAGGCAATTAGATTAGTGCATGTGTCCACAAGCTGGGAGTGTAGCTCCCAGGGCCATATAAACCATAGTTGTATAAATTTGTAATCCCGGTACTCTGGGGTAAAAGCAAAGGGCTGAGAAATTCAAGGTTATCCTTTGCTACAAAGCGGGAGGCCAACATGGGTTATACGAGACCTCATCTACGAAGAGAGAGAAAAGGCTGGTTGTGGTGGCGCAGGCCTTTGATCCCAGTGCTTGGGAAGCTGAGGCAGAAGGATCTGAGTTTGATGTCAGTCTGATCTACATAGTGAGTTACAGTACAACTAGAAACACAGTGAGACTATAAATAAATAAATAAACAAATAAATGAGAAAAAAAAAGGTCAAAGTCAAATAACACAAAACTGTTCAGTCAGCCAATGTGGATATTCAACGCAGGAACACATTTAAACAGGCTTCCTAACACCCTTGTCATTATGGCCTGGTGGGAGAATCAGATAGCATTACAGTGTGATGAGCTTTGGCCAAATTCTGCACAAAGGCTACACATGGATAGCGGCAAAGACTGACCCACCTAGGACTGGAGGTGATACTGAAGCCCAGCTGAGGCAAGTGAAGTCAAGCAAAGCAGAGCAAGCCTGTAACCCAAACATTTGGGAGGTAGGGGCAGGAGGATCAGGAGTTGATTTATATGCATCCCCCACTACATATTGAATCTGAAGCCAGCTTGGGCCACAGGAGACCCTGCTTGCAAAGAAAAAAGAATAGGTGTGGTTAGTCCCAGTACTCAGGAGGAGAGGAAGGAGAATCTCTGAGTTTGAGGCCAGGCATGGTCAACATAGAGAGACCCTGCTTCAAACAAAACAAGTAAACAGGTGGAGCAAATCTGTAATCTTAGCCATTTGGAGGATGAGGCAGGAGGATTGCAAGTTCAGCAGTTAAGAGTATTGACTGCTCTTCCAGAGGACCGGGGTTCAATTCCCAGAACCTACAAGGCAGCTCACAACTGTCTGTAACTCCAAGATATGACACATTCACACAGACACACAGGAAGGCAAAATACCAAGGCAAATAAAATAAAAATAAATTATTTAAAAAAAAAAAAGGAAAAAGAGTCTGGGGACAAAATGATAAACCAACCACTGCCTCCTTAGATTTGAAAGTCACCTTACAGTAAAGACAAAATAGATTCGCTCCTGTTCATAATTAATTCTGTTCCTCAGGACTGGGCTATGCCCCACCTCACCTACAGATGGTACTGTACTGCCTATTACAGGAAATGGCAACCATGTCTTTATTTCAAAAGGCTGTTATAACTACCTGGTTATGTTCTGTTTCTGAAACCCCACCGATTTCCCTGCCAAATCCCCCATCTGAAACCCCTTACCCCTGAGCTATAAAAATCTTATCTTCCCCACATCCAATGTTGATCTCTTGAACTTCACCTTAGGGGGAGGTAGCCTGTGTATACAAATAAATTATTAGTATATAAATTAATTAAAATATAAATTAATTGATTGCTATAATTAATTTGGCCATGGTGATTTGGGTTGATGGTCTTTCGCCTCACATTTTCAGAATTAACAACACTTCAGTGGTGGAATACAGACCTAACATGCTTGGGACCCTGAATTCGGTGCTCAGTGAGGAGAGTGAACAGGAGTTATCAAAAAGAGAAGGGAGAGGGAATATTTACTCCAATGAAGTAGAAATAACCTTTCCCCTTGATCTCAGCAGTACCTGTCAGTAACATCTTTAGAAATATGAACTTTGTTCCCAAATTTTGAAAGATGCATGGAAGGCAGGTAATAATACAAGTTGTGAGCAAACAGACACACCAAAATTGTCTTTCCTAGTATCTGGCTGAAAGAATTTTATAACCTAGTAAAACCTGAATATAAAAGCCATTCTTTCTGCTAAACCGACAACAAAACCTGTCAATCCAGGCAGCAAGCCAAACTGTCGAGTGCAATGATCTTCGTAACCATGGACTTCCTAGGGATCAAGCAAGCGGCTCTATGGCTAAGTTCCTGCAGGGGCTTCACATTAAACAATAACCTGTTTACTTTCCCCAGGTTTCTCCCACCACGTGAGAAGGCTCTGAAATTACAAGGGTGGAGACTGAACAAAGCCTTAGCTTACCGGGAACATGGAAGAAACCTTAATCTTGCTTCTTCATTCTTTCTGCACCAAAGGAGTGGAATAAAGGGCAGAAGAACAAAGATCCGTAAAGAACAAGAACTTCCGAGAAGGGGACTGAAGGGCCACGGCAGAAGACAGATTTCCATCAGGACAGAAGTAACCCTCCACTGGCCTGTGATTTTCCAGCAGTCTGCTTTAGGCACAAACAGCTTTCTAGAATAGCCTAGTAGAGTTGTTGACAAGACAGAAAGTGTTTCCCGACTCTGAGGATGTTTCCCATGCGTCCCCCAATGCCAGTGTCCTTTGACTTTGTCCCCATCCTCTTTCTTTGGTCAAATTTGTGATTTCTGTGACCATCTAAAAGTCCGACTTTCCCTACACCAGTTGAGTGTGTTACTTCTGGGCCTTTCTGCCTGCATGATTCACAGGTGCCTGGGGATGCAGAACAGTTCAGGATCTAGAGTTGCACAAGCCTGGGTTTGAATCTCGCTCCACTATGTCAAGAGATACTACATCTAAAGCAGCATGCACAATGCTTACTCATTCTCTTCTTTCTGTATACTCTAACTCACCAAAGACCCAAAGCCAGAGATAGCAAGGAATAAAACAAGCCAAACAACATGTTCACAGTATTATTTATGTAACTCTTTAAAAAGTTATCTGCCAGGCAATAGTGGCACATGCCTTTAATCCCAGCACTCAGGAGGCAGAGACAGGTGGATTTCTGTGAGTTCGAGGCCAGCCTAGTCTACAGAGTCAGTTCCAGGACAGCTGGAGCTGTTACACAGAGAAAGTCTGTCTCAAAAACAAACAAACAACAAAAAGGTTATTTAATGTGCAAGCCCAACAATCTGAGTTCAATCCTCGGTATCCATCCATAGTAGAAGTTACCTAAAGTTACCCTCTAACCTCCACACCCACTCATAGAGCAATAACAAGGTATTTTTAAAAATAAAATAGCCGGGCGGTGGTGGCACGCGCGTTTAATCCCAGTACTCGAGAGGCAGAGGCAGGCGGATCTTTCTGAGTTTGAGGCCAGCCTGGTCTACAAGAGCTAGTTCCAGGACAGATTCTAAAGCTACAGAGAAACCCTGTCTCGAAAAACCAAATAAATAAATAAATAAATTTTTTAGAGTCATTTAAGGGGGCTTTATCTTCTCCTGCACATCTAAGAATCCTCCTTGGAAATCATCCTAAGTAAGTAATATCGATCCAGATTTGTTCTATTTGCAGCATTCTATTAGGTCACTGCCTGGCAGCACATGCCTTTAATCACAGCACTTGGGGGGAGGGGGAGGGAAGAGGCAGATCTCTGAGTTCAAGGCCAGCCTGGTCTAGAGAGTGAGTCCAAGGGCAGACAACAAAGAAACCCTGTCTTGAAAAACAAACAAAAAAATCCTGTTAGAAGCTGGTAAGGCAGACGAGGGGCATGGACTGACACACAAAAATAATAATAATAATAATAATAATAATAATAAATAAAAAAAAAACAAGCCCAAAATCTCTAACTCTCTAAAAATATATACTTCCTGAGTTAGGTGTGCAGGTGACAAACTTCCTAGGTGTGCACGTGCACATCTGAGCCTACAAAAGGCAAGATGATTCCACAAGTTCACGTAACATACTAAGGCCCTGTCTCAAAAACACCAAAAGTAAATAAATATAAAATAAATATATACATTTCCTGAATGAATTCTTTCCTAGTGTATTTACACCAGCCACCACTGTCCCTGCCCTAGTTGTGACCACTACCTTCCCTTGCCTAAACCGGGCACTACTTTTAATTTGGACTTGTTCAAAATCCATAAACCCAATCCAATCACGTGAGTCCTTAGCTCATACTGTTCAGCAATTCTCCCCAGACTAAAGTCCAGAGTCCTTGAAAACTGGCTCCCACATTCCTCATTCCCCCAACTCTTCATTTCAGACTCTGTCCTGGCCTCTGCACTCTTTCCCCAAACTTCACACTTGCCTAGCTGTTACTCACCATTGACCTAGCACCCCTGAAACTTCTCATCACCTTTGCACGATTGTTGTGAGAGAAAAGAGAAAGAGACAATGTGTGTGTACTTATGGATTGTACATCTCACTGCATCTTTTTGTCCACACTGAGGTGTCTCCCGACCTGGGCCATTTATCTGAATCCCTTACCATGTACAAAGTTAATGGAGGAGAGATCTTGAACACTGGGGCTTTTCTTTTGGATTTAGTTTGGTTTTTCCAGATGCAACCTCAAGTAGCCCAGGATAGTCTTAAATTCTCTGTAGACAAGAATGACCCTGAGTTCTGATTTTCATTCAAAGTGCTGTTTTTATAGGCATGAGAAACCACGCCATGCAAGCTAGACAGCTCAGCTTACTGGAGAGGCATCTAAGGAAATCACTAAGTCCATCATTTTCATTTCTTCTTGGAAAAACAAAACAGAAGTCGTGTGTGTGTGTGTGTGTGTGTGTGTGTGTGTGTAGAGAATGAACTCAAGGTCTTACACGGATAAATTCTACAATTCTACCGCTAAACTATACCCATGGGTTTTGTTTTGTTTTTTGTTGGTTTTTTTTTTTAATTTTGAAACAGGGTTTCTCTGTATAGCCCTGCTATATTAAAACTCGATTTGCAGACCAGGCTGGTCTCAAACTCACAGAGATCGGCCTGCCTCTACCTCCTGAGTATTGGGATTAAAGCTGTGTTGTACAACCACCGCCCATCCACCTGCTAGTATTTTACTAATCTGGCAAGTATTTGAAAAAAAAAAAAAAAGTTCTGGGCTGGAGGTGTAGTTTGGCTGGTAAAGTGCTTGTCCTGGGGTTTGATCCCCAGCACTTCATAAAGGTGACAAACTCCAACAATTCCAGCAATCACAAGGTGGAGGAGGCATTAAGACCAGGGAGCCAAGGTCAACTTCGGCTATGTATCACAAGTTCAAGGCAAGACTAAGATACAAGAAACCCTGTCTTGGGGGTTGGAGAGATGGCTAGGCTGCTTAACTCTTGTTTCTCTCACAGACCACCTGGGTTTGATTCCCAGAACCCAAATATCAGCTATCAACCCTCAATAACTTCTGTTTCAGGGGATCCATTGCCTCCTTCTGACCTCCATGGGCACGAGGGACCCACATGGAGCATACATAAATACAGACAAAACATTAATAGGCATAAAATAAATCAATCTTTAGAAAACATTCTTGAGACTCTGAAAAAAAAATACATATAAATAATAAACAATTCCACCGTGCCAGAAAGGATCATGCTGAAATTAAACCTGTATTACAAATGGAAAAAGTGGAACCTTGGAAAAGGAACAGGCCTGATCAGAACATAGGGAGATCCTGCAGTGCTGACTATGTACAGTCTAAATGGTAGAGTCCATTAGTAGTAGCCTCGATGATGTGAAGGTTCGGGTATTTTCACTTTAAAAAAAGCTACGCAGCAACAGGATGTATTTTCACTTTAAAAAAAGCTACGCAGCAACAGGATATATAACGTCCAAGTTTTCTCAAACCTAAGGCGATGGCTTAATCAAGCTAATTTCTCGCTCCCATTTCCGCCACTTGCTAGAAACATGCCTGCATCTCCATTAGGAATGGCCGAGACTCCAGAAATGTCGTGCAGATGAGAAAACCGAGAGGGGGCAACTAAAATTTACAAATTCAAAGGTTTACCCCAGTTCTCGCTATAGTACCCATGCTCCTGCTCATTCCACCTCTAGGGAAACAGAGGTTGAGAGAAACAAGACGTTATCTGAGAACACACAGAATAGGAGGAAGAGCTCAAATCCGCAACGAAACCTCATTGTCTAAACGTCGACGCTCTCCGCTCAAGCCCGGGGCGGAAGCCGCGGCACGGAAAGGCCCAGCTTCTTCCTTGAGGGAAGGGGACTTGGGGGAGGAAGGGAAGGGGCCAGCAGTAGGTAGAACTCACCTTGGCAGTGAGCGCAGGCTGTGGAGAAGACAATGTGGCTAGAATTGAGCTCAGCACTCCAGTACTGAGCCGGCAGGCCTCTGCTTAAGTCTGGAAGTGAAGAGGAAGCCCCACCCCAAGGAGGAGCAAGGCCCCGGTTTCCAGAATCACGCGCAGGACGGAGTAGACCCCCGCTGTCCTGCGAAGAAGAGGGGGTAGAAGCCAGAGCAGGGACTTTGCACATCCCTCCCCTGGAAAGCGCTCACTCGACTCGAAAGCGAGCTCCTGGACGGGCCGGGGTCCTCAAACTGTGCATGCGCACAGGCGACGTGGACGGTCCTGGGCGCTGGCCGCGCCTCCAACCGTCCCACAATGCACTGCGCAGGCACCTCTCTAGGCCTGGATTCCTGTACTTCCTGTAGAATAAGCGCCTCTGTGGTACCTGGTGGATTATTCGGGCCTCACATTCCTCCGAGGGTTGGCCGGCTTCTCAGAGCCGCCTAAACACAAAGTTTGACCAGAACACTGACAATCTGGCCTCTGCAGACGGCATTCTAGAAAGTTATTGATCTCCCAGTCAATACTTGCACTAGCACTGTGCTAAAGACTTAGTAAATATGCGCTGGGGATGTAACTAAATTACTACAGTGCTTGCTTAGTATAAAGTCCTGGGTTCAAATCCCAGCACTGCATAAAATTGGTTGTTGATCCCAGCACTTGGGAGGTGGAGGCAAGGAGGATCAGAAGTTTAAGTTGCTGAGAATGTAGTTCAGTTGATAAAGAGTCCCTGGGTTCAAACCTCAGCTCTGCATGGTGGCACGTACTTCCGTCTGGTCTCTCGGGAGGTGAGGGCAGGAAGATTAAGACTTCAAGGCCATCCTCTCCTACCTACCTAATGAATTTGAGGCCAACCTGGGATACATAAGACCTTGTTTAAAAAAAAAAAAATTAGGAATGCAAAGAAGCCATCCTCTGCCATGCCGGGGAATGGAGGTGAGCAGAATCAGAAGGTTCAAAGTTTTTTGCTTCCTACACAGTGAGTTTGAGGCCAGCCTGAGACTCATGATTCCCTATCTAAATGGAAATACTTGGAACTGGAGAGATGGCCAAGGGTGCGGGGAGGGTGTAGAACTCTTGCCGCTTTTTCGGAAAACCCAAGTTCAGTTCCCAGCACTCATGTCAGGAGTCTCACAACGGTCTGTAACTCCAGCTCTAGGGGATTTAACACGCTTCTGGCCTCCATGAACACCTGCATGCAGGTGACACACATACAGATAAATAAAAATAATTCATAAATAGAATTTCATTGAATCATGATATACAACTCTAGGCATTTTATTTGCTAGGGGATTGATTTATGTTTGTTGGATTTGGGGGGTTTTTTTGATGTTGTTTGTGAAACAGGGTCTCACTATGTGGCTCTGGCTGTCCTGGAACTCACTATATAAACCAGGCTAACTTCCAAATCACAGAGATCTGCCGAGCTCTGACTCCTAAGTGCTGAGATTAAAGACATGCACCACCACACCCAGACCTTTTCCTTTCTATTTAAAACAAATTATTTCCAGCACTTGGAAGGCAGAGGCAGGTTGATCTCTGTGAGTTTGAGGTCAACCTGGTCTACAAAAGCTAGTTCCAGGACAGCCAGGGCTATATAGAGAAATCCTGTCTCAAAAAACAAACAAAACAAACAAACAAACAAACAAAAAACACAAAAAAACAAATTATTTCATTGGGACAAGAGAAATGGCTCAGTGGTTAAGAACACTGGCTGCTCTTCCAGAGGACCTGGATTCAATTCCCAGTACCCACATTGCAGCTCACAACTGTCTATAATTCAAAGATCTGACACCCTCACACAGATATATATGCAGGCAAAATACAAATGCACATAAAAAATAAGTAAACTATTTTTTTAAAAATCATACTGGGTGTGGTAGTGCACACTTTTAATCCCAACCCTTGGGAGACAGAGGCAGGCAGATCTCTGAGAGTTCAAGGCCAGACTGGACTAAAAGTCAAGTTTTAGGACAACCAGGACTATACAGAGAAACCCTGTTTCAAAAAAAACATAATAATAATAATAGTAAAATAATTGATTGCCAGGTAATGATGGTACATGCCTTTAATCCCAACATTCAAGAGACCAAAGCAGGGAGATTTCTGAATCTGAGGCCAGCCTGGTCTACTGAGTGAGTGCAAGAAGAGCCAGGGTTACACAAAGAAACCCTGTCTCAAAAAAATATTTTTTTGTGTATGTGTTTGTGCCTTAGTGTATGTCTGTATTTCACATCCATGCAGAAGCCTGAGAGGTCAGAAGTGACCTGGATCAACAGGGATGAGTCCTGAGAGAGAGGACCAGGAGATAGGCAGATAAGGAGGAAGACAAGTTTCAGGTGGGGAGGTCTTGTAAAAGCTATATCTTATGCCAAGCAAGCCTATTAGGAAATACAGCATCTTATATACAGTTTTCAGGGGAGAGATGAGACACAGTCAGCAAAAATTATCATACGATGGTACTACGTCAGAGGGAAGCTAAACAAACAATGTTGCATAAGGAGATCACGGGATATCTCAAAAACATTACAGACTAAGCACACTGAAGCCTTCAGACTTATAATCATAGCCTCATATGATGGAGTTGGATCTCAGGATCTGAAGCTGCAGCTCCCCCAAGGCCCTGGCTTCAGGCCATTACTCACCTTGCCTAGCACGTTCCTGGCTTTCAGAAGAGCTGTGTTCCTTCTCCATACATCAGGGCCTCAGGAAAAGCCTCTGTCAATCTGGCTCTCAACAAGAAGGGTGTCAGATCCCCTGAACTGGGTTACTGATAGTTGTGAGCTGTTATGTGGGTGCTGAGAATGGAACCTTGGGTCACTGCAAGAGTGGCGAGTGTCTTAATTGCTAAGCCATCTCTCCAGGTTTCCCTCTGCTCTTTTGGAGACAGTTTTGTGTAACCCAGACCCCATATGAGCCTGAAACTCCCCTAACAGCTTTGAACTACTGACCAGTCCTAGGATTACAGGGGTAAGCCAGTATGCCTGATGTAAAATCCTTCACACACACACACACACACACCATGATCCCATAATTTAGGAGGTTAAGGCAAGAGGTTCAATATCAAGTTTAACGGCAGTTTGGGCTAAATAGTAAGTTCCAGCCTGGACTACAAAGGGAAACTCTATAGCTCTGTCTCAAAAAGTGGTATGATGGCATATGCCTGGAAATGCTGGGAAGATCATTTTGTAAGTTTAAGGCCAGCCTTGACAACATTGTATTAGCAAAGAGAGGGAAGCTAGTTATCCACATTGTCTAGGCTAGCCTGCAATACCTGTGTTCAAGAAAACCTGCTTCAGCCTCTCTGGTTTGAGACTACAGACATGGCTATTTTATTGCTTTTTCAATTTTTTTATTGTTTTATGTGTAAAGATGTTTGCCTGCATGTATGTCTGTGCACCATATGCCTACCTGGTAACCAGAGAAATCAGAAGAGTGTATCAGATCCCCTGGAACTGGAGTTTTAGATGGTTGTGGGTTGGCATGTGGCTGTTGGGAATCGAATCCTGGGCCTCTGGAAGAGTAGTCAGTGCTCTGAATCACTAAGCTTTTAACCACTATCTCTCCAGTCCTAATTTGATTTCTTATAAGTCTTTTGATAGTGTGATATAGCATAGGTACAGAAATGTACAGGTTCATGTTTTTTTTTTTTCCAATGCAACCACAATCTGAGTAAGGTACAAATGTCACCAGCAAGTCAGATGCTTGCAAAGCAAGAGATTCGTGATACATTTTACAAATTAGACTGAATGAGATTAAAGCTATTTATAATTAGTCCTACATTATATAGCTCTTAATTTATAGATTTGAAGCCTAATAGTGGTGGTGCACACCTTTAATCCCAGTACTTGTGAGGCGGAAAAAGGGAATCTTTGAGTTGGAGGCCAACCTGATCTACAGAGCGAGTTCCAGGACAGCACAGCTACACAGAGAAATTCTATCTCAAAAAGAAAAAAAAACCCACAAATTACAGATTTGAAATATCCCTGTCAATATGAATTGAATTTTACTTTTAGGTTATCTTTTCCTTGGCAGACATTGACTAGATTCAGGGTTGTCTGGGTCTGGCGCTTGTCTTTTCCCCACCTGTCTCCTCTACTTCATCTCTGTTCCCTTTCGGAATCAGTCCATCCCTTCTACCCATTATTTCCCACCTACTTTCTGAAATAAGTTACATTTTCATGAACCAAATTGCCACTGGCCTATCAGGGCTGGTGCTGATAGGCCAGTGACATGCCAGCTGAGAACGAATTCACCAAGAGAGAAACAAAAGCAGAAAATTTATTGAATACACTGTGGTACATCCTCAGAGGACGAGAGAGTAGAAACTTTGCAGAGACATTTCTGCGAGGGCTGTCAGATGTTGTTTCAATGTCAGAGGAGCTCTGTTGTTTACATCTTATTGGGCGGCATTCCCCTGTACACTCTTATGGGGATTATTAGATGAACATACCATTATTTTGTCAAGGAATAAGTTTTACAGAGTAGGTATCTGTTTTAGGAACTGAACAAGGCAAGCATTTGTCATAGTGTGTGAATGTGTGAGTGTGTGGCGTCTGCACATTGTGTGTGTATCTGTGTATATGCTCATTGTGTAAAATTTCTGGTATCTGAGCCTGATTATTAAAGATTAATTTTCTTTACAGGGGTATCAGGATAGACTGCAGCCAGAGCTTGTTAAGGTTAACTCTTTCTGGTTCTGTCAAAATCAGCAGGGGCCTTACTCTGAGCTCAACCTACTTGGAAGCAAAGCAGTCTTATTCTGAAGTTAGAATAGTTTGGCACAGCCATCCTTCCCAGAGCAGTGTCCTTATAGATGTCCAACATGTCCCTCTACCATAGTAATGACAAGTAGGAGCCAGGTATGGTGGCTTATGCTTATAATCCCAACACTCTGGATAAGGACTGAGTTTAAGGTCAATCTGAACTATAAAGCATCCAGGCCTACCTGAACTAGATAGAGTGAAAATTTGTCTCAAAAAATAAATAAATTTGCCAGGCAATGTTTGCTCACACCTTTAACCCCAGCACTCAGGAAGCAGTGGCAGACAGATTCTGTGAGTTTGAGGCCAGCATGGTCTACAGAGCAAGCTCCAGGATAGCCAAGGCTACACACAGAGAAACTGTCTTGAAAAACAAAACAAAACTAAACAAAACAGTAAATTCAGATTCCACTTCATTGTATCAAAATTTAGAATCCCTCAAACACATCTTAGCCCAGCAGATTTACCGTGAAGAGACATATATGATATTTCCTTTTGAACGAATCCCTCAGTTGTCAAATGGGGAAGCAAGCCTTGAGAAGAGATAAGAATGAAAACCCTGTGCAGACTGACTGACTTCATTAACCTGGATCAGACGCAGGGAGTCTAATGCCAGGAGGTTCACTGTCAGCAGATCTAAACACAGCACAATTTGGGGAAAGGTTTCCAGGCAACAATCAGTCCACTCCCAGGTGCACAATGAAGCTTAAGTGTCACTACACCGTAAGGGTGGGTTATAGCTGAAAGGCCTGGAATCTAGTGTAGTCAATAGCTTAGAAGTCAGCAGGCCATAAAGTACTTGTGACATCTCCCCTAGGGATGGACAATTGTCTAGGAAGGGAAGAGTCTGGGATAATCATGCTGGGGAGTTTGGTTGAGGACTGCCTCCTCAGCAAAAGGTGGGTGAGGTCTGCCTCCTCAGATAGTAAAAAGGTTACCAGGTGGTTACAGAATCCACTCGGCTTTCTGGATAGAATGCAGGCATCGATTTTCATCTCCTCCACTGAGGAGACACCCTACCTAATTAACATTCCTGGTTCTCTTAGTGGCTCTCTGTGAGTACAAAGACCTTTACTCCCCCCAAATCCCATGGTAGTACTTCCGTCATCTTCTGCAAGGTCTAATAGACTCTCTATTCTTTTTCCTGCTGAATCTGTCTTCTTAAAAGTCTCAAGTCCAACAATCAGTGGTGACCTTGCCAGCTAATGAACTGCTGAGTCATTGCTGTAACCCAGAGGCTTTTTTCCCAACTCTGAGACTCAAAGCATCGATGTAAAGTGTAACCTTAGCCCACCAAGAGTTTTCCTTGTCAGGTCAGATGTGTATTGATTTCCAGAACTAATCTGTTTGCTGAGGAGTGTGGGGGATCAGGTCTCTAATTCTAGTACTTGGAAGTTGGAGGAGGCAAGGTCAGTAACTCAAGCTCAGTCTTGGCTATATAACAAGTAATAGGCAAATCTGGGCTACATGAGACCCTGCCACAAAATAAATAAAAATCGTAATTTTGAATGATATAGGTTATGTTTTGGGGCATTACCCTAGTCTACTTTCTATTCCTGTGATAAAACACTGATCAAAACCAACTTGAGGAGGAAAAGGCCTATTTCGTCTTACACGTCATGTCACAATCTATCACTGAATGAAATCAGAACAGCAACTCAAGCAGGAATCTGAGGCAGAGACCGCGGAGAACATGGACTTACAGATACAATCTGGGTTACAGATCCATCCAGGAACACCTGGCCAGTGTTGGTGCCATGCACAGTGGGCGGTAGCCTCTGGCAGCGGTCATTAACCAAGAAAGCACCCCCCCCCAGACACGCCCACAGCCAATCCCTCAGCTGTGAGGGCCCCTCTTCCCAGGCAACTGGTATTTGTGTCAGGAAAAAAAAAATCTCTTGTGGGGATATTTGTTTATACTGTAAAGATGTGTCTCTGCCTAAGGCACCTTCTGATTGGAGTAATAAAGAGGTTAATGGTCAGTAACAAGGCAGGAGAGAATAGGCAGGACTTACCTGCAGAGAGAGAGAAACTAGAAGGAGGAATCTAGGCCTGAGATTTCACCAGCAGACTCAAGAGCAAGTCAAATGGCCTTACTAACAAGAGGTAGTCAGCCAGGCAGTGGTGGCACGCGCCTTTAATCCCAGCATTTGGGTGAGTTCAAGGCCAGCCTGGTCTACAGAGTGAGTTCCAGGACAGCCAGGACTACACAGAGAAATCCTGTTTCAAAAAACAAAACAAAATGAGAAGAGGTAAGCAAGTGACATGGTAGAATGTATATTTTTTAAAAATGGGTTAATTAGAGTTAGTTGGGAAAAAGCCTAAGCTAAGGCCAAGCTTTCATAATTAACAATAAGTCTCTGTCTGGGTCATTATTTGCGGACTGACTGTTCAAAGATAGTCTGACAAAGCTTGCTATACTCGTGGGCTTAAAACAATTGCCATTCCTTTAACAAAGTTCTATTTCTGTCCTCTTAGGGTTACCAGAGATTTTAGGTAAAAGCCTGGGCCCTGACAGCCCCAACGAGCTAAGCCTGTTGAGTCCTGGGGGGTTGTGCAAAGACGGGAACAGACCACCAAAGTCTAACAAATCAGAAACAAACTCTATTCCAGAAACCAGATTTCAGGAAAATCAGAAACAAACTTAAATGTCCCACGCTACCGTCTCGCCAGCAAGAACGATGCGGGGCACTTAGGATACTTCTGCAGTAAAGCTTTAATGCCTCTTGAGAGGGAGAGCATCAGCTTCCAAGGCGGAGACCCCGAATGAGGGGAACCCAGCCCTTATAAAGGAAACAGTCCTCGCTTCTGACGTGTCACTCTTGGATTGGTCCACTGCCCATTATCCCAGATGATGCCTCGGGAGTAGGCAGGGACGCAGCGGTAGAGAGTTACCAAGCACGTGCGCTGGGATTAAAGGCGTGTGCTACATCACCTTGAACTCACAGAGATCTGCTTGTCTCTGCCTCCCAGGCATTGGGACCAAAGGCGTATACTACCACGCCTTGAGGTCACAGAGGTCAATCTGCCTCTGCCGCCCAGGCATCAGGACTAAAGGCGTGTACCGCCACACCTTGGGGTCACAGAGGTCAATCTCTACCTTTGTTCCTAGAAGCAATGGAGAATGTGGTCCGGCCCTCCACACTTAAATATAAAAATTAGAAAAAACACCACAGGGCCCAGAAGCTTATCAGCTAGCTGAGACCATAGTCAGAGATGGTATTTGTTAGGCTGTGGCAAAAGGCAGGTTTCTGAACCCATCTTTTTATAGTAGGGACTCCAAGCATTAGGTCTGAACAAAGGAATTTTTACAATCTCAAGGTAAAACTCAGATACAGATTGCCTTACTTTACCATCTCCATGAACAGAGTTTTTCAGTTAAACTAGTAATTGATTGTCTTTCTTGGTACTTCCAGGCAGTGTTTGCTGAAGCCATGTGGTCCCCCCTTTGATGCTGCCAGTTTCACATAGCAGGGATAATGCACTCAGTTCATATCTGTAGGCTAGCTCTCAGTTTGCAGAGAGATACTTTGGCCTTGTAAATAGAGCTATGGGTTTTAAAGAGGAGTAACCCGCTGTTAATAGTTAATTCTCAAACTGCTGACAGTCTGTTATCATTCTCCTAGTCCTACAACTTTATATTTCTTTATTTTTACATCCTTATTTTTGGAATCTACTTTTTTATATTCTTATTCTTGGACTCTTCAAGCCCAGCCACTTGTCCCCAGATATGTACAAGCAGGGCCCAGTAAGGCTGTGTGCGGTGGCTCAGTGGGTAGCAGCACTGTAAGACGTTGAAATAACACGATTGTATTGAACCGTTGATGAGGAAAAAGATAGGGTGAGAATTGTATATATCTAGGCAGATAGTATCAGCCTTAAGCAAGAGTCTCCCTGTAAAGGAGTGGGGGTGACTGGGAGTATTTTTGGTCATTTAACCAAGCCTCCAAGAGCACTTTATCTTTTGGGGCTTGACTCACAGCTGTATTGCAGGAAGGCAAGAGCAGAGAGGGAAGGCTCTGGCTAGAAGGCATCCCTGCAGGTCAGAGAAGCACTTTGGAAGTCTGTGGATTGAGTTAACCTACTGAAAGGAAGTCCAGCTTTTAAAAGCCACTCAAAACTGGGCTGGGCTGGTGGCAAGAAGCAGCAGTTTTAAACTGAGAATTAGCCAAGGTCTCCTGGTACAGGCTCTGGGGGTTGGGCAGTCTCAGACAAACCCTGTTGAGGCTAGCGGGAGGTCCACCCACTGAGAGAGGCCTCAGCCTACCCAGAGGGAGGTGGGTAGTTGATTTGGGGTGTTTGTAGAGTTACTCTGGGCTGGACCTGGAAGTCCCAACAAGCTAAGCTCAGCCACTTGTCCTCTTTACATTATCAAATGTACAAGCAGGACCCAGCAAGACTGTGTGAGGTGGTTCAGTGGGTAGCAGTCACCCTGGCCTGGACCGGGAAGTCCCAACAAGCAGACAGCAACTCTCACCCAATCAGAGGGTGAGGCTGGAAGAAGGAATTGGGGGTGGGGGAGACAGAATGAAAGCCAGGATCTAAGACTTAAACCTGAACTGAACTGCCAGGACGTGATGCTTTCTGGATTGTAAGGACCTCCCAGCTCCTTGTCCACGTGGGGCCAAATATAAGAAGGACAAGGAGCTGGCTCTCTAGGAGTGGCTCGTTTATTTCAGAATAAGCCTGAGAAGGATTCTCATCGGAGGGAAGAGGGGACTTCTCTAATGTTTGAGGGTTTATCAGATCTGAGGTGAGGTACTGAGTTCCTTCCGATTCAGCCACACAGTGTAAATGTTAAACTAAGACATTTGGGTTTGAGATTGCTTTGACTCAGATGCTATTCCAGCTAGCAAGTGCCCACAGGAGGGAAAGCAGCTGAAATGGAGTTGCCTCTGAGTCTCGCTCTTGTTCTCACAGCCAAGACTGAGGACCTTCGTTTGAACCCCAGGATGCACCTTGTGGAACTGACTCCCATAAACTGACTTCAGACCTCCACAATCACACTGTGACACACTTGTCACACACAAGTAAATAAATGACACACACAAGTAAATAAATGACACACACAAGTAAATAAATGAGATAATTCTTTTACATTAAAAAGAACCCTAAAAACAAATAATTTAATTTAAGACTTATTTTTCCCCCGAGACAGGGTTTCTCTGTAGCTTTGGAGCCTATCCTGTAACTAACTCTTGTAGACCAGGCTGGCCTTGAACTCACAGAGATCTGCCTACCTCTGCCTTCCAAGTGTTGGGATTAAAGCGTGTGCCACCATCGCCAGGTTTAATTTAAAACTTTTTAATGTATGCATGTTTGTGTGTGTGTGTGCCACATATGTGAAGGTAACTCCAGAGACAAAGAGGGTGTTGGAGTTTTTGGAGCTAAGTTGTTTTGTGCCTCCTGACATAGATGCTGGGGACAGAGTTCCTGTCTTCTTGAGGAGTGACAAGTGCTCTCAACTGATGTGTCATTTCTCCAGCCTCATAATCAAAAATAAATTAACCAGGCAGTGGTGGCGCACGCTTTTAATCCCAGCGCTCGGTAGGCAGAAGCAGGTGGATCTCTGTGAGTTCGAGTCCAGTCTGGTCTACAAGAGCTAGTTCCAGGACAGGTTCCAAAGCTACAGAGAAACCCTGTCTCGGAAAAATTTAAAAATTTAAAAAAAATTAGATTTATTTTATTTTGCATGTATATACGTTTAACCTACATTGTGCATGTGTATCATGTGTGTGTCTAGTGTCAGAAGAGGGCACTGGATCCCCTGGAACTGGAGCTATGAATGTTAGTGAGCTGCCACGTGGGTGCTAAGAACTGAATCCGGGGCTTCTTCAAGAGCAACAAATGCTCCTTTTTTTGTTTGCTTTTTTGTTTTTTCAAGACGGGGTTTCTCCCTAGTTGTCCTGGAATTCACTTTGTGACCAGGCTGGCCTCAAACTCACAGAAGTCCATCTGCTGGATTTAAAGGCATGTGCCACCACTGTCTGGTACACCATTGAGCCATTTCTCCAGCCCAATTTAAAAATTTTTAAAGATTTATTTATTTTATCCATTGTATGAGTGTTTTGCCTTTATTTGTGTATGTGTACTGCATACATGCCTAGCGTTCTCAGAAGTCAGAAGCAGGCATTAGATTTCATAGAAATGAAGTTTCAGATGGTTGTGAGCTGCCATGTGGTTACTAGGTCCAGTTCCCTTGCAAGAGCAAGTGTTTTTAGCTACTGAGCCACCTCTCAGGCTCTACAGTCATTGTTTTGTTTGTTTGTTTGTTTGTTTGTTTCTGAGACAGGGTTTCTCTGTATAACTTTGGAGCCTGACCTGGAACTTGTTCTGTAGACCAGGCTGGTCTAAAATTGACAGAGATCCGCCTGCCTCTGCCTCCAGAGTACTGGGATTAAAGGCGTGCGCCACCACTGTCAGGCCTCTACATTCATTTTTGTTTTTTTTAAAAAATACTTATTTATTATGTATACAATATTCCGTCTGCGTGTATGCCTACAGGCCAGAAGAGGGCACTAGACCTCATTATAGGTGGTTGTGAGCCACCATGTGATTGCTGGGAATTGAACTCAGGACCTTTGGAAGAGCAGGCAACGCTCTTAACCACTGAGCCTTCTCTCCAGCCCTCATTTTTAAATATACTTATGTTTCTTTGTTTGTTTGACTTGGAACTAGTGGCAGTGGTGCACACTTTTAATTCCAGAATTTGGAAAGCAGAGGCAGACAGATCTCTGGTCTACATAGCTAGTTCCAGGATAGCCAGGACAATACATTTTTGGTAAAGGGCATGTTTTTGGACAGGGTCTCTCTGTGTATTCCTGTCTGTCCTGGAACTTGTTTAGTAGACCAGGTTGTCCTTGAACTCACAGATTGCTGGGTTTATAAGCGTCCACCACCACTCCTGCCTTTAGTTTTCCTCTGGAGAAAAGATCTCACTATGTATCCCTGGCAGGTCTGAAACCCCCACTTTACCTGAGAATCTCCTGCCCCTGCCTCCTAATTGCTAGGATCACAAGCCTGAGCCACCACATGTGGGTTCCCTGTACATTTGCTCTTTATTTATTGTGGGGCTGGGGAAGCCTCTGAGCCACACCCCTAGTCCTCAGGGTGCACAGAGGCTGGGGAATGGAAAGCATTCAGTGCCCATTTTAGCTTTCCTTAAACCAGAGGGAATGATTCTCACAGGCATTTCTTTGTCTTTTCCCTGATTCCATACACATTAAGGTTCTCTTTTTGTTTTCTTTTGTTTGATTGTTGTTTTTGAGATAGTCTCTCACTGTGTAGCCTTAGCTGGCTTGGAACTCTCTATGTAGACCAGCTTGATCTCCAACTAACCCAGGGGTTCTCAACCTCTGGTTGTGACCCCCAAAGAGGTTACATATCAGATATTTGCATTGTGATTCATACCAGTAGCATAATTTTTGTTTCGTTTTGTTTTATTTTGTTTGTTTGTTTTATTTTTCTAGACAGAGTTTCTCTGTAGTTTTAGAGTCTGTCCTCGAACTAGCTCTTGTAGACCAGGCTATCCTTGAACTCCCAGAGATCCACCTGCCTCTGCCTCCTGAGTGCTGGGATTAAAGGCATGTGCCACCAGTGACTGGCAGCAGTAGCAAAATTACAGTTATGAAGTAGCAATGAAATAATTTTATGGTTGGGGGTCACCACAACACGAGGGCCTATATTAGAGGGTGGCAGTGTGAGGAAGAATGAGAATCACTGCTATTATATATCAACCTTCTCTTCCTCCTGAGTGCAAGGTTAAAGGGGTGAGGTATTTTATTTTTAATTTTTAATTGCATTGTAGTTTTTACTTTGTGTATGTATATGTGTATGTCATGTGTTAGTTCTCTCCTTTTACCATGTATTTCCTGGGGATTGAACTCAGGTTGTCTGTCTTGGCAGCAGGGGTCTTTTTCTAGTTTTATTTTTTTTTAACAAGGTTGATGTACAAATCTAATTAGTCTTATTAAATAAAAACCTGGAGTCAGATTTTAGGGATTGAAATCTGACAGATCAGAGAAGCGGAGCAGTCAGCCACCAGAGACTTCTTACCTCTATGAAATCTCAGACAGAATTGTGGGGGGGATCCCATCTTTACAAATCTTCAGACTGAATGGGGAACATCCTGTCTCCACCCACCTTATACTCCTTTCTCCAGCTCCCTAGTGCTGAGATCGCAGACATGAGCCACCAGCTAGCACTATTTCTCTTCTAGATTGGTTCCACCTCTTGTATGCCAGGGTGGCCTTGAACTCCTGATCTTTCTCCTTGCAAATGCTGAGATTAAACATGTGTGCCCCATGGTAATGATCTGTCCTGTCCTTAAAAATACTTTCATTGTGTAAGAAATATCTGTCACAGTCATTCTGATATAAATATGCTGCTGTTTAAAACTTATGTTTTCATAAACACAAAGAATGCTTGTGAGTTCCAGGAAGCCAAATTGAAGAATCCATTTTA